>NW_027094087.1:26903253-27495037 GCF_029207755.1 Chamaea fasciata
ATGACTGCCTGCACGTGTCATTCCTAGCGTTCCCGCACAGCCAGCTGCCTTGGCACATTTCAGACTCCCTCACTCCCCTGCCCAGTCACAGAGAGACCTATCTCCTCCTCTCCAGCTCTCCTCTTTACACATCTCCGTGTCTGTGCTGTCATCAAGGGCAGGTTGCTGGAAGGAGGAGGCCTTTCCCTATGGATTCCCAGCGTTTGCTTGTGGCCATCCTGCTCCCTGTGGGTAAGTGGGCTTCCCTTCCTCTTGAGCAGCTGCACTGGAGCTGCTGCTGCCTCCTCAGCTGTGCTCCCAATTGCTGGCAGTGCCCCTTCCCCAAGGCTTGCAGGGGGAGGATGGACAATGACCGAGATGAGCTTTTCCACCACCAGTTGAATTGGAAAACTCTGCAAAGCTGCAAATTCATTTTCTTCCTGTTCCATTTTCATTTGTCTTTTGAGAGTATGCAAGTCCTTTTTTTTCAAAGCAGATTTACTGTTGCATTTGGACCTGGTTTCTTTTTGGTTTTTTGATCCTGTGTGTGTTTTTTAGAGAAGGAGGGCATTCTCCCAAAACTTTCGCATGTCCTGGTGACATTACACCCTATGACATAGTTCAAGGATGTGTCTTTTTGTCCTCTTCAATTCATTTGACTTCCCACATTTCTTCTCTTGTCCTTCCAGGCTGGGCCCTTCAGCAATCACCAGACACAGTTGTCCGGGTGGGAGACACCGTGACTCTGGAATGTTCTGCATCAGGGAAAGATTTCATAAACATGTACTGGTACAAGTTACCCATGGGGAAGGATGCCAGTATGCAGTTGGTTGTATATTCAGTGGAAGGCAGCAAAGCAGATATTGAAAAGGAATTCCAACATCACTTCCAGAGTAATGGGACTAAGAACAACCATTTATCTGTGAAGATACAGCCTGTCCTGCTCAATGACACAGGCACCTATTTCTGTGCTGAAAGAGATGCACAGTGACTCAAAGGCTGGTGCAGCACAGCACAAACCTTTCCAGGCAGTCAGGGATCTGCCACCAGTGAACACTGAGGCCCTGTGTTTGACAGAACCCAGTTTTCTCCACTTGCCCTCAACTCTCAAGGAAAGATAGTGTATGTCTGTCTGTCTGTCTTCTGCATGGTGTCTAGCAGCTTTTCTGTTCTTTCCCATCTCTGAAACACATTTTGACTCTCGTTTCTTCTTGTCCTCCCTGTCTCAGCTCATTTCTCTGCCATTCACTGACTGCTTCTCACTTTCCTCCTTTCATGTCTTTCTGTTTGCCCCCCTGACTTTTCCTCTCTGACCTCTCACACCTAGTCCCTTCCTATTTCCTCACCCATCTCCCCTTCTGTTCAGTCTGTTACATCAACTCCTGGCAGGTGAAGCAGGATGTGGAATAGTTCACACAGCGCTTTCCCTCTCCACCAGCTGGAAGGACAAGGCCCACTGGTCTATGGCCCCACTGGTCTCCAGGGAATGGGCACACTGCTGTGCACCAGGGACCCCAAGTTACACCAGTGCCCTGTGACCTGAACGCTCTGATGTTTGAGAATTGTCCCTGCCTACAGTAGGAGACAGCCCAGGTTGTCCATGGAATGTCCTTGGAGTTTTCAGCAGGGGTTGTTGGTGTTTCCAGGCATCTTGTCTGGCCCATCCATGACATCCCCTGCTGCTTGCTGCAAGACATGAGAGCTGCCCTGACTTGCTCATTCCTCTTTATCTCCAGTTTAAAACAGAGTGCAAAGGTCCAGGGGAATCCTCCCATAAACTTTCATAATCCATCAAGAACATGTTGGAGTCCAGGGCATTCCTTTGGGCACCCTGGGAGGCTACAGAGCTCGGCAGAGAGGTCTGGGACCCGAGCAAGAGGGTTTGAGATCTGTACAGGGAGGTCTGGAATCTGTACAGGGGGGTTGTAGACCCTGGCACAGAGCCCAGAGAGACACCATCTTTGACTTCAGTCCATGGAAAAAAGCTTCTAAGACTGAGAGAAGAATCACAAGTCACAAAGATGTGACAGACAGTAGCGTAGTGTGTCACAGGGTGGAAAATTTTGTAGTTTTAGGATTCTTAGTATGTAGGTGCATGGGGAACAAGATGGAGGATTTAGGGTGTTGCCCTGAGTTCTTCTTTCTTCTCCCCTGGTGTCCATCTTCTGGTTACGGTGGCACAAAGTAGTTGAAGGAGATTGGGTCAGAGTAGAGTTGACCCCTTTAGTATAGGTATTAGGCATTGGCACATAATTGTAAATAATATACACGTAGTTATCTGTATAAAAGGCAGCGACCTCCCATCGCGGGGAGAGTCGCCCTGTGTCCAAGCTGCTGTGAACATCTCAGCCAGGCACAGAGAAAATTGTAAGATAAGAAAATAATAAACAACGCGAGAAACCAAAGAGAAAAAGACCTTGAAGTCTCCGCTTTTTTCTCGCGTCTGGCTCGGGGCCTTCAGAGGGCAAAAAAGGCTCACTCGAACCACCACCTGAATCTCGGGAAAAGAAAACCAACCCCAAGAGAACAGAAGCTGGAAATTCCTTATTGGAGTGTGAAGCACATTCTCTGGCAGGGGAGCTGCAGCTCATGCCATAGCTGTGGGGACACGGAGATATGTCTGGTGCTCAGGTTGTTGTGGTTTAAGCCCAGTCAGTCACTAGGGGTTACAGCGACTCTCTCACTACCCCCTTCCCCTGGTGGTGATTTATTAAAAAAATACGAATATCGATCTAATACCGATATCCAACTGAGATGGACAAAAACTCTAACAGTTTAAAGTTAGAAAGTGTATGTTTATTACAGCGATGGGCAGCATGCAGGATAGCTCCCAAATACACACTGCCATTTACAGACAATCACAAAGTCTTTTTATTTACAAAGATGTTGAATACCCAAAACACAAATGCATATTCATAGCCCCTGTACGTCCCATTTTCCGCTTTGTATGGTAATTACCTAAAAAACAATTAAGCATGTGTAGTTTGCCCTTTGAAATGGGTGGTGGTCTTTTTCAAGGAGAGGGGGCTTAAAATGAGGAAGTAAAATGACCCTTCATCGCTCTGAACTTTCTACCTTTTCAATTCAAATGTGACAAATAAGCTCTTGTAGGACTCCCATTTCCCCAGGTGCATGATTTTCAATGGGTTTAGGAATGGGGGAGTTTCTGTAATTGTCTTGTGTTTCTAAATCTATTTATCAGGTTCTCTGTTCTTCATTACAAACCCAGCTAATCAAAATATAAAGTTGACAAGCAATCAGTTACTGAGGCCTTGGAAAGTTAACTCAAATCTGATTTCTCTTAATTATCTTAAAACTTTTAATTTTTAACAAACTTTAAATAATTTCAACAAAGCTAATCTCTAACTGAAATCTTAACTTCTTTAAAATCTTTAATTCTTTGAAGTCTGTGTCTCAGTGGGATGGGAAAAAGGGTAAAACTTACAGGTTGAGATACAAACAGAGCAATATTAGGAGTAAATGAAAGGGAGAAAGGAAGCAAAAAGTCAAGAAAATCCATGTGATGCACAGTACTGTCACTCACAACAAACTGACATGGTGTCCAGGATGTCCCAGAGCAGGGATAAGCAGCACCTGGCTGGTTCCCCACAGCTTCCATACTGAGAATCATGTTAAAGGGGAGGAAATATCCTTTTGGCCAGTTTGGCTTTGCTGCCCTTGAGATGCTCCCTTCCAGCTGCGTGTGCAACTGCCCTCTGCCTGCAGAGCATGAGACACTGTAAAGTCCTGGATTAGGGGTGAGCAGTGCTTAACTCCAACTAAAACTCTCTTATCAACATTTTTCACACAGTGAAAGAGTAAAATAGCATAGTGCCACAGTCTCCACCTGTTAATCCTGCCTCCTGTTAGCACCTGCATGAAGTTTTCTTCAGGATTTCCACTGAAATTTCTCCTTCAGAAAAACACTCAATCCGGTGACACCCCAGGAGCCTTCTCCTTCCCAGAGTTAGGAGGCAGAAGTTCCAGCAGGCATCCTGGCCTTTTTCCACTTGTTTATCCTTCCCTATTGTGAGGCAGAGCTCCCTGCACAGGAAGAAGAAGGATGAGAGAAATGTGCTGCCAGCAGATCTCAGTAGAATGGCCACTTCCTTCTTCCCTGTATTCCTTTCACCCTTGCCACTGTCCCAGATGTTATTATCCCTGTGCTCATCAGGCTCTCCAGCTCGATCCCATGATGATTTAGTGCCATGCAGGAGAGAAGCCGTGGATGTTCTTCAGAGCAGAAACACCTGAGAGCGCAGTGCAGAGGATGCAGTGGCCTCGGTCTCCTCAGCCTGGGAGCAGAGCAGCAGGGAGGTGTCACTGGCACAGCAGGAGTGAATCAAATTGCGCTGTACAGCCGCTTTCTAGAGCCCAGGGCTCTCACTGACTGAATCCCAGGGGCAGCCTCCACAGCACCCTAGAGGAGCAGCTCATTCCTGCCAGGAAAGCAAATCTCCTTGCAGTGGTCAATTCTCAGGACAGAGGGGGCAGTGACACAGATGCTGTGTCCCAGAGCAATAACTGATTTTGCCAAATGAACTGTGCCCCTGAAGCCAAACTTCCAGAAGCCCCTGTGCCACAGGCAGCACCAGTCAGAGACACCCTGGGCTCCCCAGCAAGGCCCCAGTGCCAGGGAGGAGCCATCTCTGGAAGTGCTTAGCCTATTTCCTGTAACCAAGGAGAGGTCACCCTGACCCCCATCCTCAGCACCTTGTCACCTTCATGGCATCTCCAGGGGCCACACTCACTCCTTTCGATCTTCCCATACAAGAGCATTGAGTGTCCCTCAGCTCTTCAGAGGAATTGACCTTCCTCTCCTGCCACTCTCACTGCCATGTCCATGAGAGCCCTCCCAAGTCGGAGTGCTTGGGCTGCTGTGCTGTCTTTCAGGGTCCTGCCTCCCTCTCACTGATGTTACTTGCTGTGCTCACATTGCTGCAGAGAGAAGAAGAGCCGTCCCACAGGTGGGTGGGATGTGGGGTGGCCAGGCAGGAACTGAATCACCCATGTGTGGGGAAGACAGGGAAAATGCATGGGAAAATTCAGGGCACCTCTGTGTGGCCTTTATCCCTCATTCCTCCATCTCCCAAGGGCTTCAGAAGCAGAAGGGGAGCAGCCAGAATTCCTCTGCCTTGCACACCCTCAGCCTCCCGTGCAACCTCAGCACAGTTCTGTCCTTACAACCCCATCCTTGCCTCCCCACCCGCCCACGCCCAGCCTGCCCCTTCCACCTGCTGCATCTCTGCAGGGCTTCTGCTTTCCTGCCATGCTTTGTGTCATTCCCCAGGCTTCCCAGCCAGCCAATGTCTTCTGACATTTCTTGGTCAGCCCCACCCCGACATGTCCCACCCTCCCTCACTGCTCCCTCTTCACACATCTTTGGGCAGCTGCAAGAGGCAGGTTGCTGAGAGGGAAGGGCCTTTTTTCAGCCATGGTTCCCTGCTGTTTCTTTGTGGCCATGCTGGCCCCTCTGGGTAAGTGAACTCAACGCAGCCCTGAGAACCTCCACTGATCCTGCTGCTCTCCCAGCTCTGTAGCCAGTTCCTGGCCCTGCTTCATTCTGCAGAGCTTCCTGTGTTGAGGATGGGCAGTGAATGTGGTGGGCAGGAATCCCTGAATCTTCTGCAATGGCTGTCTCTTTGTCATCCTTTGTGCAGCCCCTAGCTGGTTCCTGGTTTTGGATACAAATTGCCCAGGAATGCATCTTGCTTATTGAAGAGAGATTGGAAATTCCCTTGCTGATCTGAAGAGCTGTCCCATGCCTTGAACCGCTCCCTTGGCTGCCCTCTTTCTTTTCGCCTTTTTCTACCAACCCACAGTGCCTCGATCAAATTTTTCCCATTTTTCCCTTCTCCTCACTGCTCTTACTTTTTCTTTCCAGTATTAGCCCTGGAACAGTCTCCAGACATGGTGATAAAAGAAGGCCAGTCAGTGAATCTGGAATGTTCTGAGAAGAAATCCTCAAACACAGCTATGTACTGGTACATGCTGCCTTCCCAGAAGAATTCCAGCCTGACCCAGTTGGTTTATGCAATAATAGGTGCTAAGGCAACAGTGGAGAAGGGTTTTGAGGGCCATTTCAAGAGCAGCGACATAAAAGGAGACAGCATCACCCTCTCCATAGAACATGCCTTTCTCAATGACTCTGGCACATACTACTGTGCTGAGAGTGAACACAGTGGTGAAGCTGCAGAGGGAGCTGAGCACAAACTTATCCCTCCAAATACAGGAGCTGCTTTCCACTTCATGGGTGCTGCATGAGGCTTCTCACTCATTACCTCTTCTTCTTCCTAGCCTTGCCTTCCTGCTTTTCTCAGATACTGTCAGTTTCTTTGTCCATCTTTGTCTCCTTGCAACTCCAGGCCTCCCTCTGCGTTTAATTTTTTTTTGTACTGCACTTGCTTTTTCCAACCCTCCATCTCCTCTTTGTCTCCCTTCTATTCCCCACCTTTTTCTTTTTGTTTTCAATCTGCATTCCACTGACTTTCTCTTACTTAACTCCAGTCAATGCTGGTCATGATTCTCACTGTCAAGCAGAGCAATGCTTGTGTGGGAAGTTCTTGGTGCACCTGTAGATAAAGGCAATCCCAGGCAGGTATTAAAATAGCCAGTAGCCTGTGGGAGCTGCCCACATGCTCCTCTCTTATAACCACTTGTCTGTGATTGTTCTGTGGCCAAGGCATAGGAACAGCAGAGCACAAGACTGTGCTTACTCAGGTAAAGTATTACTTCCTCCATGTAGAGTTGTCTCTGGTGCAGGATACTCCTGCCTTCCACCCCTTAATCCACATACAGTTTATCTTTAGCAAACGTGTTTTAAAAATTACCGGTGTGTAGGAGACGGTGTGAAGAACCCTCTTCTGCCTCACAACCATCGTCAAGGATAGAGTCTGAAACCCCTAAAACGACTCTAATACCCCAGCACAGGAGTTCTGGCCTGGCTGAGATGGGATGTTTGCCAAGTGTTGCGTACAGATGTGTTCACTGGAAAAACCTAGCACACATTTTCATCGGAACATCAGAACGTGAGCAGAAACAATGGACATGTCATGGTGAATTGACTGCACCTTTTGACGGTTGTACCTGTTCTCGTTAACACTGTACTTGCTGATGGGTGACCTGTTCTCGTTCTCTCAAAACGAACACACCATAACATCCTCCCCACCTTTTGGCCAACTGCCTGTTGCTTTGGAAAGGACTCTAAGGACCCCTGAGTTAACCAAGGCTTTGAGATCTCCCCATGGAAGAAGATAGATCTATTGCCTGGACTACGAGGATTTTGTCTCTCCACTGGTAGCTATTACTCACCCTCTCTTTCTCTTTCTCTCTATCCTTTATTTCCTTTCAAATCCTTCCATTGCATTTGCTGTTGGCATTAATAAAAGTGCATTTGTTTTGATTAATACTGAAATCCCCTCTGTGTTGTTTTTGCACTCTGAGATCAGTAAATGAACCATCACGACCCCTGCCTGCATTAGCGGATCATGATAAGGGGATGTTAGCAAGTGGAGCAGATAACAGAGATATCCAACAGGTTACAGTATTCTTATCATCAGTGACTCAGATGAAGCAGTAGAGAGTCTCCTCATCAAGTTCACTGATAACACCAAGTTAGGAGGATGTTTTGATACCCCAGGAGGCTATGCAGCCCTTCAGAGGGACCTCAGGAGGTTGGAGAGTTGGGCAGAGAGGAACATTCTGAAATTCAGGAAAGGCAAGTGCAGGGTCCTACATATTTTTCCTATGTGGAAAAATAATCCCACGTACCAGCATGGGCGGGGGTTGACCTGCCGGGAAGTCCTTCTTCAGAGAAGGACATGGGGGTCACCGTGGGCAAGAAGCTCATAATGGATCAGCAGTGTGTCCTGGTGGCCAAAAAGGCCAGAGGTGTCCTGGGGTACATTAGGAAGAGCACTGCCAGCAGGGCAGTGAGGGTGTTGAGGTGAGGGAGGTGAGGCTCCACTCAGGACTGGTGAGGCAAATCTGGAGTGCAGTGTCCTGTTCTGGGCTCTTCAGTACAAGAGAGACTTGGATCTCCTGCAGCAGGTCCAGTGGAGGAGAAAGGTGATGAATGGAGTGAAGCACCTTATTTGTGAGCAAAGGCTGTAGGAGCTGGGCCTGTTTGTCCTTGAGAAGAAACAACTCAGAAGGCACCTCATCAATGACTATAAGTGTGTGAAGGGAAGGTGCCATGCGGTGGATCTAGGTTTTTCTCTATGTTTCCAAATGCCAAGACAAGAGACAATGAGCAGAAAATGATGCACAGGAAATTCCACCAGCATATGAGGAAAGAAGTTTGCAGTGTTGATGACCATGCATTGGAGCAAGTTGCCCAGAGAAGTTCTGGAGGCTCTCTGGAGATATTCCAGAACCATCTGGCTACAATCCTGTGCCATGTGCTCTGGGATGACTCTGCTTGAGCAGGGACGATTGGAGCAGTGACCCCACAAGGTCCCTTCTTAGCTGCCCCAATCCATGATTGCGTCCTGCATAACACACCCTGTGCACAGCACAGGCCTGCATGGGGCACTCCAGGAGGTTCCCACCCGGCACATTCCCATGCTAACGTGCAAGCTCCTCAGGACCTAAACCAGGGCCCCACACAGCAGCCATGTCTGTTCAGCATCACTAACTCCTCAAGTACTATGTCTTTTGCAATGCTCCCCAGGCACTGCCCTGCCCTCTGCACACCCCAGGGAACTTGAGACCCTTTCCTGGCACACATCAGGCATAGCCTCCTCTCAGCTGGAGTGTTGGTCCTGGTGTGAGGTTGTGGTGTTTCTACAAAGTAGCCTCTGATGGTGTGCTTCTCTCGGGGCTTCCGCCCGTGCTTCCTGGCTAGCTGTGGTGCCGGCGTTGCAATAAAGGTATGGTCCTGTATTCTGGAATGCAGATCTGATCCTGTAGGTTGTTGCCTTGGCAGAATCGTGAACAGTGCGAGAAATAAAAGGATGGAACTCTGGTGGGGAATTTTAAACTGGGTTTTATTAAATCCACACAACTTCCTTTCTCCCAGGAGTCAGCCCACTGAAGCCAACTGAACTCACTGGTTTTCACCTTAAATATGAGGGTGGGAAAATGTGAAGGGGGCAGTCTGGAACCAATCCAGGAGGGGAAGGGAGTGAGCTAGAACATAAATGAAAACCCATAAGACAAATCAAGGAACAAAGGGGAGTGGAGAACTGGGACCGTGCCAACCACTCGATGTCCTCACCAGAACTTTCTAGACATCAGGGTGAGGCTTTGAAGTGACAGAGAGGACCCAGGTGTCACATAAATGATGATTGATTACAAAGAATCACTGGGGTAAACCAAAGTGAGGTAAAACATGGGGTACATGAAACAGACCAAAAGAGTATAAAACAAGGAACAAATACAGAAAACAGGCAAAACCCCAAAACGCACCACTACAGTAGCCCAATCTCTTTTCTTTTCTCTCCCACTTCTTTAGAGGGATCTGGGGTCTTTCCTGAATCTTCCCTTGGCAGCTTGGGAAAATGAATGCAATGGGACACACTCAGAGGTGCAGCAGAGGGTCTGGGAGCTGGAGGCATTGCTGCTCTCCTCCGCTGACAGGCCACAGGGGAACATGTTCACTGCAAAGCCCATGACAGCCTTGAGCAGCTGGATCCCTTGATGTCCTGTATGGGCCAGCCTTCCACTGCCGGGTATTGGTGAGCACACAGCCCAGCACCGATGTGCAGAGTCTCTGTCAGAGCTCTAGACCCAAACTCAGTGCACACAAGCTGGGAGTGTCCCTTCCTGCCTGCAGGCATTTCCCTCTGCCTTGGGCAGGTGAACAAGGCTGTGTGCAAGGAAGAAGACATGATTTTAACCAGCGCTGTCCATTTGTGTCCTGCTGCTCTTTTGCAGAGTGCTGCAAGAAAGAGGCAAGGAGAGTCTCTGTTTTTCTCCAGCATGGAGAAGGTCAATCTGTAGCAGCACATCCTGTGGGGCACATCCTTCTCCTCAGCAATCTCTCCCACGTGCAGTCTCTCCAGGGGCAGTCCCAGTGCAGAGGCAAATGCAGCCTGTTCTCCTTTGAGATGCCCTTTTGGAGTTAGAGAAGAACAGGTATGTTGTATTTCTCTGGGGAATGGTTTTTCCCCCCAAGACCCCTTAAGTTTGTAACCATATGGTTTGACCTTTCCTTCCTTTCTTGACACAATTTGCTGAGTTCCAGCCATCCTTTCCTGAGGAGGAGACTAGATAAGCCCCTGTTCTTCCTTGTTCTTTCTCTTGCCCCCCTGACACCTTCAAGAATAAACTCCTTCGAATAATCCCGAGGTAAGAGCCTCTTTTGGAATCTTTTTTCTTGTCCCTGAGATATCCCTCTAAAGTCTCTCAAGAAACTGAGTTACCCCGGGGTCTGAGGGGGCGCTATTTCACAGGTACAGAACTATTCTCTGTCATCCTACAAGAAACACCAGGTTGGCAGGTCAGCAGCTTCTCCCACACCTGAACAACAGGTCAGGGCTGACTGGAAGAAGCAGAGATTGCACCTTGCAGGGTTGGGACTCTGTGAGGGTGAGGGTGGCTGGGGAGGAGACAAACAGCAGGACACAGGCACGCACATGCATTCCTGAGATGTGCTTCTCTTCCCAGCATTTTCTGCCATTTGGTGCATTCCTGTGCACATGCTCAGGCTCCAACACAGCCCCCTCCTGCTCCATGAGAGCCCTGAACTGTCCACCTACTGAACTCCCACCTCCTCAGGCACACCCATGCTCACACCCAGCAGGAAGCCAGAGGAGCAGAGGACAAGCACCTCATGACTGCCTGCAGGTGTCATTCCCCACTGTTCCCGCACAGCCAGCTGCCTTGGTGCATTTCAGACTCCCTCTCACTCCCCTGCCCAGTCACAGAGAGACCTATCTCCTCCTCTCCAGCTCTCCTCTTTACACATCTCTGTGTCTGTGCTGTCACCAGGGGCAGGTTGCTGGAAGGAGGAGGCCTTTCTCTATGGATTGCCAGCGGTTGCTCGTGGCCATCCTGCTCCCTGTGGGTAAGTGGGCTTCCCTTCCTCTTGAGCAGCTGCACTGGAGCTGCTGCTGCCTCCTCAGCTGTGCTCCCAATTGCTGGCAGTGCCCCTTCCCCAAGGCTTGCAGGGGGAGCATGGGCAATGACCCAGATGAGCTTTTCCACCACCAGTTGAATTGGAAAACTCTGCAAAGCTGCAAATTCATTTTCTTCCTGTTCCATTTTCATACTTCATTTGAGAGTATTCAAACAGATTGACTGTTTACTCTTTTTAATTTCTCAAAAGAGATTTACTATTGCATTTGAAGCTGGTTTGTTTGGAGTTTTTGGATCCTCTGGGTTTTTTTCAGAGAAGGAGGGCACTCTACCAAAGCTTTCTCATGTCTTGGTGGCATTCCATCCTATGACATACTTTGGAGATGTTTATTTCTGTTCTCTCTAATGTATTTCACTTCCCACATTTCATGTCCTCTCTTTCCAGGCTGGGCCCTTCAGCAATCACCAGACACAGTTGTCCGGGTGGGAGACACCGTGACTCTGGAATGTTCTGCATCAGGGAAAGATTTCATATATATGTCCTGGTATAAGTTACCCATGGGGAAGGATGCCAGTATGCAGTTGGTTGTATATTCAGTGGAAGGCAGCAAAGCAGATATTGAAAAGGAATTCCAACATCGCTTCCAGAGTAATGGGACTAAGAACAACCATTTATCTGTGAAGATACAGCCTGTCCTGCTCAATGACACAGGCACCTATTTCTGTGCTGAAAGAGATGCACAGTGACACAAAGGCTGGTGCAGCACAGCACAAACCTTTCTGGGAAACTAGGGATCTAGCACTAAGACACACTGAATCTTGTTTTTGACGGAAACACATTTTTTTCCTTTGCCCTCCAGCTCTTCAGGAAAGACAGTGTATGTCTGTCTGTCTGTCCATCTGTCTGCCTTCTTCATGGTGTCTAGCTGCTTTTCTATTCTTTTCTGTCTCACTCTCTTTTCTGAATCACTCTTTGACTCTCATTTCTTCTTGTCCTCTCTGTCTCAGATCATTTTTCTGCCATTCACAGACTGCTTCTCACTGGCACAGCAGGAGTGAATCAAATTGCACTGTACAGCTGCTTTCTAGAGCCCAGGGCTCTCACTGACTGAATCCCAGGGGCAGCCTCCACAGCCCCCTGGAGGTGCAGCTCAGTCCTGCCAGGAAAACAAATCTCCTTGCAGTGGTCAATTCTCAGGACAGAGGGGGCAATGACACAGATGCTCTGTGTCCCAGAGCAATCCCTGAATTTGCCAAATGAACTGTACTCCTGAAGCCAAACCTCCAGAAGCCCCTGTGCCACAGGCAGCACCAGTCAGAGACACCCTGGGCTCCCCAGCAAGGCCACACAGTTCCAGGGAGGAGCCATCTCTGGAGGTGCTTAGCCTATTTTCTGTCACCAAGGAGAGGTCACCCCGACCCCCATCCTCAACACCTTGTCACCCTCATGGCTGTCCCTGGTGGCCACACTTGTTCCTTTCTCTCTTCCCATGCCAAGGCAGAGTGTCCCTCAGCTCTTCAGAAGAACTGACCTTCCTCTCCTGCCGCTCTCACTGCCATGTCCATGAGAGCCCTCCCAAGTCGGAGTGCTTGGGCTGCTGTGCTGTCTTTCGGGCTCCTGCCTCCATCTCACTGTCACCTGTAGGGACACGAAAGAACCACACTCACTCAGGTTCACAGGTGAGCAGAGAAAGAGGAAGTTTATTATCATTTGGGATTTAAATAGGATTTGGAGTTTGGTCAAGGATTGGCAGATGAGAGGAACACCTTTCTGACCCTAGTGGTCAGTTCACCAATCCATCACAGACTGCAATGAAAACAATCTACTTGTTTATGTTACATTCATGAGAGACTCCACTAGAAATGTGTAAACAGTCATCAGAAGGCTAAAGAATCAGGGTGACATCTCACCCTTTTTGCGTTAGGAAAAAAGAAATCCGGAAAAGAAAAGTGAACAATGTTCAGTCTTGTTGAAGGACCATTGGAGTGAACACTCGTGTCGTCAGCATCTGAGTTGTCACCCCATGGCTCATGCATTAGTTGCCTTTCATTTGGTCACGGTCTCCAGCTTTCAACATGACAGAGTTATTAGAATTCTGTGGCATCATAAGGTGCTTCAAGGCATATAAAGCTTTGCCAATCAACTGTGTGCAGGGTGAAACCTGCATTCCCTGTTTTGTTTTAAAGAATTGGTTTGTTTGGTTTTTTTGTGGGGTTTTTTTTGAGGTGAGCAGAGAAAGAGAGCGTTTAATATCATTTGAGATTTAAATAGGATTTGGAGTTTGATCAAGGATAGGTAGATGAGAGGAACACCTTTCTGACCCTAGTGGTCAGTTCACCAGTCCATCACAGACTGCAATGAAAACAGTCTACTTGTCCATGTTTCATTTGTGAGACACTCCACTAGAAATATGTAAACAGTCATCAGAAGGCTAAAGAATCAGGGTGACATCTCACTGATGTTATTTGCTGTGCTCACAGTGCTGCAGAGAGAAAAAGAGCCCGTCCCACAGCTGGGTGGGAATTAGAATGGCCAGGCAGGAATTGAATCAGCTATGTGTGGGAAAGACAGGGAAAGTGCATGGGAAAATTCAAGGCACCTCTGTGTGGCCTTTATCCCTCATTCCTCCATCTCCCAAGGGCTTCAGAAGCAGAAGGGGAGCAGCCAGCATTCCTCTGCCTTGCACACCCTCAGCCTCCCGTGCAACCTCAGCACAGTTCTGTCCTTACAACCCCATCCTTGCCTCCCCACCCACCCACGCCCAGCCTGCCCCTTCCACCTGCTGCATCTCTGCAAGGCTTCTGCTTTCCTGCCATGCTTTGTGTCATTCCCCAGGCTTCCCAGCCAGCCAATGCCTTCTGACATTTCTTGGCCAGCCCCACCCCGACATGTCCCACCCTCCCTCACTGCTCCCTCTTCACACATCTTTGGGCAGCTGCAAGAGGCAGGTTGCTGAGAGGGAAGGGCCTTTCTTCAGCCATGGTTCCTTGCTGTTTCTTTGTGGCCATGCTGGCCCCTCTGGGTAAGTGAACTCAACGCAGCCCTGAGAACCTCCACTGATCCTGCTGCTGCTGCTCTCCCAGCTCTGTAGCCAGTTCCTGGCCCTGCTTCATTCTGCAGAGCTTCCTGTGTTGAGGATGGGCAGTGAATGTGGTGGGCAGGAATCCCTGAATCTTCTGCAATGGCTGTCTTTTTGTCCTTCTTTGTGCAGCCCCTAGCTGGTTCCTGGTTCTGGACACAAACTGCCCAGGAATGCACCTTGCCTATTGAAGAGAGATTGGAAATTCCCTTGCTGATCTGAAGAGCTGTCTCATGCCTTGAACCGCTCCCTTGGATGCCCTCTTTCTTTTCGCCTTTTTCTACCAACCCACAGTGCCTTGATCAAATTTTTCCCATTTCTTTCTTCTCCTCACTGCTCTTACTTTTTCTTTCCAGTATTAGCCCTGGAACAGTCTCCAGACATGGTGATAAAAGAAGGCCAGTCCGTGAATCTGGAATGTTCCAAGAAGAAATCCTCCAACAGATATATGTACTGGTACATGCTGCCTTCCCAGAAGAATTCCAGCCTGACCCAGTTGGTTTATGCATATGAAGGTGCTAAGGCAACAGTGGAGAAGGGTTTTGAGGGCCATTTCAAGAGCAGCGACATAAAAGGAGACAGCATCACCCTCTCCATAGAACATGCCTTTCTCAATGACTCTGGCACATACTACTGTGCTGAGAGTGAACACAGTGGTGAAGCTGCAGAGGGAGCTGAGCACAAACTTATCCCTCCAAATACAGGAGCTGCTTTCCACTTCATGAGTGCTGCATGAGGCTTCTCACTCACTAGCTCCTCTGCTTCCCAGCCTTGCCTTCTTCCCCTTGTCAGATACTGTCAGTTTCTTTGTCCATCTTTGTCTCTTTGCCACTCCAGGTCTCCCTCTGTGTTTAACTCTTACTTGCAATACACTTACTTCTTTCAAGCCTTGTTCTCCACTCTTTCTCTTTTCCATCTTTTCTCTTCCCCATCTTTTTTTTTTCTCTTTTCAGTCTGCACTCCACTGATGTTGTTTTCTTTAACTGCAGTCAATGCTGCACATGATTCTCACTGTCAAGCAGAACAGGTGCTTGTGTGGGAAGTTCTTGGTGCACTTGTAGATAATAAACAAGGCCAGGCAGGTGTTGAAGTAGCCAGTACCCTGTGGGAGCTGCCCACACACTCCTCTCTTATAACTACTTGTCTGTGGTTGTTCTGTGGCCAAGGAATAGGAACAGCAGAGCACAAGGCTGTGCTTACTCAGGTCAAGTATTATTTCCTCCATGCAGAGTGGTCTCTGGGACAGGATCCACCTGCCTTCCCCCCCTTGAGCCACATACATTTTATCTTTGTCACAGCCCTCTTTGATACTACTGCTCTTTATGGGGGTGCAGCATGTTCCCCCAGGGTCCCCTGTGTCCCAGGCAGTCACTGGCGGGTCAGCGTAAAGAATGCAGCATGGACCTAGCTTGCAGCTCTAAGATTCCTTTATTATAACTTAACTTGAAGACAGAGCTGAAGCTAGGACCCAAAAATCTCTAAATGAAAAATGAAAGAAAAAGTCCTTCTCTCAGGGAAGTGGGTTTTATGGGACTGGTTCAGACGCAGATTTCAGGGTAAGGTTCCAGGATGGAGAGGGGAACAAGGCTGGGATTACAATACTGAAACTAATAAGGGAACACAGCAATAAGGGGAGCGTAATAACTAATAAGGGAATGCAGTAGTAAGGGGAGCAATATAAACTGCTATTAAGGCATTGAAGATTGGGAGATTGATAGGGAAGAGTCTGGAAGAAAAGGCAGGGTTAGGGAAAGATTGACAGATAAGTAACGGAATGCAGTCTAGGCCATACTAACAGGACAGGGAAAGGAGGAGGTAAAATTTAGGACTCAATTATTAGGATAAGAGACAAAATAAAACACCATTTAATATAAAAACTTATCATATTGTCACATGTCTTCAGCAAATACATTATAAAGATTACAGGGGATGTTGGCAAGTGGAGCAGATAACAGAAATTTCCCACAGGTTACAGTGTTCTCTTCATCAGCAACTCAGGTGAAGGGGTAGAGAGTCTTCTCATCAAGCTCACCGATAACACGGAGTTAGGAGGAGTGTCCCATACCCGAGGGGCCTGTGCAGCCCTTCAGAGGGACCTCAAGAGGTTGTAGAGATGGGCAGAGAGGAACCTTCTTCAATTCAGCCATGGCAAATGCACCTGGGGAGGAATAACCCCACCTACCTGCATGGGCTGGGGGCTGACCGGCTGGGAAGTCCTTCTTCAGAGAAGGACGTGGTGTGCCCATGGAAATCAAGCTCTCCATGGACCAGCAGTGTATCTTGGTGGCCAAGAAGGCCAGGGCTGTCCTGGGTGCACTAGGAAGAGCACTGCCAGCAGGGTGAGGGAGGTGAGGCTCCACTCAGGACTGGTGAGGCAAATCTGGAGTGCAGTGTCCTGTTCTGGGCTCTTCAGTACAAGAGAGACGTGGATCTCCTGCAGCAGGTCCAGTGGAGGAGAAAGGTGATGAATGGAGTGAAGCACCTCTTTTGTGAGCAAAGGCTGTAGGAGCTGGGCCTGTTTGTCCTTGAGAAGAAACAACACAGAGGGCACCTCATCAATGACTATAAATATCTGAAGGGAAGGTGCCAAGAGGTAGATCCAGGCTGTTCTCCACGTTGCCAAGCACTAAGAGAAGAGACAATGGGCAGAAAATGATGCACAGAAAATTCCACCTGAATATGAGGCAATGGCCTTACTGTGTTGGTGACTGTGCATTGGAGCAGGCTGCCCAGAGAAGTTCTGGAGGCTCTCTGGAGATATTCTAGAACCATTTGGATAGAATCCTGTGCCAGGTGTTCTGGGATGGTGTAGTGGTTTCACATTCAACTGTTTCTGTTTGCCAAATTTAGTGTACTGGTTTGAGTGTCTTTTCTGCTGTGAGATAGGATTACGAGAAAAAAAAGGAGAACAGGCTTGTCTTGGTTTGGAAGACAGGTATCTGCCAGGGAAAGCTGGAGTTTGCGTTGGAATGGAGAATGTAAACCACCTCCCTCTTTTTTCCACTTATAAATTTGAAGTTAGAGGCTTTCAGGCAAAGATGTGGGGATAGGAATAGCAATTCTTTACTAGTATGTATAACAAAGCAAACAAAACCAACTAGAGCATTAATAACAAAACAGTTCCAAGAACGCTGAGGGCTTTACTTCACAAAACCCAGGGCAGTTTGGTCTTGGTGCAGGACTCAGAGAGCACCAGGCTGGAACACAGGAGAGTCCTGCGGTGGTGGTTGGAACAGCAGGATGTCCCAGGCAGGCAGGGGCAAGGTGTCCCAGCAGGGCAGTAGATGCAGGGTCACACTGTAGCAAAAAGAGCAGTGCCAAAGAAGCCGCGATTCTGGGGCAGGACTGGCCCAGCTCCAGCAGGGCAGGCAGAGGAACTCAGAATTCCAGGGCACACGAGCATTGACTGTCCCTCAGTTGTGCATAGGAATTGACCTTCCTCTCCTGCCGCTCTCACTGCCATGTCCATGAGAGCCCTTCCAAGTCTGAGTGCTCGGGCTGCTTGCTGTCTTTCAGGGTCCTGCCTCCCTCTCACTGATGTTACTTGCCGTGCTCAAAGTGCTGCAGAGAGAAAAAGAGCCGTCCCACAGCTGGGTGGGACGTGGGGTGGCCAGGCAGGAACTGAATCACCCATGTGTGGGGAAGACAGGGATAATGCATGGGAAAATTCAAGGCACCTCTGTGTGGCCTTTATCCCTCATTCCTCCATCTCCCAAGGGCTTCAGAAGCAGAAGGGGAGCAGCCAGAATTCCTCTGCCTTGCACACCCTCAGCCTCCCGTGCAACCTCAGCCCAGTTCTGTCCTTACAACCCCATCCTTGCCTCCCCACCCACCCACGCCCAGCCTGCCCCTTCCACCTGCTGCATCTCTGCAGGGCTTCTGCTTTCCTGCCATGCTTTGTGTCATTCCCCAGGCTTCCCAGCCAGCCAATGCCTTCTGACATTTCTTGGCCAGCCCCACCCCGACATGTCCCACCCTCCCTCACTGCTCCTTCTTCACACATCTTTGGGCAGCTGCAAGAGGCAGGTTGCTGAGAGGGAAGGGCCTTTTTTCAGCCATGGTTCCCTGCTGTTTCTTTGTGGCCATGCTGGCCCCTCTGGGTAAGTGAACTCAACGCAGCCCTGAGAACCTCCACTGATCCTGCTGCTGCTGCTCTCCCAGCTCTGTAGCCAGTTCCTGGCCCTGCTTCATTCTGCAGAGCTTCCTGTGTTGAGGATGGGCAGTGAATGTGGTGGGCAGGAATCCCTGAATCTTCTGCAATGGCTGTCTTTTTGTCCTTCTTTGTGCAGCCCCTAGCTGGTTAATGGTTCTGGACACAAACTGCCCAGGTATGCACCTTGCCTATTGAAGAGAGATTGGAAATTCCCTTGCTGATCTGAAGAGCTCATGCCTTGAACCGCTCCCTTGGCTGCCCTCTTTCTTTTCACTCTTTCCCTACCAACTCACAGTGCCTCAATCAAATTTTTTCCATTTTTTTCTTCTTCTCACTGCTCTTACTTTTCCTTTCCAGTGTTAGCCCTGGAACAGTCTCCAGACATGGTGATAAAAGAAGGCCAGTCCGTGAATCTGGAATGTTCCAAGAAGAAATCCTCAAACATAGCCATGTACTGGTACATGCAGCCTTCCAAGAAGAATGCCAGTCTGACCCTTGTTGCTTCTGCAGTAGTAGGTGCTAAGGCAACAGTGGAGAAGGGTTTTGAGGGCCATTTCAAGAGCAGCGACATAAAAGGAGACAGCGTCACCCTCTCCATAGAACATGCCTTTCTCAATGACTCTGGCACATACTACTGTGCTGAGAGTGAACACAGTGGTGAAGCTGCAGAGGGAGCTGAGCACAAACTTATCCCTCCAAATACAGGAGCTGCTTTCCACCTCATGAGTGCTGCATGAGGCTTCTCACTCACTAGCTCCTCTGCTTCCCAGCCTTGCCTTCTTCAGCTTGTCAGATACTGTCAGTTTCTTTGTCCATCTTTGTCTCTTTATCACTCCAGGCCTCCCTCTGCATTTAATTCTAACTTGCAGTACACAAAATTCTGTCAGCCCTTCTTCTCCACTCTTTCTCTCTTCCCTACCCCACTTTCTTCTTGCTGTTTCAGGATGCTGTTTCACTCTTCCAGTGACTTTGTCTTACTTAACTCCAGTCAACCCTGCTGATGATTCTCACTGTCAAGCAGAACAGGTGCTTGTGTGGGAAGTTCTTGGTGCACCTGCAGATAAAGGCAAGGCCAGGCAGGTATTGAAGTTGCCAGTAGCCTGTGGGAGCTGCCCACATGTTCCTCTATTATAACCACTTGTCTGTGGTTGTTCTGGGGCCAAGGAATAGGACCAGCAGAGCACAAGGCTGTGCTTACTCAGGTCAAGTATTATTTCATCCATTCAGAGTCATCTCTGGGGTGGGATCCGCCTGCCTTCAACCCCTTGATCCACATACATTCTATATTCAGCAAATATTTTATAAAGATTACAGGTCATGTTAGCAAGCAAAGCAGATAACAGAAATTTCCAACGGGTTACAGTGTTGTTTTCATCAGTGACTCAGATGAAGGTGTAGAGAGTCTCCTCATCATGTTCACTGATAACATCAAGTTAGAAGGAGTTTCCAACACCCCAGGGGGATGTGCAGCAGTTCAGAGGGACCTCAAAATGTTGTAGAGATGTGCAGAGAGGAATCTTCTGAAATTCAGCCAATGCAAATGCAGCTGGGGAGGAATCACCCCATGTACCAGCAGAGGCTGGGGCTGACCTGCTGGGAAGCAGCTCTTCAGAGAAGGACGTGGGGGTCCCTGTGGACAAGAAGCTCCCCATGAGCCAGCAGTGTGTCCTGGTGGCCAAGAAGGCCAGGGGTGTCCTGGGATGCATTAGGAAGAGCATGGCCAGCGTGGTGTTGCAGATGATCCAGCCACTCCACTCTGCCTTTGTGAGGAACAATGGCTGTGCTGTGTGCATTTCTGGGCTCCTTAGTACAAAAGACACATGGATCACCAGTGGACTGTCCAGGAGAGGAGAAGAAAAATGAGGAATAGAGTGAAGCGCCAAGAAGAAAGCTGAGGGGTCTCGGCCTGCTTGGCCTTGAGAAGAAACAACACAGTGGCCACTGACAGAGGACACATGACTGACACAGATAATGGTGACAAACATCAGCACTTTATTATCCCCCAGTACAACCTTTAATACCCTGTTTGTCCCATGCATAACACCTGCATGCTCTTTTACTCTTTTGTGATTGGGCAATAGACCTCAGCATTCCGTGCCCCTTTTCCTTCAATGCTGGTCACCCATGTGACACACCTGCAACACATTAGGAATGAGGCTTGGCCACAGCCCCATTTCTAATGTCCCATAATCTATTCTTCCAAAGCCACCTCATCAGCTTCTAAAAGCGTCTGAAGGGAAAGTGCCAAGAGGTGGATCCGGGTTCTTCACTGTGATGCCAAGCACTAGGACAAGAGGCAGTGGGTAGAGAATTATGTGCAGGAAGATCCAGCTGAATCTGAGGAAAGAGCTTTGCAGTGTGGTTGCTTGTGCACTGGAGAAGTTTTCCCAGAGAAGTTCTGAAGGTTCTCTCACTGGAGATATTCCAAAAACATCTGGATACAATCCTGTGCCATGTGCTCTGGGATGGCTCTGCTTAAGCAGGGATGATTGGAGCAGTGACCCCACAAGGTCCCTTCTTAGCTGCCCCAATCCATGATTGTGTCCTGCATAACACACACCTGTGCACAGCACAGGCCTGCATGGGGCACTCCAGGAGGTTCCCACCCGTCACATTCCCATGCTAACGTGCAAGCTCCTCAGGACCTAAACCAGGGCCCCACACAGCAGCCATGTCTGTTCAGCATCACTAACTCCTCAAGTACCGTGTCTTCTGCAAGGCTCCCCAGGCACTGCCCTGCCCTCTGCACACCTCAGGGAACTGGAGACCCTTTCCTGGCACACATCAGGCACAGCCTCCTCTCTGCTGGAGTGTTGGTCCTGGTGTGAGGATGTGGTATTTCTACAAAGTAGCCCAATCTCTTTTCTTTTTTCTCCCACTTCTTTAGAGGGATCTGGGGTCTTTCCTGAATCTTCCCGTGGCAGCTTGGGAAAATGAATGCAATGGGCCACACTCAGAGGTGCAGCAGAGGGTTTGGGAGCTGGAGGCATTGCTGCTCTCCTCCGCTGACAGGCCACAGGGGAACAAGGAGAGTCTCTGTTTTTCTCGAGCATTGAGAAGGTCAATCTGTAGCAGCACATCCTGTGGGGCACATCCTTCTCCTCAGCAATCTCTCCCACGTGCCATCTCTCCAGGGGCAGTCCCAGTGAAGAGGCAAATGCAGCCTGTTCTCCCTTTGAGATGCTCTTTTGGAGTTAGAGAGGAACAGGTACTGAACTATTCTCTGACATCCTACAAGAAACACCAGGTTGGCAGGTCAGCAGCTTCTCCCACACTTGGACAACAGGTCAGGCCTGACTGGGAGAAGCAGAGATTGCACCTTGCAGGTTGCAGGGTTGGGAGTCTGTGAGGGTGAGGGTGGCTGGGGAGGAGACAAACAGCGGGACACAGACACACACATGCATTCCTGAGATGTGCTTCTCTTCCCAGCATTTTCTGCCATTTGGTGCATTCCTGTGCACACGCTCAGGCTCCAACACAGCCCCCTCCTGCTCCATGAGAGCCCTGAACTGTCCACCTACTGAACTCCCACCTCCTCAGGCACACCCATGCTCACACCCAGCAGGAAGCCAGAGGAGCAGAGGACAAGCACCTCATGACTGCCTGCAGGTGTCATTCCCCACTGTTCCCGCACAGCCAGCTGTCTTGGCACATTTCAGACTCCCTCTCACTCCCCTGCCCAGTCACAGAGAGACCTATCTCCTCCTCTCCAGCTCTCCTCTTTACACATCTCCGTGTCTGTGCTCTCACCAGGGGCAGGTTGCTGGAAGGAGGAGGCCTTTCTCTATGGATTGCCAGCGGTTGCTCGTGGCCATCCTGCTCCCTGTGGGTAAGTGGGCTTCCCTTCCTCTTGAGCAGCTGCACTGGAGCTGCTGCTGCCTCCTCAGCTGTGCTCCCAATTGCTGGCAGTGCCCCTTCCCCAAGGCTTGCAGGGGGAGGATGGGCAATGACCCAGGTGAGCTTTTCCACCACCTGTTGAATTGAAAAACTCTGCAAAGCTGCAAATCCGTTTCCTTCCTTTCTCATTTTCATACTTCTTGTGGGAGTACCCAAGTCTTTATTTCTCAAAACAGATTTACTGTTGCATTTGAAGCTGGTTTCTTTGGGGTTTTTGGATTCTGTGTGTGTTTTCTAGAGAAGCAGGGCACTCACTAAAAGCTTTCTGATGTCCTGGTGGCATTCCATTTTATGACACAGTTCATGGATGTGTCTTTTTGTCCTCTCTAATGCATTTGACTTCCCACCTTTCATCCACTGTGTTTCCAGGCTGGGCCCTTCAACAATCACCAGACACAGTTGTCCGGGTGGGAGACACAGTGACTCTGGAATGTTCTGCATCAGGGAAAGATTTCATATTCATGTACTGGTACAAGTTACCCATGGAGAAGGATGCCAGTATGCAGTTGGTTGTATATTCAGTGGAAGGCAGCAAAGCAGATATTGAAAAGGAATTCCAACATCGCTTCCAGAGTAATGGGACTAAGAACAACCATTTATCTGTGAAGATACAGCCTGTCCTGCTCAATGACACAGGCACCTATTTCTGTGCTGAAAGAGATGCACAGTGACTCAAAGGCTGGTGCAGCATAGCACAAACCTTTCCAGGCAGTCAGGGATCTGTTACCAGCACACACTGAGCCCTGTATTTGTCAGAACCATGTTTGCTTCACTTGCCCTCCAGCTCTTCAGGAAAGATGGTTTATGTCTGTCTATCCAAGTGTCTGTCTTCTGCATGGTCTCTAGCTGCATTTCTGTTCCTTCCTATCTCTGAATCACCTCTTGACTCTTGTTTCTTCTTGTCCTCACTGTCTCAGCTCTTATCTCTGCCATTCACTGACTGATTCTCACTTTCCTCCTTTCATGTCTTTCTGTCAGTCCTCCTGACTTTTCCTGTATCCTCTCACACCTAGTCCCTTCCTATTTCTCATACCCTTTCTCATCCATTTCTCCTTCCTTTCAGTCTGTTACATCAATTCCTGGCAGGTGAAGAAGGATTTGGAATAGTTCATGCAGACCTTTCCGTCTCCACCAGCTGGAAGGACAAGGCCCACTGGTCCTTGGCCCCACTGGTCTCCACGGAATGGGCACACTGCTGTGCACCGGGGACCCAAGTTACACCACTGCCCTGTAACCTGAACACTCTAATGGTCATGATGTAACCCACGGTTTGACTGTATCCAGGGACTGTAGGCCAAGAGCTCCAGGCATTTGCAGATACTCATGACTAACATCACTTCCTGAGCCTTTCTTCTTTTCCTCCTGCAACTTTCATTTCCTATCTTCCTTTTAGTTTTTTATTCTTTTCTAGATTTTTTCCTTTTTTTCTTACTTCCTGCTCTCCTGCTTTCTTCCTTGTGTTTCTCCCTTTTTGACTTGTGTTCCTGCTTCCCTCCCTGCCATACGTTTTTTGTTCCTGCAGCTTTTCTGTCTTCCCTCCTCACTTCCCACCTTTCTCTCTCCTGAACTTCTTTTCTCCTCGGCATTTGGGACAGCACAGCCTCATTCTGGCACTCTGCAAGCATAGATCATGATATCCCAAGCAGCTTCCTGGCAAGGACCAACTCTTCAACATGATAGACCCAAAGTCTCTACTCCAATGCCCTGCCTCCTGCTGACTTTCTGGGAAAACACCACCCTCATCCATCTTCCATTCCTCATGCAGTGGCATAAGCAGGCTTAAAGAAAGGATAACATGCTGCAGCTGCTAGTGTTCCCAGGGGAAGGGGGACAGGCAAAGTTTGAGGATGAATTTCAGAATCACTTCAAGAACTGTTGAAATATGGGTGTCGCCCTGATTCTTTAGCCTTCTGATGACTGTTTACATATTTCTAGTGGAGTCTCTCACAAATGTAACATAAACAAGTAGATTGTTTTCGTTCCAGGCTGTGATGGACTGGTGAACTGACCACTAGGGTCGGAAAGGTGTTCCTATCATCTAGCAATCCTTGACCAAACTCCAAATCCTATTTAAATCCCAAATGATAATAAACTTCCTCTTTCTCTGCTCACCGCTGAACCTGAGTGAGTGTGATTCTTTCGTGTCCCTACCGGCGACATATGGGCTATTGCATGTCCTGTTCAAAAAGAACAGAAATTAGGTTCTTCTCCAGAAACAAGGGCAAGTAACCAACAGAAAGACTCCAGATGAGGGGAACTGGCCAGGTGTGGCCTATCCCTGCTTTGGGATGGGCTGGACACCATGTCAGTGCGTCATGAGCGACAGTAGTGTGCATCACATTGATTGACTTGACTTTTTATTTGTGTCTTCTCCTTTTCAGTTGCTCCTATTATTGCTTTGTTTGTATCTCATCCTGTACATTTTATCCTTTTTCCTAGCCCACCAGGGGAAGGGGATAGTGAGAGAGTGGCTCTAACTCCTGGTGGCTGCCTGGGCTTAAACCACTACAACCTCAGCAGCAGACAGCATCTCTGTGTCCCCACAGCTATGGCGTGAGCTGTGGCTCCCCTGACCAAGATGGCACTTCACCCTCCAGTAAGATATTTCCAGATTCTGTTCTTGATGGATTATGAAAATTCATGTGATCATTGCATTCCTCTGGACACTTGCACTGTCCTTTGCACTGAGGATAATGAAGCGTTGGTAAGTCAGGACTGCCCTCATGTGTTGAAGCAAGCAGCATCCTCCACTGTGAAAGGGGCTGGAGAGCTACACATGCACGAGGCAGAAACCTGAATTGGATACTTCAAAGTGAGAAATTTGGAGGAAATGGCATAAATTAAAGACTTCCGAAACAACTGAAAGAAACTGACTGAAAGGCTTCTAAGAATGAGTCTGTAAAGTTTTCCAAGATCCTTTCTGTTTTGCAGGTACTACAAATACTAAATACTTTCTCCATAGTGGCATTCACTGTCTCAGTTCTCTGTATCACAGCCTATGGAAATTCCCAGAGAAACAGTGCACAAAGTAAGGGTGCCTGAAAGTCTTTATTAATTTTTCATAATTTTTGCTTGTCCAGACCCACAAGAACAGAAATGATGATGAGAAAATACAGGTCACACCAAACGAGCATCTCAGTTAGCGGCAATGGTGGACTGGATCCAGGAGACGTAGTTGCAAACCTTGGTGTAAACTCCAGGGTAGCCCCTCTGGGCACATCCAATACCCCAGGAAACAATGCCCTGGAGCTCTCCATTGCAGACCACGGGGCCGCCGGAATCTCCCTGCGCACACAAAGGGTGTGGATATTGAGCAAATGGCATCAGCCTAAGCAATGAGCCAGAGCTCCCCGAGATCACTGACTCTGGAGGAAGCCCTGCCAGGTGTACTCTGCACAAAGGTTCTACAAAGGCTGTTTCTGATTCACACTCTCCACCTGATGCTACCATGCCTGACGAGCTCCAATGGAACCACAACTAAGGATGAGTCAGCTGCCTGGTTTTTCCAGGCACGGTACTTGGCAAACATTCAGGATATGCGCTCCTGAAGGCTCTGCTGTCATTCAAGAACTCAGGTTTACCAGTGCAGTGACTAGAGCTGACTCTGTAATGTGAAGGCCTCTTCATCTGGGAAAAGGCAGGAGAGAAATGCCTGGGAAA
Organism: Chamaea fasciata; assembly: GCF_029207755.1. Taxonomy (NCBI): domain Eukaryota; kingdom Metazoa; phylum Chordata; class Aves; order Passeriformes; family Sylviidae; genus Chamaea; species Chamaea fasciata. The sequence goes on from NW_027094087.1 coordinate 26,929,042, forward strand.
GGAGAGGCAGATGATTTACCTGGCAGGAGTCTTTTCCTCCCTCCAGGAATCCTACACACATCATGTTACTGGTAATTTGCCCAGGGTAGGCGTCAGAGCAGTCGGCAGCAGAGAGGACAGGAGCCTTCAGGCACTGCAATTGGTCTGGGTAGTTACCTACAAGGAAATAGGGAGAGATGGTTGATGGCATTGCTGAGTCCTTTTCAGAGCTGGGAGAAGATCTTAGCAGAAAAGCACATGCTGGGACACCCTGTTCTAGCAGCCATCCTGCTTCCTCTCAACAGCAACCACACAATGGGTTCCTTCTGTAGAGATGCAACAAATTCTACCCGTGGGCCCAGCATTCTACACTGCAGCCACCCTAACTTTCCTGGTATTTGCAATTTCATCAATTTGCAAGAGTGAGGCCACTCTTGTGATACATTCACTGAAAGAAACCTGAGCCTCAGGAAAACCATCCTCTCCTCTTCTGCAGGTTTAGATGTCATCAGAGGAATAGAACCCACTGGCCATGCACATCTCTGACCACTGGTGTAGGGGAATCGAGATCTCTAGTAGGAATTCTAGATCCACAATCCCGGACTTCACCATTATCCTCAGAGAACTGAGAACTCTCTTTGACATTAGCTGAGTCCAGTGTGCAGTCCCTACACTGACCCATTGCTCAGAAGACCTGTCCCACAGCATTTCCTGTGCTTTAACCTGTCCTGTTGGGGGTTAATGGCGAGGTCTTAGAGACTGTCCTGGGCCCCCAAGGGTCTGTACATTCCCCCAGAGTACTCACTGCCACTGCTGAGAGTGTTGCCCCAGCCGGAGATCAGGCAGGTGGTGCCGGTGGCCACGCAGCTGGTAGGCAGAGAAATGGTTTGGACAGCTTTGTTGAGCTGGGCTGGGGTGGCCAGCTTGATGAGCATGATGTCATTGTCCAGGGTGTAGGCGCTGTAGCCAGAGTGGCGGATGACTTTAGCAGAGTTGATAAACTGCTGTGTGGATTCGGTGAGTCCCAGGTTGTGTTTCCCCAGTTGCACTTGGATGCGACTGGAAAAGAGAAGGCACAGCATGTCCTTTACTGCTCCTGGCCGGTTGAAGAAACCTCCCTGTCACTGAGTGCACCCGCTCCAACAATACTGCCACGGAAGCCTTCTGGGGCAGGGGATCTTTCTTGTCCTGCAGGGAGCCCTGGGGATGCACCCCGAGATCTTACCGCACACCCAGTATGGGTGGTGAATTTCTGCAGGTTTGTAAATACATGACAGCAGTTGGATACATAGCAGCACTTTATACAAGTGTTCTGGGACAAGGCAAACTGCTCTAGCCTGACGTCGTTCCTCTTCCTGTTCTCCAGGGACAATGCTTTAGCAAGATTCATGCAATTGATAAGAATTCACTGCCCAGAACTCGTTGCTTGATTATCCCATTGTTATTTCAGCAAGTGTTTTGCTTTCACAGAAACATTTGCAGAAGGGGAAAACGCCTCAGGGTGCCTTGGCCCAGCCTCCTGAATGATCCAGCCATCCCTTGGCTGTCTCTGGTCAGAATGGAGGCACTTAGATATTTCTGTCTCATAGCTCAGAATTCCTGCTAGAAGTGAACTGGAAGACAGAAGTAGGTTATAGAAGGATGTAATTTTTCCACTCACGATTTGTAGCAGTGAGCAGCCGACACGACCCACTGGCTGCTGATGAGGGAACCTCCACAGAAGTGATATCCAGAATTCAGGGACACTTGATAGGGCACAGAGTTCTCTTCACAGGTGTAGCCTCCCACAATCTTGTCATCATCATCTTCAGCAAAGGTGGGGAAGGCAACTGGGAGACAAGAAGTGCCATGTGTCAAGAGCTGGCCAAAGGTAATGTGGCCTGTAATGTGCCCTGTGACTGCCTGTCTGTAGCCCCTCACTTGTAGGCTCCCCTTCTATGGGCACTCAGGGCAGCAATGCTGGGCAGATCTAAGGCACATCCATTTGCTGCACCCTCAAAGAAGGGATCAGACCTACACTGGTGCCTCACATATCTGCAACTAAAGCCCTGCTGGCTACTCCCTGAGGGAACATAAGGGCATAGAAAAGTTCTTGTTGGATCAGATCACGGGTGTGTCTTTCCCAGGATCCTGTCTACTGAAACAGTCAAGGGTTGACTGAGGGGAAAAGTAAAAACAAGTGTGCAGTGATATTATCTTGGAGCATCTACCCAGGGTCCAAAATTTTGCAGTTGCTTTAGGACTTCCTGGGCCACAAGTATTCCCTGTGCACTCCTTAGTCCTGCAGAAGGAGGCAGCCTTTTTCTGAAGCTATGGCCACATGTCTATAGCTGGGTCAGGAACCCCAATGAAGGCGTTCATTCCCCAGCTTGTGGCGCAAGGCATTAGGAACAGACAGAAGAAGGAAGTTGCAGGCCCTGCCTTCAAACTTCTGCAAGTCAAAACTGGACTTGGCTTTCCCACAATAGGCTACCTTGCAGGTTTGCTCAGAAAATCAGCTTCCTATTAAATGACAGAAATAGAAATAAAAAATATACTCACCAGCCACCCCAATAAAGGCGAGAAGCAGCAGGCACTTCATGGTCTTGATTCAGCCTCAAGCCCAGAGTGGTTGACTAGACGTGGGAGCTGCTAGAAATACATTTTTGGTAATGGTCTTATCTCTAGTCCAAGGTTTTCTCCAGACAAAAAGTACACAGTGGAAAATTTGAAGATCTAAATGTGGGCATTAGCAGGCATTGGTAGAATGTACAAATAACATACCCGTTAATCATAAACCTCTGCTAAGATAGAGAGCTATTTTAATTATTCCCTTAAGGTAGCCTTCAATCTAAAAATACCTTTTGGCTTTGGAAGATATGTAGTTGTTTGTCTGTCTCATTCTTAGACACAGCACCTGTTGAGGACAACTCTCAAACCTCTTTCACATTCCTCTGTGCTGATGGTGTCTTTCTTAAAAATGCATATTTTTACCCAAAGTTGCATATTGTAGGTAGTGGACAGAAAGTTATATTGCATTTTTTTTTGGGGGGGGGGGGGGGAGGGAATCCAGCAAACCCAGTGTTTAACTTTGTTGAGTTTATTTTTGTAAATCCGTTTACTTGAATCATGTGGGGTTTTATTATATGCAACACAGTGTTTTCCTAAATCAAATTCCTCCATTGTAAGTTCAAAAGATAGGATAGAAAAACTATCCTGTGCCCCCCAGCGCTTCCCAAGTTAAATAGTTCAAATGGGAGAATGCTCAGCTTCTCCCTTTTCTACTTTCTCTCTCCTAACCTGTATTTAAGTATCTGCCCAAGTACCAAACCATGCTTTTATTCATCTTTGGAATGTTCTATAGAGACTGATTTTTTGCCACGCAAGAATTTCAGTATAATGCTGATGTTTATGAGTGTAATGTAGATGAGCAATAATCCTGTGAACACAAATAGTGAGATCTTCTGAAATCCCTCTCTGCAGGAGTGGGGATTTTAGTCATGACACCAAGTTTACTAAAGCTTAATGCTTTGCTGAATAATCATGTTCATTCTCCAAGCAGCTGCCAGCTTCCTCATGTTAGTTCCTGAAAGACACAGGATTCTCTCCAGAGACCGTAAAGAGAAGCCATATGTTTAGAGATGCTGGAATAGCTTGAGAGACTAAATAGGAATACTCTTCCTACTCCATTTCTTGATTAATTTTTTGTGGGCCCTGGAGGACTGATGTGCACAGTGTCACTGTCCAGACCTTAATTTTCCTTCATGTTGAAGTCCAAGTCCAAGCCTGGGGACTCCTCCAAGGGGGTGCATGAATTCTGTTGGCCATTAACCTGGTATTAGTGCACAGCTTTCTTACAAGCATGTTTTATTCTGTGAAAGAAACAAGGATTAGAAGCTTCCTGTGGGAAAGGAAAGTGTCCGTAATAGGACTAAGAGGGTCAAAAATACCAAAGCTGTTCAATCCCATAAGTGGAGCAAGAAAAATTTCCCATTTATTGTAGTGTTTCATTTGAACTGTGGATTTCTAATGTCTTTGTCTAAAACATGCCATTGACATAGAAGGAGACCAATGTTTTAGAACAATATATTTCCTGATCTATTGCTCTCATATCCAGTAAGGTAACCTTTAGGCTATGACTACGTCTCTTTCGTTCCTTTCATGGGGATAAATATCCACACAAATTTCAGGTAAATTAGCAAGTGAGCATTTGAATCAGGAAGCTTGATCATCCCTACCTGTATCTTAGTACATTTTATTGTTTCTCTTTGTTACTTATTTCATCTACTCTGATTTTTAACTTGTAAGTTATTCTGAACAGCAGGAAGTGCATCGTATAGGGCTGGTTGATAATCCCCAAGAAGAACAGGATCTCTGAGGTTCCCTATGTTACTTGCTTGAATCAGCAAGAGGAGATTCCTGACCTCTTCCCAGACTACTGCTAAAGTTCACAGCCAAGGATCTGGATCATAGCTCCTGGGGCTCCTGTGTTCCTAGGTCCTTGACGGCAGGTATCTAGTGAACATACCTCACCCAAGCCCCTCTCATTCTCCTAACAGCCTCTTTGACACCCCTTCTAGAGGCTCCCACTAAGCCCAGAACTCCATGATGTGTGTCCTGTTCGTGGGGCAAACTGCTGTTTGAAATGAGGGCAAATGGTGTTTCTGACACGATTCAGAGGTGATCCAGCAAGCAGTCTCACAGCAGCCCTTCAGGCCTTTCCATGAGAACTGTGGAGGATGAACAGACCCCTTTGAATTACAGTTGAAATTAGAACACCCTCTGATGACCCCCCTTTCTTTCTTTCTTTCTTTAGGAGGAGAAATCCCTGTCTGAAACATAAATAACTCTTTCTGCTCAGTGCTGCTGAACATCCCACAGACCCACTGAAATGTTTTTTATAGTATCCTTCAAAGAATACACTTAAGGGTCTACATCCATTGCTGCAAACAAGTTTCTCATTTCATGCAGTGATGCTGCAGTAGAAAGCTGGTAGCTCCTGGGGCAGAGGAAGGAGGGAGGACTGGTGACTGAAGGGCAGCTGTGTTACGTGTTATCAGTGGACAAGCAATGGCAGCTTATTTTTTCTGTAACTCCATGTTCCTAGTTCAAGTATTTTGGTCAGCTGGGTCATCACAGGACTCAGATAAAGGAAATACATTTGTCCAGGCTGATGCAAGAGCCTGGGAAAGAGAAACCTGTTGAGACTATGGGCTGAGAGAGGTAAAGCTTCCCACGAGCATAAAACATGAAGTTTCTGAGCTGATTCCTTTTACATCTCAGTCATGGGTTTGATCCCATGACTGAGATGTAAAAGGTGAGATGAGACATTCACTTATGAGTTGGACTTGATGATTCCTGTGGATCCCCTCCAACTCAGAATATTCTGTGATTCTGTGATCTCACAGAACTTTGTGGTGGAGGAACAATTACTCCTCTCTTCCCAAGTGTCTCCTGCCAGTGAAATGTTCCTGGACAGGCACACCTAGGACTGGGAACATCAACTCCTCAGTTGCTGGGGGACCAGGAGAGTGTTTGATGAAGGGCTGTGCATCTCCTAGACTTTGTATCTGTAATCCATATTCATCAACAGGCTGCTGTCTTATGATGTTCCTGTGCAGGAGTCTTCAAAGTGGGGTGCAAGATGATGCACTGAGGTGTGAGGTGGAAGCATTAGAACTTTAGTGTTACACGTATCTATCAGCTACTAAGTATACATATACTGGGTGTATGTGTTTAAAAATACTTTACTGATAGGGAGGTACAATGAAGAATTTTTGGAGAACACTGTTCTAGTACTGTCAAAAAGTATTTCACATGAGGTTTCTTATTATTTGCTATAACATCCAGTGTCCAACAGTGTCCAATTCTGCAGAGCCTTCATGTCCTCTCTGATTTCTTCACTACTTTGCAGACGTTCTGGTTTTTGTTAATTTTTTGGGGGGATGAAGAAGGAAAGTTATGACTACTTTCAGAGTGCCTGAGCTCAGGAACTGGGAAGGGATTCTGGATGACTGTGGCCAGAGGCACTGAGGGAATAAAAAGTAAGAAAAGATCATGGTACTAGGAAGAAGGGTAGGAAAATCCTAAGAACAGGGGTCCCACATTGAGAGAGATGTGGATATAAAGCCTCAGCCTTTGAGGTGGGAAACAGACCTAGTAATCTTCATCAAGTGGCTGGACCTAAAAGGAAGGGTCTTGAAACAACATAGCAGATGGAGGACATCAGATTTGAAAGTATTTATTTAATCCATCTCATCCAGGACATGATCTGTAAGTGAGCAGCCTGAAGAACCTTCTCTGGAGGGTCTGTGCACCCCAAGCCTATAAAACTGGGCAATTTTAACATCTCCAAACCTAGAAGCTGACTCTGCTATAAAAATATGGGATGGAGAGTTTGGGAAACAAAAAGGACGACAATGAAGGACTGGAAAAAGTGTAAAAGTAATGATGTGGAAAGTCAGATGGTCTGAAAAACTTGGGAAAAAGTTTAGAGGTGGCAGCCAGCAAGGCTGGCACAGTTAAATAGAATGGATGAGGAACAGGAACTTTCACCAAACAAGCAGACAATCTGCTTCCATTAGAAATAGAATTCAACTGGCCTGGTTGGGAGTGAGAGCTATAAAGGAGCAGCATGGGTCTGAGTGGGCAAGGGATGACAAGCCTGAGGAGGAAGGATTTCCTCTAAGAATTGAATGCAAAGAATTGGCCGTGGAGAACCTTCCTGTACTAGTGCAGACTATGGAAAGGAACTGGCCTGAGATGCCTTAAATCCCCTAAAACTAGTGGGACATCTGATGCTCACAGTCACCACTGACTTGGATGCAGTCCTAGCCCAGACCTTACACACTTAGCCTACATGTAGGTCTGATAATGGGTTGTCAGTGCCTTCCTTGCATTGCAATGGGCATTTTTCTCTATCACTTGGTACAGTGAAGACCACCTTTGCCTGATGCTCTGTTTCATAACATTGGTTTCCAAATACAGCACAAAACCCTGCTAAGCCAGTACTTACTGTTCCCAGTTTATGTTAAACACTCTTCAGCAGGAATCTTTTCCTTATTCCCTTGGTCCTCTTCCATGTGGGCAGCATACCTCAGCCCTTTCCTCATTGTCATAACTCTTCTACAGTCTCTTTTACCTTTAGGAAGGAGATCTCACAGTTTTCCCCCAAGGCTCACTGTTAGGCTGGGTTGACAGAGGGGAGGCTGCCACAGCTCCAGGCCCCCTGGCCCAGCTGGCAGTAAGAATGAGAGTGTCTCCCCAGTATTTATACAGATAAATACCAAGCATACATACATGTATACACAGCTGAACATGTGGATAAACACAAATGCACCCACAGAAACAACACTGATGGCCTCATCTTTTGTCCCTCTCTGGCTGGGGTTCACAGTGGGAAATCAGGGTTCTAGACAAGGTTCAATAGTGGGAAATATATGTATACACATGTACAGTGTGCAAGCTTTCCACAGGTTTCCACGCTCAGCCACTGAGTCCAGTGGCTGTCACTGAATCCCAGTCACCACATGTGCCGGCCCTTGGCCCTCTGAGCCCCCAGTCACTGTTATGTCCACACACACACCTCTCACACAGCTCTCTCCAAAAAATGCCTGGGACTCCCCTGCTCCCACTGGTTTCCACCTCTCACTGTTCTTGCCATTAGAGACACATACCTGAAGTCCAGGCCACCTCATTTACTCGCCAGCCATTCTGGCTTCATATTCACTAGTGATCACACACTCCCACACCCTCCCTCTCCCCAGCTGCCAGCATGGGGAACACAGGGCCCCTCTTGCCTGTGGCCTTACTCCAGTGTCTTCTGCTTAAGTTCATTCACTCTGGTCTCTCCAGCTGCCTGTGGTCTGACTCCAGTTCCTAGCCCTTACATATCGAGCCATAAAACACATGCACATAGAATAGACAGGTCTTCCCTCAGGCAAATACTTAGAAATGGAACTTAGTAAGACGGGGATTACACTGAGCTAAGCCAGTACAAAGGATATCCAGACAAGCGTACTCACCAGCATCTTGTTTATTTCATGTGAGTGGCCCATTTTATAACTGTATTTCTCCACTTTTCTGTGTCTATTCCTCCCCAAGTACAGTAGTTCAGGGTCTTGCTTGGGAAGACTGACCATACCTGCCTTTATCTTGGTACTTTTTTGTTTTCCCTTGTTTCATCTTTAGTCTTCAAAGAAAACAGACTGAAAGAATTAGACATTTTGAACTGAAAAATGAAAGGGTTGTCAATTTAGCTACTCTTCAAAAGGCAGTAATATATTAAGCAATTCCCAAGAGACACACTAGAGGTCCTAAGTTACATCTTCCAGATGCTTCCTTCCTTTGGCGAGTCTGCAATCATCTTTTGTTTCCTAAGAGAGAAAAGCTAATCTGAATAAAAATCTTCATGCTGGGATGAGTAATAAATTCTAATGTAAGTGATTAAAGAAGAAGGTGTAGCCCAACTGCATTGAAATGCTTTTGCCTTGTCTCAGAGTTCTTACACAGAACAATCTTAGAATTAATTCCCAGAGTCTCCACAATCTGTTTCATTTCTCATCAAGTCTCCGAAACAGTTTCTCCCTCCAGGACTTAAGGTCTGACTACTACTAGAAAAAAAGGCTTTAAATACTTTTGGCATGACAGACAATAATCAAACTAAAAATCCTGTACGGTCTTCATGCAAAAGGTATGCATTTTGAGACATTGATCAAAGCAGCAGTGTCCTATGGAACTGTCTCAGCAGGATCCATGGAAGTGCCTAAAACTGTCCCATCCTAGCACTACGGTGAAAAGAAAAAATGTCAATAAAATCAAATGAAGAACAAGTAAAATCAAAATAAACCTTCCAGAAAAAGAAGAAAAACTTGTGAAAAGTAAAAGCTAAAAATATGCATCAAAGAATAACCAGTATTGAAACAAAAAAGGATATGGAAGTTTATTAAATTTGTTCAAATTTATTTGCTAACTGATGTATTGACTTGGTAAACAGCATGAAAATTCAAAGAAAATGTAAAAGTTATGGAAAGTAATTAAAAAACCAAGAATGTCCATATCATTTGTAATTCTCTGACAAATCACTGAAATTGGCTTATCCTCATGGCAGCACAGGTAAGGAATAATTTCTCCTGAGAAAACCTCAGAACTGGCTAAACATTTTAGATGCAAAGTGTCCATGAAACTGGAGATCATACAAAACATTTATACATCATAAAAAATGCATTTTCATTCCTGACAGGAAAGAAGCTATAGCTTCTCAGGTAATTTCCGTTAACACCCTTAAAAAGAAGAATTTAAAAAGTGAGACAGGGAACATTCACTACCAAATTTTTGAGATTTCCACCGCTCTGAATCCTGGAGGATTCAGGAACTAAGCCGCAGGCCCCAAGAAAGTACAATATTGCCAGGATCATAGACAGAACATGTCTTTTATACAAATGTCTAGAGGCCAAGCAAAGATATAAATCTCTCTAGAGCATCAGGCAAATAAGGGAGAGGGGATAATCACAAAATATGAAGACACAGAGAAAACCTCAGAAGTGTCCCACCGTTTTTGGAAGATGCAATATCAGGATTATTGAAGGTCATTAGAATTAAATGTGTGTGTTTCATTAAAAGTACTAGGGAGAAAAGAAGCAGTTGCAATAGTAATTTTAAATCTTACATATTCAGAAAAGAATGGTGAGTGGCATAGGTTCTATAAAGAAAACAGAATAGAATAGAATAGAATAGAATAGAATAGAATAGAATAGAATAGAATAGAATAGAATAGAATAGAATAGAAACGAATAGAATAGATTCTATATATAGAATAGGCTAACTAGGATGTATCTGGCAGGCTAGAAACAAACAGAGTGTTCATGAGGTTTATGTTTAACTATGGTTTTTTGTTTTGAGAAAAAACGGCAGGCAGAGATGTCTTGTTTTTTGTAAAAGTGAATTAGAGCACCCAGAAAGATTCACCAGCAGGGAATATGCATCCTTGGCTGGAAAACTGAAGAAATTAAGGTATCATTAAACATGATTTTTATGCCTTTGCTATCTTCATCTATCTATCATCTTTGCTTCTGACTAACAAGTTCTGAGTTGTAAGATACTGTGCTCCAGATTTTAAGAGCAACTCTTCAGAAGGAAACAAGACAGGTGTACTTTTGCTGGAAATCCTTCTGCAAAGACGGCCCAAGTTATATCCACCGATAGAAATGGGCCAAAAAATAATTTAGAAATCGACGGATCCCAGGTTCCTGTCTGACCTCCAACACCACACCATCTCAATCATGGAATGACAGCTCAGCATTCCCCCAGCAACATACTGATGTAGCCCTAATTCATGCATGAGATGTTTTGGTTTTCTAAAATTCTTTTCCCAATAAATTTTCTGTAAACAAGAAACATGTTTTTGTAACTGAAAATTTATTTACATTCTTTCCCTAGGAGGGACTTCTTGATGTCCCTCTGGTCTAACCAATGTGATTAAAAAGTTGGTCTTTGTTTCACCAATTGAATTAGTCTGTGTAAAATAGTATATAAAGAAGAAACATCCCAAAAATAAAAGAGTCATTTTCAACCTTCTAAAGTCAGAGTCTTGTGTCATTGTAGTGTACAACAGTGTCCTACTGATGTGCCAGAAATTCCACATTTATGTCAGTAGCTCAGAACACTGTCTTGTGGAAAAGCTAAAGCAGAACTTGGAGCCATGTGAGTATTTAGCTTTGCTTTTACTGGCCCAGAAAAGAAAATATCAAAGCTGGACAGTCCCTTCTCTCTTCCCTGCCCAATCTTGACAGAAAAATCAGGGCAAGGGGAGGGGCATCGGTCTCTTTTACCTCACAGTGAGCAGGAGCACAATGTCCTGGGAGAGCTGGAGGGCCATGCTGGTTGTTGTGCTTGCTCTTCTATCTGGTGAGAGACAACAGATCCATCTGCAGCAGGGTTCTCATCCAGGCCATGCAGAGCTAATATTACATAGAGGACCCCTTTGGCCATCAGCTGTACTCCTTCTCCTCACTCTCTCCTGTTGTCTCTTCTTAATGCAGGTGTTAGGATTGGAGCCTACATTGCACAGTGGCCTGACAAAATCCTTCAGAGAGCTGGAGACTCTTTGACAATTTTCTGCTACCAGAACTATAGTAACCTTGCCTACATGTTCTGGTACCAGCAGCCTCCAAGAAATGGCTTGAAGTTAATAGTCAGCAGTACTTCATGGACGCATAACTTTTATGAGGATGGTTACAGTGAGGCCAAGTTTGAAGTAAAGAGAGAGAGTAGTAACTATGTTCTGATGACAATCAAGAATGTGACATCCAAGGATGAAGCCACATATTTCTGTGCTGTGAACGATCACACGGTGTAGTGAGGGGGTTGAACACTAAGATCAAATCCCCACCTTCTGTGAGTGAGAGACGGAGTCTTTGAAAAATGTGAGACAGTCAGGAGAGAGGGAGAGGAAGAGCAGAAAGGAGATGAGGTAGAAGTTGGTGCAATAGACACAGCATGCATTGAAGCGGAGAGAGAAAGAGCAGTGCAGCAGGCTCTGTCTTCGAAGGCAAAGACCTTCAGAAATACAAACCCACAGAACAGCATAAAGAATTGAGGCACAGCTGGTATGGTTAGATAAGGCAGCAGATATTTCTGATGATTCGTACTACAGAAGCACAGTCATGTTCTAGGCCACTAGTTCCCCACAGATATCCCCATAGGGCCAGAAAAAGAGTACAAAGCGGACAGAGAATTCAAAGTTCTTCCATATAGTCACAATCCACACAGAACTGAGGTGCCCAATGAGAAACTGATCGGTGTGTGAGGTGAGCTCAGCCCCCGATTATAGACTTAGGAGGATGAGACCATTAACAGTGGAGGAAGACATACCCAGGGGACCAGGCATACCTCCTACTGCGGAAGGAACAGTCCTTTAGCATCTTTACAAGCAACAGTGTGCACTGCAGCATTTTATTCACCTGCTTCGCACATCGCTTAATTGCAGGATCCCTTTCTTCCCTGCCATGGGAATTCATACAGTTCTGAGCTGGACCCAGGCGTCCCTTCAGGGCAAAACCTCATAGGCAGAAAAAAGAAACCACAAAGAGCTGATGTTATTTGTGAGGAACAGCTGAAGGCAGAAATTTCCCCCATTGTCCCTCTGTCTCCATTGCTTGCAGAGGTGAACTTTTGATTAACTAATCGCTTTTCTGTGATGGACCTGGCAAAGCTGAGGGCAGGGTATTACTAGGGTTCCCTCACCTACCATTGCTTGTCCATGCTCCTGTTTTTATTGCATAACCTAAGATTTACCTTTTCTCCAAACAAAGGCTAACAGCACGTAGAAGAGCAAAAGGTGATTTTAAGAAAGTGTGGCTCTACACCCTAGTATTTTGGGTTCTGTTTTTAGGCTGTGGCCCTGACAGTCTGCATACCAACCACTGAGCATGAACCGATTGCCTCATGTGCTCCTGTGGAGGGCATGGCATATGAAGCACTTGGGTATCACAGGTAGCAAACGTACCATGCTGCTCCATGATGGGACAAAGTCGGACATGGATATACTGAAGTGACACACTGTGTGATTGCAGCAAAAGAAGGAGTGGGAAGTGATAAGAATAGCTGGTGAGAACAAGGAGCAGGAATCAGCTGGGAGCATGTCCTGTAAAAGATCCTCACACTCCACGTCACCAACATTGCTGGAAGTCTCCTGTCAAGATGGATCACTGAGTTTCGTGCCGGAATCCAAGTCTCCTGATCAACCACGCTACATAAACACACTTGTGCCCTGAAAGAAAGTAAAGTGTTCTGGGCTAGGGAAATCCAGACATGGGACATCTTTGTAGCCAGTATTCTCCTGACTTCAGGAATTGCGCAGCAGCAAACATAACACACCACTCCTTGCTCTCATGTAGCACTCCTCTGCTCCTCAGAACATCCTCAGGTCCGTCATCTCCTCCCTGTTCATGTCAGGCTACAGACAAACAACAGGGAAACACTGGGAAAGTGTTGTCGCTCACATAGCAGAGACATACTGAATTCTTTTTTTTTCAGCCTCTGATCTTTTTGTAGAGATCATCTTTGTAAAACATGCTCACACTGATGCTGTCTGGGATTATTGAATTATTATTGCTGATCCAAATGCCCTGTAAAAGTTTTAGGAAAACTAGTTCATGGTGGAATCATGAAGGAATACAAACACTATGGTGGTGATTTGGGTGAGAATTTTTAAATTTTTTTTTGAGTTTTTTGTTTGGGTTTTCTTTTTTAAATTTTGTTCTAGTGAGTTACCTCTTCCTGGAAATCACTTTACAGTGCTAGCTCAGACCTTTTTCATAAGCATTGCAAACCACCTTTTCAGCTCTGGTAATACAACAGAGGAGGGATCCTTTCTATTTCTCAACTCCTGAGCATTTTTGGTTTTGAGTGGCAAATGCAATTTTAAGGCCTTGTGATAACAAAGTTATCAGTTCACCTTCAACATACAGCAGTTTAATGAGATGGCTATTGAGTGCTCACAGCTGTGCTGTTTCCCAGTGGTAATAGCCAACTACAGAGATCTCTACGTTCATTGCCACTGTGAATTCTGTGGTTACAGTTCCCTCTTCCAGCTCTAAGGGACATTTTTCTCCCATGCAGTACTTCTTTGGCCAGCCTGAATTGCATATGCAGAAAAGGCCAGTATTCTAAGAAGTTTCTCATGAACGAGCTACTCTCCTTCGTGTCTCATTGTTTGTCCTCAGATTTCTTCAGATCATTAAGCAGGTTCCTCCGTCCACTCTCTTATCTTTTCAGCAAACAGATAGGCCCTTAAAAAGAAAAATGTGAGGAAAAGAGATGAAAGGGCAAAAGAGAAAAAAAGGGAAAAAGAAAAAACCTCAGAAGTCTCCCCAATTGTTTTTGGAAGATGCAATATCAGGATTATTGAAGGTCATTAGAATTAAATGTGTGTGTTTCATTAAAAGTACTAGGGAGAAAAGAAGCAGTTGCAATAGTAATTTTAAATCTTACATATTCAGAAAAGAATGGTGAGTGGCATAGGTTCTATAAAGAAAACAATAGAATAGAATAGAATAGAATAGAATAGAATAGAATAGAATAGAATAGAACAGAGCAGAGCAGAGCAGAACAGAACAGAACAGAACAGAATAGAATAGAATAGAATAGAATAGAATAGAATAGAATAGAATAGAATAGAATAGAATCTATATATAGAATAGGCTAACTAGGATGTATCTGGCAGGCTAGAAACAAACAGGGTGTTCATGAGGTTTATGTTTAACTACAATTTTTGCTTTGAGAAAAAACGGCTGGCCGAGATGTCTTGTTTTTTGTAAAAGTGAATTAGAGCTCCCAGAAAGATTCACCAGCAGGGAATATGCATCCTTGGCTGGAAAACTGAAGAAATTAAGATATCATTAAACATGCTTTTTGTGCCTTTGCTACCTTGATCTATCATCTTTGCTTCTGACTAACAAGTTCTGAGTTGTAAGATACTGTGCTCCAGATTTTAAGAGCAACTCTTCAGAAGGAAACAAGACAGGTGTACTTTTGCTGGAAATCCTTCTGCAAAAATGGCCCAAGTTATATCCACCGATAGAAATGGGCCAAAAAAATCATTTATGAAGCCACGGATCCCAGGTTCCTGTCTGACCTCCAGCACCCAGACCTTCTCAATCATGGAAAAACAGCTCAGCATTCAGCCAGCAAAATACTGGCGTGTGAGAAATTCCACGTTTGTGTCAGGAGCTCAGAACACTGTCTTGTGGAAAAGCTAAAGCAGAACTTGGAGCCATGTGAGTATTTAGCTTTGCTTTTACTGGCCCAGAAAAGAAAATATCAAAGCTGGACAGTCCCTTCTCTCTTCCCTGCCCAATCTTGACAGAAAAATCAGGGCAAGGGGAGGGGCATCGGTCTCTTTTACCTCACAGTGAGCAGGAGCACAATGTCCTGGGAGAGCTGGAGGGCCATGCTGGTTGTTGTGCTTGCTCTTTTACCTGGTGAGAGACAACAGATCCATCTGCAGCAGGGTTCTCATCCAGGCCATGCAGGCCTAATATTACGTAGAGGACCCCTTTGGCCATCAGCTGTACTCCTTCTCCTCACTCTCTCCTGTTGTCTCTTCTTAATGCAGGTGTTGGGATTGGAGCCTACATTGCACAGTGGCCTGACAAAATCCTTCAGAGAGCTGGAGACTCTTTGACAATTTTCTGCTACCAGAACTATAGTAACCTTGCCTACATGTTCTGGTACCAGCAGCCTCCAAAAAATGGTTTGAAGTTAATAGTTGGAACTAGTACATGGACGCATAACTTTTATGAGGATGGTTACAGTGAGGCCAAGTTTGAAGTAAAGAGAGAGAGTAGTAACTATGTTCTGATGACAATCAAGAATGTGACATCCAAGGATGAAGCCACATATTTCTGTGCTGCGAACGATCACACGGTGTAGCGAGGGGGTTGAACGCTAAGATCAAATCCCCACCTTCTGTGAATGAGAGACGGAGTCTTTGAAAAATGTGAGACAGTCAGGAGAGAGGGAGAGGAAGAGCAGAAAGGAGACGAGGTAGAAGTTGGTGCAATAGACGCAGCATGTATTGAAGCGGAGAGAGAAAGAGCAGTGCAGCAGGCTCTGTCTTCAAAGACAAATTATTAATCAGACCCCTCCTTCCACCATCATACCTTTTCAGTGCGTAGATGGGCCCTTAAAAAGAGCCGTTGCTTAACTTTATGAGGTTGTGGTCAAAAGCTCTGGATGTTTATGGAAAGCTTCCTAGTGTCTCTAAAACTGATCTGTAAAGCTCATGGAGTCTCTGTAGTATGGCCGGCATCTTTGTATCTACTTCTTCTGTAAACTCCAAAGAATCCAGGTCAGGTATAACTGATGCAATCTTTAGTTTCTTGTGAAATTCTCCCACTAAAAAGACATAATTTTTAGAAAATTTATCCCTAAATGTTTCTTCCTTACATATTTTTGATTTTCCTTGTCTGAAATCTTATGCAGTTTAGCCTCCAAAGCCCAAAAAGCCTCTTTTGAAAGACTTGGAAATAAAAATCATGGATGTGTCTTCCCTTTGTTTTCTCACTCACATTTACTTGAATTCATGGCCAGCAAATCCTTTCCTTTTGACAGGTTACAAAGGAACATAAAGGTGTGACAAGACTGGTCTCTGCTGGCATGTCTGGGAAATTGCCTTTTGAACATGACCTAAGGAGCTGATAGCAGCACATATACCTTCAAAACTAATAAAGAGCTGACTTCCTTCTTTTTAAATGAAAGACACCTCATGGAAGACAGTCTGTAAGTGACAGTAAGGACACTAATGGAGCTCTAGATTGGAGATGAAGACAGAATAATCTCAAATGAATTTTAGTCCAGTGGGTTAAGACACTGAGTAAATAGTGTTGAGATCACAGGCAGACTAACACCAAGGCGGGAAAACAATATCCCACTATTAGTTGTATTATTTAGGCTGTAACAGAAAAGAAAAAAAATCTTAAATGTATTTTTTGAAAGAATTCAATATATAGAAACAAACATTCTGTATGAACAGACAGAATTAGTTACTGAAGTACTCCATTCACTGTTGTAGAAGAGAGTACAACCTAGGGGCATTCCAAGATGACCTGCCCAATGTGTGTTCTGTAGTCCTATTTCTTGGTCCTACATGTTACAGCTTAGTCTATGTTTCTCATTCCCTTCTCTGGGACATTAACAGCTCTTTTAGGCTAAACAGGCTGTATCAGAAATTATGGGTTCTTCTCTGATATGTGAATATAATAGAAAAAAATAATTTCAGATTATCCTAGTAGAATGACCTTGTTTTGAAGGATTTTGTCCTGTGCTCTACAGTCTATTTTTCAGATCAAGGAAGATTCAAATGAAGCCATTAAAGAGCAATATGAAAAACATGTTTACTGCAGGTACTTGAACTACGTGTTGACACTTTGTGAGACAAGACTGCACCACTTATTTGTAAGGGAGGGAGATAAATGTAGCCTGTTACCTGCCCCCAGCAGTTCCCATCCCTTCAGACAGTCTGCAGTATGAAGGCTTGCTCTTACTCCTAGATGAAGCCTTTTCATAGGCAGAGTCACAAGCCCTGGGAGGATGCTCTCAAGCAACAGCAAGCTACAAGGACAAACACTGACCCATAGTAAGCAAATTACTCTCCTTGCAAACCAAAAATTGCAAACTGTGAGCTTGAAGTTTGTTTGTCATCCTGGGGGCGGAAGAGAGAAAGAGCAGAAGGAAAGCAGCATGAACACTGCCATGACAGTACCAAGTGAAAAATTACCACATTTAAAGCCAACCAATAAAAGAAAAAAAAAAGTGTTACCTTTTTGAGTATAGAAAAAGAATCTTGAGATTATAAATTGAGGGTGGGATAATGAATATACACTGAGAGCTAATTGGACTATCACACAGAAACAGCAATGGCAAAGGAAGGATGTGGTCTGTGGTTCTGTCATGGTTTAGCCCCAGCCAGGATCCAGCCCCACACAACCGCTTGCTCACTCCCCACCAGCAGGAAAAACACAAGTAAAACTCGTGGCTTGAGACAAAGACAGTTTAAGAGGGAGAGCAAAACCTGTGCACACAGGCAAAGCAAAACAAGGAATTCATTCACCACTTCCCATGGGTGGGCAGATGTTCAGCCATTCCCAGGATGGCAGGGCCCCATCACACATAACAGTGACTGGGGAAGGAAAACACCATCACTCCAAATATCTCTCTCTTCCTTCTTCTTTCCCCTTCTCATGCCTTTCACATACTGGGCATGATGCCAAAGGATATGTAGTATCCCTTGGATCAGTTGGGATAGGCTGCACCTGCTGTCCCTCCTCCCAAGTTCCCATGCACCACCAGCCTCCTTGCCAGCATGGTGGTATGAGAAGCAGAAAAGCCTTGAATGCTGTGTAAGCACTTCTTAGCAACAACAAAAACATTTCTGTGTTGTCAGCTGTATTTGCAGAACAAGCCCAAAGCACAACCCCACAGTAGCCTCGGTGAAGGAAATTAACTCTACCACAGTCCAAACCAGCACAGGGACTCATGGCAATCCTTCCCAGTTGACAAAAAAACAGGGGGTGGAGTCATGGGTGGGATTGTTTTTGTACCAGGTTGTATCATTGTGGGGACAGGGGAGCACCATGATACATTTCTCAGGAAGCCTTTACAAAAACCCGTAAGTGCATGAGCCTTGTGGCAGAGCGTGCTAAGGCAGCTGCAGAGAATTGTGCAGCAGAGCAGGCGTGCTGTGCTTTGGTTTCTCTTAACAGACCTTGTATGCTGGGACTTACTTTCATCATCTGAGAACTGAGCCTGCCCTCTCTGGGAAGCAAGCTAGGAAATTCTGAGCTATTGAAATTAATTTTCAGCAAACCAAACTGCCTGCAGATGCACCTAAAGCCTATCAAGCATGCAAAGCTGGAATTATTATTTTTTCCTGATGCACCAGTATTTGCAGTAGATGCCAAAATGGTTCTTTCTTAATGTGACACAAGTGTTCATAAAAGAATTCTGACATGCAGCAGGTATCTCTCAGAGGCAGTACATAAAATGTGTTGGGGTTTTCTCTCTTAAACAGTCTTCCCATACCTGCAGATTGCCTCATGCTCGTGAGAACAAAGGTTGCCTCTAATCCTTCTATCCAGTGTCTCACTGCAGTTTTTCCTAGTGGATATGCAGGGTTTGTCTTGAACCAGTGAACAGATTCGTCTGGGCTCTCCTTGTGTGGATGATTCTAAGCAATCAGAAAATTGAATGGGATTCTGAAAGACTATCGAAGATAGCTGGCCTGCCATGGAAGGGAAAACAAAGGGATTTGTTTCACATCTCTGCTAAAGGTGAACCACCTGCATTTGATTATAAACACCACAAAGCAAGTATAATTTGATTATTAATTTCACAAGTTACAGAAAAGAAGGCATCGCAATGCTTGGAATACAAGTCTGACAGTGGGGAAGTTCTAGTTGTAGAGAAGATCTGTTCCTAGACAGTGAGAGCCTCTGGGTGTGTCTGCTTGTTTTCAAGATGTGCAAAATGAGAATAGCAGATAAAATCAGTGACGTAACATGGAGACTGGAGAAAGGTGGCAAAAACACTTGGCTGAAAAGTCGACAAAGTAGCAAACAAATCTGGGAAATGCTTTTATGAATTCTACAGATTATACAACTGATTTCAAGCTGGATTTCTGTCAAACCCCTTTAGACAGAGATTGAATGTTGTTTGGAATTCCAAATGCAGAAATGGTTTCTTAGGCTTCTGCTTATAGTAAGCCAGTAAAAGTGCATCCCTTCTCTTAGCTTATGATACATCACTTTGCTGCTGTGTACAGCGATGGTTTGTCTTTTGGCAGTGGGACAAAACTTACAGTAATTGGTAAGAAATATTTGTTTCCTTTTTAAATTCACTTCAAATGCTATGTCTTCTCTTTAAATAATTTCATTATTATCCTCCCTATTGTTATGAAACTGGTGTTCTCCTGGTCTGCTAGTAATCCTATCCATTTCAGAGAATAGAATTAGTTGGGTCCTCTAAGTAGGGGTACACCTTTCATTTTGGAGAACTGAATGAATGCATTTTCAGTAAAGAAAAAGTTGTCCATAGAAAGAATTAGGATAAGGAATGCCATAAATAATGTCTGCATGACTTTAAAAAAAAAGTTGCCCTTATGAATCAAGACATGCAAAAATTCCCCAAAAGTGTAGCTACTCTCTATAATGCTGGTTCCACTGGGGTTAGAGATGATTAAGGAAAAGTCAGTGAAAAGTTGTCTATCTGTCTGGAAAGAACTGACTTATAGTTACATTTTGAGGAGGTGTAGGAAAGAAAATCAAGATGATACAAGCTCAAGATAACCTGGATCTTTCTAGGGTGAATTAAAGAATATGTTATCTCAGATAACTGGGGAGAAACAAATGTGATAGCATTTTTACTTTATAAAAAAGAAGGCACAAATAAATACTCGACTATATAATAAGCAATACTAAAATCTCTCTGCAGCTGTTTAAAGTGGTGCTTTTTGTTATAAAATTAGCTCTCCATAGCAGAGCCAGTTTCTTTCCTCTGAACAGGTTCACCAGGATGGTGATAAAAAGATCACTAAGGACAATGGTCTTACTATTTCAGAATATATGCTAAACAGCCACTGAAAACCACAGAAGGAAGAATATATGATTCATTTCAAGGGGAAGGAGATCTCAGGGAATGCTTTTTTCTGTGCCACATTTATGGATTTGGACTGTCCAAATCTCAGGAAAGCAAAGCTGCTTCTCAGATGCTGATAAATGATGGTGATCTCTTCTTCTCTTTGTGCTGCTCCTGGAGTTTGAAGAATTGATGCCTCAGATATTTGTACCTTGCTGTGCCACTACAGAATAAATTGATAACAAGTGGTAAAATTCAATCTCCGTAAGAAAAAAAATCTGTGACCAGCACATTTTTTGAAATCCAAAGTTTATCTGAGGTGCCTGAGCTGATGAAAATGAATACACTCACCCCTCACTGACCATAGTCATTTATGCCATGAACTTGAATAATCATCACCAAGGGAGCACAGAGAATAAAAGCAGAGACTTCCTTCCAAGGAAAGCCTTCCAGGGAGAGGCAGCATGTTTAGGAACCTCTAGAAAGAGCAGAGTGGACCAGGAAACTGCGCTATGTAGTAAAAATTATTTTGCAAGTAAAAAGAAAAAGGCATTTATTTTACGACTGAAAAATATTTACAATGTTGAAATAAATTAAGAGGAAATGTGGCTATTTCACTGAGAATAAGAAATTATTCAGTCTGCATAAAGGAAATATTTTCTAATATTCTAATATGACACCTAGATAAATAAATAAATATCATCTGAAGAAATGATGGAAGTTCCAACAACTGATTCACCTAAGCCTGAAGCAAAAGGGCTCTGGACAGGGTATTTCTGATGTTGGTCTCAGCTGTTTAGACACACACATTTGGTGGTCTTCCCTTACAGACTTGTTTTTTTAGAGGACCTGAGTACTTTGTGTTTCTTCTTTTCCTGGTACCACATGAGAGGAGGGTTAGTCCACAGGCTTGGCTCAGAGGTCTGGGAGTAGAGGAGAGGTTTTTATGCAGCTGCAAAACAGTGTGAATAATGGGCAGCTGTTCTTTGGCAGAGGGACAAAACTTACGGTCATAGGTAAGTAAGAAGTCAGATCTCTGTGATCTGTGTGATACTGCATAGGGGACAAGAACATTCTTAATGAAAAGTTTAATAATGATAATTTTTCATGCAGCCATGAGAACAGGATGAATGCTTTATTAATTGCTTATTAAAATGAGATGTGCCATTATGAAATTTGCCGAATTTGCAGGCACAGATGTAGACATCCTTTTGTCTGCAGTCTTTGTCTTTCATTTCTGGGAACTTCATGAAGGAAAAAGGAAATAAATAATTTTCTTTCCTCCCACTGTTTAAGGAAATAGTATAGAGGCTGAGATCAAAATGACCAGTGTAGACGACCAGAGCACAATGGGCTGCTGATCAGATGTTTCTTCCAGTTCTTGCTTTTACCAGTCTCCTTATTCCATTTCTAACATGCTCATTTTCTTTTTCTATCCAGTAGTTTCATCATTCTTTCTGCCACTCTTTTTACTTGCCTTCCCCCCTGCGTTCCTCTATTTTTTTTAATGCAGTATTCATTATGGGTTTTAATATTTTCTTTTGTGTCCTCCTCTCCGTTATGAGCCAGAGAATTTTTCAAAAATATTTTAGAATAGGAAAAAATGTCATAACGCCAAGTGCTAGAAGGGAGAAGTAGAAGCCATCAACCTCTCTACACACCCACTGAAAAGAAAGCAGAGCAGTGCTAAACCCTCTAGGGAGTTCTCTCTAGTTAATATCCAGGTCATCTAAAGTCTGTACAAGCTCATACAGAAGCAGCCCAGGGATCTTTGCAGAGCAAGCCCTGGTGGTCACAATTAAGGCACCATTTGAATGCAAACAGGAGGGCTTAGGGGACAAGATCTCTGCAAGAGATTAATTTCTGCTAATTCTGCTACCTCTCTTCCTCTGCAAAGGAGAGAGTCATAAGAAAGAACATCTACAGTTTATAGTGCCGTCACACAAAAAAACCCCAACCTGGAGTAATTATTTTCTCTTTAGCTCCATAGTTCTCTCTGCATTTCTTTTTCCAGCAGCACTCTACCGACCTCATGGCTTTCTCATGCTAGATGAGTAAAAAAGACTCTCTGATCCAGTATATGGAAAAACCCTGGCTTTTAGGGTCACTGCTTGGCTTCTGACTAACTTCTCATGGCTGCCTTGTACATCCTTTTCACTGAAGTCTGTTCCCATAAATCTTACAAGCAGGTATTAAACACATTAGGACAGGGAACAATTTTTGATTTGCAAGTGTATAGAATCTGGCGTCATTTTGGGAAAGCGCGTAGCCTAGGATCAGAGCGTCTCATACCTACAATAACCTAAAAATTAAACGACATAAAAACATGTTTAATATTCTTAAATGCTGGTTGGTTAAGACCCAATGCAAAAACCTGTCCGTGGCAGATTCATGTTACCTGCCTCAAGTGTTCTTCACTTCAGACAGTGAGAAGGATCAGCTACCTCCTTCCACGTCATGTTTTAGATGAGGGCCACGTAGGGTATCCCATGACAGTATAATTCTGAACACTGCTATGACCACCATGTGTCAACTCCATCTCCAGGAATGTGACTCAGTTTGCTGAAGATGTTTGTGCCTTCTAAAAGACTCTCCTATCTATTCATACAATATTACAAACACAGACCTTGCAGCAAAACAGGGGATATTTCTGCCCATCTGACTGTTCAGCTTCTCTGCAGCTTTCTATTCTCCTGACAGAGGCAATAGAAGAAATTCATGTGCTCATGAATTTCTGTGGCCAGAGCTCTCTGTGTAACGAGTGAAAACAAATCCCTCCACTTTCCTGGTGTCTCCTGTCCAATAGACATTAATTGTCCAATAGATAGCTGTTGAAAGGCCAGGTATTTCAGGAGTAACACGGCACAAAGTCAGGACCATTTTCAGGGAGTTCTGATTGAAGAGAGTGATGGAGGCTGTGGACTATGTTGCTTTGTGTTTCAGGGAAGAATGAGGAAATCATACCTCCAGCTGTGGCCATCTTTTCCCCATCAAAGCAGGAGATCCAGCAGAAGAGCAAGGCCACGCTGGTGTGCCTGGCCTCTGGTTTCTACCCTGACCACCTGACCCTGGTCTGGAGGGTGAACGGGGTGAAAAGGACCGAAGGGGTGGGGACAGACGAGTCCTCCACAAAGAATGGCAGCACCTACTCACTGACCAGCCGACTGAGGATGCCAGCCTGGGAGTGGTTCAACCCTTTGAATCGCTTTGAGTGTGTTGCCAATTTTTTCCAGAATGGAGCAACGCAGTCAATACGTAAATTTATCTCTGGTGATGCTGGTGAGTAAAATAAGTCTCTCACCACGTTGTACAAGGAAGAAATCACAAATCAAAAGAGCATGTGTTATGACACAGACCTCATCTCTATATAGCTTCCCTTCAGGGTGTTCTTCTGGCACAAATACACACCTAAATATGTAGGGATTATCATATGTCTCTTCCCATTCCTGGACCTCTGAACCTGCATTACCAGTAGGCATCTAGTGTTTCCTCAGGCTTTCCACTGAGAAATCTCTGTAGTAAATTGCACAGTATCCTAAAACCACTAGAGTAGAAAAATGAATGAGGCAGTGTTTTGTAAACTGGAACTTCTAAAATCTGTATTCTGTTGGCTTTGAAGAGAAACATGACTCTCAGTTCATTTTTGTCTTTCAGGTTGTGCACTCACAGAAGGTACGTGTGGCTTCTCCCATAAAGAGAATTTTGCCTCTTCTCTCAGGCAATTATCAGTGTGTATTTTAATTCCAGCTTTCCTGACACTAAGTGCAACGCGTGGGAGATATCTGCTGTGTGAATAGCTTCTACTTTCTCATCTAAGTGATTTGTATGTCATATTTAAAAACAAAACAAAACAAAAAAAAAGGAAGACAAGTTTTTGGGAGGGTTGTTTGTGCATATTGTATGCAGCTCTGCTTTAGGCTTTAGCTCTCCCATGTATTTCGAAAACAGAGGAAATCAGGGTACCTTCCTGTAGACTGTAATCTACTCTTTATCATCTCCTCCAGTCCTAGAAACTGACTTCCATTGGGAATAGTCTTGCTCAGCCATGAAAGAAGTTATCTATTCTTATCCAAATGATTCTGACATCAAGATTCAGGATATGATTTTCTAAATATTTCTAAGTGTCAAACTTTTCATAACAAGTCACATTCTCCTCCACACTGCTGTCATGTATGGAGGATATCCATATTAAAAATTACATTTCTTTCCCCTTTGTCTACATATTTGCACACTTCTTTTTTTCAAAAACTTCTTAGATGCTTCAGGAATCTTAGGGCTGCACCAAGACAGAGCTGGTATCTCCATACTATGGCAACCCCTTAAGAGTGAAACATCTACAAGAATAAAACTTCTAGAAGACATGTAATTCTGGGCTTTGTAAAACCTTCCTGATACATCAGCAGCACTCATAAGGCCTCTGACAAAAATGAGACAAAATAAAAATTCATATCTTGTGATTCAGCCTGTTTTGTGTTTCTAGCAGGGCACTCGGATGACCAGTACATGTGGCAACTCAGTACTTCCCTAGCATAAAGCCAATCTCTGTCTTTCCTTGACTTGCTTTCCCTGTCAGTTCTCTGAGTCTATGTTCTGTCCCATCCCCGGTTCCCTGGTGTCAACAGAGCCACTCATTTGGCTCTTGTTCGTTTAAGTCACTTAGCTAAAGATTTCAAGGGTTCTCATTTGATGAGAGCTCCATTAGAAGCAGCATCTCGTGATGATGATGGTGATGATAATTGAATACACAAATGCTGTTTGACTTGCAGAGTCGTACTTGCGGTATGGAAATTCTCTGAAGCTCACTTACCTCATCCTCTGTGGCAAAGCCTTGGTCTATGCAGTTTTGGTGAGTGGCCTGGTGTGGACAGCCAAGGTAAGTCAGAGTGCCCCTGGAAGGCTGGGCTTACTCACTAGTCAAGGATCAGTGGATGCGGGATGCTAAACCTGTTCTCACAAGTGCGGTGGTTTGCAGGAGCTCTGCCAGGCTTTGTGCGCACGTCTGGCTTGAAAAATCACAAATGGTGCGCTTCCTATTACTGTTTTTCCAGAACTCAAATAAAATCAATGCTATCTAGCAGAGAATCCTCTTGAAACCCACGAAAAAAGATGAGAATTAAGGACAAGTTGCCCAGAAAGCAAATAAGGGAAATATCAGATATATCATGCATTTGTCTAACCACTGTAAAGGGGCTTACGCCTGTAATGAAAATAATAAGCAGGTTTTTTGTGGTGATGCAGGGGATAAATCTGATCAAACATTTACAAAGATTTACAAGGAACAGTGGGATCCATCTGAACAGATGGGATAAATTGAACTAACTGCCTGAAAATGGTTTTGATTAGTAAGTTTTTCCTGTGGCTGAAAGATACACCAGTGAGAGCACCAGAAGCCCCAGCATTTGTCCGTTTAAAAACAGAACAGGGAGATGTATTTCCAAAGTGAGCTGGTAGAGTTGAGGGCAAGGAGAAAGACAATTATATTTTTTAGTCCTTTTCCAAAGATATACTGAAGGGGGTAGTTTTGTCCTTTTCTGGATCACAAGAATAGAATCAAAGAATGACTTAGGCTAGAATTACCTGTCTAGTTCCATCCCCACACTGAAATGGGCAGGGCCATCTTTCACTAGACCAGGTTGCTCCAAGCCCCATGCAATCCAGCCTTAAACACTTCCAGGGGTGGGACATCCACAGCTTCTCTGGGAAACCTGGGAAACTGTCTCACCACCCTCACCAGAAGAAATTTCTTCCTTTCATCTGAAGCTACCCTGTACTAGTTTAGGACCAGGCCTCTTTGTTTGGTCACTGCAGGCCTTGGTCAAACATGTGTGTTTTTCTTAAAAGTCCCCCAGGGCCATGTATTGAAAGGCCTCAGGCAGGCCTCTCCAGAGGCTTTTCTTCTCCAGAGTGAAGATGGGTTGTTCTCTAAGCCTGTCTTCACACCCTGAAGCCCTGTGACTGTTTTCTGTGGGTCTCCTCTAGACCTGCTCTCACACGTCCATGAGTTTCCTGTGCTGGGCCCCCAGGGCAGGACACAGAACTGCAGGTGGGATTGGTGGGCGTTCACATGGGCCCACTCTCAAAGTCTGTCCAGGGCCCTCTGGATGGCATCCCTTCCCCCACACGCATCAACGGCCACACGGCTTGCTGTCATCTGTGAACTGGCTGAGGGGGCACTTGATCCCAGTCTCAATGACACAGAGATGAAAGATGAAAAAATGCTTTGAGTCTCAGTACAGACCCTTGAGGAAAACAATTTGTTACTGGTTACCTCTTGAACATTCAACCATTGATGGTAACTCTTTGGGCAAGGTCATCCAGCCAGTTCCTGTGTTTGTTTCTGCTCTTGGTGTTTGTTGTTATCATGATGATTTTATTGTTCTTATGATTTTATTCCATTTTGTTTTCAATCAGACTGGTGTCAAGTTATCTAGAGAATAAATGAAAAGCCCTTGTCATCTCATCAGCAGGAACACAGCACTTCTCTAACTTTCCATTGCAAAGCATCTATGCTACGGAAGTAAATCTTCTAAGAACTTACGAAGATAATTTTGTTATAATTATCGGTCGCCTTCATGTTCTTCACGTTGTTGTAATCACTGCTGAGCTTTCCCGTACTTCCATATCCTACTGTATCATCTATTCTTGTAACATATCTTTAAAACTAACACCTTCTTAATGCTCAGAGGCTGTGAACTTGTCTCCTTGGTTTAGAAATAAAGTATTCACTTCTTTTCCCTTGAAAAAGTATGATTTGTTGTTTATAAATTTGGTCTTCTGTAGTAACAATGCCATACCACACAACATTCAGTGATGAATAGTGCCATAAGGGATGGCACATTAAAGATCGTTTACGGTCAATCTCTGACTTTCTATGGTAACAGTGGACACTCATTGAGTACTTACACTGTGTACCAACAAGTGGAGCAGGGCTTCCGGCTTTGGAGGCAGGCCCTCACCAGGGTCTAACTTTGAGCCAAAATAGCTGCATAATTCAAAGGTGGCAGAGAAGGAAACAGCACTCCAGCCAGATGAGAAGGGACACCATTTAGGGAGAGACATGAGAGCTGCTTTTTCTTTCCCTCTCCTCTTCCATGGGATTTCCTTGGTGATGGCACCAGACTCATTGTAGCTGTGCAAAGAAATTTGGTGAATAGATTAAAAGTCACCTGCCACTAAATGCATTTGTTTCTAAAGGATCTGATGACAGACTTGAGAGGAATCTGTCACATCTCTTTTAATGTCATTAAAGAAAAAAGCTGTATCTTAGTGGTAGAGGACAGATGGGTATAATGCTGTAAAATGGAGTTATTCTTGCTGTAAAATGGAGTTACTGTTCCTGCTCTGCGCTTGTCACTGCTTTAATCTCCTCAAAACACTTCAGAACACGAGAAAATATCCTACAGAACCAAGAGATTTATTTGGTGTTCTGAGTACAGAAATTACTTCTGTAGTCTCGGGGATGCTTCAAACAAAACAGAGAACTGTTTCCTGAAAAATACTTTTCACAGAAGTGTTTCAAGGGGTCTTACATTTGCAAGGTGTGAACAACTTGGTCTAAGGAAAGGTGTACCCCTCCTCTTTGGAGAAGAAATAAAAGGAACAGTTGTCGGCAAGCGGGAATCGTCAGAAGGTTGTACAAAGGGGCACATTTCAGGGGGTGGGACAAAGATAAACAAAGAGAGACACCTTTTGATTCTGATGATGGGCTCTTTTCCCAAGATGCCTCATTATTCATGCTCAATGAATTTAGAATAGAATGGGGCACAGCAGAGTGGAATATTAACAAATAATTCTAGCTCAGTCTGGAACACATTAAGGTAGATATAATTTATTAGGAGATTTGGTGAAAATGGCTGCATTTATCAGAGCTGACAGAAAAACCCCCAAATCAACCTTGTCCTCACACGCACAGACTTTCAGAGTGGTCATGGCAGAACACGGTCAAAGTGAACAGAGGACAAACTTGGGCATAGCAGTTTTGGAGCAGGCAAGCAGCAGTGTGAAGGAGGGACACAACACAGTGGTTCTATGCAAGAAAATAACTTGGCAAATGACAGAGACTTCCTGTAAAATTCTGGAACAAGAAGAATGTTCCCACACTGTATTCATATCTCTCAGTCGCTGGAAATTGAGACCGAGCATAGCAATCCAATCCTGTCCTTTTCCAAGCTTGCTGCAAGCCTTGTAATTCTCATTCCCACACACTCCCGCTATTATGCAGGTGTTTGTGCAAAGAGATCACTTTAAAAGAGAGACAGATATATATCTGGCCTCATGTAATCTCTCCTTTTATTTTCCTCTTGTACTGGAGTATGTTTAAATGAAAGCTTTTGTCCATTAAGCTCTTTGGCAAGTGTGTTTTGGACAGAGGATGTTTGTGATGGAGATGATGCCTACGCCGGTCCAAGGGTAGAAGCAGAATTGTGCTCTGGACACATCTGTTATCCCTCATTCTAGCCATATAGGAGACCACTTTGGACAAAGTGATGCCTTCAGGGTGATATTTATGTAAGTCCACTTCTTACCAATTGCACTTTGTTCCCTTTAATTTTCAAGAGAACCAGCTAGTGAGAATGAAGGGGAGAGTTTTGGACAAAAAGAGGGGAAAAGTCCCAGGGAAATACTGCCTAAGACAATCAATGAGGAATGATCAAATTGTGTTGGCCTTTCAAAGAAAGGAATAAAAAGGAAATTTCGGAAGCCTAAGAAAACAAGACAATAAAGACTAAGAAAACCAAGAATGAAAATAAAAACACAAAACAGAGGTAGGGTGAAAAGGATACAATTGAGAGACAGGGAAGAGAATCTAATCTGTAGTCAAGGAGAATCAAAGGGAACCAGGGTGTGTTTCTGTAAAACCGTGTTTGTTGGGACCTTTTCTGTGTGCCATGAAGGATAAACCCAAGGGATTAGTAAATGCGGAGATTCTTTCTGGAGATTTTTCATCCACTTTACATCTCATTATTACCTCACACCACAATTTAAACCATTGTTAATTCAGTGGAAGTTCACACAGGGCTAATTGAAGAATGCAGTCATACAGTTTATGTATAAATGTTTCTTTCATAGATGTAGAAAAATTGCAGACTACGGTAGAGATGCAGTTGCGGAGCTTTGGAAGTAGAAGACCTGAGAATGTACTAGCCAGGTAGAAGGAGTAGAAGGCTTAGAGCGGAAGCCCTAAAGGCATTTTCTGTCTAACAGAGTCAACAGCAGAGGAAAATATCTCTGAAGGCCTCCACAGAAAATGGTATCTCAGAATGAGAGCAGGTGATGTACCAAATTGTGCTGGAAAATATCTCTTAAAAGAACAGCAGTTAAATTTTAGCAAAACAGGATGTGGTTTGACATTTACTCAAAAAACCATTTTGATAACGCATCAGCCTCTCTTACCACAACATCATCCAGGCTTCTCAGGACGAGGCACAGGATGTGGCTTTCTGTTCACCATTTTACAGCTGGGCAGAAAAAGTGACACATAAACGGTCTCATGAAAGCAGTTTGGTTTTTTGCCCCAAATTATCACACAATCTTCTCGTTACTGAAGTCTGCAGACGGGTCCTGCATGTGCAGCTGCTCTTTGTGTTGTGCAAAGTACAAACAAACAAACAACCCTCCCCCCAAAAAAAAAAAAGATTTGTGGGTTTAGGGGGAGTTGTTGATCTGCTTTTACGAATTAAAAAAAAACAACCAAACCCTAATGCTTTTTCCAGGCATCTCAAATCAGCAAAGCAAGAAAATAAAAATCACAGACTTGTAGAAAAACTGATGGGAGGGGACTTCTGGAGGTTTCTCAATACAAATTCCTGTTGAAAACAGGGCTAACTCCAATGCTCCAACTTATGTTCCAGCTCAAGCTCAGAGCTTTGTCCAGGCGACTTCTGAAAATCTTCAAGGACAGAGATTTGACAAGATCTCCGAAAAGCATATTCCAGTGTGGAAGCATCATCAAGACAAAGTACTTTTGTTATGTCTAATCAGAGTTTATCTTGCTGCAGCTTGTTCCCACTTGATTCCACTTGCTCCTCTAAGACTACAACTCTGGTTAGGCATTTGGAGTCATGCAATTACTAATCTTTTAGCCTTCTTCTCTCCATGATGAACAAAAAAATCAATTCCCTCTTTTATGTTTCTGCTTCAGTCCCTTGATCATCTCAGTGACTGACCCTCTGCTGCACTCCACAGTTTTTGATACCTCTGTTTTACTGGGTCTGCGGCGGGGCAGGAATGTGTGTGGACTAGAGTGGTGGTATTCCAGATGTAGTCTCAAGAGTGCTTCAACATGCTAACTGCACCCTTGCCTGTGCAACCAAAAATGCAACTAGCCTTCATTGCTGAAAGGGCTTGCTGCCTGTTCACGTTTAATTATTTTTCAGCAAAGTTGTTCTCCTACCCAGTCAGGTGATATTTAAAGGATTCACATAAAAGTTCTTTCACCTTTTCTCCAGGGATATACCTGTAGTCCAATAATTCCCGTCCCAATGAAGTAACACTGCACAATAATCACAAATTGAAAATTTCCTTTGAAGGTCAATATGGTTATCCTGCATATGTGGTAACTCATTTGCCCTACAACATTTACAATATAATCTGACACAGTTCAGACTGGGATAAGAATAATATCACAGTGTGGATGCTATGTGTAATTACAGAATGTTCCGATTCTACACCCTTTATTTAAACCTTTCCAAAACTGGAAACACATTATTATTGTTATTAATAATAATAATAATAATAATAGTAATAATAATAATTTCAGAACTAGAAAATTATGCAGGTGACTTTTAGACATCACAGGAACCTTTCTTAGTGCTCTTTTGCTTTATAACAACTTAAGACAATTTGTTACATTATCATCATCAAAGGCTTAGACCAAAGAGTATCTCAGGCCATGACTAATCCCACTGCATCAGTTACACTATCTGGGAGAATTGTGGTGATGGAAAGACACTGGTAAATCTTTTTGTGTGACACGAAGAGAGTCTTCATGCAAAACCAGAAATATCCTCTCAGAGAGAGGTTATGCAGTATTTAAATTTACATTCACATCCTGTTTGTTCATCCCTCTATATTTTTGTCTTCAAAATATGCATGCGCTCTGAAGCAGTGTTCCTACCAGGACTTAGCTCACAGTCAGAAAGATCTACAAGGCCTTGAGAAACATCACAAAGTTGCCTTGGATTTAAAATACCCTCAGAACTCAGCCACAGAGAGAAGGAATCAACCAGATTAATACTGAATTCTGCTGCTTATTGAGTAGTGAGAGAGGGAGATAAAGAGATAGATGTGACACACATAGTGGTATGGGATTTACTATGCAGCCAGAAGTAAACTCCACAGTCAGAACCATTTTTAAACAAATGAAAACCTACATGTTATTTTTTCTTGACTGTGAATTCATTCCAAGTTGCATACTACTTTGACTACCTGCCTTTATACCCTCCATCTGCATACAGCTTGTCAGGATTTTGTCTATGCACTTGCAGGCCATGGTAATGACTCCACTTTTGTCATTTTAATCAGTCTGTTGCATGGTAGTTCTGTTTAGATTCTATTCCTGCATCATCTTTTGTTCAGACTCCTCTTCATCACCATTGAAAATGATAATTCAACAGTCTTCTTGTGATTGGGGTAACCTTTCCAAACACAATGAAAAACATTGTGGTTCAGGAAAGAATGAGAGTGCACATAGAGGTCACTATCTCTAAAGTATTTCAGACTTGTATATGTCAAGCAACTGTTCTGTGTCAGGTAAGAAAATGTCCTAGGGGACAACAACTTGTGGCTGTGTCGACTACAATTTACATTTCCTTTATTTTATATCTGCATTTGGTTAACCATCTTTATTGATTGTTCTGATGAGATGGAGGATAAATGGCTGATCAGGACAGAGTAGTTCAGGAATTAGCCTGCACTTCAAATACCTATTTTGCCTAAGTCTTATTTCTACCTATTCTTTCTCCACCTTCTAAGTAATATCTGGTATGTGAGTAGGTGATTGCCCTACACACCCTTTTCCTGTGCTGAGAGCAGCTCCCTTCAGAGGAAAGGTGCTGAAAGGGGAGAGGTTTATGTAAAGAAAGCAAGTGACTTTGAAGTGTTGTGTCCAAACTACTGGCACAGAAATAGATGGCTGAGTGGTTCAACTTCACTGACAAAATATCCAAATAGAATTCTGCAAGGTTTGGCCGGTTAGCTTGGAATCCAGCTGGAATGTCACCCTCTTCCTTTTGATTTGCACCATAGGAATAATAAATCAATTGCATCCCCTTCCCTGCCTGCTGCAGATACCAATACATAGAATTGTGATTATCATTTTGACTGCATTTCAGAGTAGCTTTCTCATCTTCTCTCACCACAAGACTTGGAGTCTGGGTGATTTCAGCTCCTGTAAAACAGAACAAAATGAAAACACAGTAAAACAAGTAAGCCACATTCTCCCAGCAGCAGAGCAGACATTATGGCTCTACTGATTCCTTACTTGTTCCAAAGAAGTACAATGCCACACACAGAGCCGTCCACATCCTCATTTCTGCCTCAGGAGTCAGTGAACCTACCCTAGACAGGACTTATATAGAACTGTTTCACCTGCTTCCCCAAAACCAATAGCAGATATCTCTGTGACAGCTACATCTGGGCTGAAAAACAAGCTCCTTCCTGCAAGATTTCAAGCAAACACTTTAATTGAAGTGCATGCGTTGAAAACACACAGAAAGTTTCAAACTGACTCATCTGGAAGCTTTTCATACTCTACCAATGACAATTGTGGTTTTATTTATCCTTGCATGTCTTTTTTTACCTTTTGATATTTTGTTTCCAGAATAAACCAGGAAATGTTTAGTGCAACAAAATAATGTGGTTGCTTTTTGTATTGGTAACTGATGGATCTTTTCTTTCAGGAAAAATGCAATACTTATGCTCAGACCTTAATTTTTTTTTCTTCCTTCTCCACCTGTTAGAACAAGCATGCATAGTGTTATTTTGTGAAGAGCTTTATGTGGGAGCCTGTTGCAGCCATAGCACAGAGCAAAAATGAAGGAAAACTCGGTTATTCCTGAAGTAAATATCTAACAACTTCTTGGCCAGCAGTACCTGTACTAATTATAAGTGCATCTTGCAGGATCCAGAGTGATACCACTGATTCTGACACAACCTTTTAACCGGTATTAAGAAGACTGATTGCTGTTCCACCAAGGTATTTTGGAAGCACAATGGGAACCATCACAGTACTCGTAATCTGACATTTATAGCTTTGAAGTGTGGCCCCAGAGGCCAGTGCTCATATCAAGCAACACAAGATCTGTACTACTGAAATTATTCTTTCTTAAGTGAAAGGGTACCATCTGGTGGAGTGAGGTGGTGTTTACAGTGATCTTTAGAGGATTATTTTTCACAGACCTTCATTTTTGCATTGGCAGATATTAATGGAAAAGGGACTGGAACTAATGTGCCAGAGATATACATGTCTATCGTTAAACTGGAGACTGTGCAATTGTGCACTGAAAGTGTTGACTCACAAGAACACAGGTTCTTTACCTGGACAAGAAAAATCTCAGAGGTAATATTGAGAATGGGATTTCAAAAACATAATGTAGACGAGCAAGGGAACTAATTGAAGCTGAGGTTCCTAATTAGATATGCTGCAAAAATTGTCCTAAGATCCAGGTAAAGGGGCTGGAAAGCGAAACCTTTTTTCACTCAGAACCATTCTCCTCTGCATTTTACATGGTACAGGGAGGAGAGGAGGGGTCTACAGCAATGTTACGGGTAAAACCTTTCAGAACAATATCTAGATTTAAATCCCATGTTGTTGTTTTGAGACAGGATCTGAATCCAGACAAACCAGCTCTTAAGTGCACTGTGCTGTAGGGTATCACAAAGGGATTAATGACTAATGTATAAAAAAACCAATTTTATAGCTTAGACTTCAGATTCTATGTTCGAACAATAAATATTTAAGTATTTAATACAAAGTGAAAGAATTTCAAGAGGAAATTCTGATTTACATCATCCTGTTGCACAGCAGTGGCTAAATCTAAGTGGTTAAGTGTGGGAAGTTGGAGGAAGAGACCTCATCACCTAATCCTGGCAGTGAGTTTGCCGGGAGATTGGTCTTTCTGATGAAGTTGTAAAAATAAAGGCATCAAAATGTCTTACTGACACTTCGAGCATAACATGGCTGATAACCTATTCACCTAATCATCATCTCAGTGGTGTGATGGGCTTAGTTTCTTCTTAATGGGAATGAACACATGTAACATGGGCTTCACTCACAACTAATGTAATGATTAACCTTTTAGCCATGTTTTTTTAAATTTTTGTGTGACACTGAAATTATAAGATGTAGAAAAAAGTTATGACTAGCAACATTAATAGAACTCATTCAGTAAATACAAATACATCTTTCAGGAAAAAAAATTACATTAAAAATTTAATTTAAAAAAATTTTTAGATAAAAACCCCTGCATTTCCTTTTTTCTTTTTTTTTTCTCAATTTGTCAAATTTATTTTAAAATTAGTTATGTTAGTCATCTTCCAGTCATGACTATCAGGGATAGTCATGAGAGAATACTCACTCTTGTCTGTAAGCCAGCTGTTTCAAACTTGTGTTGTCACATTATTTTTATGTGAAAAAGATATGATAATGGTATTTAGTTTAGTTTGCATGCTCCATAATCTCTTCTCTGGTCAGTTCAATTTCAACACAGCACTTCTGGTGAGGATGAGTTACACAGAGAAGGATTTCAGCGTGGGTTTCACTGTGAATTTCATAACATCCAGAGATGTTGCAAAAATATTTATCTCATAAATCAGGGGTCTCTTAACTCTCTTCATTGTCAGAAATTTCAATGCTACTATTATTCAGATCTGAATGATAGGTTTTCTTTCAGGAGATCCCAAACTCCTTGATGGTGTCTCTGTCTCAGAACCCTGTGTGTAGCTCAGTGAGGATTAAAGAAGTTTCAGCACAGCACGAGATGGTTGTCATTGCAGTTAAGCCACAAGCAATGTAGGTTTGGTACTACAGCCCTCCTAGTCAGGCCTGGAATTTCAATTCACTTTTTTTAGGATGACTTCTTTGTTTTTTTTCTTTTTGAACCAGTTCTAAATTCTTATTGAAAATATAACGGAATAAAGGAATGGACTCTGTATCACAGGAACATCCATTGGTGAGGGTGGAAGGGAAAGAAACTGGCCTACTGACAAACACTTAGTCTTCAGCTACTCACAGTGAGAGTAAAGGACATTTTTTTTATTGTTGTTGCATACTGAAGGCTCCTGGCACCATAATGCACCCCAATGTTTTAGGGTTTCCCTTTTTTCTGATAAACTCTTTCTATATTCAGTCTAAACATCCACCTTTTTTTGCTGCCTGCACTAAAACACGCTGTCTCGACTCTTGGAAGCAGTAAATGCAAGATTGTCTCTGTGCCCCTCCTGGTGGAGAATCAGAGAATCCGCTTGAAAAATAAAGAAGGAAATAGGGAAGGAGTGAAACTAACAAAACAAACAAACGAGCAAAACCAGCAAAAGGAGAAAGTATTCTCATGCACAGCAGATAACTTCTGTTCATGTATTTAGTGAATGTCATGATAAAAAGAAGCAGCAGTGGCTACCCAGGTATCTTTCTTTCCTTAAACATCATTGGTCTCAGGTAATTTTCCTTCCTCCAGGCAGGTAAAAGCTACATACCAGTTGAATCACATACCATTTCAGGCTTTCCATCTTCCACTGCCATTTGTCTTAACGTTAAGCTTATCCCTAATTTGCTCCAGAATTCACATACAACACTCTTACAGATTACTTCCATTCTCCCCTCTTCCCATCTTCTTGCTTTTCCCCTTCCTCAATTAAAACCCATCACTTCTAAACAAGTTTTCTGTGCCTGTGCCAACTACATGGCCCTTTTGCATCAAGGCCTGTCAAACCTCACAGCTGTGATCAGACTGTACTTTTGTTAGTCTCTAGATAACAAAGCAACCTTTTAAAATTTCCATTACTAGACCTTCAGATGACTACTTTTTGTCACCTTGTGTTTAAGAACACAAGAAACTCTCAGGCTTTCCCCACCCACTCATCTGGTCTACACAACCTCGTTGTGCAAATTCTACCCTCTGTTCTTTCAAACACACAAACAGAGTGAGAGGAATTGTACTGAAGGCCTTCTTCTGTTTGGCAGTCAACACCAGAATAAAGCATGTTCTCCAGTTCATCCAGGTTTAATCTTTCATATCACACTACTCAGAAGCCATGAATATCCTGTCCTTCAGGACTGATGACTCCCTGGGCAGCTGGTCACAGCTCCTATTAGTTTGCCTCCTACTTCAGCTGCCAGCATCAAGCATGTTGCAGCCCTAATGATCTTTTGCTTCTCACTAATAAACCAGCTTGTGACTGCTTTAGAAAGGAGAGCCAGTGGGAGAACAGGCAGCATTAGGAGTCAAGCAGTAAAAGAGAAAGGTTGGCATAAAGCTAAGTCCTCTGGTCTATTAACAATGCAACTACTTTGGTGAGAGGGAAGATAGAACTGGAAATAGCAGACAGGAGACCAACAGGTGTATTATCTTAGCCAGAAGGGAGATAGGTGGATGCTGAAATAAAGAGAATAGAAAATCAAGGAAAGGATGTCTAGTCTACTTGCAATGCTGTGGACCGAGGTGCAGCAATTACAGCTGCTTGTCCTTTACCTAAGCAATGCCTAGCATTCAAGGTATTGATTTTGAGTATATTTGCTGTCAATGCACTCAATAAAATACTCTGCAGAGGAAGCAAAAGCTATAGATCTCTAAATTCTCATGTGAGTAAAGAAGCATGCTATACAGCACAGCTGCAAATAAGACCTAAAGAATGCTGGCTGCCACACATTTTTGAGTAGAAGACACTGCTCATTAACTATTCAACAGTTTGCTGAAAAACCAAGGAAAGAAGACAAGTCAGCAAAACCTCAAAACCAGCCTGAAACTGTATTTTATCACATGGTGATAAAAGTATTTAATTGCAGAGTTTTCTTTCTGGCACATCTGTACACAATCTCACAGATAACCACCAAACAAAATTAATTTCTTTGCTGCCAAGCTTATCCATATGACTAAAAAAAAAAAAAAAAAAAAAAAAAAAAAGACCAAAACACAAAGCACTTGACTTTGCAAACAACATAAAAATAACATATAGCCAGGCAATGAATAAAGTGAGAGTCACATACTGGCAGGACCAAGAAACACAGCTTGCATTTTATGATGCTAGCAGGACTGTATGGGAGAAAGAAGCCTTTCTGGCTGATGATACTACAACACAGAGATGTAACCCTACAGTATTTAAAGTAGTTTTAAGTAAGGATAAAACTATATATTTGGTAATGGGATGTGGTTGAGAAAAAGTACTACTATTTCTATATCTGTCACAACTATCCATTTTCTCACTGTTCAGATTATTCCAAAAATATTATTACATACTGGCTAAAATTGACTAGAAGCTGATTCTGTGAACAGCTAAACATGGAGAGGAAGGGGGGCTGAATCTGAGTGACATTAACAATTTTTTTTTTTGTAGTTTGAGGAGCATGATCAGGCCACTTTTACTGTGCAACAATGTACACAAACCCTGTTATATTTTATAATTCGTATCACATCCTGAGAAAAGAATTCATGCAGTTAGTTATACCAGCTTGAACACACTTCTTCTCTGGGAAAGAAGATGGGAACCATAAACAACAGCTAGGTCCATAAACACCCTTCTTTATGATGATATTTGCTAATGGGTTGGTAATCAAAGTACTTCTTGCAAGAAAGAAAATCTCACAACATGCTCTGGTTGGGTCTGTCCTTATCTCAACCCTTTGTGCCCCACTTTGCCAAAAAAAACCTGTCATGGATTTAAGCTCAGCTGGAGATGAAACAGCTCCCACACCACCTCCGGTGAAATGGGGAGGAGAATGTAGTGGTTTGAAAGCAAAACAAATGAGAGGTTCCAAGTCAGAGATACAATTTAATAGAAAGAAAAGGAAAGAAAGTAAAATAAAATAGATGCAATAACACAAAAGACCACTGACAGAGTCAGAATACAACCTGAGCAGAGTGATGGAAGCAGTCCAGATAAGGTGGTCTTCCTGAAGCACTGATCCTGTAGAAAGGTCTGGTAGCTCGGGTCCTCTGGTAATCCAGTGGATAAGCTCCCCTCTGGTGTTCAGAGTCTCAGCTTATATCCAGGCTGGAATGCTTGGTTCCTCCCTCTGGGCGGAGCATCTCACAATGGGATGGTGAGTCATGTGATAAGGCCTGATGAGCCCATTAACAGGAGGTAGTCCAGGAGGGGGTTATCTGTGAGCTGTGCAGCAAAGGTGCTGATGGGCCCATTAACAGAAGATAAGCCAGAGTGGAGGAGGCAGGGAGCACTGCCTCACCTGGTTTCAACAGTTCATGAAGATGGTGATAGAATATACTTCAACCCAGGACAGAGAATCAAAGCAAAACTTGTATGCTGAGATAAGAACAGTTCAATAATTGAAAATTAAGTCAAATAGAATAATAATGAGTATTATTATTATTATTAATAATAATAATAATAAAAAAACAAATGAGTGATGCACAATGCAATTGCTCACCACCCTCTGACTAGTGCCAGACCTCACCTCCCAAGCCCAGACTGGCTGTGGTTCCATGAACTCCCCCCATTTTAAATACTGTGCATGATGTTCTATTGTGTGGAATATCCTTCTGGTCAGTTTGGGTCTGCTGCCCAGCTATGCTCCCTCCCAGCTTCTTTGGTGTACTTCTGCACTGGCAGAGCATGAGACATGGAAAATGAAAGAAGTCCTTGACTCAGGATAAACCTGACTTAGCAAAAAACCAAAACATGAGTGCGTTACCAACACCATTCTCTTTCCAAATCCAAAACGCAGCACTGCAGCAGCTAGGAAGGAAATTAACTCTACCCCAGGTGAAACCAGGACAAAAAAGTACAAATAAACTTTACTATTCCAGTTGAAAACTTGAGTACCTGGACTTTTTCTTAGAAAAGATGAAGGATTTTCAATAAGCATTGATAAACTTCCATAACTAAGATATATGTGAGCTCCTCCCTTGCTTTAACACTATTGACTTTAACAAATATGCTTGAATCGACAGAAAAACCCTTATGGCATTTTCTTTACAAGCTTATTGTGAGAAACAAGCTTCATTTTTCAAAATGTTTAAAAGTTTAATGAGGGATAATAAGGGACAAATCAATAACAGTGTTGGGTGTTTGGCGACAGTCAGAGGGATACTGGCTAACTTAGTAATTCTTCTTGTATACTTTTTCCATTGTATTGGTTAAATACATATTTATAAGGATTATACATGTTTTAACATTTTTTTGCATTCATTTATATGTTTTGGGAATTCTTTAGGTTGGTTCCACTCTTGATTTGTCTGTTTAGAGTACATGTAGTAATTGTGGATGTGGTTTTGAGGGTTGTGTTTTATTTTTTCACAACAGTTCTTTGTTCCTTGGTTTCAGTAGGCGACAGTTATTGATAGTCAAAGGGTCAGTAGTAGGGGTTCTCATCACATTTGTTCTTTAAGTGTTATTTGACCATGCAGATGGTTTTAGCTACTTTTGTTATTGTAAGTTAACTAAAAGTACCTTAAATTAACATCAGTTATTTTATAAATATATGAGTTATTTTCATTACTGTTACTTAGTTACAAAAATAAAAGGATTAGCTATTGTCTTGGTTTAGATAGACAGGTATCTGCCAGGGAGGGTTGGAGTCTCCCTTGAAATGGAAGCCCCTCGCCCTTTTCCAAATTATTATAAAATTGCAATTAAAAGGCTGTCAGGCAAAGATTTTGGGAATAGGTACAGCAGTTCTTTACTAGGGATATAATAATACAGATGTTGTAGTACAGAAGAATAAGCAAGCAAATAAACAAACAAGAAATCCTAGAAAAAACCCTGACAGAGTCAGAAATACAACCTGACACCCTGTTGGTCAGGGTGTTGGAAGCAGTGCAAAGTAAGCCCTCCTGGAGTGGCAGATGTGGTTCTGTTGGAGTAGAGATGGTCCCATTGAAGAAAAAGGGTCCAGTAATAGTGAGATGGGTCCGGTCTTCCTCCAGGGATCCAGTGGAAAACTGGATACCTAGAGGTACTGTGGCTCCTTTTTATCTAGGTTAAGATGGTTTGGCTCCTCCTCCCTGTGTGGAGCATCTTACAATAGTACAATGTAATGTGTCATGTCATTGATGAGCTCTTAATTGTCCATTAGCAGAAGATATTTCCATGGGAGTAGTGAAACAATGAAGAAAGATAAGTAGCACTCCACCATCTGATAAGTGACAGTGACTCATTTGGGCAAAGATAAGCAACTCTGCTCCACCCAGATGGAATAGAATAACATGTTCTTTACAAAACCCATGACAGTTATTATTTCACAACTGCAGTTATTTCTGCAAAAGTTAACATTATAATGCACAACACATAGCATTCACTTCAATGTTTGAGAAAGCCAAAACTATATTATGTGTTTATCACACTGTCCACAAATCAAAGTATCATCCATAAATGTTTTTTTGAGGATACGAGCTACACAGGGGCCAGGGCCTTGGCCACAAAAAGCTGAAAAATATTAATTTGCAAAAGCCAATATATAAGAGTGAAAGCCAACAACTACATAGTTATTTGTAACACTTTTGAAGCTGTTTAGTGAAGCTGATAAAGAGTTTGAGGAGCAATGTGATTATAGGAATGAACTTATGTTGATGTACACGCAAAATGTGGTAACACAATTTTCTGTCAAACTATGATATAAAGTTGGTATCAAATATATGTCAATAAATTAGTATATGCCCACAAATAGGAATGTAAAAGACTAGAAATCAATTAATCTCTTATTTCTGTAGTTACATAAGATGATTTAAGAAGAACTAGGCTGATTTTCTACCAGCAGTAGTGCTAAAGGATGCTTTCCTATTCATATTATTCACTATAGTTAAATTTGTATTAAGATACTGTAAAAGAAAGCAGAAGACAAAGTTTATTTATGTTAAAAAACTTACAATTTTCAAGAAAATCCACAGATGCCACGGCACACACCCGTGGGGTTTTCTCTCTCGAGGTTTCAGAGGCCGCAGCCTCCTTTTATCCTCAACTCACAGCCACACATCGCCCTCTTTGTCTCCCCATTGCTGAGGTATAGGGAAGGTACAGCCTTCCTGAACCGCCTACCATATATTCCCCCCCTGAACCTACACACAGTAGTACCCCAAAAGTACCCCAAAGCTCAGAAGCTGAGGCTTGTGCAGACCCCTCTCTATTTCAGGGGCCTTTCTGGGCTCTGCAACAAACCTGCTGCATAAAGTCAGCAGAGATATTAAGACCCATTTCAAAGACATTAACACCCACACCTTCACCCATCAAACTGTAAAGACATTAGTTTTACGCTCATAATGCAGACCAAGGAAGATGTTAATTACAGCCTTGTTTTTTCTACTTGAAAATTTTCAGCATTTTTCTGTCCCTAAAACAAGTTCTTACACATCATTTACCCTTTAGTTTTCCTCGACCTGAGGGAAAAATGTCAAGTATCTATAGAAAAGACTGCAGATGCAACAGCATTAGGATATACTCAATGTTTTCGGGTGCTGTAAAATTAAATGCCTGGTCAAATTTACAGCATAAAATACTTGTGATCTGAACTTTATTTCATGAGCTCGTAAAGAAATGCAGCCAGTCTGACAACAAGGGGCTCAACCTCCTTTTGCCTAGACTAGTCTATCACAGAAATTCACTTATTCAGCATTCAAATCATACGGCTTCAAATCTTATAACCCATAATTGGTAATTCATGCCCTTACAAGGAAAAAAAATATCAATTAGACATCTAGTCGATAGCGAGAATGTTCATCCTTCCTCTTCCATCCCGCTTTGATCACTCCCTGTGAAACACCCGGAAGCACAGTAGTCCCAGCAATCCAGCTGGTGTTGTGTCTGCTCCAAACCATTCTGACTAAGCTGATGGTTTCATATCTTCCAGCCTAAAAGTTTGGTCTACATCATTTTCATAAATTAGCAGATTGTGCACAAAGTGGCAGACGGAGAGGATGGCTGCAGGTGCCAGCGACCGGCAGGTGACAATGGCTGCATAATGGCCCTTTGGCCCTTTCTGGGCACCTGTCCTGCCCACCGGAGCTCTCTCTCTGACCCAGTGTCTGCCCCCAGCCTTCTTCGGGCCTTAGCACCGGCTGTGCCAGCCGGCCCCTGAGCAGGATTTTAGTGAACAGGCATGATGCCTAAACCAGATTTAAGAACAACCTGTTCCCTATTCATTAATAAAATCTCAGCGCAGGGTGAGTCAAAAGAAATTGTCCCTCCCACGCATAATTAAACTGATTGTGAGCTGATCCTATTTCCCCTTTCCCCTAGGGAATTAACACACTTGAGGGCTCACCTTTCCGTGGATTTCTCACTGATGAGCATTCCTTAGACTGAGGTGGATGAACCACATTCCATACATTCTGAAAGTGCAGATTTTAAGAACACTCTCAAGGAGACGGCAGTTTTATATTTTTCTGGGAATCTTATTTTTATATGTAAAATTGCAATGAAAAAAAGTACAAAACTTATCAGAGATATTGGAAAAATTAATAAAAAGCCTTTTGAACAACTCAGAATTTTCTTTGGAACTTGTGATCTAAAATAAAACCTCTGAAGAGACTTTACTAATGAGGAGTTCCTCCTTGATTCGGCTTCCAGAATTAACAAAAGGTAAACAGCCTATGTTCAGCAGGAAGCAGTCCGGGGCACCTCCCTTCAGAGAGGGTGGGAAGTGCCAGCTGAAACCGGCCCAGCTCTGCTCAGCTGGTAAAGAGCTCTGTGCAAGAGCCGTGTTTG
Source organism: Chamaea fasciata (assembly GCF_029207755.1). NCBI lineage: Eukaryota > Metazoa > Chordata > Aves > Passeriformes > Sylviidae > Chamaea > Chamaea fasciata. The sequence goes on from NW_027094087.1 coordinate 26,972,005, forward strand.
CGTGGCTCAGCATGAGGTTTCAGGCACCAGTAACCCACCTCTCATGTCATACAAGTCCTTGTGCACTCTGGGAGCTGCCTCTCCTGCCCGCCAGCCGTGACATTTTTGTGCGGGATGCTCGCACCAGCCGGAGCAGCACACACCACCAGCGCTGGAAAAGCTTCCTCACGGGCTGGCTGCTGGTTCAGAGGAACATTGCCACTGCAGCTTGCCAAGAAGCTGGACTGATGATCCCTGGAGCTGACAAACTAACCAGGGAGGCTACCAAAAGGTCTGAGAGCACTCATGTGAAAGAAGGAGGAAAAAACAGAAGGCGCACCTCTTGGTTCTGATAGTCCCAGTGTGTTCTTACATTCAGCAGCTGTAAAGAGAAACAAAAACAACAACAAGCATGTCAGCATTTTCCTGTCCTGCAACTGCACTGATGTCAGCAAGAGATATCAGGCACTTCGAAGCCAGATGTTCTATCTGTTGCCCAGATCTTATTTTTCCCTACAAAACCCTCATTTTTCCAGTCTCCATTACTTCATCTGTCTGGATTTTTTTTTTATTTGGTTATGCTGTGGCTCTTACTTTCCCCCCTTTTACTAGACTCTCCCTTTATTCCTAGTTCCTCCTCTTTAATTATTTTTTCAATTTCCTGAAATATCTGAAGTTAATACTTTTCTTTTGGTGCTTTATTCAACATTCTACTCCCACAGAATTGTTTTACCATGGAATTACTGAAAAAGTGGTTATGAAATCAGTCCCATATTCCTGCAGTATTCCTTTTATGAGTTATGTCCCATCTTTGAAAAAAAGAGATAAATGCACCTTAAACATGATTTTTTTTCCCACATTAATTTCTGTTCTTTACATTTTTCCACATTATTTTCTTTTCTTTGAGTATAGGATGCTGAACCCTGAACCAACTGCCTGAACCTCTTTGCATATGGCAACTTCTTCCCCTCTTAAAAGATTGGCTCAAAACATTTATTGATTTGGTCTTGCTCAGGCTGTAGCTCATTCCAGGAAAATGAAGAATTTCAGCAGTTCATTAAAAAGCACTTCAAATCAAGGGAATGACAGAAAGTCAGTAGGTAGAAATACCAGACTGCCTGATTAGAATATCACAGAGTCATTGTAAGGCAGATTGACACAGGCTGTGTTTCAGGATAAATGAGAATGAGAAATAAAAATTGACTTGTAGAAAGCAAAAGACAGGTAATTTGGGATTAAGGTGCCTAGGACGCTGAGGTAGAAGCAAGACATTAGGCTAGTTTATTTTTGGAGAAAAAAAAGTGAACCCACCTTACTGTGGGCAAAACAGTTTTACTTTCTTTACAGGCCACAGTTTAAGAATTCCCCCTCAAATACAGTCTTGCATTTATCTGGAGTCCCAGATTTTCTTGAAGCTTTTTTTTCTCTGAGCCAGAATATTCCTAGTCAAGGATGAAAAACGTTCAGTTACAGACAGAAATCTTTCAACCACATCCTTGTTCATCCTGTTGAATGTGAAACCAGAAAGCACTTCACTGCAAGCAGCCTACATTACCTGCTTTAAGAGAGGTGTCCTCTTCCTCACCTGCATTTTGTGCCCAGATGAGCGGTTTGCTATGTCCTCTCTGAGCAGACACATAATCAACTGTAATGAAACAACAACAGTACCACACATTTTGCATGCACACGTTTTGTTTGTTTGTTTGTTTGTTTGGATGACCTGTCCAATCTTGCTGTGAAGCACAGCAGCAAGTTCCTGATTTTTAATTTTTTTTTCCCCTGCAGCTCTTTATTGTTCACTTGGTTATAATTCCTCAAAATTGTTACTCTTTTTATGCAGTGAGCTGTAGTACAGGTGAGATCTAACTACATATGGGTCCTCACAAGCCTGACTCTAATTGAGAGACTTGCAGAAGTAGTTCCATGACACTTTCCATAAAACCTGCAGGTTTTTTTAAGATGACATTTCCCTGCTCTTGCCTGTACAAGGACTGATTTGTTGTCTCAGTATTGCTAATGGGACCTGAGAAAAATATCTGTATTTTGGCAAAGTAACATATCCACTTGTGTCAGTGGCAAAAAACCTTAAGATGTCCTTTCCTGAATGACACACTGCCTTTAAAATGCTCCCAAGCATTTATGAAACAATCCAGTGGTCACTAAGTAGGAGAGAAAGCCTTTAGACAGACAGCAGAAGACTGCCTACATGAGAACAGGCAATTTGTAAATATGATCCATAAAAGATCTCTGGAGCTTTTTCTAACAACAAATGCAAGGCAGGATCTGCTGACCAATGGTGCATTTCACCCATTTTAACCAATAACACAAGTGAAGACCCGCTCCCAACATAGCTTAGACAAGGAATGTGTGGCAACATTTAAATACAGCTTTTGGGGCAAGGGACAGAAACTGCATTTTTGGAGAGTGCAGGTGAGCTTGTCTAGAATAATTAAAGCTTATTGATGCACTCAGGACCCTGACTCTCTTGGATGAAGGAGTACAGCTTCAACAAGCATCATAGAGGAAATCATAGACTCAGTAAACAGAGACTTACTTGAACCACATGTGGCACCCCACTGTGTCAGTAGGATACCGACGACGTTAAACAGCGAGCACCCATTGCTTCAAGATACTTTCTGCAGCAGAGAAAACCTCATCACGGTAGTAGTTAATGATTAATGATCAGTTACAGTCACTTAGAATTCATGAATATCCCTGAAATGCTAGAGATTAGGTAAGTAGTTTCAAATGACTTTCCCTACCGTTCAGTACCCTGACCTGTGCAGCGCTAGTAAGGACCCTTAAAAGGAGAGGGTTAGTACTTGGCCAAGTTTTTGGGCTTTTTTATTTCATGGAATTGCTAACATTTGAATACTCCATGCTTTTACACCTCTGGTTCTGGTAAGCGCGAGGGATGAGCCGGAGGCGTGCGGGGCTGAGCCGGCGCTTTGGGGCGCTCGGATGGTCCCGCGGGTCGGCAGTACCAGATCTGGCCACAGGGCGGCACTGTCTAGCCGCAGAACCCGACCCAGCGCGCAGCCTCAAAGGAAGGGGCGCCCCAAAATCGGCCGCCTCGGGTGACTTGACACCCACAGACAAACAGAGTTCCCTGCTCTCCTAAAAGAGACACAGAAATGCTAGGCCCTCCACACAGTATCCTCACCCTGTGTTCAGACTTAAGCGTGAGGAAAAATATATTAACTTGTTCTCAAACACGTTCGCCGGCTCTCTATTCTCCTCAGTTCTAGTTCAAAATTGCACTCTCCATTCCATAGTTTTCTTCAATTCTTTTTCGTACCTTAGTACAATTCTTAGTCCTCTCTGTTCACAGCCTGTACTCTAATACATACACACTGGGGAATGAGAGGCTGGAGAGCCCTGTGGAAAGGGATGTGGGGATTTGGGTTGATGGCAAGCGGAACACGAATCAGGAGTGCCCTGGCAGCCAAAAGGGCTAACTGTGTCCAGGGGTGCATATCAGGTACAGCATCGCCAGCCAGGCAAGGGAGGGGATTGTGCTGCTCTGGTCTGCATTGATGTGACCTCGCCTCAAGTTCTGTGTGCAGTTTTGGGCACCACAGTGTAAGAGGAACATCAGATTATTAGCGTGTGTCTAAGGAAAGGCGACCAAGGTGATTGAAAGGTCTCCAGAGCAAGGTCACTCGGTTTGTTCAGCCTAAAGAAGGCTGAGGAGTGACCTACAGCTTCCTCATGGGGTAAATAGAGTGGGAGCTGCTGATCTTCTCTCTCTGGTGACCAAAGATAGAACGAAAGGAAATCTAGAATCATTAAGGTTGAAAAAGACCTTTAAGATCATCAAATCCAACTATAAACCAAACACTGCCAAGTCTGTCTTTAAAACATGTCCCTAATTGCCACATTTGCACATCTTTCAAATGCCTCCAGGGATGGTGACTCATCCACTTTCCTGGACAGCCTGTTCCAGTGTTTGATAAACCTTTTGGTGAACAAATCTTCCTTAATTTCCTATCTAAACCTGCCCTGGCACAACTCGAGGTTGTTTCCTCTTGTCCTGTTGCTTGTTGCATGGAAAAATAGACTCACTCCCACCTGGCTACACCTTCCTTTCAGGCAGTTGTGGAGCCCGATAAGGTCCCCCCATAGCTGCCAAACAACCCCAGCTGCCTCAGCAGCTCCTCACAAGACTTGTGCTCCAGACCCTTCCCCAGCTTTATTGCCCTTCTCTGGACTCGCTCCAGCACCTCAATGTTTTTCTTGTAGTGAGGGGCCCAGCATTGAAAACAGGATTTGAAGTGTGGCCTCACTAGTGCCAAGGAGAAAGGGGATGATCCCTGCCCTGGCCCTGCTGGCCACAGTACTGATCATACAGGCCAGGTGCCATTGGCCTTCTTGGCCACCTGAGCACACTCCCAGTTCCTGTTCAGCCACACCCCCAGGTGGTTTTACACTGGGCCACACTCCTTTCACTCTGTTCCAAGCCTGTTAACTCTGCATGTTGTGACTGAAGTGCAGGACTCTGCACTTGGCCACATTGAAACTCATGCAATTGGGCTCAGCCCATGGATCCAGCCTGTCCAGATCCCTCTGCTGAGCCCTCCTGTCCTCCAGCAGACAAACACTCCCACCCAGCTTGGTGTGTCCTGTGAGCTGACTGAAGATGCCTTTGGTCCCTTTGTCCAGATCATCAGTAAAGATATTAAACAGGACTGGCCCCAGTACTGAGTTCTGGGCAACCCCACTAGTGACCAACTGCCTATTGGACACAACTCCATTCACCACCACTTCCTGGGCTCAGCCATCCAGGCAGTTTTTAACCCAATGGAAAGTATACCTGTCTGAATGATAAGCACCCTGTTTCCCCCTGGAAAAATGTTGCGGGAAATGGTGTCAAAGGCTTTACTGAAGTCCAGGTAGAAAATAACATCCACAGCCTTTCCCTCATCCCCTAAGCAGGTCACCCTGTCACAGAAGATCAGGTTGCTCAGGCAGGACCTGCCTTTTCTAAATCCATGCTGGCTGGGCTTGAACCCCTGGTTGCTCTGCACATGATGTGTGACGGCACTGAGGATGAGCTATTCCATTACCATCCCAGGCACTGAGCTCAATCTGACGGGTCTGTAGCTCCCTGGATCTTCCTTCTGGCCCTTCTTTTGGATGGGCATCACATTTGTCAACATCCAGTCAACTGGGCCCTCCCTGGTGATCCAGGTCCCTCAGGTGGATCTCATTTGGATCCAGAGCACCCTGCGTGTGTCTGAGTGGTGCAGCTGGTCACTGAGCATTTCCATTGGCTTGTGGGGAGTGCATTCTGCTCCCTGTCCCTGTCTTTTATTTCAAAGAGCTGGGTACTTGAAGAACAACTGGTCTTGCTATTAAGGACTGAGGCAAGGAAGGTCTATGATTTACCTTTTCCTCATCCTGTGTCACTACATTTGCCCCTGTAGCATCCAGTAAAGGATGGAGATTCTCCCTAGCCTTCCATTTGTCATTGATGTATTTATAAAGACATTTTTATTGTCTTTTCATTCCACTGAAATTATATGAAACTGTGTTAGGGGAAGTTTACATTGGACATTAGGAAGAATTCCTTCACTGAGAGCATTGTTGGTCACTGGAACATGCTCCCCAGGGAAGTGGTCTTGGCCCCAAGCTTGTTGGAGTTCAAGGAGCACTTAAGTCATATGGTTTAGATTTAGGCAGTCCTGTCAGGAGCAGGGGGTGGGACTCAGTGATCCTAATGGGTCCCTTCCAACTCAAGATATCCTGTGATTCTATAATTCTGTAATTCAGGGTGATAAGCCGGAGGGCTGATGAGATTGTAATGGATTACTCCCAACATGATGAAGGGAAGCAGTTGTTCATTGCTTTTGTAACCTTCAAGGTGTTTGCTTACCTTCTGCAGCTGTGCTGCCTAATGCATAGGGGGTTTACTCTTTGCATGTTACCCTGTGGCTAAACCTGTGTGACTTCACACCACTACACCCTCAGTGTTTTCCAGATTTACTCAACAAGGGCATTTCAACAATTTCTGAAGGCATTTTCAGGTTTAACTTTATTTTCTTGCATAGTTTCTTAGCGATTTTCTTTCTTTCTTTTTGCAGCTTTATTTTTGGTGGGAAGGGAACAGTTTCATACACAGACTGCAACAGCAAGGGGTACTGAAAACACAACCCTGTTATGGGATACTCAGTTTCAAAGCCTTCATACTCTGGGGACTGGCAGATGTCCACTTAAAACAAACACCAACTCTCTTGACTGTCCCTCCCCAACCTGCACACCCTTTGCCTTCCCATCCATCTTCTAGCTGTAGCATTTTATTCAATTCCATAAAGTCTCCTACATGTACATCAAAATTGTTCCTTTAATTTTTGATGAATTAGTTTTCAGACAGATCAGATCCTTGATCCAGATCACTGCACAAATCTTTGCTGATAGCACTGGGAAGGTGATGAGGAAATGGCAGAGAAAAAGAGTGTAAGGTTACCTGTCTCAGTAGAGGTTCATATTCTTGTGGGGTTGAAATATCTGTGGGACTACAGCCAGAGAAGTAAATTCCCATTTTGCACTACAGTTCTTTTAGACTGTTTTCTATAAATATTTTTCTACCTTTGGGTTCCTGAATATGCCAGTCTGTGCATGGGAGATTGAATGAGAAATTAATTTTTCTGTTGAGATGTTTCCATATCTTGCAAGTAATTAAGCATTCCTTGGGGAAGAAACTGGCACCCAGACAACAAACTGAGACCCAGGAACTGCCAGGATACAGACCAGTTCTGTTTATGAAACACTTTTTCTGCCAGGAGATGTATCCAGCCATTCATTCCCTTCTCTGAAAAATTCCTGAAATAATTACATTAAGTGGAGTTTCATGCTAAACAAAATTGTTTTAACACTTCCCACGTTCTTTTTTCTCTCTGAAAAAAAGAAATAATTTTATTCTCAACTAAATTTGTAGTTCTCCTTTCCTATTCATTTTTCAGCCAAGAGCTAAATGAAAAATACAGTCATTTATGTAACCCCTTGCTGCAAGTTTGAGCAGGCTCAGACCTTTACTGATGGATCTGGACATAGGGTGGCACCAGTCGTCCTCTTTGGCACCCAAAAGGAAAATCCTGTGGTTACCTTCTGTTCTCTCACAGAAGCTCAGCTCCATTCCTTTCAGCTTCCTGAGGGTGTGAAGCCTTCACCTCTCTGCCTTTCAGTGCCAGTAATTTAACTTCTTTTAATATTATTTTTCTTTCCAAGAATAAGTTGTATGTCATGTGATCTTTTTAGCAGAGCGATTTTGCTTAAATCCCAGGGCACTTAGGAAGTGCAACTTCCCTTTCCATCTACGTAACTGTTGGTCCATTTTTTCCACTAGGGCATAAGCATGCAACTGAAAACAGCTTTTTGGAATCTTCTGCAGCTTTCTGGAGTCATTCTTCAGATGAACAGCAATCATTCAAATCTAGCACAGATCTCCTTACACTCTTATGGAAGCAACAGAACAGTAGGATAATTGCAGTTTACTTGTGCCCCTTTTCCTTCCAAGTCAAACAGACAATACTGAAAAAAATACAGTGGTACTTTGTCTGTGCTATTCCAAAAGGAGTTTGGAGTTTCTGGTTTTCACAAGGAGAAATTAGAAATTTCATGCTTGGTCAAGAACTGTGGTGCAGCACACATTCAAAGGAAATGAGTGAAGCTTGGATCAACACAGATCAGCAGATAGACAGGGCTAGTCTCAGGTGCTTTTATAGAAAAAGGTGCTTTTATAGGAGACTGTAAAACATACAAGTTCACAACTTCAATACCTTTATATAAAAGACATACCTATACATTCAAACTTGCTATGGAATTCATAGGACTTTAGTAACAATATATACAAGGTAAATATCCATCTCTTTAACTGCACATTTCTGTTCCCGGGCCATGGCTGCAGAGCTCATGAATTTTACTTTTTCTCCCTTTGTTAGCTTCAGAAACCCTGTAGCGTCTCATGTTCCAGTAAGCAAAAAATTAATTTACAAGGTCTGGGCATTCAGGTAAAACCTAGTAGCAGTATTGAACTTACACAGCTGGATTGCAGGTCTGCACAGAATTGACTAAATAGTGTCCAGTCCCAGCAAGGAACAAGGCTTAGTGTAAAACCAGTCATGGATTTTTAAAGTTCCCCAAATCCTGGTCCACAGCATAAATGACTGTTTTTCCCTCTGGGTGTTAGCATGATAAATACTGGCGCTCAGTCTGTGTGATGAGTGTGTTAGAACGCTCAGGTTGCATAGGTAGGATGCTGGGAAATGGATAGTTAACAGACATTTAGACTGTAGCTCTGGTGAACTGGCACAAGTCTAGCTCTTTCTTCACCTTTGAGACTGTCATGAAAATTTGCATCTGGCCCGTGCCAGCTAAGGAGAGAGGTTAGGATGTAAAGCATAGAATTACAATGGGCAAATGTTAATTCACGTGCATGAGGTGTCCCAGGCAAATTGGGGCAACCTGAATGTGGTTTTACACACAATTCTTACACCCTTCAAACATTCAGGTAATACATGATTTGACTAATCACTTACACCCACACTACTGATTATTAATAACAGTAAATCTCTGCAAAGCACCTGCATTTTTGCAGAATTCTTACTGCTTATCTGTTGATCCAGACATCCCTGGAGTCAGTTTTGCTATAATTGCTTGCTCTGATGCCAGAAGATGCTGGGAAGATGTGGTCTAGGATGCTGCTGTTATCTTGGTTGTCAAAGTCCACATTTCCAGAACTAGGTCACCCTTTAGTTTCTTTTACTTGAGCAGGAACAATACTAACTTCAGTAAAATTCTACAACTTTGTGACAGTACAGTGTATAATGTGAATTAATGTATGTTAACAAAATGAATACATTGTTAGACTGTAAAGATTGGTTGATATAATAGTCAAGGAAGATAATTTTCATAACAACTGATACACATACTTAATGAAAATAATAATTAAAAATACAGGTGGGTGAATAGTCAGCTAATGTAGATTGGCATTTATTTCCATTAAAGCTCATAAGCAAAGCCCTAAGCAAAAATGAATGCTGGCAAAGAAAGAACAAAGCACAGGATAAGCCTGGTCTGTAAGCAGAAGAACACTGCTTATTTCAAGGAAGCCTTGTTGCTGGTAAAAAAAAGATCTCATTATTTGTGAAAAAGATTAAAAAACCCAATAAATTTTAAAAGCATGACTGTATACTGGTGGTATCCAAGAGCCAGTGTGGAGACTGTAAAGGTGCAGGGTCTGGTTTTTTACATTCCATCTTGAGCTGCCCCTCAGTCCTTTGCACTTCTGTGCTTCCTCAAATTATTTTCCGTTATCTCTTATGAATTTTCTGCAAGCTTCTCTTCTTTCTGTGACAGGCTTTCTTAGCGAGAATATACCTTTGTAGTTCACCAAACACCGCAACAAACAAAACAAGAAGGCTTTGGATATAAGGTATCCAGAAGGATATTATAAGGTTTTAGTTTACTGATCTGAATGATTATTTTTCAGAAATCTGTGAAGGAAAGTGTGCTATTTCAAACAGTTGCAGTGATAAATCTTCTCTCGAAAAAATCTTCTTGAAGATTTTATCCACTAAATAGTTCTGCTTCAAAACTGCTTGTCAAACAAGTCCTCTCATGTATAAATAGTACCCTTCTTATTCTTTCCTCTGCCTGCTATTCTATTTGCTGTTCCCAGCTCCTCCCTTTCTTCTTCACATCCCTTTCTTTCCTTGTCTGTCTTTTATAGTCGCTCTTTATGTATCTTGCTTTCTCTACCTCTGTCTCCCACCTCTCTCACTCTTACCCTCCTTCTTCTCTCCTTTTTCTTTGAAACTCTATTCCCCTCGTCTTAGCCTCACCCCTCCCTTTTATCCTCCTCAGATATTCTCTCATGGGTGGTTTTCTTCTCTTTGGTTTGTGTGGTCTGCCCTGCACATTCCAATTCTTTTCTCTTCAAGACCTAACACGTTTCACACAGTGAGGAGAGTATTTGAGAAATGAATTATGCTTTGCTGCTCTGACCATTGTTTTGGTAACTGCAACTTTAAGTATTACAAGATCTGTTTGTGTGTCTGGACATTTGAAACTCACTATTGTGTGGAATCGTGTCTATAAAACAAATGTCTGTGTAATCTGGAGTACAGGATTGTCTTTATCAGTGTCTCTAAACTTTCTTGACGACATATTGCTCTTGGTAAAAGGCTTTAACATACACCCCCATTATACATATATTTTCTTATTTATAAATTATGTACTACTGAAGTTCTATTCCTTTCCTCCTGCGCACCAGTGGGTTGCCTCCATACCCGTTTGGGGTGCACGCACCCCATTTTGGAGATCACAACTCTATATCATGCAAGCCACACTGTTGCATGACATATGCTGGTTTTGTCACATTTAAGATTCTCCTGAGAATCCAATCCATGCGTGGTAGTTTGGGATTGAGAGCTTTTTCTTCTCTGTTTCTGTCACATCGGCTGTGGTTGTTTATATATTGAGAGGGCTGAGATTTTCTGGTAGGGTGTGATAATTTGCCAAGCAGAGGGAGATTTCAAGAAACTGGAATTTTATTTTTTTTAAAGATACAAATTCTGCAGCATTGCAAAATGCTGCAACATTGGAGAAAAAACATTTAAACGCTAATGTAAAAATTAATCCCTTGTAAAGGACTGACTGTCAGCTCGCCTTTCACCAGGTGAGGTTTTAAAGAGGGTTTGGCTGTTGTATGTGCACGCGTGCATAGGAACTTTCCTCAGACTTCCCCATTCAGTGTAGTTCATAGCAGTTTGCTCATGCTTGGCTTTCATTCCACAAGAAGGAGGAGGAGGAGGAGGTTTTGGGGGGAATATTCCGTTAACAAAAAGGGGAGGAAGTGTTTCTGCAGCTATTGAACAAAGCAGCTAGTTAACCTCTTTCCCGACCCCGGTGCAATGGTACAGTCCCACTGCTCCTTTCTAGGGGCCAGATGCTCCTCATAGTAGTAAAATGAGAAAGAAAGGAAAACATATGTACAAAAATTTACTACCCAGCTGAGTAAGGACCAGATTCCAGGAGGAGCTGAATACCTGCAATTTCTCCTAAAGTAAATTTCTTTTAGAATCAGATGGCGGGGAGGGAGAGGGAGGGAAGTTGTAAGGAAAGAGGTCTGTTGTAATTGGTGTCTAGAAACCCCCACAGAGAGGATTAAGAAAGAAACTATGCTGTCTGGGAAGAAGTAGGTATTTGTGTTACTCTGCATATATACAGGAGTGCTAGAAAAGGCTGTGTTCTGTGGAAACTAGCCCTAGCTTTTTGAACGCTGAGATGCGCCACTGTCTGCTGATGGTACTTCTTTTAAACAGAACTTTATTCAATGTGCTTTTCCCTTTTGTATGTATACCAGTGTCTTACATGGAAGGGAATCATGGTCACTTTCTATTGTGTATATTATGAAGCTCGTACTTCAAACCAAAGGGAGTTACTTTGGGAACAGAAGCCCAAAATTCTGCTCTGTGTTATCACAGAAGTATTTATGAATTGTAAGGCACTGAGTTTTGATATCTTTTCCGTTCAGTTCTAGTGCACACTGTGTTCACTGCACCCTCCCTCATTTTCTGCCACTTGGCTGTGTAACTCACTGAATGGTAGGAACGAGCAGAGGGTAATGCTGTATGCCTCATCCGCTGGCATTTCTCTGTATTCAGCCCAGTGACATTTGCAGAATGAGTAGGTAGACTCTTGTTCTTGCACTAGCAGGAAACAGCAGAAAGATTCTCCAAGAAAGATGCTTTCAGTCCTTTGTTTCCACATTGGAAGGTGAGATTGTCCTTTGGAAGAACTGAGAAGCCCTCTTTAATTCACCCAAAGAGTTGAGGTTTGTCCGTACCTAGAATCAAGGAAGGACCTTGCCTCTGTGACATTTCACAGAAACACAGCGTGGGTCAGGTTGGAAGGGATCACAGGAGGGGTCATCTGCTCCAACCTCCCTGCTCAAGCAGGGTCATCCCAGAGCACATGGCACAGGATTTTGTCCAGATGGTTCTGGAATATTTTCAGTGAGGGAGACTCCACACCCTCTCTGGGCAATCTGTCCTAGTGGTCAGTCAACCACACAGTGAAGAAGTTCTTCCTCATGTTGAGGTGGAATTCCCTGCGCAGCAGTTTCCACCTGTTGCCTTGTGGCACCACTTAGAAGAGCCTAGATCCACCCTGGACACCCTCCCTGCAGATACTTAAAAACACTGCTGAGCCCCCTCTCAGACATCTCTTCTCAAGACTGAACAGGGCCAGTGCCCTCAGCCTCTCCTCGTGAGAAAGGTGCTCCGATCTGTTCATAATCTTTGTAGCCCTCCACTGGACCCGCTCCTGGAACTCCATGTCTCTCTCTCTAATGAGGAGTCCAGAACTGGACACTGCACTCCAGAGGCGCCTCACCAGGGCTGATTAGAGGAAGCATTGAAGGTGGAGTACAGGTGAGCACAGATGCACGAACTTGAGGCTGGGTTATGCAGACCAACAGGAGATGGCACACAGCAACATGGATTTCAACAATGTCAGGGGAGACTGACCAAGGATCAGTTTTGTGCAGCCACACTGTCCTCCCTGACCTGAACCTGGCAGGGGTAGGGGCTGGGGCAGGGCTTGGGCAGAGGCTGGGGCAGGCACAGCTGCAGCCACGCTCGGGATCCCCGGAGAGCAGGCGGTGAGGGAAGACCCTTTTGAAAAATCCCCCTCTGGAAGAGGCTGGGTGGGGGAAGCGGGAGGGCTTCGGCAGCACAGCCAGGGATCGCGGAGGGAAACCGGTGCCGCCCAGCGACCCGCCCAGCGGAGCGGCTCCGAGGGGAGGCTGCCGGCGGCCGGGGGAGCCGGCGGGGCGTGCGGCACAGGGGCCGGCGATGGCCGCGGAAGTGACAGGAGTGGCTGCAGCCGCCTCGGAGTGCGGGATCTCGCAGCGCCCCCACCCCCATTTGCCGTCGCTGGGCTTCTGCGAAGGAAAGCAGGTCGGGGGGGCGGAGAGAGAATGGAGGAGGGGCACGGCGAAGAAGGGAGGGAGCGAGGGGGGAGAGAAAGCGAGAGAGAGAGGAGCCCGGAGAAAGGGACGAGGCAGATCCTGTGAAGCGAGAGGAAGAGAGACTCCTGCAGGAGGGGGAACCTGGGCGGGGAGAGGACATTCCCAGTAAAGGGCCTGGAGGGGAGCGCAAGGATCGGGACTCCTCGCAAGCATCCGACTTGTTGAAAGACGTCGAGCGAGGCCAGAGGCTGTGCCCGGGGCCGGGGGACAAAGCGGCGTCGGGCGCGGAGCGAGAGGGAGCTGGCGCTGGCCCGCCGGGATGGTGCAACTCGCTCGGTGAAAATGGTCTTTGTCCAACTTTTCTGATGCCGTGAGGCCGGGCGGCACGGCTCTAGCGGGAAGGGCTCCTGCGAACACTGCTCGAGTAATGCTGGGAAGTGGAGGGGGTGTTGCTGGAGTCCTGCACAAGGTACCGTGGCGGGCGGGCGAGGACGGGCATTGTGAGTCCGGCCGGAGCGCTCGGAGCGAGCGGGACGTGGTCGCGGGTATCCGCGGATCTCTGCCGTCCGGGGGAGGGGGCACAGAACAAACGAGGATTACTTCCAAAGGGGTTAAAACTCCTCAGGTGATGTTTTCTTCCTCCTTTCCCGGTGTGTGCTGTTCACGGGCTGCATTACCGGGACCCTTCCCCGAGCGCACCTCCGCTGTCAGGTGCGGGCTGTGGGCACGGGGAGGACGGATGTGGGGAACGGGGTCACGGCCTCTCCGCTCACCGTGATTAACATCATCCCCAGAGCCCTTCCACACCGCCATGGTGCCTTCGGTCTGCTCCCGTGAGCGCGGATTCCCCTCTCTCTAGCCCCCTGAAAAGCCGTAGGGAAATGCTGCCTTTGAAGTCTCTGAAGTAGGGTTTGATGGATGCTGGTGTGGGTTCCCGATCCTCGTGGAACGACACAAGGGAGGCTGTGTGGCCTTGCCTGTGGGTAGGGTTTCTCAGCGCTCTTGTGGGGGACAGATGGCTGTATGAGTGCTTGTGGCAGAGAAAAGCCATGTTAGGCTATTTTTCAAGGAGATGATGCAAGTTACTACTACTCAAGCTAAATAAATCTGCGAATGTGGGAGGGGCTGTTGTGATGGGTAATTTTAATTTTGCCTTTTGTGGGATCCACTGAGATGATTTCACTTACTCTGAAGTTTCTCTTGCTATTACCGCACTCACTTGGCTGGGGAGGAGAGTGAGTATCACCTGCCTTTCCTACAAGTTCCAGAAATCGGAGAGTAGAGATGGGGAAGCAAGTCTCCCAAGCGGCATCCTTCACTTGCAGTGATACCAAGGCGTGCAGATTCATGATGAAGTACAGTGAGAGGGCAAATGGAAACAACAACAAAGTCAAGGAGAGTTAGCTGCCACCAGACACCTCTGTTACAGAGACAAATCTGGAGCCTCAGCTGCAGGGAAGGAGGAGGCTTCCTCTTTCATTGTTGTATAGGTTCTAATCTGAAACATGGAACTGGATGTGGGTGTCCCTCTTATTTGGTCACAGCTGATCCACCTGCCCTAAGCCGTTAATACAAGATTTTTTTGGCTATTTTTAGGTATTTCTTCATTCGCAGTTTGAAGTAATTCCAATGCTGATGTTCCTTTGGGAGAAGGAAAGGAAAGGATAGTCCACAATCTAATAATCCTTCTCTTATGATGCCACTCTGTCTCATTGCGGAAGAAAGTACTGTTTTTCTCTAGAAGTTCATTCCCTAAATTCAACACCTTGTACTACTTCAGTTTCCTTTGCTTATGTATTGGCAAGCTTCAGAAAACTGCACATAACTGCATTCTTTCCTTTACTGCCTTTTGCATGTATGCTCTCTTAGCCAAATTACTTGTGTAGTTCTTAATTCCTTGTGTGCCCCTCTAGCCACTAAACATTTTTACTTGTCTTCTGAGTTCTCTTCTATTTGACATTCTTGCACTTGCACTGAGCTGCTCAGAATTGTTTGCATGGCCATGTGTTTTGATACTTAGAAATAGCATCATTTTAGGGCGCTGGATAGTGTATGAAGTAGGATTATATCTTTCTAATTTAATCACTGAAACCTCACAGAAAGTCATGTTTTCTTGCATTGTTCTGAAGTTCTCAGCTCTTCCAAGCTATTATTTGTGGCAAGAGCAGCTTAGGTTGTGGAGACTTTTTGGAGGGATTTGAGGAGGAGATGTCTATTCTCTTTTCTTTTGCCCAAGGCTGCTACTGTCTTTGCCTTCTGCATTTTACTTGGAGGCTGACCAATGACACAGTGTAAATCGCTTTTTGGGAGGAAGGCAGCTGGTGGCTCCAGGGAGACAGCTGCTTATTCTCCAGCATACTCCCATAGGCTGCCAGCAGATGTGTCTGACAAGGGAGCTGATCCCTCAGTCCATTGAGAATTGTCTTCTTCATGCCTGTACAGATTCACTGTGTACATCCCTCTTTGTGCCCAGGTGCAGATGGCTTCCCCTTCTCCTCTCTGATACTGCATGTGCCATATGCAGAGAATCATGTAAGAGATGAGTGTATTTTCTCCCTCCTTATCTTGTGTGCTACCAATTAAGACAGTTTTGTTTTTTGGCTAACTTTCCTTCCCTGGATTGTCAGAAGATTTATGCATGCTTTTCCTTTTGTTCAGGAATGCTCCTCTCTCCAGATCTGCTCTCCCTAAAACCTAGTTTCCTTGTATTTCATTATCCATTAGCAGTCCCTGTGCAGAGGGTTAACCTGAAGTACCTCCAGATTAGTGCAGGGTACTTTTGGAGCACACTTAAGGTTGCACAATATATTTTTGTTTTTCATTTCTGTGGCCGTATTGCATATGTTTACTGCACACATAAACAACAGAAGGTGGAAGAAGTACAAATTGGTGTGTGTGGTCAAGCTAGAGCTTTATAATGTCATTTAGCTACCAAACAAGAGGGCAGTATCTTCTAAAAAGGGTGCTGTCATGAAAAAAAATTTATTAAGAATATTCCAGATTGGCTGGTTTCGGTCATGTGATGATTTTTTTCAAAGAGCTCAAAGACTTATTTCTGTGAAAAGCTGATTAAAGGTTTAGGGGGAAACTGATGAGCCCCTGTAATATTGTCATTATTTAGTCTTGTTTGCTGTTGTTTTTTTCCTTAAACCTGATTTCATATTATATTGCTGTTATATCTTACTGTTGATTTTGATTTTGTTAGCAAATTTTGTATCACCTTATAGAAATACAGGTAAGGTATTTCTTCCAGCTACTGACTCCACACATTCAGCAGTTTTCCAGCTTATTATGACCTTATACTTTAGCTTCTACCTGATAAATCTTGGGCTGAGTATCACTCTTCTCTCTATATTTGCTCTGGCAGCCATGAAGTGTCATGGGCTTCAGGGGTGTACACAAGTGTAACACAGGTGTATTTTGTAAATAATTCTCTAGATGTTGTACAGCAGCAAACTAGCTCTCTTTCTCCAGTACTGCCAACTGTGCTACGTAAGCAGACCCCCAAAAGGATAAAAGCTCCTTAATTGCTCGTCAGCCATAGTAGTCAAACATGTGAGCAGCAAGTCTGAGTAAGAAAAAGCCATTTCATGTTGTCACTCTTCTCACACTTGATTTATGCAAGGAGTTTTAAACTTAACAAAGAAGAACTACACTCTGAGAAGTACTGAGAAGTACTTCCTTCTCAGAGGCATGTGTTGCTCTTTCAAGAAATACTTCTCTGGCACCAGAAATAGAATTTTACGGGAAGTGTACTGTTAATATATGTTGTGTTTTAAAAAATGCAATTAAAATGTGTGTCCTTTTTGGAGATCCTGGCACATTTTTTGTACTGAAGGCCCTGTCTTGCTTCTTAAAAAGTCACCATGGAGCAAGCTGATGCTTCTGCCGCAGAGGTCCTACTTGAAGATTGCTCTTGAGACCACTTCTCACAAAAGCTCTTCTAGTCACTGGTTTCAATTTTCCATGCCTCCAGAGGCCCCTGTGCATTCTGCTACTCGGGCCTGCTTGTCAAGAAGATTTTTGTTCAGACATTTCACATGCACACCCCCACTCCCGTGTGCACGCACGTGTGCGCATGCTCGTGTGCACACACAGCTACGGGCAAGGAGCGGAAAAAAGGGCTGTCCTGGCAGCAGAGAAGATGCTGGGTACTGTAAGAACACAGCCTATCCAGTCTGAAAGCTACCGTCTTACATAAGAAAGCTGGATCCTTAAGGTCTTGATTCACCTTAGGATGGAAATTCTCGCCAGCCCAGACCTGCACATTGAAACATACATGACTTCATTTTCAGACAGGCTTTTTTTTTCTTCCCTGTTTCCTTAAGCTTGCCAAGTAAATGATTCCTCTGCTGATTCTGCAGTTTCCAAGCACAGTTTTTTGCTCTGTGCCATGTCTTTGGAAAATATCCAATGTGTCTAAATCATGTAATTAAACCCTAGAAGCTAAAGACTGAGAGCTACTGACTCTTTGTCAGATATTTCTGTTTTGGCATACTGATGTTTCTCCCAAGTTACTGTAAAGCTTTCAAAGCTCCCTAAATGACCTGATCTCTCTCCCACTTACTGCAAAACACTCACATGATATGAATCTGTTTGGCCCAGCTGACCACTTCAGAGGCAGTGTGTAGGATACAGACGCCTGTGTGGAAGCCTTTAGCATCAGGCTTACCACAGGTTCTCTCAGATCCTGGGGATGTCTGCAAATGGAAGCATGGTTCCTTGGCAGAACTCTCTTAGCTTCCTGACTATTCTCTGAGAAGAGAGTGGGATGTCACAAGAGGGACGGTATGACAGAGATTTCTGGGCAGGTTTTGAATAATTTCAATTTGGAAATTCACTGTTTATGAGACTGTTTGAATTTCCAAATGTTAGGTTTCACTCACAGCTAGGATCAATTTCATTCCAGTACGCAGAATCTGGAATGCTTTTTGCACCAGGAAGATGTTTGAAATTACTCCTTTTTGGATCTGAGCCAAGAAGAAGCTGCTGGAAGCACAGCTGGATTGGGGTGCATGCCTGCAGTTGTCTCCCAGATGGTCCCTTCCCTTCCTAATGTCAGGAGGCTTTCAGCTGGTGCCAGCAGCAATGGGGATGCAAATATGTACTGACATTTTCACTTTTCAGTGAGTTTGCTAATCCCGTTTGGTGCATGTGTTGTCCTTGAAGGGGCTACCATATCAGCAGTCACCACTGCCATCACTATGGTATCAGGAATGAATAGTTCTGTTGAGGAGTGTTTGTTTTGTTGCTAGTGCAGAGAGGATCTTGGTGGTCTTCTCTTCCAGTTTCTGACCATGTTCAAAATACATAAAGATGCAGAACCGTGTGATGTGAGAACAAATTCTGGTGACTTGAGTATAAATCAGCAGTCTGTTAAAATCTGGGGGATAGATAGAGGCTTGACAGAGGGAATTTTCTTAGTTTGCACGTGCCTTGTTCTGCTGGGACATGTATGTGGAGTCAGATGCTGAAGAGTAATTAGTCTTCATTTTGAGCCTTACTGTAGCTACCTTTTTGCTTGGGGCCCCAGGCTGAGCACCAGAAAGACATTTTGTGAAATAACGTAATGGGAATGATGCATGACTTGTGCTCCTTGTTTCAGTCAGAAGTCTTCTTAACTCAGACTGCAAGAATGGTGTTGACAGTTGCATGTTTCTCATGCATAATTTTACTGGTCTTGAATTAGAAGTGGTTCTGGATGGTCTCAGAGACCTGCAGGTTCTTGGAAGACCTAAGGACATCTTTGGGTAGAAGATGGAGGGCCATGAAGGGAGGGCCAGAGAAGGCCAAGAAGAGGGGTGAAGCACCTCTCCTGAAGATAAGCTGAGAGAGCTGGCATTGTTCAGACTGGAGAAGAGAAGACTCTGGAGTAACATTATTGTGGCCTTCCAGTACCTAAAGGGAATATAAGAGATCTAGAAAAGGGCTTTTGGCAAGGGCATGTAAGCAATACAACCAAATTTGAAGGGTTGGTGTAGAGGAAGGAGTTCTTTACTCAGAGGGGGTGAGGCACTGATACAGGTTGCCTGGAGAAGCTGTGGATGCCCCATCCCTGGAAGTGTTCAAGCCCAGGCCTGGATGAGGCTTGAAACAACCTGGTCTAGTGGAAGGTGTCCCTGTTCATGGCAGGGGGGTCAGAATTGAATGGTCTTTAAAGTCCCCTCCAACCCAAACCATTCTGTGATTGTGTGAAATCAAATTAGTGACACTAGATCCCTGTTACCTGAAAAGAATAGCTTAAAAATTATCTCCTAAATAGATCCTTTTGATTATGTCTAATGGGTTATTCTGCAAAAAGTGTGCGTGATGACAGAGTGCAAAGAAAACAAATCAGTCTTTGGAAAAAGAGTAAAAGTAAAAATGCTGAATTCTTTAAAAGAAGTAAGCTAAAACAGATCTTACTCTGTTTGATAAATTACCACCTACTGGATAGTCCTAATTGAAAGGATCAGAATAGGCTCTGTTGAATAGTTGTACATTTCCTGCTTCTCTTGGCTGTACTGGACCACTGTGTCTAATAGTGTTGAAAAGAGTTGTGTGTACGGAAATCAGAGTGGGAAGGGGGAGCTTCCCCTAAACCTTCAGAAAGTTCTTTTAAAATTAGTTTTTAGATTTTTTAAATTTTTTTTTTTAAGGCTTAGCTTTCCCCTCCTCCACCCAGATCATAGCGGATAAGCCTGGCATTTTCTTCTTCTTTTCTTTTGTGCCTCTGAACCTGTGGTGTTGAAATTGGACAGCCCCTGACTTTATGGCACTAATGCAAATGCACAACAGACTATTTGTGTTCGACTGCATGAACTTCTCTGCCACAGCACTGATGAGCTTGGAGCTCAGTGAAGAGCAACAGAAGTGATTAAGTGACTATAGGGAATTTTAAAAAGGCTATGAAAAAGCACTAGGTTACTGGTGAGTGAAAAGGGTAAGCTCTGGAGTAGCTAGACTACCTAAAGACTGCTGACAGGATCCTAGGCAATGTGCTGGCCAAAGTAAAATGGCTGGCTCAAATTGCCCAAAGTAGATGGGTTTGGGTTCAGTATTAAGGCGTGATATCTTCCAGCAAAGCTCCACATAGATTGTAGAAAGTCATGGCAGTCCTGTTGCTAATGACATTTAAAAATACGACCAGGGAAGCTTAAAGAAATATGCTGACAAAAATCCTGCAGTTGACCAGGGACTGTAGGCCAGATGTTGTCTAAATAAAGGTGCCCATCCCCCTCATTTAATTTCTGTTATTATAGTCTTACCAACAACTGTGGGAGGGACTACCTTCCTGACAGAAAATGTATCTTGGATCTGCTCTGTTATGACCAAGACTGATTGATATCCAAAGGAAGGAACTGGTGTATTCTACTCACTCCATTTTAAATGTAATCCTTTGGTTTTGAGGTTGGACGTGGATGTAACAAGAGCAGTGAGCCCCAGCATCCACACTAAAATATAAATAAGCCTTTGAGACACTGAGGAGGCAGGATGAACTCTGAGATTTATGTGTTGTTGCTTTCATCTCTGGCACGAAAAATAATACAAACATGCATTAGAAAGAGATGCTATGAGCCTGAAATATCTTTCTGCTGTAACCTGCTTGGCCTTCCCTTTTCCTCTTAAGACTATTTCTGTTCTGCTGAAGTATTAGTGGTACATAATGTTCCCATTTCCTGAGGGTGGAAACATCAAACTGGAAATGCAGGATGGAGGAGGAGGGAAGGACCTGAGAACAAAATTGGCTGCTCTTCAGGCTCTGCCAGTGGCAAGTTCAAATTTTTGGTGGAGCTCTCTAACCCACTTTTTGCTACACATGGCTCCTTGTGATGCTTCACTGAACTCAGGTAATTGTTCCAAGCGGTCATTGCCATTCAGATCATCTCTTCTTTGCATCCTTCATCTGACTTCTTTTCTTCAAGCTACCATTTCTGCTTCATTTCCCTCTCGATTGTCTCGTAGATGAGAGCCAATTTTGGGCAACCTGATTCCCAAAATCAAAGAGAAAACCTGGTCGGAACCTCGAATCAGCATGAATCATTAGTGTTGTTCTCTAAATAAATATCAAGGTGTTGACAAAAGTTAAACTTAGTGTTCAAGATCAAGTGAGATGTTTCTAAAGTCCAACAGGGCTTCTGTAGTATCTGTTCTTGTTGCTCAGTTCAGTCATTTTTAACAGTGAGACCAAGGCACTAAGAGGAAAGCCAACTGAGTCTGAATGAATATTATGGTTTTCAAGACTGGAACTGAAGACAGCGAAACTGGAGAAACCATCTATTTTCCCAAAGTCTCTCCAGAGTAAGTTCTAGGTCTCATAGTTCTTTTCTCTGTGTTCTCGAGAGATTGCTGCCAAAGTAGCTCCCTAATTGCCTGTTACTGCACAGTGAAGTAACACCACCTGCAAAAATTGTTGTAGGCAGACTGTAGTAAGCGTTGGTGTGCGCTTCTCAGAGTATGACCAGTGAAGTGCAGGGTTGTTTTGTGATGTTTCAGTACCTAACATGAACGTGAGACTCAAACTAATGGTAGAACGGACAGAATTCCCATCTAGGCAGTGGCCATAAAAGAATGGAGGCTGTGTGGTAGAGCTCTTCTCTGAGCCATTTTCTCCCTCCCTCACAGCTTCCTAGTTTTGTGCATATATTTCCACATCAAACGCTCTAATTTACGTGCTGGAGCTAAAGCTTGTCTATTGTACAGCCTGTTGGTGCAGTCAGCAAAACGTAAGGGAATCAGCTTGACTGAATATAGTTTTTTATTCTCATTACCATTTGGGGAATATGTTTATGTTACAGCCCTCTGTTGGGGCAACCTTATGAACTCAAAAACTGGTCTTTGCAATTCTGTGGGGTTATAACTTGATAGAAGGTACCTGGTAATCATCTGCATGGAGTGAAGGTAGGAGTGTAGGTTTGGATGGAAAGGTCAAGGCAGTGAAAAAGTCAGTAAAGTGATCATGCTTCAGTGCTCTTCTGCCTTGTTGTTTTACAAAGATGCATTCTTGCTTCTCTTAACAGGAATAAAAGCAGTGACAATAAATAATGCTGGTAATTAAATAGTTTTAAAAGTAGCCTCTATCTGCAAATGCATGAAGCCAACAATTTGTGAACCAAGCTCTATGACAGCCCAAGGCTGTGAAACTGATTAAAATGGAAAAAAGTAGTTTTAATTAACCCTTAAATTATGAAGCGCATTCTCTGAAAACCCAAGCTGCCTCATTGAAGCCAGAAAGGAGGTTAATAAAAAGAGCTGCACTTAAATTAAGATGCTTTAATATTATTAGTCCTTTCTATAATCTGTTTTGAAATGACAGTTTCTCTCATGGAATGAAAGGCAATTTCAAAATGATGGGAATTCCCATAGAAGTGGAACATTATCTTTTAACCGGCTGTCAGTGCTGCCACTATATCCCAATAGACAACATAACCTTGGATACTGTGAATACAAATAGCATGCATTTTCTGCTTATGCTAAATATTTCTTACTGTAAAACCCTCATGAAGTCAAAAGCAAAATTAGAGATGAAGACAGTAAGCATATTTTTGCAAAAAATGAAGTTCTTTACTGCAGCTGAAGAAAATATTAATCCTTACTAAAGGATTTTGCAGACTGGTCCACAATGAACAGTTTAAGAAAAGTATTTTCAGCTTGTTCTTTTTTTTTGCCTCCATTGTATCTTTTGAGTGTTTGTGCATGGATATTGGTTCATACATTTCTAGACATGGCATGTAAGGCTACATTTTAAAGTTACAGTGGGAAAGAACATTAGTATAAAACATCTCTTTTCTTAGACTTATTCATATCTTAGTTTTGCAAGCCACTCTCACTTTTGCTCCTGCTCAACCCTTCAGGCCCTTGATTTCTTTTCCAGTGTCCTGAGAGTGCCTTTAAGGCTGTTTTGCAGCTTTGTGTTTGGGTTGTCTGTGCAGATTTGCAGTTACATTTGCTGACTTGGTCAGCAAATGTCAAGGTTATTTTTCTGATTTGTGGCATTGCTTGTCTGGCCATTGCAAACACTGTGCTTGGCTTCTTTTCCACTTTCTACCCATCAGCGATCAGAACTTGGTATATAATAACTTTAATTTCACTTGGAAAAAAAAAAAAAAAAAGCTTGATCAGCATTGCTGAATAGATGAGAACATGATTTTAGGGACATTCTCTTTACGTCACTGTCGTGGTTTAACCCCAGCTGGCAGCTAAGCAGCACACAGCTGCTTACTTAGCCCCTACCCTCCCAGCCCTCTGTGGGATGGAGAATCGGTAAAAGCTAAAAGACATGGGGTTGAGAAAACAACACTAAGAACAGTGTAATAATTGAAATAAAATAATAATGATAATAATGGTGGTGATGATGATGATGGAAAGGAAAGGAGGAGAGAGGCATAAACCCCTAGTGATGCATGGTACAGTTGCTCACCACTCACTCATGGATGGCCAGCACATCTCTGACCAGTGATCAGAATATCCTGGCCACCTCCCCTCTGTTTATGTACTGAGCATGATATTCCATAGTGTGGAATATCTCTTTTTCAGGTCAGCTGTTCCTGGCCATGCTCTCTCCCAGTTTCTTGTCCATCTCCTCATTGGCAGAGCATGGGAAATTGAAAAGTTCTTGATTTAGAGTAAGCTCTACTTAGCAACAACTAAAACATCTGTGTTACTAAGAGTATTCTCAATCCAAAACATAGCACTGTGCCAGCTCCTAAGAAGAAATTTAACTCTATCCCAGCCAAAACCAGGACAGTAACACATGCTTTGTATAATAACCATGTGTGAAAATGTGGTATTTTCCTTCCCCTTTAAACTGCCAAAATAGGATGCATCTTTTTTTTTGTTTTCAGACGTCTTCTATATAAAATTTCAGTGAATTTTGGGGTGTTTGTTTAAACTTAAGTTGCATCAGAGAAGGAAGTGTCGATTTTCAAAGAATTTTTAGCACCACAGACTATTTTCACCTAGAAGTTAATAATGTGGTGATGTTCAGTGGGATACTTAAAATTCTGTGCTTAGAATTTTAGAAATACAGTATTTTACACTGTGCTTGACAAAGGTTTGCTGCTGTGCCCTAGAGTTTGTGAATTGCATATTTTTTCCTTTGCTGAAGCTGTATGTCTTCCTTTTGTACAGATGAAAGTATAATTGTCAAAGATAAACTATATGTGAGGTTGATAACATCATGTTTATTTCCACATAGATAAAAGTGCAGGGATCTGTGCACAGTTTTACTGAGAGAAGTATCCTGAGAAATTAGAATAAAATCAATAACAGGACAGTGAAACCATACCCAGTGGGTACAGTTGTCACCTTCTCTTTCCATCTAAAAAGATAAATGTGATGGACAGCTGCTAATTCATTTCTCCCTGTTTGCACAATCTCCTTTATTTACTGTATGAAAATTCAAAAGGAGTTGTTTCTGTATCACTTCATTTCCTCTTATATTTTAGAAGAGTTTCTGTCTAGAAAGTAATGGATAACATAAATAACAAATAATTTCTTCACATTTTTTCATTTTATAATGCTATCAATAGTCTAGAGCTGGCATTTTGCCTCCAGGTGTTAATGTTAGAAACTTGACTGTAATTGCCAGTGTTTCTTTGAAAACTACACAGATCACCACAAAAATTGTCAGTGAAGTCAAATCTTGTGAGGTGTGAAGAGATTTTGTTTTCAGGAACTTAATTGTGTTTAATATGTATGTAATTCAGGTACATAATAGATAGAAGAAAGAATCTGTATCTTTAATTAGAATATTTTTTTAAATTGCTGTAGTTTCATGAGATCAGTGTCCATCTTTGTTAGGCATAGCAAAACATGATGTGGAGGCACTGAGAAAGTCTCCAGAAACACAGGGCAGCTGTGAATGAATTTTGCTTAGGAAGAAAGACCAGATTTACAAGCCAAGCTGTAAAGCTACTCTAGCCAAGTATGTGTCATGGCAGAGAAGAGAGATTTAAGGGAAAGCACTGTAGTTGTCTAAAGAGATGCTAACCTGGCCTCCTGTGTGGGTTGGAAGATCGCACAGAGGCTCGGAATCTCCCCAGATACCTTGGGGCTGCACCTGGGGAGTCACGGGGAGGGAACTGTTCAGCTGTCCATAGTTCCCTTCTTTAATTAGTGCAGATCTCAGTTTCCTGGTGAACATGATTCAGCTCAGTCCACTGACTGTAGAGGTCATTTGAGTGATTGTGCTTCTAAGTTGGGCACCCTATTCAAGCCTCAGGGGTTTAATAAAAATTCATGAAAATCAGCGTCTCTTTCTTCCCTTTAAGAGCTATGGAAGTTCTTAATTTGGATCCCACTAGGAAATGTATAATCAGAACATGGAAGATCAGCTTAAGACTCCTGGTGTTTCCATGGTAAACAAGGAAATAAATGCCTTTCTTTGGAGAACATTCAGAATCAGCTTTTGGAGTGTTATTGTAAACGTAAGGGATCCCAAGAGACACAGACACAACTCGATCTAGATAATCTGTAGGAAGCAAATGATCAAGCCAGCTGGAAGAAATATTTTGTGAAGTATTCTCTTGAGGAAGTATTCCTTTAAACTTAGTTATACATTTCATCTAGAGCATTTCTCTCAAAATTAAATGAATCAACTGAACAGACTGTAAAAATCCACAAGGCTTTTTTTATAAATTCTACTCTCAGATATTTTCAAAGTAGTTTGGAGTCATTAAAAATAATCTCAATTATTAACCGAGGATAAAAGGATAGATAGCAACTATCAAAATGAGCTATTTATTTAATCAATCATTTTTCTGTGGTGCTTTATGTGCCCCAGTAATAGAAATTTTGAAGAAAACACATTAACCTCATTATATTAAAACCCTGAGCAATAAATTATGTGTTGCTCCCCCCCACTTCACTTCCTGTTTGGGGCGTAGAAAGATTTCTATGAATAGCCGTTATTGTAATTATTGTCTAAGAAAGAAGGTAGGCAGTATTATGTCATGCTCAGAGTGCTGGACAGGCACTGAGTGACAGCTTTTCACAACAGCATTGTGAGATTTATCCCAGTGAGATGTGTGACCATTGCTGCAAGGGCATCCCAGTGGCAAAGGAGCAATTATAGTAGGACAGAACTGGGGACAACAAAGGGGGGGGGGGAGGCCTTTTGCTTGATGTGTAACACTATCATGATTCCCTATTTATCATGAATGAGAGGTATTAATTCCACTTTTTGTACTCTGCCTAAATGCGATGAATCAGTGCACAGCACAAATTAATTGGAATAGTAGTTTATTGACTCTCCCAGATGTTGTGCTCATTTATCTTTTTAATGGTTCTTGCTGAGAGATAATATTAAGCTGATATGAGTCATAGTGCAAAATGTGCAGGAGGAGGAAAGACTGTGTTTGCAAAGGTACAGCATTTTCCTACCCTGGAGACTTTGCATCTAGATACTTTGTGTGAGGAAAAAGTATGACAAATATGGGGAAAAATTGTGGAATCAAGTGTAGCAGAGGGAAGTTAGATGCATATAATGATTTCTACTGTGAAATAGGCCTAGAGGAGTCAGTTAACAATGAATGAGGAAGAAGCATTGTTCCAGTGGGAGGAAACAAGATGATTTGGAAAAGTTCTTGGAACAGATAAGAAGAATTGAAGGCATAAAAAATTTGGCACTGTTACGATTTCAGCTTCTATTAGTAGAACAATTTAAAATACTTAAAAATACTTTGTTGCACGAGGATAGGTATCTTTCCAAATCTGTTGTAAGTTCACAACAGGGATTGGATGAATTCCTAAGGAGATACTAAAGGGAATGAATTGGGGGATATTATCTAGTAATCCCTGTGTTATATTTGGGGATACCAGAGGAAGAATAGGGAAGTGGGTCACACGGAGGCCAGGCTTGCAAGCCATCTGCACACAGCACCTCTTCCTGGCACTGGAGACATGGAAAAAACTTGGCGTAGGTGGACATTCATGTGTTTCTGTGTTTTCTTGTGTTTTGAAATGTAGAACTCAAAGAAACAGCTATATTCAGGCCCTCATCTCTTCTCCAGAAAGCTTGTGCAGTACCTGAACAATCCTAGCTTTTTTCTTAATCCTAAATGTGTGCCTGAATTCCTCCCGTGGAAGCCACACAGATGCATGGTTCAGATGAGTGTTTAATGCTATTTGATGTCAGGTTCTGCAGGTGGTATCTGTCAGAGGGAAACAGGGTCACTGTACATTACTTTCTGATCTGTGACTACACATTGTCTGTGTAGTAAGCTAGAACACGCTTCAGTGAAGGTCTGTCTACAGTTTTATGGTTGAAGTCAAAAGATTTAGAAAAGGAGGGGTTTTGTTCAAAGCTTATGTCCAGAACCTGTGGTCAGCACAGAATTCACACAATTTATCTAGCTGTCACTGTTTTTGATCAGTGTCAGAGTGCTGTGCAAATTCCAGAAGAGTAAAAAAGCAGTCCATTCTAAGGAGACCCCTCTTGGGTTTGTCATGTGCGTGACCACCTCCATCAAGGCTCCAGACATACACCATTGGGGTACTCTAAAATAAGTGACTGCACAAACCTTGGAGCAAACTTACTTCCTTTCTAACAGAAACACATGCGCTGATGGAAGGGAATTCTCAATTAATGATGACCTGTTTCTCAGCACTGGTGCCCTATGGCTCTTCAGGTGTCATCACTGACAGTGCTTGAACTTTGAGGGAATCCTTTATTTGCATAAAGAAGCTGCTGCAAAGGTACTGACTGCATGAAATGCTTTGCCACAGCTTAGGTACAGCATGGGCAGACAGCAGCCCTCTTTGTGACAGAAATCTTACAGGCACAGAGCTGTACTACTGTCAGTTGTTTTAGCACATGTGGGAGCACTATCACTATCTCTTCTGTAGTACTGAGCATCATTTGCCTGGAGATGGTACTGAAGTGTTCCCACTTCAAGACTGAGTTCAGAAAAAGTGAGAAATTACAGCACTGGCCCTGTCTGGTGAGAATAAACAGGACTTAAACAGTGCCAGTCAAGCCAGGCATGCTGTTCCACATTCAAGACTTTCCAGCTGAAATGGCTTGTGCTTTCAGTCTTGGCTAGAAGAAGCTTTGAGGTGCTTGGCAAGAGCTGGCTCTTGTCTGTTGAGGTAGAAAACAAGAGAGCAAAGGGGAATCTGACTACATGTAAGGAAGAAAAAAATCCCCAGTTAAAAAAAAAAAAAAAAAAAAAAAAAAAAAAAAAAAAATTTAAAATTCCCCAGTTCAACACTGCTACAGAAGCCCAGAAATGTTGAGGAATCCCCATCATTGTTGATGTTCAAAACTCACCTTGACAAGCTTCCCAAAGAACTCTTCTCCCTTGCTTGTTGTTCAGTCAAGAAACCAAGATTCTTGAAAATAGTGGTGGTGATTGTATTTATCTCTTTAACTGGGGTCTCAAACATAAATTTTGGTAATCTAGGTACCACAGTGATGGTGCCAAAGTAAACAGTAATGATAGCTTTGGTGAATAATGTAAGGAGACAAGCCAGAAACTTCTGTCTCCCATCTCTTGGAGCTTAGTATTACAGTAAAAGTAATATGTGACTGGTCTTTTCTGACTGCTTGGGATCTTCACAGTTTTATAGGATTGAAACATTAAAAGATATTTTGATCCACAGAAACTGTTACTTCTCAGATGCTTTAAAATTTTCAGGATATCCAGGGAGATGGAGATCATTCCTCATGGAGAGCATCGGATCACTGGCTAAGAAAATGTATGCCTAAAAATGGGTTAACTTCTTTATGGAAAGGTTAGCATAAGAGTATTGACAGCTGGTACATGAGTGGCAACTTCATGTACTTGGAGGAGAGAGAGGATGAGAAGGGGTATTTAAGGAAGTTTCTTGAAGGATCCTGTGCACAAAGATGTCTTGCTTTGCAGATGGATTTGGAGGAGAGTGGGGAATAGTGGATTCCATAGCAAAGAGAAGTAATCTTGCTGGAAGCAGTTTTGGAAGAAGTAACTAACTGAGAAGGCCATGGAAAGGTGCTTGTGTGGACAAGAGAAGAGGGTGGTTTAAAAGTTGGGATGGTTTGAGGTTTCTGTTTACGTAGTTTGGTGTAGGGTAGAAGTGGTAGGAGAACTGAAGAATGAAAGATGAGCGTCTTTGGGTGTAGTCAGATTCTGAACACATCAAGTCCTAGGGGGAAGGGCAGGGCAGTGGTTAGCAATTTAGGGGCTTGGTACTCTTTAATTCACAGAGGCTAGTGCTTCCCTCCTACTCTCCCTTAAATGCTTCCATAATGTTCTCTCTATCCTTCATTGTGGAGTAAGCATTTTTCATGGAGGTGTGGAAGAGGTAGAATAAAAATTAAAAAAAAAAAAAAAAAAAAAAAAAAAACAAACTAAAAAAAATTTACATTTTTTAATCTACTAAATCACAACCAGCTTTTTGATTTAGCCACAGTTTATTTCAGGGAAAATAACTGCCAGTCTAATCCAGACAAAGGCTGTATGATTCCTCTTGAAGAGCAGTGTAACTTTGGTGGGATGCAGGGTCAACCAGGATAAGGGAAACAGATGTTGTAAGAGAGATGTGCAGGTGAGGAGGGCAGCAGAAGAACAATTGGTTTGCTTGGAGCCAGAAATTGGACTGGTTTCATGTCTGAGGGGTTTTTTAGTTATATCTGTTTTGTCGTAATATCAATGCTTTGGCCTGAGATCCAACAGCCAAAGTATATTTGGGCTCTGTTTTCTGCTCTGGGCCTCAGAAGTTATGTGACATGAGGAAATCTGAATTGTAAGCTGTTTTCAAGCCTTCTGCAGATAAATGAAGTCCCATTGACCGAGATTAAAGTATTCCTCAGTTTGTTTGACCTCTGTTTCTGCATTTGTTTGTCTTCATTGTGAATGCTTAAAAGTCCCCATCTCTTAGGATTTTACTGGCCTAATAAAAAGCCATTAGACATTATTATATTATAGATTTACTGGCAGTACAAATGATGTTTCCATGTGGAGGTGTCTTGCAGGCTTGATTTTGGTGTACCCAGTCTTAGTTTTGGGGGCTCAGGCAGCAGTCTTTGCTCCTGTTCCAGGAGAGTGCTGCTGTGTGCTTGGATAGTTCTTTCTGTAAAGAAGAGCCTTCTGATCTTTCATCCTGAAATTTTCTCCTTTTTGCAGTTGCATTCAGTGGTGTTTTTATTCTGTGACATGTCCTGTTGTATACATGCTTCCTTCTTTATTCTGTCCTCACATTTAATCTTCATTTTTCCTCAGTTATACTTAACGGACTTTATTTTCTCTTTCCACCGAAGTCATGAATAAAAATTTTTTCCTCTTGCTTAGATCCCTCTAGCTTCCTTACATGTTTGTGATGCTCAGAGTGCCTTTGATTCAACTGTCTTGGATGCTTCAGGTTCCTACTGGGGGCAGCAGAAGAGAGAACTGTTCCATCCCGTCCAGAATTTCTCTCCCTCTGCAGTAAAGCAAATCTTACTGCACTCCACTGCCTTTTCGCATACTCCCCAGGGTGCTTTTTCCTCTGCTGTGCCCAACTTGCTCAAATCCCCTATTGCAGGGTTTTCAGATAATTGCACTGAGGCTGCCCCTTTTAATTACAACTCTTCCCTCCCCTCTTTCAGCCAAGTTATTGAGCCATTTCTGTATATTGCCTGAGACATTTTTCTTTCTCCTTAGCTACGCTTCACTGTTTCACTGAAGACATTGGAGCATTTTCAATGCTCTGCTCAAAGAGCACCTGAAGAAACAAAACATACTGTCTTTTTGCATGCAACCTACATATTACTGTGATATTTCTCTGGTGGGCTGAGAATTGGACAGATGGAGCTAGAATTACCTTGCTTAGCAAAATTGTTATGCTGTATTGATCTAATGCAATGCTGGATTAGGCTACATGCTGCTCCCCTACTGTAAGATAAGCTTTTATGTCAGGTTCTTAATGGTGGTGGTAGAGTTTTGTTTGGATTTTTTCCCACTTAAGATAATAAAGTTGGACTTGTGTGCTTTTTCTGGCTGTAATACAGGCTCCCTATTTGACCTTAAATATCACAACGTTTGCTTCCTCACGTACGACATATCAGTGGGAAAAATACTGTCCAACTTAGTGGTGTTGTGCATTCATATGCTTAAAGGGACAAATGCCTGCATCTGAAACGCAGTTACAAGTGTGTCAGCTGTGCAGATTTGTGTTGGCAAAAACTCTCTTGTCATGGCTACTGCCCTGCAGAGTCCTTAAAAGGCAAAGTGTAAATTACAGGAGACCGGATTTGAAAAGCATACAGGGAAAATGGAATGGACACCTTCCAAGAAGCGTTGCCAAAGATGCAGAAAGGATCAGGACATAAGCAATAGTACAGCCTATACTGTGGTTAATGTTGATTTGGGAACCACACTGTCACTGATGC
Organism: Chamaea fasciata; assembly: GCF_029207755.1. NCBI lineage: Eukaryota > Metazoa > Chordata > Aves > Passeriformes > Sylviidae > Chamaea > Chamaea fasciata. Next base: position 27,003,285 of record NW_027094087.1, read on the forward strand.
CATGAAAGTCTCAAAATCTGTGTGTACTGGCAGTGCACAAAACACCTGTGACTGACTGAAGTTTTGAGGGGTGGGTATATGGTAAATACTGGGTCTGTGCTACTCCTTTTCACCCGTATCTTGGAAGTAGTGAATGATGGAATGGGCGTATAAAATCTGTCAGTTTTGTGTTAGAGTGACCTGATTTCTGTTTCTACCTTCTGTTTTTTCTTAAACAGTATTTCCCTGTGAAGACCTCTGTGCTTTAATTTGGGAAGATACTAAAACACTCCAAGATATCTCAGACCATTTCAAGGGAGTGGTGTGTGCTTGTTGACGATGGTGGTATTTACAGAGAATCTTCATGGATTCTAATGCTGGCATCAGTGCAAGAAGAGTGTCGGGAATGGGTTGGCTCTGGATGGTCTTCTTCTTTCATCTAGTCACCTCATTAGAAGGTAAGAACAGATGTATTGCAACAACTTTAAAGAGTTTTCTGTAGAGGTTAAAAAAAAAGAAAAGTGTGCTCTCCAGTATGCTTATATCATAGTCCAGATGAGCACGGAGCGCATGTCTTTCTGTTTGATGGCTGATCACCTTCTTTTCGGATTTAAAAGGTTATTAGTATTGTTTCTGGTGGGAGAGGCAAACCCTCTTATGAAGGATCATTGGTGAAAATTACTGCTAACTATGTCAGAAGTGACTGCCACAAAGAATAGATTTTTTTTCTCCAGGAATAAGCTCCTTGTTTATCCTTTCTGTGTATTTGATTCTCGTGTTCCTGTTCTTGCACCTAGTTTGCTTTGTGAAATGATCTCTGGACGTTTATACTGTTTGAGAAGACAGCAGCCCATGGGTTGAAATCAAGAGTTTTTGTCTCACCTCTGCAAAGCTTGCCTCAAATAATAGATATGGAGAGAATGATTTGCTTTAACAAGAAGAGGCAGTTCGCATTCAGCCAGCAGAGAGAGGAGGGAGAAGGCACCGAAGGCAGGGTAGGGATAAGGTAGGCAGGGGAAAAGAGGTGCCAAGAAAATGGTAGGAGTCTTTCTTCTAGAGGGTAGAAGGGAGGGCGATGAGAGCAGGAGATAAGATGAGAGCTGTGGAAGAGAGTTAGAGAAGGGCAAAGGTACTGTAAACAGTCCCCTTGTTTGTTCCAAGAATATCCTTGCAGCTACATGTGCTCAGTGAACTGTACTGCTTTGTGATGAATGTTCATCTCTTGCATTTCTGAAAGACACTGAAAGAGGAGAGGAGGGAGAGATGGAATCAAAGGAAGCAAGGAAAGACCTAGAGAAACGGAGAGGAGAACAGTGTGAGATTTAATAAAAAGGCGAAAGCTTGTTAAAGCATCCATTCTCTTAACAGGAGGGAAATGAAGTGTGTATGGGAAGTTCAGAGACTAAATAATTGATGTGAGATTATAATACAAATTCTTAAATCTCTGAAATTCTGTCAAATACTGATTTTAAAATTGTATTACAAATTATTATGTAATTTCTTGTGTAACTGGTAGAGAAACTGAGATAAAAAAGGGGGGGGGGGAATGTAAATTTTCTCTGCAAATATGAAGTAACTGAGTGATGCCTGTACAAATGAACATTTTTTTTTTAAATCAGTGCTCACTCCTGAGAGTTTGTAGAGATAAAAGAGTTTAGAGAGTACTGTGTGATACAGGTTCACAGATCACACAGTTGACCTGCCTGGATTAAAATAGGACAGTAAAATTCTCCTATGGCGAGGGAACAGTAAAGGTGTCCATGAGCCAAACTTCAGCTCTCAATTCAGGGTCAGAGGAGTCAGCATCTTCATTGTGACTGTACAGCATGGTCCTAAGTTTGCACTCCAAAGCTGATTTGCATCTCAGAGGTAGTATTTTTGTTGTGGTCAAAAGTCAAAGAAAAATTATATGGTAAGGGAGGAATGTCTGATGATAACTGTAGAAAGCTTTGCTTTAGTGCAGAGTTGTCCATAAGGATGAAAAAAGGCCCATGGCTTGTTTGTTGACTCATTATTATATATAGCAGAAACTTGAAATTCAGGTTTCAGATTTAAGTTGAAAAATATAGGGAATATCCAGTGTGTTCTTTAGTTTTTGTGGAACTCCTTTAAAGTTTTAGATGGTGTTTAAAATACATTGCACCTCCAACTAAAGAGAATTGGTTGAGTGGGAAAATCAATCAATCAGTTCTTCCTAGTGTTTCTCAGGCATTTGAGGTAGATTTAAAGTCTGAATGTAAATCACATTTTGTCTCAAACTAAATGTTGTTCAAACTTTGTTTGAACATTTCTAAATTGTTTGAAATTTTCTAATCCTTTATATCAATCATTAGGAGAAGAGGGAGAAGCTGTAGAGAAGCGAAAGGAAGTAGTCAAAATATTCAGACCATCTTTCTACATGTTATGAATAGAGCAAATATACTTAGGCAGAATGCCTCTAAGATAGAAAGAAGGCAACATGCTTTTACAGGACCTGATGGGACTTTAAACTCCCTCATGACTCAGAAGTAAAGAAGTTCTTGTAAGCAATTGAAATTATTTTGTTGGTATTGGTTTTAATGCATTAAAAGGAGACATTAGGCTGAATTTATTCAATACAGCTCTAGTATTTGGACACACTGATTTCACTGGGAATGAGCCTATCTGTGCAAAGTTTTCCAGACGTGATTTTTATACCAAAAAATCGCTTGAATGGAAACATGAGGGAAGACTGCTTTGCAAACAGAAAACATTTGTACAATTGTTATTTTAGCTTTATAAAAGGAAACACAATTGCACAAAAGTTTTTATTAAGATCGCATTTCTCAGTGTTTTTGGCTCTTTATAGCAAGAGCTTTTGAGGATTTAGTTTTGAGAGCAGTACTTTTGAGTTGCCTCCTGGGTGAAGTAATGGATTTTTCCTTCTTCTCAAAGCTACATAAAGAAATACACTAATATTATTTCTTTAAAAAATATACATGTATGTAATTACAGTTTTTCACTGAATATTGAAGTTAATGTTTTAGGTTAACCTCTCCGATTGTAAAAGTTTGTGAAGCATAGAATTTAAGAATGCATGATGGGCTGCAGTCAAGACAGGTGAGAGCAAGTGATAACTTGGTAATGAAGTAGCTCTTGCTAGGGCACTGAGATCAATTTTATGTGGAATATTGGTTTTGCTTTGATGGAGTTATAAATGTCTACAGCTGTAAACACAAGCAGAGTTCATTTTGCAGAACTCATTAAATATGTTCCAAAGGAATGATGTGTTCTGTATGTGAGTAACTGCATTTATTTTACAAGCTCTCAAGCCTGCAGAACAGCTGGACAATCTTTCTAAGTATCTTCCAGAAATTCAAGATATAGAGAGAATAATTCTTATGCTTTGGTAAAACCTCTTTGCATTAAGAATGTCGCTTTGGCAAAACGAATACGGAAGAAGAAAAAGGTAGTGAGGTCGGACATTCTTATTTCATTTTTCCCCTATTTTTTCTACTAACTGCTTATTTTCATGGGCTGTTGAAAGTAATGTATTGATTGCTCAAATTGGCTTGCCTTTGAAGTGGAGGAAAGTGTACCTTCCTCAGAGGGAATTTCAGAGTGAAAAATACCACTGTCTTTTGGTTTATTATATGCAGTTTAGTATATACAAAGAAAGGTTTTAATCGATGTCATTTTACTTCAGGGAAAAAAAAGTGAAATTAACTTTTTAGTTTGATTGCTTGTGATTCACATGAGGTATTAAATCCTGCATGTGTCAAAAACTTTGCCACAGGCTTGAAACGCCCAGGGCAGAGGAATACCCTGTTGTAGACATGCAGAAGGTGAATGAGATTGGGCTGGCTGTGCATCCTGTTTTTAAAGGGGGAATAGAGGGGTTTATCCTTTTGGTCGGTCTCAGCAGCTCCACTTGATTTGTTTTCTTCCTTAATAGATTCCTGTGTAGTTCCTGTGCTAGGGACATCCCTGTTCCCAAGTTTGTACCATACCCTGTGTTCAGTCTGTTCCCAAACTGCTGCTTGAAGGCCAGTAGGACAGGAGAGGCTACTCATGCTGCAAATAACACTGTTTATATTCAAAGCTAATTAAAGCTTCATAGAAAAGGAATGGCATTCTTGCAGTGTAGGGTCTCCGGGACCTTCAGTGTATGCTTTGGTAAAACTTTGGTAAAATAAGATCACTTTTTAAAGTGTATGAAGAAAAGCAAGCAGGAAAACATAGATAACCATTAAAAATCACACTGTGCTGTCATCAAAAGTATCTGGTGTGATGGCAGTTGTAGTTGGACCCAAGTTCTAGACTTAATAGTGGGTGTTTGGACAATGAACTTCTTAAGCTGTGGAAGAGTAGATACTGTATTGTATCACTAGGAAAGTTGTAGATAGTAATTTAACTCGATTTCATATGCAAAGTTGGAACTTTTTTGTTTTAATTTCTTGATGTCTGCATTTTCTGACATCAGTAGTAGTGCAACATGCTAATCCCGGCAATTTCCTTAGAGCTTTAACAAAAGAAAGGGGCTGGGAAAGAGAAAAATACACAATCATTCATAAAGCTTAAAAATTGTGTTACCTTGCAAAAAGCTGTGTATTTCCATATCCTACACCATTTGGCTGTCATTCCTCTCTTTCACAGATGGTGCATAACTCCTGGTTGGAGTGTGAGAATTCCTCCTTGCAGATGACAACTTTGATGTTCTGATAGTGTCAGCATTTTGCTGTGACATGGCAAGCAGTTAAATTACATTATACTTCATGGAACTTACTAAACACATATGCCATTGATTCCAAATAGCTTTTCTAAAATTGATGGCATTTGAGAAGTAGTATTGCAGAAGTAATAAGAGGATCATTCATTGCAGGATTGACAATAAAGGTTTATACAAGAAAAAATTTGAACTCACTTGTCTCATATAGATTGGTTTTGTATATATTCTCTTACATTAGGAGGCATATTCTGTAACTCTGAAGCTCGTTTTATCATGTTAAGTCATAGCTAAACTTTAAGACGTTTTCTTTTAAAATATAACAGCAACCTTGTGTTGGATAGTTATGAACAAGTAGGATTTTTTTGCTATTTTTGTTTGGTTATTTGCTTGTGTCATCAACTCATTTTTGAAAAACAGAATACTTATTACAGTTGCATTTGTCATTAGCTATTGATATATTATTTGCTTCACCACAGTTGCTGTTTAGTTTTGGAAGAAGTTCTGGTGTATTTAAGGCTTCCCAAAGGTTTCACTGAATTTTGATGATAGACCCCATGCATAAATGTATTTGTTTATATGAGTGATAAAAAGTTCCTGATAAAAGGGTCCTCTCCCCATGCTCAAAGGAGCACAGAGGAACAGTGAAAAAAGGCAGGAGAACCTGAATAATCTAACAGGGAAATAAATGCCCTGACCCAGCTTCTCCCAGAGCTATCAAAGGAGTGTGATCACTCCATGGGGTGGGAATGGAACCCATTAAGTTAAATCAATGGAAGTGCTCTCTGGAACGCCTTTCAGATTGAAGGAGATTATTGCCAACAGGGGCATGGGATTCATTATGGGATGTAAGGAAGATAATCTGCAAAATTTACTGTGGGTTGTTTAGGGAAGTAACTGTAGGTGTGGAAAGGGAGGATTAAGGGTGAGAAAGTAGAGAGATAAGGGGCCAGTCACATCCACCAGCTGCAGGTCAGTATGGCTGTCAGGCATCTGATCACCACAGTCTACCCTATCTTCTTGTTAATTTCCATTTTTCACCAGTTAGGTGGGTGAGGGGGTTTTGTTTTGTGTGTGTGTGTGTATGCACATTTATATACCAGCAGCTGGAGTTGAACCACAGGTCATAGTGGCCCGTAAGTCAGCACTACCAGCAGCTGAAGATCATGGAATGGATGAAAACCAAGTGCTAGGCACTCAAGGTGGACCACAGGTCACAGGATGTGTGCATCTGTGGTGCAAGCAGCTGGAGTGAGTGAGCTTGTATTTGTGAATCTGTGATCTCTATATCAAGCCAAACTAGCTTGATGGTGGAGTTAGTGGGTTGGGAAGCCAGGGAAAGAGCAGAGTCTGGAGGAGGAATGGGACACTAGTTTGAATGTTTGTGTCTCTATGAGTGAGACAAATGGAGGGGTTTATCTAGTGAGGGAAGGTCAACTATCAGGAGGTCCAGGTCGGCTCCTCTGGTCGCCATAAATTCTGGGAGTTCTTTGGGAGTATTGTCTATGTTTTGGGTATCTCAGTGCACCTGGAGACAGGATGATCCCAGGGCTAACTCCTGGGTGGGCTGAGTGTCAAAGGCCACTTTGTGGAGAGATCCATAGAATATCAGCCCAGGAGAGCAAGCTAGCTACTGTGTAGGCTGCACCCTTAAAGCCAGTTTGTGGAGGATCCATAGCGTGCCTTTGTGTGTGTGTGTGTGAAGGGATGAATCAGTGAGTGAGGCTGCCTGACTACTCACACTTAGGAGTGGGGCTGTGAGCTTCAGGTGCCAGCAGGTGGAGAGACCACAGATCCAGAGGTCAGGAGGCTAAATCTTTGAAGACAGTTATAGCAGAGATCTGCATTGTGTATAAACACATATATATTTCCACTAACAGACCTTAATCCTGGCCAAGCAGAAAGGGGAACAGGATGAAGCTGTTGGTGGTGCTGTTTCTGTTTGCATGGCTGCTGAGTGCTTCTGTCTGTGTTGATCTTTGTGGCTGGCCATTCATAGATGTGCAGTGCCTACATGTGTTTGTGTGTCTGCCTGTTGGGAATACCCACTTAACCCTGCTATTGGTTGTTCCTGGGGCCACGGAGCTGTAGCTGCCTGGCTTGTGTGAGGTTACTGGATTTGACAACTCCTAACACTATTTCTGCACAAGCCCAGGGAATGCTTTCTCTTCCCAGCCTTCTTAGAGAGCATTCACACTCTTCCTACTTGTTCAAAGCATGATCATAGAAGGCAGAATAAGCTCAGAAATGTTTCAGTTCAAGTCTGCTAAGCAAGTTTTGCTGCTTGCGGCATTCAGCTCCATAGCAAAGAAAACTCTCTGATTGTTGCCTTTCACCATAGTGCCCTTTGCCTTCTACTAGCGTTCATTTGGATATATTCAAAATTCAACTGGACAAGGTTTGGAGCAACCTACTGTAATTTAGCCTGGCCTTGAGCATGATGTTGATCAAGATGAGCCCTGTACTTCCAGCTTGTTTCCTTCTGTGATTCTACAGTTTTAGTAGCAGATTCTCATCACACAGTAAAGAGACTCTTTTACTCTCTTCTCAGGATTGTCTCTCTTGTCCATGGCTGTACTTAGCAAGGCTTTGGTTGTATATTTCCCTCTTGCACCACTGCACTGTTGAGACACCGAGGGCAAATGTTCTTCAATCCAGAAAGCTGTTAGGCCATCTCTGCCTCCATGAAGGTTGTCTAAGGGTCAGTCATCCTTGGGTGAATTGTCATCCTCTTGCATCAGGGGTTCATTTTGTCTGTAACACAAGTGCTTAATAGTCTGGCTTGAAAGTACAGGCAGACCAAAATCTGAGAATCATTAATGGGCCTATTCTGAACAGCCTGATCTGTAATAGCAGCTTCCAGCCTCTGCCCAGTTTTTCTGGATGTTGACATTATAGCATATTGCAGCCCAAGAGATTGGTTTGTGATGTAAATATAGAATAGTACTAGAAGAAGTGTTTGGGATTTTTATTTCACCCTTTCTGGCCTGCAAGAAATCTCAAATGAGAGTTTAGATTTTGCAGATTATAGTGAATCCATTTTGAATCTTCTATAAAAAGTGATTTTTTTCTTTTTAGTTTAGGAAGGGGAAATACAGGAGAATCTCTCATCAGTTATTTTTATCTTCCTTGAACTAAAATAACACTTGTAATATGAAATTGGAATATCATTCTTCAAAACTGAGATTAAAGCAGGAGTGAAAGAAAAATTGTAGAATTGGTGTAATTTCAGTTGTTTGAAGGCCTCTAGATTGCTCAGATATCTTGCCTATTCCTCATTTTTAATGCAGAGGGGAATATTGCTCCAATGATACCCTGAGATGCCTCCATCAGTGCTGCCTCTAGCAGCATCATGGGCTGGACTGAGCTTGGGTCTAACCTTATTTTGCAAGACACTTGATTTTGAGCAGTGTTGAAAGGGTGTGAGCCATTTTTGTTCCAGGGTAGTAAATTCAGCTGAACAGGTAATTTCTACCTGCCCGGAAGAGCAGCAGAATATTGGCCGGGCCCAGCACAGTGAGGATGTGGAATGCTACATCAAAGTGTCAGAGTGAAGGCTTATACCTGTGCACATGTAGTCATTCATACTGTTACTTTATGAGCACAGCCATGGGTTTGTTTGGCTCATGCCAAATAATCTTATCACAAACAGTGCCTGCACTTAGGTCAGAGGTTAGGATGGACTGAGGACCGTTCTTGGGAGGTGGTTTGGATGCAGCCCTGCACTTCTGTGGGGTTGGAGTTTCTAGCCATGGGAACATGAACCTTTCTGTGCCTGTTGTCCTCAGAGCTAGAGAGCAGTTTAACAGCTTGTTAGATTTATGAGTGTGCATGCAGGTAGTGTGACTGGGGATGTGATTCAAGGCATACAGCCAGTAGGAGAGGGAGAAAGAAGAAAAATAGTGAGGGACTTTTGCCTGTAGGTTGTGAAATGAGATTTATGCGCTTGTGTACTTTTCTTATTTTTCTAGTGGTTTCTGACTTAAAATATTCACTGTGAAAGGGACAGTTCTGTCTGCCTCAGGGTGTCTATTTCTGTTTGCTTGTAAAATACTCATGTGCTGGGTAAATATTACCTTACTCACTGGTGAGATGTTGTCTGGAGAATATGCTTGACATGGCAGAGCATGGGCTACTGAGCAAGACTTCTCTTTTCTTTCTTCTCCATTCCTTTCTCACTTTCTGTATGGCTTTCCATACCCTGATTAACTTTTCTCTATTTTACTTTCTTCTAGAGTTCCCATGGGGTAGAAGCATTATACTTTGGTAAACGGGACACTGAGATCTGATTAGGAAAGAAGTTCTTTCTGTGTTGAAAAATGGCATTGTGTATTATTTCAGCATATCAAGACCATGTCTGGGATCCCAGTGGCAAAATAATGACAGGGCACAGTGCAATCCCTCTGCCAGACTGTGCAATTGAGAAGGTAATGGGCATAGGGTAATGCCGAGTTCCTCTGCTGCCAGGACAGGCTAGGGGAGACTGTGCCTCAGGGAGGCATAGCCTTTTTCAGATGTTCTGCTGCTCAGAGGGGCTGTCTGAGCTGAGCTATCCTTCAGAACTCAGCAGCTCAGCATTTCCTGAGGTCTGTTACATAATTTTAGTGAGGTTGTACTTTAGCTGTAACCATAATTCTTTTCAGTTTTGGCAAGCCAACCCAGGTATTTTGCACTGCTTTTGAATCAAGGAGCTGCATCCTCAGGGAGGGTCTAAAAAGTATAAAATGTCCTGTAGGAATATTTAGAATATAGAGAATATAGAGAATTTAGACAATATAGAGAATATAGTTCAGGGGCATCAGTAAAAGCCGAGGTCTATATAAACTTGCTCACTTGATCATGTCTGCTTTAGGATGAGCCTAGTCTTTCCTTTCCAGTGATTAATGTGGAGTGAATCCCCAGGTGTACTAGTAGGGCTAGTGACATAAGCAATCCATAAACTGGAATTAGAAAAACATTGAGGATCTCTCTCCTGCATAAAACATGGAACAATCATTTTATTAAACCTTGCAAAGGTTTAATAATGCATGATGAATCTTGTTTCTAAGTAAGCTGGCTGTTGCTGTTAGGTTTTGGGTTGGGTTTCTTTAATCTGGTTTTTTTTTTTGAGTTTTTTTTTAAGCAATAAGATAGAAATATGAAAATCAAAATAAGCAAGTAAAACTTTGCAGAGTTTAAGAAAAGCCAGTTGATTTATACAGTATATATCAACACATGTAAATACCTATGCAACTGAGTAATTTTCTTATTCTGTGTCTTAAATATACAGAGTGAAAAGCACATGCTTGCATGCCACGGTGGTCTCAGACCCTGACATTCTCTTTTGGAGAACACTATGTTTATAGTTTATACTGTCAAGATCTCTTCTGTCTTTCTTTCTACCCAAGCAGAGAATAATGTGCCTGAGAGCAGTCAAGGCTAGTATCTGTCTCCAGTGGTAGACTCAATAACAGTGGAAATGCAGACTAGTTGTGGGAATAAACTAGGCCTGTGAAGTTCTGCCTCTACCCTACTCTTGAGCAGTGTAATGCAAGAAATTACTTAATACTGGGATTCCTACACAGGCTTGCAGTGTATTGCCTAGCTCCAGAACAAAGTGAATCCATTACAGGATCAGCTGGGTCATAGTCTTAAACTCCCAAAGAAATTTGGTTCCAGAACTGGGAACAAACATGTCTTGGGCTCATGTCCACACTTACACGTGCAAATAAAATGGGCAACCATAGTTCTCAGGGGTCTGGCATGCATTCATGTAGCTCATCTTGTGTCCCACCCTTTCCTTTCCATAAAGAGAGTGGCCTCATCTGAGCTGCTCATTATGATAACTCTGCTCCATGTTGTCAGTGTGCTTGTACTTTGCCTGGGAAAGTCTGGTGAGAATATTGCCAAGCAACTTGAGAATTGTGAGTTAGCATGATTGTGTGCCCAGTGCCTCTGCCCTTGTCTTGGCCTTCCTTAATTTATTGATATGGACATAACCTGTCATATTTAATCTCAAAACATAAATGTTTATTTTTTGTGTATGGAAGCTCTCTACAAGACAATCTTGTAAGAACAGATAAAATTTTAGTCTGACTTGGAATAGCACAAAACACTTTCCTTATGTAATTTCTTTAAATACAAACAGAAATACTTCTGGATACAACTCAGGAGACCTCAGAGATTGGCTGGACTGCACACCCTACTGATGGGGTACGTATTTCCTCTTCTTGATTGTACCTCTGCTGGGAAGACGTGCATGCATGTGATGAAGAAAGGAAACTGGAAGACTTGGTTTATAGATTTTGTATGTATAAACAGTTTGTGAGCACAGTGTGTTGTGCAAAGTCAGATTGTTAAGAGAGAAGGATTCTGAGTGGGATGCTATTGCCACCTGCTTACCCTCCATGAGATATAGAATAGAATAGAATAGAACAGAATAGAATAGAATACCATAGAACATTTCAGTTGGAAAGTACCTACAGCAATCACTTAGTCCAGCTGCCTAACCACTTAAGGGCTGACCAAAAGCTGAAGCATGTTATAAAGGGCATTGTCAAATGTCTCTTCCACGCTGACAGGCTTGGGGTATTGACCACCTCTCTAGGAAGCCTATTCCAGTGTCTGACCGCCCTTGAGGTAAAGAAATGTTTCCTGATGTCAAGTCTGAACTTCCCCTGAGGCAGATTTGAACCCTTCCCATCAATCCTATCATGGATCTGAGGGAGAACGGATCAGCACCTCCCTCTCCCCATCCCCTCCTCAGGGAGCTGCAGAGAGCAAGGGGGTCACCCCTCCGCCTCTCCTTTCTCCAAACTGGACAATCCCGGAGTCTTCAGCCACTCCTCCCAGGACACACCTCCCAGCCCTTCCACCAGCTTTATTTCCCTTCTCTGCACACATTCAAAGGCTTTCCCACCCCTCTGAAGTGGCGGTGCCCAGCGCTGCTCCCGGCACTCCGGGTGAGGCCGCAGCAGCGCTGGGCACAGTGGATGATCCCCGCTCTGCTCTGCCCGGCTGTGCTGTGCCGTGTTTGATCCCCCCAGGACACGGTTTGTGCCCTCTGGGCTGCCCGGGCACACCCTGCTGACTCTCCCTGAGCTGCTGCCACCAGCAGCCCCAGGGCCCTCCATGCAGGGCGCTCCCCAGACACTCCTGTCACGGTCTCTACTTGGGCCTGCAGTTACTCCATCCCAGGTGCAGGATCTGGCGCTGGTTCTTGTTAAGTTTTATGCCATGAATGATTGTCCATGGTGTACAAGCATTTCAGTTGTGCTCCTGAACCCTCCATATTCCCAGGAGCAGCATGCATGATCCCAACTAGCACTGCCATCCTAAGTCTATGCCATGGCGACCGTTGGTTTACCTTCAGGTCTTCTGCTGGTATGCCCTTCCTCCATCATTAGAGATTGAGTCCCTCAATCAGTCTCTCCAGTTTATGAGCAAAGATGCATTTCTTCTGTCAGAGCAGTGGATCCTGTCACGTCCCAGCACACCCTATGTCTCAGAGATTATTCAGTGGTTACAAGCCCAAGCATTTTGGCAGTGGCACCAGTCCTGAAGCCAGTATTGATGTCTTGGCATAATTTGTTTCTTTTAAATTGCTTTACTGCAGCTGAAAAGATTAAGAAAAACACTACCCATGGTCCTGAATCTTTTAACATCCTTCCCAGGGCCTTGAAAGTGCTCTTGATAAACTTTGTACTTCTTGTTGGGACATTATTTCTACACATGTGAGAAAGCAGGTGTGGATAGTAGTCTGAAGGCTGTACTAAGCTCTTCCATCCTCTGGTGTCATCGTTAAACTGGGGCCCAGGAAGGCCTAAAAAGATGTTCTGGTCTGCAGATGGGCGCTTCTGTTTCACACTGGAGAAAGTCACAGATGACCATAACTTGCTGTTGTTTCTTCTGGCAAATGGTCTTAATGCAGATTCTGTTGTGAGGAGTTGGTTAGTCAGACCTTCACAAGAATGCTTGGGCAGATTCCTTCTCTTCTGTCTCACTGCACATGTCCTCTGTCATACCCAGGGCCTTGTACCTATTCTGCAAAGCTTGTTGCGAGGTTAAAGAGGGTTTTGTCTTAACCTTTGTAAGCTAACCTTTGTCTTCACCTTTGTCTTAACCCTTCTAGCTCCTTTGTAGTCTAAGCTTTGTACAGGAACCTACTTCCACCCCTCCTTATCCCTTCATTGTGCCTTCCTCCAGGCACAAACCAGATCTGGACCTGCCCCTGTAGTGGCCATGCTGAGTGGTTTATGTGCACAGGAGATGTCAGAACACAGCTCCCACTGTGGTAAAACTGGGTAAAGGGACTTCTGCTTTAATGTGTTTTCCAGAGAACAGTGCCTTGTTGCTCTGTCTCATTTGTTTGTGTCCTTTGTTTTGTCTCTGGGGATAAGAAATGGGAAAATAGGAAGGAAGAAAGTGTGACTCTAGCATTTTAAGATTCTCGATGTCGTGTGACCAAGTTTGCATGATTTATGTTTTCTGTCACAACAGTTCTTACTTCAGAGCTTTGACTGCTCTTCTTTACAGGGTCATACTCTGTCTAGAATGCTCTGCTGCACATGGCATCAACAAGTTCAAATCTTGTCATAGACAGGACAAGGAGAAGGGGAAAACAAAGACCTGTACTGTATTTTTGGTGCAGTTGAACACTGAATCCTTTTTTTTTTTTTCCTGTTTCTTTTTTCTCCTCTATATCCATTATAGTGGGATGAGGTAAGTGTCCTGGATGACAAGAAGCGCCTGATCCGAACCTTTCAAGTGTGCAACGTGGCTGAGCCAGGTCAGAATAACTGGCTGCGCACCCACTTCATAGAGCGGCGCGGAGCCCACCGCGTCCACGTGCGCCTCCGCTTCTCGGTGAGGGACTGCGCCAGCATGCGCACCGTGGCCTCCTCCTGCAAGGAGACTTTCACACTCTACTACCACCAGTCAGAGGCTGACATAGCCTCTCAGGACATGCCAGAGTGGCGTGAGGGCCCTTGGACCAAAGTGGATACTATTGCAGCTGATGAAAGCTTTTCCCAGGTTGACAGCACTGGGAAGGTGGTCAAGATGAATGTTAAAGTACGTAGCTTTGGGCCACTCACCAAGCACGGCTTCTACCTGGCCTTCCAGGATTCGGGAGCCTGCATGTCCTTGGTGGCAGTACAAGTCTTTTTCTACAAGTGCCCAGCTGTGGTGAAAGGATTTGCTTCCTTTCCCGAAACATTTGCTGGCGGGGAGAGGACTTCACTAGTGGAGTCCCCGGGGACATGTGTACCCAACGCTGAGGAGACGAGTACAACGGGGTCCTCCAGTGTTCGGCTGCACTGCAATGGAGAAGGGGAGTGGATGGTGGCCATTGGGCGATGCACCTGCAAGGCTGGCTATCAGCCTGTGGATGATGAACGAGCCTGCCAAGGTGAGAGAACTTTCTTCCTCCCCCCCCTTAGGCAGCCATTCTTTCATTGGTTCTCTGTGTCAGCAATTTGGCCCTGGACAAAATTTCACAGAGCAGGGAGAGTAAATAATTTCTCACAGACATGGCCTTGTAGCAGCCTGTTCTCACACATTTCACTCCTCAGACTGGAGCTGGACTGACCACTTGTCACGGTTTAGGAATGGTGTGCTCTAGTTTGGTATTGCCACTAAAACCAGGCTGCCACTCACTCCCCCTCAAATTGGAAGCACAAAAGACAAAGATCATTGGTTAAGATAAGAACAATTTACTGGAAACAGCAGTGAGATAATAAAATGAACAGTAAAAGGAATGATATTAACAACAAAATGTGTAAGACAGATGATTTACATGGGAAGTGACAACAAACAAATACCGATCCGATTGGCTCTATCCAACATGTTTTCTCCCAACAGAAAGGAGGGCCCTTTTCCTTGGAGTGTGAGTGCCTTTCCCCCACCCCTGTCAACGATAAGGGGTGATGTAGAGTAACATCTGGTCCTGATTACGCCTCCACAGCCACGCCCACTCCCAGCTAATGCAAAAAATTGTCCTTGTCCTGGCCGAAACCAGGACACCACTGCTTGCTGCTAAGAGCGTGGTTGGAAAGTCCACTCAGGCCTTAGTTACAGGTGCCACCAGGGACAGCCTCTCAGGGTATTTATATACAGAACTAGCAGAAGCTGTCACTAGTCAGATCTACCATAATTCTACTTCTCTATCAAGAGGCAACAGCATTACAAGAAAGATGCCACATGGAGGAGAGCTGAGCCCAGAGATAATACAATCTCTGTCCTAGTTGTTTCTGGACCTTTTGCTAGTGTGTAGTAATAAAAAAATGGGAAATGGCAGCAGCCTGGTCATGGGACATAGAAAATGTGGCTCTGTGAGCCTGTACTGACTAGAAAAAGCAGTCATAGTGGTATCATCATTACCAATAATATACTCTCTTCCCCAGGGTCAGTGGTATTTCTGTTTGTAGGAGGAAGTATTGGACTGAAATCCGGCCAGGCCTGAACACCCAGTGTAATATCATGGTTGTGTTCCTATCTCAAGCTTAGGACAGTCCATTAGAGCAAACTGCTTATGTTGGTTATGTAATTTGTGTATGATGTTCTGCTGCTGCTTCCTTTGTTTCAATACACCTCTACTCAAAGTCTCTCAGCAGTGTGTAATGCTGCTGCATTACACTTTGTAGTCTAAAAAATAAATGTCATGTGGGACCCAATTTTGGCTGCACACAACATTTAGAAGTTGGATTTGTTCAGACAAGGGTTCAACACGGACATGGAACATACAAATACTCTGGGTAACACCGAGTGCAAATGCAATGAATAATTAATGGTTGTCAATATGTTACCTTAAATTCCTGCTTCATTAAGTGATTTGGGTCATGCAAAATAGCTTTATTAAAATACAGGTCATTGTGCTGGAGACTTAAAAAGCAATTAAAATTGGTAAGTGCTTTTCATTTGTTTAAACTTCCAGAATAATTAAAATATGTGTGCCTTTTTGTCCTGCTCATTCTGAGAGAAATGTAACTACATTCATTTAGTGCTGCTCCAGAGACAGTAAGCTCTGACATAGCGCAGCTCTGTATGGCACTAAATTTGTTGTCTGCATCTGTAGCATGACTAGTTCACAGTCTAAATAAATTGCCAGTCAATAATTTAGTTTCAGGTAGTAGTCTTAAGCAGTTAGAAAAAGATCGTCTTGCCAAAATAAAAATAAGAACTTTTTTTTAAAAAATCTTTCTTCCATTTTTCATAGTATTCAGTGAAAGCTGATACTTCCTTACAGCCTCATTGTCATAGAAGCTAGAGATAGATGAAAATGGTTAATATTATTAGGAATAACTGAAATAATTACAGTCGATCAAGCTACAAAAGTCAGTTCCTGTCATTTACTTCTTGAGATTCCATGAGCAGCCTAGAGCAGCCAACGACAACCAGATACAAATCATAATGTTAAAGGGTATTCTTTTTTCCTCACGTTTCTTGTCAACTCCTCTGGCTTGATCGTCCTTCCTGATCTCTTCCATATGTTGCTGTCCTGTCTGAATGAAGCCACATTCAGCTCATGTCCCCTTGCTTTGTGTTTCTCTGTGTGGAATCCTCTTCAGCCCTTCTTCTCTGTACATGTGTTCTCCCTTCCTAACAACAGACATACACCATGATACAGAGCTGCCACAGTGTTCTAGGTGAAACACAGAACAAAAGCAATAGCTCAAGGGCAGATTTCTACTGATGATAATGCAGAGACGTGTTCTTAATAAGACTGAAGAATCAACCAAGGATAAGGAGAAGCAAGTTTCCTTCTTACACTTTGGTAAAAGAGTGTGTGGGCATTGCCTTCCCCCTCACCATATGCAAGCCTATGGAGTCCTTCCTGGACCAGCTGTTACCTCTTTATTTAGAGCAACAAATCTGCCAAGAGCCATTCTGGGCAGATAGATAGAAAGCCTTTTTTTTCCCCCTGCCCCCTATCCTGATTTAAGGTACTTTCTTCCCTTACTTTTTTAAGACTGCCTGCTCTATGTTACTATATGGCGTATTTCTCCATCTAAGTAGAAGAGTGAAACAGCAACCCTTATCAAGCCCTTTGGGTGTTGTGGAGTGCAATATGCATGGGATTCACTTTTGACTTTGAGTAGACTTGTCACGCTGAAGAGTCAGAAAAGGGAATGGCAGTTTACAGAGGAAAAAAGAAGGTTGAGACCTTGGTTCCTTTTCTTTCTGTAGACGTGTACACAGGGGGTGCCTTGCCTTGCAAAATCATATAGGATTTAAATTACCAGGTGCTTTTGAAAATAATATTTAGAGTTCATGACTGGGATATTTTTAAAAATATTTCAAAAATGACAATGTAGACAATAAAGAGAAGAGGAATGACTGCCTGATAAAGTGCTAAGCTGTATTCTAAATAAAGAAGGACAGAGCTCTGGAGAGAGCTGAGCTGATTAGCTGCGTGTGTGGCACCCCTGTACAAACATACGACCAGAGGCAGAAAACACCAGCCAGAAAGAGGAGGAGGGAACAAGTTTGGAGTGAAAAGCATTAAGCTGAACTTGGGAGAGGGAGGAGAAAAGGTGTTGGTTTAATGTTTGTTTTTGTTTTCTCATTACCCAAATCTATGTTAATTAGCAATAAATTAAATTTCCCCAAGCCAAGTCTGTTTTGCCTGTGATAGTAGTTGGTAAACAAGCTCCCTGTCTTTATGGCTTCTTTACCTCTGCCCACGAGCTTTCTCATCCACTTTTCTCCCTATGTCTTGCTGAGGAGGGGGAGTAAGAGGATGGCTGGGTGGGCATTTGGGTGTTTACCAAGGTCAGCCATCCACATAGCTGCTTCCCCTCTCTTCTTTCTCTGGGTGATTGTTTCCAAGAGTATTTAGCAAGCAAAAGGTCTGCCTGTCATCTGGAGTAGCTGTATAAGGATTCCATAAAACTGTCCATGTCCTTTGGCTATATACAGTCCCTTCTGATTGCAGAAGGAATCACATCTGTATTACTGATAACTGCAGGAGCAAGCAACTGTGCACGGAGCTGTTGGAGGTCTCATTTAGGAAGAATATTGCATGATTGTTTTTGTGTTTTCACACAAGCTTTCTCACCAGCTTGGATAAACCTTTTTCAGTGTGTGAGGCTAAGAGAATGTTAAGATTTATATTAAAGTAAAAGATTCAATAGCCTGCTAAAAATATGCACATACTAGTAGCAAAGAAAAAAAAGAGCACAGTAAGCTCTTCTTAAATTTTAATCACTCAAAGGATGCTTCCTTTAAAACCACAGGATAATTTACATTGCAGGGACTTGTGAAAGTCATCTGTTCCAACCCCGTGCTCAAAGCAGGACCAAATTGGGTTAGGTCACTCAAGGCCTGTTCTAGTCTAGTTTTAGTTATTACTGAAGATGAAGATTACACAATGTCCCTGGGCTACTGTTCCAGTATTTGACAACACCCATGGTGAAATTACTTTTTCCTATGTAGAAGAAGATTCTAGTAAGATGTAGTAAGAGGTTATTACAACTTGTGTCTGTTACCTCATGTTCTGCCACCTACACCTACTTCATATCCTCCCATCAGGTGGCTGATGACAGCCGTAAGCTCTTGCCCCACAGCCTGCTCTGCTTCAAAATGAACAAACCGAGTGTCTTAGCCTCTCCTGGGTAGGAGCTCTAATTTCAAGGTAAACTCACAGTTGACAATAATGTTTGGTGCCTTGATCTAGATTACCTTTTTCAGCTTTTTTTTCTTCCATATTGCTCCTTCCATCAGCTTTTCCAGCCTTCTTCTGCTACTTGCACATACATTTTGGTGCTTTTAAAGTAGTTTGCTTCTTTTCTCGTATCAAGTGTTTGCTGTCTACTCATACTCTGTCCTACCCTTCCCAAATCTTTCCTCTCATGTTTTTGCCTTTTTTTTTCCTCACACAGCCCATTCCCTGGCAGTTCTCCCACATATAATTAGCCAGTAATTGCTTCAGCTCCACCTCTTTTACCTAAAAAAATCCCTTACTCAACTGATCTCCCATCAACAGTTAAGCAGGAAAGAGTTCTTAGTCACTTCATTTATTTTATTTCAGTTGATTTGATGCTCTTCTTTAAGACTCAAAAGACACACTTTTCTCTGCTTATGCTTCTTTCATTTTCCACTCTCTCTTCCCCACCCAAACAGTTGTAGTAACTGTGAAACTGTAGATCAACCCAGGGCCCTCTTGCATCCCCGTGCCTTGCTTCTATTGCTGGCTGGTCCCACCTTACTCAGAACAAGATGCAAGATGCACAGTGGCAGTCACTGTGGAATAGCCTGTCCCACTAGGAATTTACTATAAGCTAGCTGTAGATGTATTTATTGGGGGGGAGGGGGGAAGAAGTGCTTTATCTAAAAGACATTACAATTTTTATTTTCTTACATGTTTGCTGCATATAAGAAAATAAATTAGCATTTCATGCTAATTATGCTTTCTTTCTAGCATTTTGAGAAATGTTATATCTAAATGTCTACATCATGATTCTACAACATTATCAGTTGCTAACTCCTTTCCATCATCCTACCCTCTGTGTGCCAAACTCCATCCCTTTGCCTCGAGTCATTCTCATTTGAGGCCCTTTGTAGCTCTACACATCCAGTTTTCCATAGGCCTCAAAATTATCTGTGTCCATTCATCCCTCCCAGTTCCAGCTTCGACACTGTTCATTTTCAATACTCTCACATCTAGTACTTATTCTTGCTGCCCCATAGTACACCTGGGAGCAGAACTCCTATATAAAAACCAGATCACTCGTCTCAGTCAAGAAGAGACCAATTTTATGCTCTTCTGAATGTCTTCCTGTGTCCCTGTTCAGTTCCAAGTCACAGCTGCATACAAAAAGTCAGTGTCACCTGTATCACATCCCCTAAAGTCGCTGCTGGGCGTACGTAAAGCTCAGTAGAAGTTCCCAACTGCTTTTCTTGGTGTCTTCCTCCCCTTGCTGCATTTTGTGTAGCTCTCCAAATATTTCCTCTCTGCCCTTACTGTCTGAGTGAGGTTTTTAATGCCGCTTTCTCTACCTCTTTGGTTCTTGGTCTGTCCTCTCTTCATTTTAATTTTCTTTACCCGTCTCCCCACTTCCATTCCATGGTTCCAGCACTTTTCTCTGCTGGTTTTGCTATTTGTTCCTGCTAGAAGTCTGTCAGAAGCTGCTCCTCTGGCCTCCCGGGTGGAACTTGTCTCCAGTGAGCAGTCAGGCAAACACAGGCAGCACAGGGGCGAGCGTTGTAGGGGGAGCTGAGGAAAACTGGGTCAGTGTCTGAGATGAGCTGTGCCCAGCTGAACTGTTGTGGCATTCTGACACTGTGCCAAGATATGAAAAATGACTGAGACAAGCTGAGGGAAAAGCGCTTGCGCGCTCCAGACTCTGCCTTCTCCTTTCATAGTAGGTTTGACTTGATGGGAAGTGGCAGCTTGCTCTGCCCCCTGAGGTGCTAGCTCTGCAACCCTCTGTCCATGCATTGGATATTGTGAATCAATCAGAACTAGATCTGTGTTTTCTTGGAAAGTCCTGGTGCTGGGGGATGGTAAGTCATGCTATTGCCAGTGACAAGGCTTGTGGCTTATCTGGTGTTCGTGTTTTGTGTGAAGTTGTTCTGCAGGAACATGGAGCTGTTTCGGGGGAAGCCGCTCTTGTTCAGGCTTTCTCTGGGATGGTCCTGAAGTGGTAGTGTTCACTAAGGGAAAACATCCTAGTCCTAGTGGCAGTGGGCCTGCTTCAGTCGGTATATTTGTTACGACTGTCTCAAGTGAGCACAGTCATCTGCAGAGGCTGTAGGACCACAGCAAGTGGACCTGATGCCGTGGTCGACAGTAAGAAGGGAATGCAAGGTAAGATATTCAGAAACAAATGAGAGATGGATTCTGTCTGTGTGTGCAAAGACAGCCCTAGGCTCACTGTAACTGCTTGAATAAAAGGAAGTGGCTTTTGCCTATTTAGATTGCCAGGGAGTTTTTTTCTCTTTCCTCCTGACTTGACCTTCGATATACTATTTATAGTGACAGGACTGAGGCAATACCAGGAAAAGCTCCATGTCCTGGGAACAATTATTATTGCTATCTGTGGGCTGAAGTCCTGAGTGCTGTGGGCAGCCTATCTTAGGCAATTTTGGAAAGGGATAAATGTGCTCGTGAATGTAAGCGGCACTCTGACTGTATGCAGAGGCAGGGTTCAGGTGGAAGCATAAAGATGCAATGCCTGCCTTTGGAGGCCATTCTTTAGCTTCTTGTAGCTGGAGGCCAGTTAGTGTCTATTCAGTCCAGCCATTTTGGCCAAAATTACAGATCTAAAATATAAGCAACAACAAAATTTAGGCCCTAGTATTCTTTTTACAACTATATTTTATTAGGAAGGTGAGAGAGATGTGAATCATTTTTAATCACTGTAAATCAGCTTTGCTTGCAATATGCTATATGATTTCATTTTGCTGTTTTTCTTCTGGAAATAGAAATACCCAGGGGCAGAACGAGAGTTTCAAAGCATGATTGTTTCTCTGTATCTGCCATCCCTCCTGGAAATAACAACGTGAGATTATAGGTTTATGTAGTAATTATTTTTTTCACTAGACAATAAAAAATAATCACTGTGGAGAGATCTGCCCTCCCAAGTTGCTCAGTATTCCACTCCACAGTTCTTCAGGTGCAATTTCTGCAATGCAAGTGGAACTGGGCAGATGAATCTCTTCCTTATTGCTTTTCTTTACACTTTTCTCTCTTATTTAGCATCTTTGCTCAGGCTCCTCCCTCAGAGGGAACCTGACAATCCTATTCTCATTTCACTTCTGAGCATCTGAAATGAGATGTAGTCTAGTGTCAAGAACTTTCCATTCACTGTTCCCTATCCACCCACCCGTAGTCATATGTGTGATGAATGATCTGGCAGTGAGGCAACCAAGACCACAGGGTTCTGTCTACACATTTTAATTGGCTTATGTTTTAGGGAAAACACAGAATAGCTGAACTTCGAAGAGATCTCTGGTGTACACCCTAACCCTCTCCCTGCACAAACAGGATCATCTCTAGCAAGTAGCCCAGCACTAGGTCCAGACAATTTTTGAAATTCTCTAAGGGAGGAGACTCTCCAACCCCGCTGGGTAACCTGCTTCTGTGCTCTGTTACCCTCACAGTAAAAAATTGTTTCCTTGTGTCCAGAGGGAACCTCCTGTGTTTCAGTTTGGGCTGTTCACCTCTGAGCTTGTCACTGAGAATCACTGAAAAGAGCCTGAGTCTGTCCTCTTCACTTCCTCCCTTCAACTATTTGTGCTCGTTCATGAGATTGCTGGAAGCTTTCTCCTCTCCAGGCTGAGTATCTCTGTCAGCCTCTCCTCCTGTGGGAAATACCCATCCCCTTCACCATCTTTATGGCCCTCTGCTGCATTCTCTCCAATATGTTAATGTCTCTGGTGTACTGGGGAGCCTAGAACTCAACACAGAACTCCAAGTGTACCCTCACCAAAGCTAAGTAGAAGGCAAAGATCGTCTTCCTTGCTGCAGAGTTCCCCGAGGTCTCCAGGACCTAAAGTTCCTAAAGGCAAGACTTACTGGGAAAGACTGATGTGAAGAACTTGTTTTATGTCACCCAGCAGTCGACTCACATTTTCACTCTTCCTTGAGCCACTTCTGTTCTTAAGAGACCCTTCTCACTTTTGACACGCTGTGCCAGATGTGATTCCCGGTAGGCTCTGGCTTTCCTAGCCGTGTGTCTACGTGTTTGGACAATGCCTCTCTGTTCCTCTCAGGCTACCTGTCCATGCTTCCAGCCTCCGTGTACTTCCTTTTTGTGTCTGAGTTTAGGTAGGAGCTCCTTGTTCAAACATGCAGGCCTGTTGGCATTTTTTGCCTGAATTCGTGCTCATTGGGATGGATTGCTTTTGCACCTGGAAGAGATAATCGTTGCACATGAACTAGCTTTTTTGAGTCACTCTTCCTTCCAGGGCATTATCCCTTGGGACTCCTCCAGATCACCCAAGTGGTCACATCTGCTCTCCCAGAGTTCAGTGTTGTGAGTTTGCTTTTTGCTCTGGTCACTGCACTCTGGATCTTGAACTCCACCATGTCATGGTCACTGTAGCCAAGGCTGCCTTCAGCTTTCACATCACCAGTGAGCCCTTCCTTGTTTGTGAGCATCAGGTCCAGGGGACACCTCCCCTCATTGCCTCCCGTATTGCTTGGGTCAGGAAGTAGTTCCCGATCTTTTCCAGGAACTTCCTGGAATGCTTACACCCTGCTGTGTTCCTCCTCCAGTATAGTAGCGTGGTAGTAGTCCTCCTTGAAGATCAGTGCCTCTGAATGGGAGGCTAATTCCAGCTGTCAGGTCTGAGCTCCATCCAACTTTTCACAGGTAAACATCAAAAACCATCTGAGACACACTGGTGTAGCCAAGACATCAGTTTACTCTGGTCTAACACATAGGACATGTGAGCATATTACTGAAATTTGTTTCTTTGATGGAACAGCTGCAGTGAAGTTTTATTTCTTGTTTACTCAGCTCTAGTGGAGTGCTTATTAACAAGCTTATGTGGCTGGTTCACTCTGCTTAAGTTAAATAAAGGACAGGGAAATAATTTGACCTGGAATTGTTGAAAGGAAGAGATATGCTTACATTAATTCTGCTACTTTACTGTCAATGGCCACTATATCAAAATCACTTTTGAAACAGGGTGAGGTTCCTTTTTAAATGTGATTAGGCTTTTTTTTTCTTCTTTTTTGTTTACTGCTCATATTTGAAGTTTTTCTCAGAAGCCTGCTACTTTAATTGGTGGAAGTATTTTTCTTGTTTAAGCCTGTAATTTACTGTAAAGTCACCTGTTCTCATGCTGTCATTACTCTTGAGCCTAAGTAAACAGTTGTTCATTGAATGACTCTTACAGTTCTGGGATTGCATTCAAAAATAGGTGCTGCCTCAGTGAGTAAGAGATCTGAGGTAGCAGGGAATCAGCTCAGTGTGACAAGAGAAAAGGCATTGGACACTGTGCAGTGCTTGGGGAGACAGCAGTAATCTACCTTTGTGTATGGTTCACACATACAATGCCAAGCACAGTGCATGGACAGTGAAATTAGGTTTTCTGAGGCAGTCAAGAACAGGTGTGTTTGATCACTAGTCTTTGTTACACATACCTGTTCCAAAGTGTTGTCCCTATAGTAGTGTACTGCATCAGTGATCTGAGAAGATAACGTTGTTATTCATCAGCTGACACCATGTCCCTGTCCAGAGGCTTGAGTTCTTGCTCTGTTTGGTGGTTGGTTGTTTTTTACAAGCAGCTTTTGAATGTTCATGGTCACTTGGAGTGACTGCCCATAATATGGATGAAATCTTGCACGGCCTTTTAAGCAATAGAGGTGCTCTTACTTACATAGACTGCCTTTCTTTACTGAGGAGGTGCATTTTGTTCCACTGCATAAAACCTTCAGCACTGCACTTGGGCTTACTACCTTTGGCTAATTCATCAGTAGTGTGCCATCTCTGCAGACTTCATCCCTGCATCTCCAGGCTCAACAGCACGTTGCTAGTAGACTTCAAAGGACTGTGTAAAAATAAATGTTTATTTAACACAACATATTTATTTTTAAATTAATTTTATTTACTAAATACCAGACAAATTCTTCATTCACAGCTTTGCTAGCTTTCCATATGGTTTGCAATTGGGCTAAAGGTGAATTTACCTGAAATCTTTTTGCTCTGTCCCTTGTAGGGTAGATACAGTTTTGTACTTCAGGGGTAATGTACCCTCTACATGTTTCCCTTTCGCATCACATACATGGCAGACATTACCACTACCTGTTCATTTTCATTATTGTGACTAGCAGCAAGGTCATTGTCCTACTCGATATCAGGCTGTAATACTGAATGAAAGAACCATTCCACCAGGTCTGCCTTGACAAGTGGAATGAATGTGTCATTAGTTCTAAGCCTCAACAAAATCTCAGGAAGGAGTTTGATGCAAGAAAAAACAGATGAGATAAAATTACTTTTAAGAAAATAAAGACATTCACATTAAGTTCAGCCTTCTCAAACTTGAATTAAAGAAAGAGAGATCCCTGAAATTTTGGTTGAATGATTATGTGGTGTGTTGGATGAGAACTTTCCATTCATACTACTCGTAGTTTCAGTACAGGTGCATTTGCCAAGAAGTGTGGATGTTATATTCTACATTTATAGCTGTCAAGAGAGCCTAAAATTTAGTGAAAGGTGTATAATTTATAAAGTGGAAAAAATCTTACATACTCCTTTTTGTCCGTACAAACATATGGACATATCTCTCCGTATGGGAATAATTTGATTTTCTGCTGGATAAAGTCCTGAAGGCAAAGGCAGTTGCACTTTTCCTACCATCATCCATCACATGAAAAATTACAATCTCTTCTTCCCCTTTCCTTTCCAAATGGCAATGTATCACACACTGAATGTTGTCATTTTTTGAGTGCTGGAAAGAAACAGTGTTCCCTATCTAATGGCTATCATTCAGAGTTACTGAAGTCCCCTTTATAGTCTGACCTGTTCAAGGACTTGCCACTCTTTTCTGTGTACATGTGAAGGTTCCTCTGCATCCAAGAATTTTGATGGAGGAGATGAGGTAATACAAGAGGCATAAACCTGATGGGACTCCACAGATCTTATTGGCTGTTATTTCTGGGCTGTGCCTGTAGCCACAAAGGGGATTGAACACATATGATCCTAATTTCGTATAATGCCTCTATACAATATTCTTCTCGTACTTGCTTTGCTTTTTTAACGGAACTTTTTGCTATCCTCAATCCTTTGTAATATTCTGCTTACTGTAACCACTAGAACAGTTCTGATCTTGAGGGTGTCCCTTGTGTCTCTTGACATCAAATGCTCATCTGGGGTCCATCTGAAAGTTTCCCATTCCTTGTAAATGCACTTTATTGTGAAGTTAATGAACCAAATGTCAGCTGCAAATGAACTTTCAGCTGAGCTTGTTAGTCCATAAAATGTAAAAGAGCTGAATCTATTTATATAGAAAATCAGCTTTAGAAAACTTACATAAAAATAGTAAAAGCTGTATCCTAGTACTTCAGTGGAAGGTCCAAGCACCTCTTATTAGGCAATTCAGCATAGCCTCTTTGCCAAACCTAGAATGTGCCATACTCCCATATTGTTAATAAATTATTTTTTCATTTTCTTTCCCTGTAGGATGGATTTCCATCCTTGTTGCAGCTTGTTGCATATACATTTTCCTATGCATTTGCAGATTAAATTTGACTAATTAACATGCTTTTATCCATTTCTGGGAAGTTTTCAGACCTGCAGAAAAAAATCAAAACTGCCAGTCTTAGTGTCTGCTCTTAGTTTTAATGCAAAACCAGCAGTGGTAGTGTATATTACTTTAAGCAATGAAACTGTTGTAGGCAGCATAAAAAGTCCAATTTTGTGGCTGTGTTGTGTGGGGGAAGGAGGTGTGGGTAACTGTTTGATTTTTCAAGACAAATCACTTTTCTGGGCTCCTTGGCTTCTCCAATTTAAAAGCTCTTTGAGTGAATAATGAGAAGACAATTATTCAAGGTGGTCAAAGCTGTCTCAGGACTGGTTCTCTTTCATCTGCCAGTGAATCAATTTAGGCACTTACATACAGAATAAAATAAACTGTTTTAAAATGGCAACTTGAACAGAATATACCCCATAAAGAACCAGTAGTAGCTCTATGCAATAATTTCTCCCAGCAGTAGCAGCACAAGTTAAATGTAAATAAGATTACAGTGTTTCTTAAATCTGAATTAATGATTTTCCTGCTTTTGCCTCTCTTATTTTCCTCCTCTTAGCCTGTGCCCCTGGTTTCTTTAAAGTATCTGTGGGTGATGACCCCTGCCATCTGTGCCCTGCCCACAGCCACGCTCCACTGCCAGGTTCCCGGGAATGTGTGTGTCAGAACCGGTACTATCGATCTGCTTCAGACAACTCTGATGCTCCCTGCACTGGTAAGTATTTGGATGAAGTGTCTGAAAGCAAGAAGGGCAGTTAATGAGAGAGAATGTGCCCAAACAATTTTTGGTGCAGGGAGGTTGCAATTCCCCTCAAGACCTTTGAAATAACTCAAAACTTCCCTTTGCTCCTGCAGAGTGATGGTGAGAATGAGGATTCTTGGGTTTCATTACAGCCTTCAGAGGGAAATGTTCTGTAAATAATGTTTCCTTTGCCCCTCCCTGTTACTGAGCTCAGCCTCTCTGTCCCTCTCCTTCCTGTCCTGCTTTGTGTCTGTGCCCAGGTTTAGCAGTGCAATTCTGCTGCCTACTTCTACCTTTCTGAACTTTTCACTTCTTACCTGCAGTGTCTTGTCCCATTCTCATCCCCATGCCACCTTCTCACCCTCTTGTATTTTCCTCCTTCTCTTCACTGTGCCACCAAGGGAAGTGTTGGATGCGCAGAATGGGCAGTTTTTCAGCTGTCAGAGTTTACCTCTGATGCCATTGAGGAATCTGGCTGGCACCAGGAATAATTGCAGGCAAAACTGGTGTCCAGTTCCTGGATCAGATGCAACAGGTTAACTGAAGTCTGAGAAAGTTCAGAGCTATTAGGTGCCAAAGGAGAGAATTACAGGTCTCAGCAGAGAGAAATTTTTACTAAGCTTGTGTAAAGTTTAAAATTTCAAGGGTTTGGCACTTCCCTAAGCAATGGCTGTTCTTATAGGGAAGTGAAAAAATCACACCCTTGAAACAAAAACTCTTCTTTGCAATTTTGTTTGTCTAAAATGTGCTAATATAGCTGTTCTTTTGTTAATGTGTTTGCTTGACGTAGCAAAGAGAATGTTGTTTCTTAACCTGACTCAAAGAAACAGCTAAAGAAGAGTAAGAATGAGAAGAAGAAGCAAGTTCTTCTATTCTTTTCCCTTTGCTTTGCCTCCTGCATTCCCTCACCTCTCTCCCATTCTTTCATGGGATTTTGATCCTTTCGTTCTGTTTTGTAGGCATCCCTTCTGCCCCTCGTGACCTCAGCTATGAAATCATCGGCTCCAACGTGCTGCTGACCTGGCGCCTCCCGAAGGACCTGGGAGGGCGCAAGGACGTTTTCTTCAACGTGATCTGCAAGGTGTGCCCAGCGGGGGCGGCGGGGCCGTGCGTGCGCTGCGGGGACAGTGTGCACTTCGAGCCACGCCAGGTGGGGCTCACCGAGAGCCGCGTCCAGGTCTCCAACCTCCTGGCCCGCGTGCACTACACCTTCGAGATCCAGGCCGTCAACCTGGTGACTGAGCTCAGCTCAGAGGCGCCCCACTTTGCCACCATCAATGTGAGCACCAGCCAGTCAGGTGAGGAGACCCCCTGCGTCCGAGTCCCCAAGTTTCTACTTTCTTTCTCTCATTTGATTTGCTTTTATCTTTTGAATCCTGGAGTTTTGTCTTTTTACTTGTGTCTTGTGCCTTGTGCCTTTTTTTTATCCTGCCCTGCTAGTTCCACAGTTTCACTTTTGCCCTTCTCATTCTTGCCTTATCTAAATGGGCTTTCCATTCTTCCCTCTTGGGAGAAAAACTGAAGTTTAGCAGCTGATGTGATTGTTGGGGAAGAAGCTGCCATGGAGAAGATTCCAATGGGAGATACAGCACTGTGGGTCACACAAAGCACATTTTTTCATTGTGCAAGAGAGGGGGCACTCTGAGGGTTTGTGACCATCAGTTTGCCAGAGAAGCTAATAATTTTTTCTGTCCCCTACTCTTCTCCATTTCATTGTCTTATTTTCCTCTTAATAAGAAACTTTTTTTTTTTTGCTCTTTACATGGTAGAAATATTAAAACCTGTTGTGCAATTATATTCAATATTCAAAGATGTCGTGATCCTTGTAACTAGAAACTAAACTGCGGGGATGACTAAACTAAGATACTAATGGATTGTGTGGGCAGTCAGAGGAGTTCTGTTTCCTGTAAATATCATTTACAAGGACTGGAGCTGGAGAGACACACATACATCCAGGCATAGAGTTCTGCTAAATGTCATCATTAAGAGACTGGGCATATGTTGTTCTTCACAAGCTTGTATAAGCTAATATGGAGAGGAATTACACACAGCTTGTTTAAGAGAATATAATGAAGAGTAATGTGATGAAGAGGAGAAAGAGGGGGAACTGAGTGACAGAAAATGTCTGCAAACATTTAGAGTTGTGTAAATGTTAAATTGAAACAAATCCTGTGTGCGGTTCCAGAGTGTAGTGTGGAAACCCCTGCAGAACAAGGTTTTGGTAAAGCTCCAGAGAAGTGCTGTGAAACCAGATGTGGCATCATGGGCTTGGTTAAATCTTACACCCTCCCACATCTTATCATTTCTGCTTCTATTTTATGGAAAGAAAGGGAGTTTATACCCCCCAACTAGTTTCCTACTGTTAACAGGTGCCAGGGGGTTGATCTCTTTGTTCCTTTTGAAATGTTACCTGACAGATATCAAGTAGCAAAGCACCTCTAGGGTCCCTTGTTCCCTTAAGAGGCTGGCTGCAAGTGGGTGATCAGTTTTTGTTTACAGTAAAATGTGGTTGGGTTATTTGTATGGTAATTCCAGGCAGTTCCTTTGGCTTCTCCTGGAGAAAGGTGGGTGTTCTATTAGCATCCTACAGAATCCTCTTTCTTCATGCTTCTCATCTCAACCTTCTTTATCTATGTCAGAGATAACTTAATTGAGCAGCTGCTTCCTCCTCCTTCCCGGAATCAAAAAAATCTACCCTCTTCTTTTGTTTCTGTTTGAATTTTCTGACCACTCCTCTTCCAGGTGTCTCATCATGTCTCTGGGTGTCTTGGGTATGTTGGGTGTTTCTCTCTAAGGTGCCTCTATTGTGCAGTAAAGCTGTTTCAGGGGAGGACAACTTCCTTAAACATCAGTGTGTAGGGATTGACTTCTTTTTGTGTTTGGTCACAGTTTTTCTTTCCTTGCTTTTCCTTGGGATCGTCAGGAGTGAGCTTGAGATGAGCTGCCCTCGATTTATACTGACAACTCATACTAACAAGGCTCTGCTTCCTCCATCACATGGCCTGTCTTCTCCATACCCCCTCCTTTTGATCCCTTCAGCAGCTTTTCACTTTAGCATTGCTTGTTTATGTCTGTTTTTACAACAATTGTTATTGTTTCTATTATTATAGGAGCAGAGATATAACTTTCAGGATTTTATATGCTGAAAGCAAAAGGGTGCAGGAAAACATGAAAGAGACAAACAAAAAAAAGGCAAACCAGAAAAAGGTACAGTGTCAGGATAAAGGGCCATAGCAAAAAATTTCTCTCCATTGAATTAAAGATGACCCCAATAATGACCCTCTAGTTGTGGCAGTTTCTGAAGATTCTGCTTACTCATATATCAGTTTGAGTTCTCTCTCTTCTTCTAATTGCTGGTCCAAAAATTACTCCTGGCCCTTTGTTAGAGGTATCTTAGGCAATGTTATGTGTGGAAACAGTTATACTTTTTCTTCTTCCCATGATACCTATTCACTCTTCATCTTTGTCTTCAAAACACTGTTCTTTAAGAGTTTACTTACCCCTCACAGCCTTCTGGCCCTTCTTCAGAGCTTGATAGGATCCTTTGGTTACGCAGTCACATTTTTCTCTGGCAGACTGATTATGATGTTCCTACTCTTCAGTGACCATGTGCCTGAAATCAGAATTAGAAGGGCTGGCACTGAAAAACCTCATTACTGCAAGACTTAACCTGAAAAATGAGGCCTGTTTGGATAGCAGTAATAAAACCTGTTTGGATAGTAGTAGTGTGAAATGCAAATATGATATGCTAATCACCGGAAGAACTGTACGGAGATGAGACAAGAGAAGGGAATTGCATTCAGCTCAGGTTTGAAGTGCCGAGGGTGAATACCTAAATAAATGTCAGGATGTATAGAGGGATGTTGGAAGGCTGTTCCAGATAGCAGGAACCACATGATGAAAGGCAATTATGTAATTCTAATGAAGTTATACTTCTTCACAGGTGTGAACCTGACACACAAAAATGCAAAGAACTTAAACTCCTACCATATCATTACAAAAAATAAAACAGACTAAATTTTTATTCATTATTTTAACATCTTCAAATGTACTTATCAGGGTAAACAAATATCTCTTCTCATGTCTCAGGACAGAAGTCAGGTTTTCATTTAAAGGACTGTGAAGAAACTCTTTCTATGCACAGCTGTAACTACCTGTAACTACCATCTTTTTCCCTGCAACTTTCACTGAAGCATGTGGTAATGTCTGTTGCCAGAGAAATGCTGCTGAACTTATTTGTTTAGGCAGTTGTTACATTCCTAGAAAGAAGAGGAAAAAAGAAAGGCAGCAGAGATTTAAATGTTGGAACAAATCAATGCAGACTTTTAAAAGCAAATGTATTGGGGTTTTTTTTTTAGCTGAGTCCAGGCATTCTGAGAGCTAATAGAGCAGTGTGAAGATAAGGGTTATTTGACCAGGTTGCCTTGTACCTGTGAAAATATATGTAGCAGCCTTCTGCATCAGTGGGAATCAGAGCAGTGGGACCTGGCAATACCAAAAATCTGTGGTGCTGCAGAAATGAGTGCTAGACTGTCTGAAGGCTTGTGTAAGAGGCTGAATGGGGACAAGGACACTTTCGGGTAGTGCCGGGAAGTTTAAGAGGACCTGACAGAAGATTTTCACATGAAATGGTGTGAGAAGAGGAAAGGAATTAAATGCCAAGTATGATTACAAGGTTGTGAAGGGAAATGATGAATTGCTTGAAGATGTTTGCTTTTCTAAGGAGAACCAAAAGAACACAGTAGACTTCATTGGCAAAAGCAGGGACAAAGGCAAGATATTTTCTAGTTCAAAACAAGAAATAAGAAGAGAGCTGTCAAAAGCTGCATGCTGTTGTGTTTTGCCAGGCTAAAGCCAGCAGGTACAACAAGTAGAGTGAGAGTGTTCGTTGTCCTCTGAATGAAAGAAATTGTTTTTCAGAGTTAGCTGTTTGCTTGTTTATGATCTAATTGCCAATCGTGGGCACTCAATAAGTTCCCTGAGAATTCAAGTTCTTTGTTTTTTATTCATGTAGGAACAACAAAAATGCTCGTTTTAGTTTTTCGTTTAGTGACATTAATGACATTTGTCAACATAGCCATCTTTAGTGGATTTGCCCAGCTATGACTGGGAATTAATAACAATTTCTATGGTCACTCCACAAAAAGGAACTATTCTAGTTTCTCTCTTTACTATGCCCAATCTCTGCAGCATAAGCAGAGAGCGAATGTCCTTGTTTTCAAAATACAGGTTTCACTTACTGTTTAAATGAAGTCAGAAACCTTTTGAGCAAGTATGAGTATAAAATAAAAAGTAAAACATGGTACCTTATGTCATAAAGACTGTTTTCCTTTTCATTAAGCATGAATGGAATGCATACACAAAAACTAATAATAAGAGAGGGAAAGGAAGTTAAAATAACTGACTGATTTGCCCTTTTAAAGCACTCTTCTCCATAGGGAGCAAAAGTACAAGGTTATGACAGAAGACAATCCAAGATACTTTCAAAGGATTTTTTGGTATTTAGAGAAAGGGCCAGAACTAAATTTAAATGTGTAGAAAAATGTAGGACTTTTTCAAAATAAAGATAAGATAATAAACTCATCAAGAAGGGAATTTCCATGCTGCATTCAGACTGATCTTCCTAGAAGATGATATTTGGGAAGCTGGAACAAAGCTAGGAAGAAAGCCAGGGTCTTCATGTCGTCTGCTTGGAATATGAGGAGAATAGGATACCTGAAGAGGTAACGAAAGTGAAATAACTGTGAGAGAATGTTGAGGCATGTTAGTGAACCTTAGAGGCCTAGCTGAGGTTGACGAAACTGTATAACTTCCAATGATTGTGGGGCAAGATGGAAGGGGAAGAAAACACATAAATAAATGGATATAACACACAGGTCTTGGCAGGTTTTAGTTTGAATCCTGGTTGAGTGATGACCCACGAGCCACTTGTTTGAACTCCTATTGCACTCTGTGGATATCTAGTCAGTACTGCTGAATGAGTCTCCTCAGAATCCGAAAATGCCTAAGCTTGGGAGATACCTCTGGAGAACATATTTTCCCACCCATCTGCTCATCAGAGTCACCTCAAGCAAATTGCCCCTGACCACACCCAGAACACCTTTGAGTATCACCAAGGTGGGAAACTCAAAAACCCCTTTGGATGTAGGTGAGGCTTAACTACCTGCATATCCCTGCGTCCTTTTTCTTTCCCTTCCTGAGGAGAGCAGTGACATTTGTTTTCCACTAGTCTCAGGCACCTCTCACAGTCACAAAGATGATTCTAAGATTATCAAGAGTGCCCTCCAAATGACATCAGCCCGAAGGATGCAGCCATCAGGGCCCAGGGAATGATGTAGTTTGCCTAAATATTCAGTCACCTGATCTGACATGAGGAAGAAGATCTTCCCATCTGCAGACTTCCCCAAGGTCTGCAGGACCTTGTGTTCCTAAAGACAAGACCTACTGGGAAAGACTGATGTGAAGAAGATGCCCTGTGTCATCAGGATCCCTGCGCCACCCAGCAGTCAACCCACATTTTCACTCTTCCTTGAGCCACTTCTGTTCTTACGAGAGACCCTTCTCACTTTTGACACGCTGTGCCAGATGTGATTCCAGGTAGGCTCTGGCTTTCCTAGCTGTGTGTCTGCATGTTTGGACAATGCCTCTCTGTTCCTCTCAGGCTACCTGTCCATGCTTCCAGCCTCCATGTACTTCCTTTTTGTGTCTGAGTTTAGGTAGGAGCTCCTTGTTCAAACATGCAGACCTGTTGGCATTTTTTGCCTGAATTTGTGCTCATTGGGATGGATTGCTTTTGCACCTGGAAGAGGTAATCGTTGCACATGAACTAGCTTTTTTGAGTCACTCTTCCTCCAGGGTGTTACCCCACAGGACTCCTCCAGGCAGAACCACAAAGAGGTTGCATCTGCTCTCCTGAAGTATTTTCATGGAATGGAGTATGGACTGAATGTCACATGCCAGAAATGCCCATGGTCTGCCGAGAATGGCCCTTGGCTGTGCTCTGCATAAGTGGGGATTGCCATGTACTGTTACACGAGTCTGCACTTCCTTCACATTCCTTACTTACCTAGTCTGTTGATTGAGATAGATTTTTGGTCTTGCAGGCATGTGTCTGCTGCCAGGAAAACATGTGTCCTGCAATGCAGAAGGGTTTGCAACTGGCAAGCCACAAAATATAGAATCTGGGAGTTGCATTTAACTGGTGTTTGGACTTCTTTAAAACTTTAACTAGGTTTATGTGGGCAAGAATTTTCCATACATTTGCTATTATTTAAATTGCATACAAAGCTAGCTGCTTTTTCAGTCTTAATTAAAGATCTGATCTCACAGCATGTTTTTTGCTCTCAGTAAATAGAAGAATAGAATAGAGTAGAGTAGAGTAGAGTAGAACAGAACAGAACAGAACAGAACAGAATAGAATAGAATAGAATAGAATAGAATAGAATAGAATAGAATAGAATAGAATAGAATAGTTGGACATGAACCTACAATGATCATCTAGTCCAGCTGCCCAGATTGGATTGAATCAGGCACTATGATTTCAGCTGCCATTAGACAGGGACCTCACATGTCTATGTCTATGAATCTCATGTAAACAGAAAAGAATCAAACTGACAAATCAATATAGACCTGGACACATTTGTGTATACAAAAGAAAACTATGAAAGCTAAGTTCTGTTATAAACATTTTTGATAGCTAGCATGCAAACAAGGGAAAATACTCATCTAGCACTTCTGTGGCAGCAGAGGTATGGTACTTTGAATGTTCTTTATGTCTATAGACATAAAATCCTGAACTTTGTATTTCCTAATGTATTAACACTGAGAGAATAACCTTATAATACATCTCTGACAGGAAATATGTACTTACTCCACCAACTATGTTCGCGTTGCACATCACGTTAGTATTAGTATTCATGCCACGTTAGTATTAAATTTTTCAAAGGAGAAATCTTGATATCTCTTTAAGTGATAGAAGAGCTCCCTGGGCAGTGTTTCATAACTTTTTAGGTCCTTAAAAGAGAGGCAAATGTATCAAAATTTAAACTGTCTCAGAGAGGCAGATTAAAGACAAACTTGTCTTGCAGTGATTCATAGCTTGTTTTATTTTTGAGAGGTTTTAATGGCTTTTGCTCTAAGTAGTGTCTGCTTATTAGGTGCAAAGCACTGAAATTACTCTTTTTAATATAACAGACTGCAGTATCCTGATTGCTCCCCCTGCCATCATCTGATTACCCTGAGTGATGGACATATCTGGATAATAGGAACATTCTAGGATGCTGTGGCACATGGTCAGGAGATACACTTGAGTGATGTTTTTGTTATTTCTATGTTTGATTAATTCTTCCACGTAGGGGAAGTATTGGAAATCAGGTGGAAATGAGAAATAAGAGAAGAATAATTGTTAGAGGTGGGAAGGAGATGAATTGAGGGGAGATTTAACTCTGGTTGTTCTGTAAAATCTTAGAAGGAAGTAGGCTATTCCCTAGCAATGTAGCTTTGCATTTAGGTTTACACCTCTCCTGTGTATTAGCTTTGTGTTTCAGTGGAAGAGAGTTAAACTTTTTGGGACACTAAATGAAGAGAGTTAAACTTTTTGGGACATTAAATGTAGCAGAATCTCTCTTGGTCAAATGTTAACTGACCAGTTACCTCCTGACATTTTAATACAGTGCTATTCATTCGCATCTTAAATGCTCCATGTGGTCTTGCTTAATTGTTGTTCTCTTCCATTCTTGTCACAACATTCTCATTGGCAGGTGAAGTAGTTGTGTAATTTTGTTTGAGGGACAAGCAATGGTAAAAAATAAAAGGAGTAATGAGGAGGGAAAGCATTTTATTGCTTAGACTCTTATTTTGTTTCATTTACATTTTTAAATTAGTTCCCACTTGCCTGAGCTGTTTGAAGCTCATCTGAAATATGTTTTTCAGAATAATTTTATCTTGTTATTAAAAACAATCCTTTTATCTTTTTCATGATTAATGAGGGAAGAAAATGCCATTCTGCAGGTTTTGATCATTTGCCAAATGTCTCTGCTTCATTCTTCACATCAAGGAAGTTTATGTCTATTTTCTAAAACCAGTGGGGTTTGGTGGCAGCTTTTCATTGGTATGTTTTTTCTGGAAAATCTAAATGTTGCTGAAAATGTTGCACCCATTAGGAAAATGAGGATAGCCTAGCTGCTTACCTATAGGTTTCTTGGCAACATGAAATTTTCTTTGCAGAGAGAAAGCAAAACTTGTGAAGAGCTTTGTGAAAAGACAGTAAAATTGTCCTGAAATTTTTGCTTGGAAATCTCTTGCCAAGATGAAACTCATACACTCTTAGTTTTTGCACAAACCCGGAGAGTGTGAATGTGTGTGCACATGGGTTCATGGATGGTTTTGATAGAAGTGGATTTCCATTCTCCAGAATGCTTCATATGCAAGGCCTCCACTACTCTGGTAGCCCATACTTGATTTTTTTTCCCTCAGGAAAAGAATTACAGTCTGGGGAAGAAGCAGAAAGAGAAATAACGTGCTCTGCTTTTATTCTGATCACTGTCGTATTCTTTGTCCAGTTGTGATCTTAAATCATGGCAGTGGCATGGTGCACCTTCTCATGTTGCATGTAAAAACTGCACATTTGATGATTGGAATTATATTCCAGCTATAGTATAGATAATTTCTTAACTCCTGCGCATAATCATTTGGATGTGGATTTCTTCATTTTCTTTCAGTCTGAGTTGTCAATGACTGTCTCCCAGTGGAGTAGTATTGTGCCTGGATTTCTTTTGGTTATTCTATAAACTACTTCATAATGCAAATTAAGGAAAATTAAAGGAAGAGCTGGCCTAACTGACTAACTCATCTTGTGGAATGTTCAGTTATATTTCATTTTTAAGCTTATCCCTTTGTAATCTCTCCTTTTTGTCTTTTATTCCAGTCCCCTCTGCTGTGCCTATGATGCATCAGGTGAGTCGTACTACCAGTAGCATCACACTGTCGTGGCCTCAGCCAGACCAGCCCAATGGGATCATCCTGGATTACCAGCTACGCTACTTTGACAAGGTGAGCAAAAAGTGACACTGAGCGTTTTCTGTCTGGGAGATGCACCCCTGCATCAGGATGAGCAAGGTGGAAAAAAATGTTTCCGTTATGAGGAAGGAACTAACTTCAGCAGTACCAGAAGTTTGTAATATACATGTCATCTAACATCAGTCTATCTGCATTTCCCAACTTGGAAACATCTAGGGACAAGGCAGATTTTAGGAAAAGACAAGACACTTGTTTAAGCTTAAAAGCTGTGGCTAACAATAAGTTTAGTATCAGCTTACACAGGTAACAGTGGAAGGAGCTGAAGTTTCTATATATGTTTACTGGAATTAGACTCACTGCAAGTCTGTCATTTTTTTATGAGAAGAAGTCTCGTGTCCCCATGTATGCCTGGACAGACATCTTTAAGAATCTTATGAGGAGGAATGCACTCTTTCATTCGCCAAGTGGCAAATAACTCTTTGTGTCCTGGAATTACAGGGTGGCAAATACAAATTTGTCCTCCATTCACATGTCTTGTGACTCCTAATCCATCTGACTTGAAGGGAAGAGATGTGTGGGGCTGTTCAGACAAACTCCCATAATACTGGTCTTTCACATAAATATCTTTGCAGGATTTGGCTACTATTTTCTAGTGGTAAAAAGGACTGCTATTTGTGATAACATGTATAGCAGCTTCCTGGATACAGCTTTACACGAGTTCTTGCTCTGCATTCTCCTAGGACAGTACGTGAGTTTGGAGTTTATAGAAAGTGAAGCACAGGACAAAGTTTTGTCTTTCATTTTTGTTCAGATTGAGTCTTTAGCAGAGCTTTGTGGGAAGCCCAGGCCTGGGGGAATGAAAAGCAGCAGTGAGGAATAAGTGATGTGCGAGAAGTAAGGTCTGGAATAGCAGCTGTTGTTGGGAGGCTCCGTAAAGGTTCAAAGAATATTGGGTTGACATGGAAACTGTCATGCCCTGATAAGGAGAGTGAGCAGCGTAGGCAGAAGTTTCACATTCCTTTTTGGTCATTGACATTCTCAGGCAGAAGATGAGGATAATTCCCTGACCTTAACTAGTGAGACCAACATGGCCACAATATCAAGTCTGAGCCCAGGCAAGATCTATGCCTTCCAAGTGCGTGCCAGGACAGCCATCGGCTACGGCCCTTACAGTGGGAAGATGTACTTCCAGACTTTAACAGGAGGTAAGTGCTGCCATTTTGTGCCAAGGTCTGCACATGATCACCTTCCACTTGCCTGTGTCCCTGAGTATATTGGCTTATCCTCTGGAGGACTGCTACCAGACACTCCTACTCAACTTGTATTTCTGTTTATAATGATTTGCATATGCAGATTTGTTCACTCAGAGAAGCTTCATGCTGTCAGAGAGTATTGTTTATGCTACTTCCATACTCCCCAGCCCTGCTCCTTGTTGCCTGTGTGCCTCTGGCCAGCAGGTGCAGAGTGTGCCATTAAAAATCTCTTTAGGGGGATGTGGCAGTACGTAGCACTATACACTGCTGTAGTTCGGCCCTCAGCTGTCATGGGACATCTTTCAGCTGAAAGCTCTGTGAATGTCTAAAAGACAGGTGGGACACAGGACACAAAGGTAGGTGAGACACAGGCATATGTGCAGAAGCTTGCCTTCCAGCAGGATCACCATCCTTTTGGTATGGATCAAAGGTACTCAAGTATGTCACCGGCAAGCTGCATTAATAGGGGACAGTGGGATCACAGCCAAGGTGTAGAGCTAGCCTGTGCTTAAGTGGCTTGTGAGCTGTCAGTGGACCGGGGGAAGAGAAAGTAGATTCTGAGGGAGCACTGGCTTTTCAGATGTAGGAGAGAAGGTGCTGTAGAGGCAGAGTGACTGGGAAGCGAAGGGGCTGGTAGGGATGGAATTATGGGTGAGATCTAAGTGAGCAGAAGGGAAACTCTGCACAGTTCCTGTCCTCTGCATCCGTGTGCATGTGTGTGTGTCTTCTTGCCAGGGGAGCGCTCAGAGATGGTGCAGGACCGGCTGCCACTGATCGTGGGCTCAGCGCTTGGGGGTCTGGCCTTCTTGGTAATTGCTGCCATTGCCATCCTTGCCATCATCTTCAAGAGGTGAATTCCTTGACCTGCTCATGTGCACTTCAGACAGTGGAACTTCCTTACCCCCCCGCAACATAACCCCGTCCCAAGGGAAACAGCCTGATCTGCATTTATCCAGATGTCCTTGAGATGCCAGTCTCTAATTAAGGAAAGATCCTGCCCCATTACTCTTATCTGAGGAGCCTCTCCTTTGGTAAACCACTCGTGTACTTAGCTGATATTTGGCTAGTTAGCAATATGAACACAAGGAAAGCACTTCAAAGCTGGTACTCAAAAGGTATTTAAATGCATCACTGTGAAGGAGGGACTGTAAATTGCATTTTAGGCAAGCAAGTGGAGAATGAAACAATGTAGTGGAGACAGCCTGGTGGAATAAGTATGCATATCCAGTTAATTTAGAAGGTGATAAATACCCTTTCACCAAGGACAAGAAACA
Source organism: Chamaea fasciata (assembly GCF_029207755.1). Lineage (NCBI taxonomy): Eukaryota > Metazoa > Chordata > Aves > Passeriformes > Sylviidae > Chamaea > Chamaea fasciata. The sequence goes on from NW_027094087.1 coordinate 27,042,411, forward strand.
AGGGCTCATTTGCTGCAGAATAAAATCTGTACAACCCAAATGGTTCCATTGAACACTAGCTCATAAAATACAGGTTAAAGAAAGCAAATGCCACTTTACATTTCGGAAAGAATAAAGGGTGTATAAAAGATTGTAGAGATAATCTGTTACAGAAAAAAAGAGACAAATTTTAAGGAGAAAAAGTAAGGGTTGTTCTTTTTGTAGAGGTACAAAAGTAAACAGTGGGGGTTTTGTTATTTGAAGAAAAGAAACAGTCATTACCTGCTCCTTGAATTTACTGAGGTTTGAACTTAATCCCCTAGATTGTCAGTAATGGATTTATGTATCTTTGCTCTACTGTGCCTCTGCACAAGAGGGACTTTTTAGCATCTTCTGCTGACCTAAAAAAATGTATAAACTACTTAACTTTAGAAAGTGACATCTAGTTTTAATGATTTCTTTTTTGCTCTCTTCCCTTTTCTAAATTTGTTTTCTCCTGTGTACATTCTCTTTTAGTATTTTTCTTTTGGGAAAGAAAAGAATAATCAAATATTGTTATGTTTGAAATGTTGCCTCCTTTTGTTATTTTGAACTGTTAAAAATACAATTTCTTGTTACAGCTGAAAATGTGATATTATGTGCACAACTCAATAAAGCATATATTTTTCTAAAAAAATAAACCAAACCCAGAATAAGTTAATATTATCAAAACTGTGTTGGGGAAAGACATTAATGGCGTCTGTAAATATTCATATGAGGAAATACCATAAAAAATAGATTCATTTATCATTAAAGAATTGTGTACATTTAATAGAGAGTTTTTCAGAAAAAGTGGAGACACCAAATTTCTATTTTAAATTTGTCCTTGATAAGAAAAGTAAGTTTGAATATGCAGAAAATGAGGAACACCAGATGAAATGAGTAGTTCTTTAAAAGGTTGAACATATGTAGAGTCAAATGCTATGACTTTAATTTGTTTTTATAAATTGTTGGTACACATTTTTGAGGCAATATGTGCTGTGAAATACCTATTTTAGCTAATTGTTTTGTTGGCTTTTTATATGGAAAACAATTAATTTGTTAGATAACCTATAAAAACCATTATTGTAGACCTGACTTTCAGGTTCAAAAACAGTTAGAGCTCTGAGGTGTAGGCCCTCAGAAAAGGCAGCTTCTTTGCACAAGAGAAAAAATTTTGAAGGTAAAACTGTCTGTGGTTTTGAAAGCAGAATTTAAAGAGATAAGTCTGACAAGTAAGAATGATACAGTTAGCTGTTAGAATGTCAGAATTACTTATGTTCATAAAGAAAAGTAACAAAATGTTTCATGATACTTTGCCTTCAAATGCTAATTGAATCAGCAGCTAAAAGGTCTCATGCTGAAACAGCAAAACATGATTTGACACAAATCCATGCAGACAGCAGGGATACTGCAGGATACTGTAGGGTTTGATTTACAATCTGGTCTAATTAATAGGATGATTGGAAATGAGCATGAAATGTACATTTTTTTTTTAGAAAAATGAACACTGATTGGAACAAAGGAAGTAGCTTGAAAATGGCAAATAGATTTAGTGCAAACGAAGAATAGAAGGAAACTTCTAAAATAATTAGATTGTGTGGGAAATAAATGATTGAATCATACACATTCAGAAGGAGAATGAAATCTGAGAAATGCCTATGCTGAGAAGGACCTATGCTTACTGGAAATTAGATGCATATATGCAATAAACCTTACAATAATAAAGAACATACCCATTTTGATCTGCACATGCAAAAGTCACATCAAGGAATAGATTTCCATCTGTTTGGGTCTGTGTGGTCTGGTTTGGGTACCATGCTTACCAGTAGAATGGCCAAAGTAAATGCTGTTAAACAAAGCCAGGAGGAAAAATAACTGGGGGAGAGCTATACATATTAAGCATTAGAGTAAATAGCTCTTAGAATGCTTTTGAAGCACTTAAAAGGCATCACAGAAGGCGGCATACATTATAATTGAAAAGAAAAATTTGTTGTAATTAAATTAAATTAAAATGCAAATTTAGCCTGAATAGCAAGAAAACTTCCAAGGCAGTAACATTCAACTGTAATATTCTTTTTCAGGATAGTATTGGAAACCTTACCATTTTTCATTTCTAAAGTGGGCATGCCAAGAGTGGTATAAAAACCAGCACATAGAAAACAAGTATGCATTGTTTACCAGGAGATGGGCAGGATCTTAACATCCATCTTCTTCCCCTAATTTCAAGGATTCTCTGAGCCTTGCACTGAGAAGCCTACCCCAGCATCTGATGAGAGACTCCTGTGTGTGTTTTGACTTTCCTTTCCTTTGTGTCCTGCAGTAAAAGGCGAGAGACTCCATACACAGACCGCCTGCAGCAGTATATCGGTGCACGAGGTAAGTGTGTTTGAGCAACAGATGGCAAAGGCCTGTCTCTTTTCAGGACTCTTAAACACCTGTGTGTCTCAGAGTTTGATTCTGGTGATGTTTTGGGCTGTTTCCCCCACTGCAGGACTCGGAGTGAAGTACTACATTGATCCTTCAACCTATGAAGATCCCAATGAAGCCATTCGAGAATTTGCCAAGGAGATTGATGTGTCCCTCATCAAGATTGAGGAGGTCATTGGATCAGGTAGTGTGAGAATCCACAGATTATATACAGTGCCTTCTTGTTCACCTTGAGACCTGGCACACTACTGGCCTGAAATGGACCCATGGATCCATGGTATATCAAGTGTCCTAGGATATCTAAATCTAAACATATTTCACCAAAATTCATTTTAACCTACTAACCCTTAGATGCTGGCTTTAAATCAAGTTTAAAACACCCTTTGAAGACTCAGAACTCCTCATTTGAACTCTGAAGATGTAGTAGTCTCCAACCTTCACCAAAAACTTTCCCTTAATATAAATGGTCCCATAACCCTATTTCCAAGCATCACCCAAAGTCGTCCACAGTAGAATGCTTTAGTACATCTGACTACAATCCATTGCTGTGTTTCCTTACTTGGAGTGTGTTTCTTCCCTCCCTGACAGGAGAGTTTGGAGAGGTGTGCTTTGGGCGCCTAAAACACCCAGGGAAGCGCGAATACATGGTAGCTATTAAGACCTTGAAGTCAGGTTACACAGAGGACCAGCGGCGGGAGTTCCTGAGCGAGGCCAGCATCATGGGGCAGTTTGAGCATCCCAACGTCATCCACCTGGAGGGGGTGGTCACCAAGAGCCGACCAGTCATGATTGTCACGGAATTCATGGAGAATGGATCACTGGATTCATTCCTCAGGGTACCACAGAGTCTCCCACAGTCATTAACCTCCACATCTTGCTGCTTGCCAGTCTCAGACCCATCCTTCCTCTTCACTCCTGTCTCCCTAAGCCCTCAGTTGCCCTCTTCAGGTGCAATAGAAATGATAGTAAATAGCCACAGTAAGTTTTGGGTCAGCATGGTGAAAATACTCCAAGGGCTCAACATCTATATAAAATTCCAGTATTTTAGACTTCTTCAACTCCAGTTAAACAGGACCAAATCTTTGTACACATCCTCTCAGTTGCTTATGTGCATGTTTCAAATTTTTCCTTTCTAACAATGTTTTTCAGACTTTAGTTCACAGAATATTTTCAAATTTCAACATTGTAATGAAGTAATGAAACTTGAAGTTATTTTTGGATTTTGAGTTTTCTAGTAATAAAACACAAATATGGATAATTATGTATTATAGCTGCTTCACTTCCCTTTTTTATTGATTCATGTCCTCATTCACGCACAAATGCTTTGGCAGGTACAGTTTGAAGAGCATGTGAACCCCGTGAGTGGAACTGCATGGAAGCCATTATAAAGATCTTAGTAAAGGCAGTTTTGTCTGCTCACATTCATTTATTAGTAGTTAGTGAGGTTAGGTGTAGGATGCTAAAGAGGGATGTGGCCACAAGAGGAGGTTTGCTTTCAGGAAAAGGTCTGATTTTATTTGAGGTTCATTCCTTTCAGCCCACCCTCCTTTGTAATTTGTCATCCTTGAGCCTTCAGGTTTGGGCTGAAATTAAGATGTGTGCTCTCTAACTTCATAAATCCACCTAGTTTCCTTGCTCTTTGTTAGTCTCCCCTGTTGGCTTCATGTTCTGTGGCCATGAGAGCCTGTGTTTTCCTCCTCCCTTGCAGCAGAAGGAAGGGCAGTTCAGTGTGCTGCAGCTGGTGGGAATGCTGCGGGGGATTGCCGCTGGCATGCGCTACCTGTCCGACATGAACTACGTGCATCGTGACCTGGCAGCACGAAACATCCTGGTCAACAGTAACCTGGTGTGCAAGGTGTCAGACTTCGGGTTGTCCCGCTTCCTGGAGGATGATGCTTCCAATCCCACCTACACTGGGGGTCTGGTGAGTCACTGCTGTGGTGGGAGCTACGGTACTGCTGACAGATAGAATTTTTTCCTGTGTTCCTCCTTGGTTTGGTGTACCCTCTTTAGTCCATCTTGAGACCATAGAGAAGCATGGAGCAGAGCCTTCTATCTTGTGGGCTATTTTTTCCAAAGCAGTAGAAGTTAAAAATAACTGAGTATCTGAGCCACTCTGCCATGTGAAGTCTCAGTGCTGTTCTTTGTGGCATGATGGTGAATAGATCAAACCTCACAGCCTGATGTAGCTATTATCTTCCCCCTTTCAGCTTTTTATAGGAGGGATAAGGGGCTGAAGGAGAGTTTACAATCCTGCACTACCACTCTGAAGAAAGAGTCAGGTTTTTTCCTACAGAAAAGATAAATGGCCTAAGTGTATTTATGGGCTTACAACCAAACATCAAATGAGCTTATTGCCTATGAAGTTGTGACACCTGTCACACATACTACAAAAGGGGTGGGAGTATAACAGGTGGATTGAAAAAGAAGGGGGTGAAGAATGCAGTCACTGAAGGGTGGAACAATTTTTAGATCTGTGCATTTTGAAGAGCCAGCACCTGAATGATATTTCATCTTACAGGTCATGCCTGCACTTAGAGAGGTTAGGATGGAAAGAGAAAGGAGTTAATGGTAGCTACTCAGTATATCTCTCCCTAGTGCTACAGTTAGGCATTATTTAAATGGCTTTAGATTTCCAAATGATTGTGACTCAGGAGGATTTTGCTATACGCCACTTTGAAATGCTGCAAAGTAAAGCTGTCAAAGTATAAAATCATGGGATTTGTAGCAGCAAGTAGGCATGATTCTCTCTTTTCATTTGTACTTGTCAGTAAAACAAGGTGGAAACCTTGATCATAGTATGAATTCCAACTAGCAATGCTTCCAGAACAGAATCAACAGGACTCTCACCTCGTTGTCTGGGTTGTGTTGTACTGCTAATATCTGATTGTTTCAGTGCTGTTGTTTGCATAAGCAGTCCTTACCTCACTACATTCTGGTTGCTTTCTGTCTGCTTCCCAGGGCTGCAAAATCCCTATCCGCTGGACTGCTCCTGAAGCCATCCAGTACCGCAAGTTCACCTCCTCCAGTGATGTCTGGAGCTATGGCATTGTCATGTGGGAAGTGATGTCCTACGGTGAGAGGCCTTACTGGGACATGTCCAATCAGGATGTAAGTTCTAGAAGTGGTGAGGATGTACATCTGCCTCTCTGTCCTGTATGAGTTCAAGCAGAAGAAAGCCACACACCCCAAGTGATTGAAGCTCTTTTGTCTTTTATTTTCCCAGTTGTGATAAAGCTTTGTTCTTGTTTTCCTGCAGGTAATCAATGCCATTGACCAGGACTATCGCCTGCCACCACCCCCAGACTGCCCTACTGTTTTGCACCTGCTGATGCTCGACTGCTGGCAGAAGGAACGGGTCCAGAGACCCAAATTTGAGCAAATAGTCAGTGCCCTGGATAAAATGATCCGCAAGCCTTCAGCCCTCAAAGCCATTGGCACTGGGACCAGCAGGTGAGATGGGGATTTAATGCAAAATAATAGGACTTGTGTCTTAGTAGGCATCATGAGGAAAAGAAGGCCATCAATCAGGCTATACAGGTTTTTTCCTAACCCCCTAATTTGAGACTGAGAACAAACAGGAAGTGGAAAAAAAAAGAGAGGAAGCAGGTTGGAAAAGCTGTATATCCTGATTCAGTTAATGGGGAGCTCTGAATGTGACATGAGATAAATCTCAAGTTGCACTGAGGATGAATAACTGAGGGATCATAGGGAGTGAAGGGAGGGACACAGCTGGGTGCAGCAGCACGAGATACCCTGTGATCACAGCATATTGTGTGACCACAAGAGATGATCAAGAAAAAGAAGACCTTAGGTTATGGAGGGAAGGAAGTCTTTACCTAAGAATAATTAGAACTGCAGCTTACATCCCATATTTTCCCAACTGCATTTTGCAGTCTGATGGAACAGGAGGCAGGAGGTCAGCAAAGAAGAAGTCTCTGGAGGGATAAACGGTGCCAAGGTTAGTTGGCTGCTGGGCTGATGACAAAATTACATCCTGCTGGCCTGGAGGGTTTTTCCCTGTGCTTATAAATCTTGTCTCAGTGGAATGTACTCCACAGCTGGGGGCGGGGAAGAGTATCTTGTTTACTAAAAGCGGCACATAAAGAGTGTTGTAGCTTTGGGACAGATTCAGATGATGCAGAAAAGAGCAAATGCCATATGTAAACATTCATCTCCTTGGCCTTTTACTGCATTTTTTTATCTGATGGGTGTTGGAGCAGAAACAACACAGTCCTTGTCTCATAGGTCACTCTCTGACTGAAAGAGAACATTTAGGAGAGGGAGACATGGTCACAAAGGTAAAAAGATGTATAAGGTCTCATGTCTCTTTCAGAAACCTCCTCACTGCAGTTCTTTGCCCAGCTAATAGGTCTAGACCAAGAAAGTGTGGAAGGATCTTGGGCAACAAGAAGACAATGTGCCTGAGAGAGTATGGGCAATGGGAAGGAATAATAATTTTCTTTGGTTGGTTGATTGTTTTCAGGCAGAAAAAGGGACACTGGAAGCCTAGAAACAGCACATCAGGGTGGGACTTTAGGAGTCAGGGTATGAAGAACAAATGTCATTGTTCTTCATTCTGTCCTCTTCAGAGGCTTCATTCTCTCCCTCTCATAATTCTTACTTTACTAGTATGCTCAGCTGATGCTGGTAACTTGGGTTTTAGAACCTGGCCTCTTTTGCAGACCATCGCAGCCTCTCCTGAGCAACTGTCCTCCAGATTTCCCTTCCCTCAGCAATGCTCACGAGTGGTTGGATGCTATCAAGATGGGCCGCTACAAGGAGAACTTTGACCAGGCTGGTCTGGCTACATTTGATGTCATATCACGCATGACTCTCGAGTAAGTAACACAGCAGAGAGCAGCAGATACCAGACACTGAGTTTTCCATGCAGAAAGTGAAAGCAGCCTGAGAAACTGCCTACATGGAAAATATATTCACATGAAAAAAGAGAAGGAAGCCAAAGCAAAGTAGCTTCTGTTCCTTGCATATTACGAGGGCCTCGGGACACCATCCATGCTGTGATACACTTGTAATCTGTATCTATAAGCACTAGTTCTGATCCAATGTGCATCAGAAAATGTACTTTCAGTGCTGAAGAGAGCCTGTTTTATCAGAGTGTTTATGACAGCTAGCATAGGTAATAACAATCACTTTTACACAGATGCGTAGAACCAGACACACCATATACTGGGTTGAAATGTTATGTAAAAGACAGAATCCAGGAAAATGAATATTCTTGGAATCATAGAGCGGTTTGGGTTGGAAGGGACCTTTAAAGAGCATCTAGTCCAACACCCCTGCCATAAGCAGGGGCACCTTTCACTAGATGATGTTGCTCACAGCACTGTCCAACCTGACCTTTGATGCTTATGGGGATGGGACATCAACAACTTCTCCTGGCAGCGTTCTTCTGTGTCCCATCACCCTTCCTTATCTCCAGTCTACACCTACCCTCTTTCTGTTTAAAACCATTGAGCCTTGTTTTGTCTCTGCAGGGCCTGGTAAGAAGTCGTTCTCCATCTTTCTTGTAAGCCCCCTTTATATATTGAGAAAGATCTTTGTGGAGCCTTCTCTTCTAGCTGAAGAACTCCAGCTCTCTTTTTTTCTCTAGGAGATCAGCCCTCTGATCCTTTTCGTGGCCCAATTCCACTGCTTTTTTTTGTACTTACTAAGTTCTGCCAACACCCCCTCCACCCACACGCATTTTTCAAGCAAGAGCAGAAGCCTCGTCAGCTGTTTCTCAGACACAGATAGGCACACACACATATCCATACACGTTGATTTGCATCTACAGCAAAATGGACTGAGATTTTTCAGAACAAGCAATTCATTTTAACAACTTCTGTGTCCTCTGTTCTTTTGCAGAGATATCCAGCGTATTGGAATCACCCTCGTTGGTCACCAGAAGAAGATTCTAAACAGCATCCAGCTCATGCGAGTCCATTTGAATCAACTTGAACCAGTTGAAGTGTGATGTTTACATCATCCTCATTCCACTAGTCTCAAACTCTGGAAAGGTTCTGGGGGAATTCAGAGGGATTTTCAATGTAAGAAAAAGATGTCGGTATGCTACTTGAAGACTTTATGCACCCGGAGAGTGCACACTACATGTCCTGTTCCATGAACAAAAACAAAGCCTTGCCATGATTTGGAAGCAGAACTAAGTGACTGGTGACAATTACATGTGGCTGATGTCATACATTGGGAATGGGTTTGGGGAGGGAAGGTTATAATAACACGGGGCGGAGATGGAATAATGGCTTGGACAGATCACAAGCACCTGTTGCCTATTGTCTGCCAAAAAAAGGTACCTGACAACTTTACAAAGTCATCAGCAGGCTTTATTTATGGCTGAGAGCCCAGCAAAGCTGCAAAGACATAATAAAGGCAACCAAAAATTAGCATTTTTTTTTCAGAAGAATGCCATCGTGGTGTGAGAGATTATTTCTCAGATGGAGATGAGCATCAGGCTATCACTTGGTGTGCCAGCTCAGTTCAAAACTGAAGGTCCAGCTAGTGCACAGTATGTGGTAAGCAAAAACAGATGTCACCTGGTAAACAGGTTCAGAGTAAAGGGTTCGAAATTCAATGCTATTTCGTGTGCAGTTCTTGGGTCTGCTTCATGATGGGAATTGCTGATCTTTTGTGCTGATGTGAGGAACAGTCCATCTCTATTTATGGGACTGCAACAGAATGAATAAATAACAATTCCGACAATCCATCCTGCAAGACCTACAAGTGAAGGAGGAAACAAATAGGTTCTGGTCCTCACAAGCCCATTCTTGTGAGGAAAGGCATAACCTGTGATACTCCAAAATCCTGAGTAACCAGATCTTGGGTTCTGTTTTCTTCTGAGCCCCTTACGATGAAAAGCAGGATGAAAAAATCTGAAACCCTTTGCTGCTGAAAAATACTTCCTCTTTTTCTCACCCTAGCCATTAGACACAGTTGTTTGGATATTGTTTTTGAAGAAAATGCAGACAATGCAGTAGTCAACTTCAAACAGACAGTTGGAATGAGTGAGGTGAAACTCTTTCACAAGTTTTTGTCAAGAGAGATCAGGGAATAGTACCAGTCCCGTACGTCACTTCAGTCCTTAAAAAAGGGCTAACAATGTTCTTGGGACCAACAGCGTTGTGTGGTACAGGGACATGAGGGTGACCATAATGGCAGAGCTCATGTATCCCTTCAGACAGACTAGTACCTGCTTATGGGAAAATCTCCTTCGAGAAGGAGCAGAGCTTTGGGACTGTATCTCTCTATCCCAATGAAGTTGAGCTTGAGAGGAAAACTCATAAACTGTACACTTGTCTACCTCAGCAACACGTAGGAAGGGAAATGGAAATGGCCCTGGTAAACAAGACCCTGGTTATGAGACCCTCTGTCTGTCTGGAGAGGAAATAACCCCGACTGTTCTGATCTGTGCTCCTCTGTTGGCTCCTCTGTGAAGTAGACATGAACCTCGTGTATTTCTCCAGCAGTCAAGGTTGAAACATCACAACTTCTTCACATTCTACTCCTGTATGGATTTAAAGATTCCCCCAGTCAACCTAACGATTGAAGGCCAAGAAGCCACGTTTAAGAGTGATTGAAGAGTCCAATAATATGATGGGAGGTGCTCTAGAATAGCTACACTGGAATAGCCAATGCAGTTCAGGCTTTTTGTTACAGCATTAGAGTAAGGTTATTTTAATTTTTTTTAGCTGAAGAGAACAGCAGTGCATTTTTCAAGATATAAAAAAGTCAATACAAAAACAATAAAAGGAAGCATGAATAAAACATTCATGACAGTACAAAGAGAGTGTGAAGATTAAAAAAACCCCAAATCACATCCGACTAGAGTCCAACCTAGAAAATCTCAGTCTGTGCTTTTTAAGGGGTTTCTGGAAACTTGCAATACTCACACATCCAGTCACATGTATGCTGACTGACTGTCAGCTCCACCCACGGCATCTGAGACAGAACAAGTGTTGTCCTCTTCAGAAAGCATATTGAGCACAAGATGTTGAGGGGAATCTGTGGTCTCTAGCACCTTCCATATATATTCACCAAAGGACAACAGTGCATGTATGCATCTTCATATATAAGTGTATTCTAGAAGTTCTGTGTGCCATTTGGGGAAACAAGGCAGCCTTTCTTTTCCATGCCTTGAGTGGTCAGGATTACTGGAGAGATTAGCAATCTAGATCAAATTCTATGGCCTCTTTTCAGCCTAGTGGAAACTTACATGCAGAAAAAACATCTTTCTCTCTCTCCCTTTGTGCAACAGGAGATTAAACGGGAGCCTTGCCTGAATTCTATTGTGCTGATAATGAGGCTTAGAACTGCACAGGAACAGGCTTGGCATCACATTTCAGTGCTAGTGGATAACTCTTTTCTGTAAGAAGTGTCTCCATTCTCTTTATTGCCAGTGTGTTCGAAATTTTCAGGTGGTTTTTCTCTTACACAGTTTGGGATGCAAAGGTTCTCAAGTTGGAGTGCAGCTTGTGTTACTTGCCATCATGTCACTCCTTAACTCTGCAAGCATGGAAGAAAGGCAGTCATGGCAAAACCATTAGAAATACCCTGATCTTACTTTTCTCAGGCATCTGAAACCAGAAATTGTACATTCTGTTTCCACAGTCATCTGGGATGCTCTGCAGTATATGAGCAGCACCCTCAACAGGTAGGCATGAGAATGAGGAGGGAAAGGAATGGGCTTACCTAGGTCCCTGATACCTGCCCTTCACCAGAAGAGTGAGAAACAATGCCGAAAAAGTCTTACAGAGCTGTGTTCTTTGCCAGAGAAGCAATGGGAGACTAATACTTTATTGCCCACCTTTACTCCGTATGATTTCTATAACAGGCAGTGTACAAGAGTGATGAATAAACTAAATGCACAGTGATCAGTGGGCAGACTTTAAGGGCATTAGGCATTTGTATGAAAGCTCAGAAGAGTCATACCTATAGCTAGAAAGAATATATTTCAAAGATTAATGTCTTTTGTGCTTGAACACCAACTTTTCACTGTCTGGAAACAGGAAGAAACTTCACCTTAAGGCAAGCTGTTTTGTAATTATTCCTGATGAGGTTCCTTGAACCTGTCTTTTTGGTGTCTGTTGCTGGACAGCCTCCCAGACAGATAATTGGATCTGCACCAGGATGTCAGTTTATGTTCTCTGCTGCCAGAGAGCACGTCGGGCAAGCAAGTTCCCACCTATGCTGCTTTGGCAGCCAAGTGAAATCCTCAGCCAGGAGCTACATGCCTGTGCACTCCTGCCTCACTAAGCCATGGCATGTTTCTGCCAGAAGCAGGCCCTGCTCACCAGAGTGTTCAAAGACAAGCACGTAAGCTGAGATTTTTTTCTTCCACACCTGAAATGATTTTAAGGAAGGGCTCAATGTGACTGTGTGACTTACACAGTGATTTCTGTGCTTTGCACCCAAGTAGCTTCAATGCATGTGTGGATGAAATGGCTGAAGTCCCTAGTTTGTTTGTTTGTTTGTTTGTTTGTTTGTTTTTAAAATTGAAGGGTGTAATCTTAGTGCATGCTTCAACAACACTGTGTTAGGGCTAATTGAGCACAAGCTGCTCAGTGGAGAGAAATGCTGAAAGAATCTGTCTGTTTAGCATAAATATATTCAGCACCTAGGGCTATCTAGAAAGAAAGAAGCTGCTGTAGCTAGTTCCAGACGATTCATATGTTATGAAGCTGAATGAAACCTGTGGGTGTGGTGGGAAATGATGAACAGCACCAAGGAACTTGGCTTTACTAAACAAACCAGGGTAGAGCTGTCCATACCACTGGATCTTCCTTGGTCATGATTCCAGCCAACTAATCTACCCGAGGGCCATTGCAAGTGAAGGTAACCAGCTTGAATCCATCCTGCTTTTGGCACATTTTCTCACCAGTTGGCTATACAATTCTTCTTCGTGAAGAATTCATGTCTTCTACATGAAGTTCATGTCTTCTACACTTATAGATGCAGCTAGGCAGTAGATTTGGGTTCAGGAAGAAAGTGATAAATTCTCTTCCTGAAACTAGGCAATGCTGGAGGAGCAACGCAATCAGCTGATCACATGTGTTGAGTGTTACCAACTATTCATGAATACCAGGCATCTGGAGGATTGCAGATCACACTTAAATTCAAATCTTTGTATATCATTAAAAGACTGCCTGGAAGAGCAAATCTCATTGCTCTACCTAAAAGCCAGTCTAATCCTTCACTCTTCAAATCTATATGGAAAAAATGGCACCTCTCTCAGAATTTACATTTTGTTGTGGCATTCAAGGTCATTGTGCTCTTTGTGTAAAGCTGTTCCACTTCAGCTTTGCTGAAAGGGCTGCGCTGAGCTCATGAAAGGCCACTGTGCCTTCTAGACCTTGAGAGAGCGAGCTGTAGCTGGGATCTGTTCAAAGAGGAATCGCTCCCCCTGGTGTGCTGAAATACAGAGCTGAAGTGTCCCCGTGTGCTGAAGTACAGAACTGCCCTCAAAAAGCCTTGGAGTTTAGCTGTTTCATTTCCCTTTCCCGGGTGGTGACAAAATCTCTTCCAGAAATATTCTCAGCTGAAACATGCAGATTGATAAAAACATTTCCTTCTGGTTTCTTCCATGACCTCTATTCCTCAAACAAACAGAGTAATGTGGTGTTTTACTCAAGTGCTGCAAGAGCAAGTCACAAATACGAGTGCAATGGGTTGACATCTATGTCCCAAATAGTTAATAGTTTGGCCTGTTATTTATGTCTGTTGTACAAGACTAAGTGTGCTTAGTTGACAGTGATAAAATTGTTTGCTTCTGAAAACTAATTCCTTAAATTCGGGCCATGCTAAGTAAGGATTTTTTTCCAGTTTACAGTGCCACTAGAAACTACACAGGCTGCTGGCTGCAACTCTCATCGCATTTTGGATACTTTTAGCCGAACCTACTACTTCCTATGCATTTGGACGGCTGGAAGAGATTGATCATTTATAAACAATTCTGTTGCTGAGATCAGACTCTTTGCCCTCTTTGATCCATACTAGCTCTGCAAGTGAAGAGGAGATAAAAAATAAGAAAATCAGATTTGTTCAGAGAAGTCAGCTAGTTGGACAGATATGAATGACAAGACACTATCTGAAATAAGCTATTTAAAAATAGATCTAGTCATGTTGCTCTGTTAGAAAAGACAGTAATTATAATGTGCCTTACTGTCTCTACTATTAAGGTAGAAGAGGGAACATTGATCTTTACCCTACACGACAGTACAATTCACCTCTTGACCCACTGTTGAGTTTAACTTACATTTGACTGAAGAATTTTTTGCTAGAAAGACATCTGATCTTGGTTAACTCAGGAATAGTGAATCTACAAGATACCTTGGACTGTTTTTTCCTATGGCTGTGATATTTTTTAATTGCAGTTTACCTGGCACTTTTTGTATACTACCCAATTTGGATAAAGAGCTGTTTGTAATCCGATACTTTTGCATTTTCCACCATCGTTGGGTCACATACTAGCTTCTTTATATTCTAAAAAAAGGAAATATTTACATGTCTCCCTGTCACACATCCTGTTTGGTCCTCCCATCCTTGTTATGGTTCTCTTCTTGATCACATTTTCTGCCTTCCTTTCTGAGAAGAGAATGTGAAGAACAGACAGAACCAGTCTCACTAATACCCTCCACGGACAGGAAACCAGCCTCTCACACTGACTGTTTGCTGCTTATTCACCCACAGATCACAGTAAGCCTTTCACAATTGAGTTCTTTGACTCAATCAGGACACTCTGATCCTTCTGACGTAAATGTTTTTTTAGGAAACCCATTCTATGTAGATAGAAACTGCACTCTTTTTTTTCCCCCAGCTGTCAAAGCGCTACCCTTAGAGTTTTCAAAAAATGGATCTTCGTATTGGCATTTTAAGTGCTAAGCAGTTTTTAATCAGTATTTTCAATCTAACAGACCACAAAATGATCCATAAGTCAAGTCTGGACTACATAAGATCAATTTTATGAGAACTTTGCTATCCAAATCTCAAAGAAAATATTCACAAGAACTGAATTAAGAAAAATATATCTGTGTCTGCCTCTTCCTCCCTAGACAGTTTTCTCTTGCTTGTTCAACACCTCATCAGAAGAATCCGGCCTCTAGCTGTTCCTGGGTTGTAAGCCCTTCTTAAATACAATAAGGAATGAACCTGTGACTTCAGTTTGGTGAAACTCCAAGGGCAGAGGAGTTACAAATCCTGGGCCATATTGCTATAGCATTTTTTAATTACAACCAGGAATTTACAAATATAAGATGTCTAAAAATGAAAGTGATCCAGAACTTCTGAATCCCTAATGGCCCTATCAAAGGTAGGCTTTACCACCTGCCAAATGCTGGTTCATGTCTGTTGGTTTGTATCCTGTGAAACATTTCCATTTTTTTCCATGCCTGTGTAGAGAGAGTACATATCAGATAGGTCCCTTACAAGGTACAGCCAGTGCAAAGCTAGATGAGATTAACTCTAAGTCACGTATGTGTGATCTGATGGGTAAGCATAGCCGCAGTATCCTAGTCTAAAATAACTCAGTCAAGAAATTCTTAAACTACATCCTCTCTGAAACTGAAATAGATTAGGTGGAGCAACTATGGGTCACAGGCTCAGGCATTTAGGTGTTCAAGTCTTTTAGTGGATCTCAATGGCCATGCTGTAAAATTATCCTGTCGTTTGTTATAAAACTGACTGTGCTGTTGGATTTCACAGGGCTGTGATGTCCATGTTTCATCATAGCAACTCGATGGTTGTCCATACATCACTTGGGATCTGTGATCCCATTCACGTGGGAATGTACCACGTGAATTACTGAGTCTTTTAAGCTGATGATAGATATAAAAAATAACATGCACCCCTTCCAGTCCTCTCTTCAAACTGATCCATTGTGGTCAAGATCCCACAACACTGAACTACTTTTACGTTCTTAAGCAATTGTATCAATGATGTTATCAATCTCTTCTACTTTTTCATTTTTTGGCATACCAAGTCTGGTCAAGGATCCATTCTTGAATCTCCTCTGTTTTGTTCATCATCTGCTTAGATGGTGGCATAGGTAAAAAAGAAGTATAGATTTATCCCTAATCTGTTAATGTAAACTGGAGAACTAATTTTATTTTCTTCAAGTTTGTAGTATACCAGTCCCTAAGACCGAATATTTTTCACCATGGGGTTGAAAAGTACCATTCAAATGATCCAGAGGGAGGACTCTGTGTCAACAAATGTCTCCATTTACACACCACCACTTCATTTGAAATTCCCACAACAACATTCCAGAATTATTTGCTGAAGGCAAAAACAGTAAAAGAATCTGAGGGGAGGGGGGTGCATGAGAGGGAGAGAAAATTGCTTTGACAAGAGTCAAGTCATAGAAGAGAGTAAAGACAGAGCAAATGAAAGATTTATGTTCTTCAGAGGAGAAGGAAAAAGGAGTAAGAACTTACAGACTAAATACATAAGACACAAACAAGCAAACCCATGAAGAATTTTAAAGTAAGAAACTGCTTTGGATTTAGAGCCTCAGAATGACTGAAAATGCAGCAATTCTAGATTTTGCAACATCACTAGGCAACCTGCTCCTGTGCTTTATCACCCTCCCAGTAAAATATGTTTCCTGATGTTCAGATGGAACATGCTGTGCTTTAGTTCATGCTGATGGGGGTTTTTTTCTGTCACTGGACACCACTGAAAGAGCCTGTCCACATATGCCTTCTTCAAACACTCCTTTCAGTCTTCCGTACATGTTGGACAGTCCCAGGTCTCCCTTCCTCACCTCATAGGAAAGAAACTCCACCGCCTAAATGGTCTTAGTGGCTTTTTGTTGGACTCTGTGTGGCAGCTACATGTCTCTCTTAACTTGGAAGCCCAGATCTGGATGCAGGTGCTGCATCACCAAAGCTGAGCAGAGGGGAAGGATCACCTCTCTCCATCTGCTGGCAGCATTTTGACTAATGCAGCCCAGAATTAGCTTTCTTGGGGTCAAGGACACATTGCTGGCTCATGTTCAACTTGTGGTCCATCAGTATCCCCAGATTCTTTCCTGCAAAGCCATACAGCCAGAGGCATAATTTATAACAGGTTTTTTTCAACATTTCATTTTAGTGCAGGAGTTAAAAGAGAAACGTCTCCTTGATTGTGGGGGATGGAGAAAGAACTATTCATGTAATGAAATACGAGTGGAAACATAACAAAGAAAATAATTATTTACAAACATTAGAAAGGGCAAACAAAAGGGGAAACGAATTGTTTATATTAATCATAACTCCTGTTTATAATCTTAGCTCTTACTCATGGTCTCTATTAGCAGGGCAATACAGAACCTGACTGGATGCACCTACTTAGCATTCATCATGTAAGAGAAGTTCATCATACACAGTGCAAGGCTTACGTCCCACTTCAGTCTTATTTTATAGTGTGAGTAGGATGTAAAGGAGTTCATCAGCCTCATAATGGCTCTATTTACACGGATTTTTTTTCCTCATAAAAGTAGTTCACTTAAAATGCCTTTACTTCAATGAAATGTCACTATATTTACACTGAAGTAATCAAAAGTAAGATTAGACTACCATCTGTAGCAGATTTGATTTGAAAAATGTCTAACTCTCTGAAAAGTTGCTTTTATTAAGTGTCTACATGGAGAGATAAGTGACCCTCTTCTGGAAATTTTCATGCTTTCTCAATTGGAATTTAGACAATGGACCAGTTTTAAAGGAGAATACTGAAAACTCGATGGGATTGAAAGATCTATGGTGTTAGTTTCAGTAGGAGAAGATTTTGATGTTCCCAGGAAAGAAATGGAATGTACAAAAATGTAATGTCCACCAAGTACAGTCATATATCAGCACAAAGTGCACATTTCTATATATACCACAGGTATATACATATATGCACCACATAGATGTTTGGCTTAAAAATGAATTCGAGTGTCAGTATAAAAGTAATAGTAAATTTCTCGTCTTATTTCCTTACACTCATTGACAATTACTAAATACAGTGGCCAGCTGATTGACTAACATTAATAAAATACTGGAATTCATTGCATTATTCCAGTTTTTATCAAATGAAAATTCAGCCCAGTAGTATCTTAAGGAAAAAACCCAGCATTATTGGAAGAAGCAATACAACAAGCAAGCTACAGAATTCGGAGAAATGAAAACAGAAATGAAATATGAAAAACAAAAAATTGTTTTGGATTTGCAGTCTTTTCCACCTGTCCTGCAGAGATTTTCTGCTCTTCAGGGGTAATTCAGATTAACAGTATAATGAAAAGATTATTCTCTCCTGCAACAAGGCACTATGCTGATCTTCCATCTCTGCCTTGCCAAATCCTGGCACCAGAGGTGTTCCAACATTTCAAAAATAGGTTTTTTATCATAGACAGATGTTTTGTGTCAAGAGAGAGACTTAGTGAGTGTTAGCATATTAATAATAATTTTTTATCTACTCTAATTTAAAGTGAGCAGGGATTTGTCTACTCAGTGCCTAATGCTTTATATCCCCAGTTCCATAGTATCACAAATATTTTCTGATACGCAGCCCACACTTCTGCTTATCAAATTTCAACCCCTTTTTTGTTGTTGTATTTTTGAGGCCTTTTTGAATATCTGCTGTCTGTGACTGTTGTATGCTTTTTTGAGGTATATGATTAGGTGAGATGAGATGATGTGGCATGCTGTGATGTGACATGACACGAAGACTATAGGAGAGAATGGAAGAAGGAAATGCATCCACATGAGGAAGAAATTGGAAAGACAGCTTTGGAAAGAAAATCACAAGTCTGTGCACTCTGAAGCAGTGCTTTTCAATTTCAGAAGGGTAGATAATAGATTATATGAATATTTCATATATACATATGTTCAGACATCTAAATTTTAAATTAATAATATCACTGTCACAAAGCCATCTGTATTAATTAAAGGGGCAAACCATGAAGCCATGTCTGATGTCAAATGTTACCTTATAATACATCTGGACCCACAGAACCATTCAAAAAGAAAACATTATTAACAATGTGGATGCATTTGCACAATCTGCCCTTTTGGGTTCTTTTGATATTTTTTTATGCTGACTTTGGTTTACGATCACTTTCCACAGACGTCAGGACTTCATATTGTGTATTTCTATTCACAGTTGAGGTTGCAGAATGTTTTCATAGTTGCATATGAAGAGCTGATGTTTTTGGGCACAGTATGAGAGAGAAAGCATGGTATGAAGTTTCAGATTAGTTGTATTAGTGTTGTAATGGGTGACAGTGAAGTTATTAACAGCTCTTGTCAGTACCATTATATTACAGGATTAAAGTTTGCTGCTTCTTTTCACTGTATCAGGATGCCTGCAGGCTCAGACAGGCACTTCCCCACGGGTCACAGTTCCATATGGGTACAGGGACAAAAAAACTGCTTCCTTTTTTAAGACCAAACTTTTGCAGAAAAGTCCTCTGACAAGATTTGTCTTCCTTGGCAATTCTGAAGTTAGGATTTGTGGAAGAGAGACAGACATGCTACTGATTAGACAGGTTGATAGAAAGAGGAAGAAAAGGTGAACAGTTGCAGAGACACCATGTCAGAAATAAAGAAAACACGGCAGTTTAACCCACAGGTGAGCACCAAAGTAGATGAGGTTATAACAGTTGTGACTGAAAATTTATTAAGTGGCCCGAGGATTCCTGACATCATCTCCCTTTTCCATTATCACTTTCACCAAACTGATGGTTTCTTTCACCACAGCACTGAGCACTCTCCCCTGCAACACACGATTTCCTTACTGTCTCTCACGCCGTATCAAAGGTGCCAGAAACACTTCAACAACTAGAAATCCACAGCACAGACACAGATATTTTATTAGTGAAAAACTGAAGGATAATAGGAAACTACAGGATTTTAAAAGATTTCCATGACAATGCATTATGAATATCCATGGAACAGGAGAGATGAAGCATGAGATTTCTTTCAAGTCTCAGGAAATTGTCAGTTCAAGACTTATCTCATTTTCATGTTAGGTGTGACTTTGTAGAAGACAGTCTGGGTTTTTTCCTGTGAGAAGGACCATAAGATCTGATCTATTCTCTCAGCCATGCAGGATTCAATTTGTTTGGACCCAAAGGCAGATATTAGATCTGTGAAATGAATTGCCGCTCAGAGTGAACAAATTCACTGACAGCATTTCTCATTAAATTGTTTTAGCACTTTGTTTATTCCACTTCTGTTCCCAGTCATATTTTTGTACTCTCTAATCACTTCTGTGTGAGTATATGAAGCCCTTGGAAATGTTACTTCACCAGATTTTGGGGAAGTAGCCTTTGTTTATGGCTCTGAAATAATTAATAATCTTTTACAGATGGAGAAGCTAAGGCACAGAGGAATGAAGATCCCTGTTCATAGATAGGAAATTGACCATAACTAGGTTTCACACCTAAATCACTATTCCCTACCCTTTTTTAGACTTCTTTTGAAATAAGTGGATGCAATTCTCTCACAATGCAGTTGCTATGAAAGCATTTTAAAAAGTGACATACCCCTCCAAAAATTCACAGGGTAAAATGTAGTGCTCACCCTGAAGTTTAGGCAAAACCACAAATAAATGCTACTGCTCCTGGGAGCTACATGATCTTACAAGACCTTCAGATGCATTCTCCTCTCATGAATTGTGTTTGTTCTCTGGCAGGTCTGTGTAGCAACATCAGTGAGAATGAGCTTCAGATAGGAAAAGCATCATCTGGATCCACTCTGTTTCCATCAGCACTGAAACATGTCTGCAGAGGTGATCACAATGTGATCTTTCTCAGTTATCAATCCAAACAAATCAAACAGGAAAAAGAAATGGAGAAAAAAAGGCTGAGAATGGGATACATTCCAATGACAAAATTGACTTCTGGGCTTTTAAGGTCATTATAAATACACAGTTTAGGGACACGGGTGTTTTAGACCATGTAGGTACAGTTCATCTCTTGGAATGAAAGGAGAGTATTCAGAGGTATCAAGAAGCTGAGTCATAGGTAAATAAAACAGAACATCCTTGAGTAGGTATATTTCACTAGCTCTTTGGGATCCTGAGTGCATCTCTAACATGGTTTTGGACCATTACTGGACCATTTTTGAACATTTGGATGTCCTGATACTGTCCTTTTGTATATTTATACCTGCTTTCATCTCAGAGGTTATTGTTCCATTGACAAGCTCTGGGGCTGTGTCCATCACAGCTGAGCAACACCCATGCTGTCCTGCAAGGCAGTCACATGAGGGGCTGCCTCCCCCACTGCACCTAGAGACATTTTAATAAATTAACCATCCCAGTGCTGAGTCCCCACCGTTCAGCCATTTCCCCTTCACGCTGGCAAGTTTGTTTTCTGCTCAGCTACTGTCTGGTACCCATTGTCCAAACACATAGGCCCCAGTAGTTTTCTTCTAAAAAAGTATTGCAGGCTAGGCTAGTACAAGAAGGGGCATTGTCTGTCCAACAAGTACAACAGATTTTACGAGCAAGAAGTTTCTGAATAGCTCGTCATCCTCCAAGGCCTGGAGCATGGGAGATTCCCAAAGCCTGGAACAATAAAAATTGCCCATTCATAGTCTTAAAATAAATACATTTGTTACAGGAAATGAGTTTTGCTGCATCAGCAGACCAGACTTGGGTAAAGGTTTTTGTTCTCAAGGTGGTGGACACTTTGAGAACTCTCAAGACACACATATAAATGATCCATCTTTTATAGGTCAGACATTTTGCATAACCAGAAGATCTATAATTCAGCTTTTACATGACTAGAGAGCCGATGAAGAGGTCACGAAGGAAATACAATTCTGACCCAGGGGGTAATTCAGCATTCCGGGGTTATTGCACGCTTACTGTACTTGACTAGACTTTGTACAAGGTGTCAAATTACCTTCCAGTCTTACACTGCCAGGCCTCAGCATTTTCCAGCATGTGACATCTGAGATCCATGCAGAAAATGCACATATTCCTGACATTATTTCTGAATTTCTGTTCCCATTTCGAGTTCATCAACCAGTCTCAGGTAGACTGGATCATTGATTCTTGCCATGGTACGATATTCAGTAACCAAATCCTTTCTTTCTGACAGATGGAAATACACAGCCAGAACACAAAGCTGTCTCTTTGATTCTCATCCTCCTGCTCTAACCAGGAAATTTGGATTAAAAGGAATCCTAATTAAAGATTCAAATCTTTCATCTTGCTCCATCCCAGCATGGGAGCTTCAGCGCAATACAATACATAATGACCCCTCTGGAAAGTTTGAAAATAAAGATGTCATTGTTAAGAGAAATAAATAATTTTTAAGTAAAATAAAGGTTGGCTGCATGCCCATTGTAATTATCTCTGATACTGAGAGCCACAGGGGTTCTGCCTGTAAAGACCCAGCCAGCTTAATCTGCCAAAATGAAAAAAAAAAAAAATCAAAATAAAAAAAGAAGCTTCTTCTTCATCTCTTTATTAACTTAAGTAAAATAAGGTGATACCCTAAGAAAATGTACTAACTACATGCAGCATCATGCTTTTCATAAGGAGGGAATGAAAACCCTTCTGCCTCCTTTTAATGAGGTGGGCTGTGCTTAAGAAATTGAGAAGTCAAGCCTGCAGTTACTGACAAATATACTGAAAGGGCAAGATTGGGGTAACAGCAGATCTTGCCAACAGGTATCACACCACAGAAATACAAGGCTGCAGAACAAAACTAGGAAAAAGCTGTGTCTCTCTGACCTGCATATCCAAAATGTAATACAGAAATCAAAGAAGAAAGAGCTGAAAAGGAGGAAGAGACAGGAGTATACTTCTATATAAAGTCAGCACTTGTTCAGCATTCACTGGCTTTGCACAACACTAGGTAGTGCTTTCAGCTGCTCATCTTTACCAGCACTGCAAGACCTGATTTCTTAAAAAGATAGGTAAGACAAATGGTTGTCACAGTATCTCATGGTTCAATGGGTAATTTAAACATCTGCAATCACAGCCAAGGATCTCTGTTTTGCTGCCTTTCTGCTCAAGGAAGCAGAGGTTTATGCATGTGTATTAGGATGTTAGTCTCAATGAAACACTGAAAGAACATACAGGGCTCATCATTTACCCTAAACCAATTGTGGAAAGTAGGTCTTGATCCTCCATTAGTTTCCCACAAAAGGATGGGAGAAACCCTTCTACTGAGTTTTGTAAGTTCCCTTCATGTGTTTCTGCAAGGTTCCTGAGCACTTCATAGAGAAGGGGGCATTTCTGAGTGTTTACAGCTTCTCTCTATCCACACAGACTACGATGTCCTCAGTGTTAGGAACAGGCCAAAATTTAGATGGCAGCAGTGTAGATGTCCCTCAGTTTAGCAGGTTCCTCAGGAAAACTGATCAGGTCTTCCTGTCAGTTGTTACTCCTAGAGGGAGTCAAGAATTAAATCAGATTAAGTCTGAATTATTCATAAGATAAGTTAAAAAAACCCCAAAACCTAGTGGCTGATTACAAAATAATTAAAATTTTGAACATGGAGTTGCAGGAAATTTAAAATATGGACAAAAGTCAAGCTTAAGGTAATATTTTTTCTCAGAAGAAAATAAACATGAAAGTCTGGAATGTCATTTCATTGTGATCTACCCTGGGTAGTAAAAAAAAATCACATTTTTTGCTATTGCTGAAGTCTAAATCTTTTAGATTACAAATCTATGGGCTTCTGTGCTTGAGGGGACTGTTTTGCAGGTTTATAAAACTGTATTTGTGCTGAAGGATCTCTTATAATCCTACCTAAATCTTATGGGTTTGCCTGATTATTTTCTTTAGTTCCCTGTGTTCTTCCAAGCCACTAATCAATTTTATTGCTTTATTTTTAAGGATAAGATCACTGTCTGTATAATTCTACCTTTGCCTTAAAATTGTTTGCATCTGTGCCTAATATGATCTGTCTTTATTCTCAGCGGGACGTTCATTATGCTAAAATGCCTAAAGTGAATTTTTAAATTCTACTATTAAAATTTTGTGAAGACTCAGTAAATGCAATACTCCTTAATTAAAACTTTAACCAAAACTGCAAAATTTATTATATATTATTTGGAATGATTTTTAATGTAGGTGCTCATCACCTGATTGGATATGCGTGTCCACATAAGACTGGATAGTTGTACAGATCTCATTAACTTTTGTAACAGAGCTGTGGAAGAGTGTGTGTCTTGATGTACTACTTGTAAAGTGTTCAGGAATCAAGAAACTACATTCTTTTGTTACAGAACTTTTTTTTTCCCCTCCAAGTAGCTAAAGTCAAATTTTGAGAATGGTTAAACCTGATGATTTTATTAAGGAAACATTAATATATGTTGATTAAAATGATATTGAGGAGTATCAAAATACCACTTGACTGGTAGTTCCATGCTCTGAAATGTTACTGCTAGTCTGTAATGAAGTCCCACTCAACAAAGGAAGAGAAAAAGGAGAAGCTCCCTGCCTTTTTGTCCTTCTTACTTTTCAATAGAGGAATTAAGCTCTGCTCATGCCTCACTAGACTTATTCTTCCCAGACGTGTTTGATTGTGTTACTCACTGATTATTCATATTGAGTTGACTCAAGCAGTGAGATTCTGTCACTTTTCTTGGAAGTTCATACAATTATGAAATCTTTTTATTGTTTAATTATTAATCCTTAAAGCAATCCTTAAAGCCTTATGGTGGGTCACTAATGATGATTTCAGTTTGACTGTCAGATAGCCTTCTCAGATTTTGAGGCTGTCATTCCGTTTATGTTTGTTTAAATACTGTAACAGTGTCACAGAATTTAATGAAGGACAGAACTTAACTTGCTTTTATTTGAATAAACAGAGCATCTGCTCCCTTTGGTAGCTGCCTTGTGATATCCAGATAGGATTGGCTTGGCTGATAATTTAGGTAACAGCAGTTCTGACAGGTATGTTAGTGGCCTGCAAAAGATAAATATATAATTTTGTCTAGGACACAGAGCTGAGCAACATGGATTTTTCAAGGAGAACAGCAGGATACATATATTGACCAGTTTAGTTTTGCAGTGCTCTAGTTTGGACAGGCTCCTCTCCTCTCCTCTCCTCTCCTCTCCTCTCCTCTCCTCTCCTCTCCTCTCCTCTCCTCTCCTCTCCTCTCCTCTCCTCTCCTCTCCTCTCCTCTCCTCTCCTCTCCTCTCCTCTCCTCTCCTCTCCTCTCCTCTCCTCTCCTCTCCTCTCCTCTCCTCTCCTCTCCTCTCCTCTCCTCTCCTCTCCTCTCCTCTCCTCTCCTCTCCTCTCCTCTCCTCTCCTCTCCTCTCCTCTCCTCTCCTCTCCTCTCCTCTCCTCTCCTCTCCCAAAGACTTTGTGATACTGTCCTTGAGAAAAGCCCAGCACTGAATTGGCAGCAGATCTGATGGTATATGATGGTAATTTATGTTTTTGAAAGTAAATGTAATGAATTTGGTCTGAGACAGGAACAACGGTTTATTTGGTTTTTCTAACACTAAAAAAAGATTTGCTGAGCTGAGAGATGCCTTGCCTGACTCAGCACAAAAAGGCCTACCTCAAATGCCTACCACAAATGTTTATTTAAACTTGAAAATCTCATGCTTGCTGGTCACCCTAGGACCACAGGCAGGCCGCGGTGAGGATGTAGCCATTCTGCTGCAGTGAGAATAAATGAACACCAGGCAGCAGCAGAGATTTGAGTGGAGAACAGGCAGGGCTTGAAGAAATTCATCTCTGCCTGAACTTGACATATAAAGACTTGTTCAGCTTATCTCTTTTTGGAGAAGGCATGTATTTGCCAACTCCAATTAAATACAAGCCATTTGAACTAGGTTTTAGTTCCAGTGGCTAGAAACATCAACCTAACCCCACCCCCCAAACTCTATTCTTTGGCTAAACCATTGACACCTGGGGGTATGTCAGACCCCATATATAAAAAGTGCACAGGCTTTATGAGGCTAGATTTACAACCTTGGAATGCAGCTGCTACCTCTAAATGTCAGGGCATTTGTCCATAAAACTATACACCTGGTTCTCATTCCCAGGCTTGACTGCACCCTGGCTCAGACAATGAGTCTCGCTTGGTTCATTTGAAAATGCTATATCAGCTAACAGAGCTCTTGTAATATAAATAATCGATTTTTATAGAAGAGGTAGCATTCTTTGTCTGCCTGATTTAATTACATTTTCTTGAGCTGTGCCACATTTCTGGCTCCTGAGCCCCTCAGTGCAAACTCCTGCATGCTGCTCAGAGTGAAGCTATTTGCACAGAAGGAGGGCTGGTAGTTACAGAACAAGATTTGCCCAAAAGATCTTTCAAAAGAAAAGAATATCTTGTTGTACATACTGATTTGCATTCTGAGACACTGAAGACCCATTGAAACGAGTTTTCAGTGAGGTTCCTCTGTCCCCACAAAAATCCTGCCATCTTTGAATAAAACATATTACATTCTTTTGTAACTAAAAAATTCACCTACATAAATGAGCAGATGATTTGGGCTTGTTCTCAAGATTCCACTTAGAAGAAGCCACAATAGAACTTTCCAGGCAGCAGCAGAAGGGAATGATAGAGGTGATTCAATCTGGTCATGATAAGCATCAGCTGCTGCATAATTTGTCTCCACTGACTCACAATACAACGAGTGAGGTTAGCAGACATGCAGCCCTTGTAAATAGCAAGAAGTTTTCTATATGGGTGGTATCTGTTGCTCTATGGCTAAGCACTCCATCAGAATTCATAGGAGTTTAGATTTTCTGAAAATCAGATCAGCCGAATGTGAAGATGCTCATTTTTGAAAATGCTCAGTCAAACAGAAGTTTGTTTAATCTCTACTTGGACATAGAAAAGTTCTGATTTCTGTGTCCTACATACCTGCTGAAATGACATTTTCCCTTGAAGCAGTTCTGGTTCAGAACCTATAGCGGCAAAACATAAACTGTTTTTTATTTTCTTAACCCAAGATGGCTCCATGTTAGCAAATATAAAGCTTTGCTGTTTTGTTAGACACTTTCTTTAATAATTGTGTGGCAATTTTATTCTGAATAACGACAATTAGAAAAATTCCAGCAATTCTGAAATTAAAACTACTCTGCTCAAATCAGATATCTGAGACCCCCTTAAGAGAGTTGACATTTATTTAATCAGAATTGTGTTTCTGATACAGAGTTAAGTTGGATTCTACACGAAAGGAAATGCATTTAGTCCAGTCGCTGAGAGATTAGTTACACTAATTTGTGCCTGAATTCTGCTTCCCTTATTATAGACGCTGAATATATACTTATTTGCAATCAGCTCTGATCCAGGTGACTGCAGGTTTTTGTATTTCCTTAGTGAAAGAGTGTGGATTTGTCCAACATGCCAAAAGCCAGGGATGAATGGGTTTAGCAATTTTTTAAGGGAGTTGATGCATGACCCCTCTTTCTTACACATCACAAAAGTATTTAAACCAATGCCACAAACTTGACCACCCACTGCATTCTGCTTCTCAGTGGGGATACAAACCCAAAAATTTTCAAAATGCATCAGGGCTCTAAAGACAGGCTGCATAGTCCTAAGACTTCTGCATCTCTGCTCTGTGTGTGCTGCACTTCCAAACAGCTGACATATTAAGCTGAGAGCAAATATAGCTGTTCTCCTCTCTGAGTAGCTGAAAGTGTTATCCTACTTGGGGATTTTAAACTGATGTCACAACTGTGTCTTCCAGCTTATCTACCTGAGCAAGCTTTAAATGCAACCAAGGCAGCACAGACATCACTATAGGTGAAAAAAACCTGCTCAAAAAGCTAAGTAAATCCCAGGCACCTAACCTTCCACAAACATTCCTACATAAAATCTTTCCCACTGGGAGTTTCTTCACACTTTCTTGTTCTGTTGTCTTCCTAATTTTTGATCTACAGCACTCAAGGCTGTAGCATTTAGTCCTTTGCTTAAAAAAAATCCCTCAATAAGATAAGCACTCAGAAAGCCAGCATATATGCCTTGAAACACAGGAAGGAAAAGATGAGGTTTTACCTTTGGAAATGTGAAAACCGTTTGAAGGATTTTAAAATACTGAGAAAAATAAGCTGACGGAGAAATTCTGCAGCAACACAAAAGAATATTGGTCTGTCCTTAGTTTTTCGCTTACACCAGTGCTCTTACTCATATATTTACACAGAATTTCTATCAGAAAAGAGTGACTAGTGACCAGCTCAGTGCAGGGTCTGTGGGCTCCTGCACAAAAGACGCCAAAGGTCTCTGGCATTGGAGCCTTCTTTTGGTTTGTGCTCTGACAGTTATTGAACCCCAACCCCAGCCACAGCACAGATAAAAATTGCATTGCTAGAAAATGGAAGATCATCAAATATTATGTATCAGAAATTAGAAGTCTTATCTAAAATTAGCTTTCCCTTTATCCTAACAGTTATTTCATACATGGATCTTGCTGTAGTCAGTGCACTCTCCCATGAAATATAGGATGGGCTCTGCCACACATAGTTGTGCCTAGAATCCTAAATTGTAACTTTCAAGCCAAGTACCTTTAATGTGTGAGGCAAAGGAGCATGTAAGAGTTATGAGACAGCAGTCACTAATTGCCTTGGCCCCAATGACTAAAACTCAAGATTGGATTTTAATACTAGCCAATATCCAGAAACAGGACAGAAGCCTGCAATGATGTGTATTTCAGCTGGTTGTGCACTATGCAACCACTTCTCTCACAATATACTATCTAAACAGAGACTGGAAATCCTTCACTAGATTTATTATCTTTTAAATATGTAGGTTATCACTATTTGATGCAATCTTGTAAGAAGTAACTTCATATGCAATAATTAACCCAGCAAGGTGCACAAAAGTATTTTGAAGAGTCAAAGTATAAGCAAAACCCCTCATGTGACTGGACAATTTCTGATTATAGCAGAGGTTAGGTATTAGGAAGAAACTTTTTACTGTGAGGGTGATGAGGCACTGGAACAGGTTACCCAGAGAAGCTGATGATGACTCAACCCTGGCTGTGTTCAAAGCCAGGCTGGATGGGGCTTTGAGTAATCTGGTCTGGTGGGAGATGGCCCTGCCAATGGCAGGGGAGGTTGGGACTAGGTGACCTGTAAGGTCCCTTCCAACCCCGTAACTTTCCATGATTCTATTAATTCTGCTCCATTTTACAAAACAGGGGAGGGCACAGAATGCAGTGGTAGCACAACAGAGAGCAAAACAATTTCAACTGCAACATACATGGAACAGTTTAATGAGGCACAGGCATTTTTCCTACTGACTAAATAGGTCTCCAGCTGACTAGCACAGCATTGACAGCCTCCTCAGAATACAGGGTGTTCTCCACCTCTGGCTTTAGCCAGCGTAGAAGGACCAGTACAAGGTCAAAGACAAAATGTGCTTTATCAACATTTTGGCAGAAGGTGATGCTTGTACATAATAAGTTCTGAACTTGGTTATGTGTAGCTGTTCCTAGTTTTTTTCTCGTTACCTGTCCTCTCCAACCCTGTTCTCATGTTTATGGAGTTTGTTCTCACTACCTCCTTGAAATAAAGGAGATTATTAGAATTTAAGGCCAGAAGCAACCCTAAAATCACATAGACTGACCTTCCATACATCTTAGATGCTTGTAACTCTCCACATGCCAGAGCTCTGGGTAAAGGTGTCTAGATGGAGCTTGTTTTCAAGAAAGTGTTGAGGATTAAAAATTTACCATTTGTTGAGGAATTTTGTTGCCCAGTTAATCAATGCTGCTCTTACAGATAATATCACTCCTTTTGTTTAAAATTAACATTGGTTTAAGCTCTAAGCCACTGTTTCTTGTTATGTCATTCACAGGTACTTTACAGAGCTGTTGCCAGGCTGGCATTTTCTCCTTGAGGAGATACTTAAAATTGTAACATGCCACTTCTCATTTTTCTTTATTTTAATACTTGTATGGACTGTACTTTTTAAGCCTTTCAGTATCAGGCATGTTTCCCAATCATTGATTCATTGTTAGGGTTCCTGTCAACAAGTTTTTTAACTTTTCAGTTGCTTTAACAATTTGCATATTAATTGACATTTTACATTCTTTCTCTTGCATAACACTTTCAATATGCACATCAAGAGTTTCACACTGACTGTTGATTCCTTTGTCCTCTACTACCCCAAGATGTTTTTCAGTTCTGTGCTCCCCCTCACACCCGGTCCATTGTTATAGATAGCTTTCTTCTTTGATAACCTTGGTTTATTTAGCTGTATTATTAAAAACAGAAAAACAACCCGCACAAGACTTACATCTCTAAGTATGAATCCAGATTGCCAAAAAACTTCCCAGTGTCTTGTAAAACTCCTCTGTTTTAATCTTTATTCTGTTTATTGTTGCAGTGCTGATGATAGAGTGAACAGCAGTGATATGCTCCTTGTCTTTTTTCATTAGTCTTTATGTTATACAGTTTTACACTAAGCTCACAGTGAGACCTGAAAGAGAACACAGGAGCCTGGGTCTCATTTTCCATTCTCCCATCTTCCTAACAGAATGACTAAACAGTAACAGGAGCAATGCCCTGGTCCCAAAAGGTTTTTCCACCGATATGATCTGCTGCCTTCTTACCTTACATCCTGCTACAGGCAAGCATGGGCCTAGAATTTTCTGTTTTCCCATGTCACCTGTTCACCACTCTGCACTGTCTGAAACAGTGTAGAAAGTGTGTCCCTCTGGAATAAAATAATTAATTCTAAAAACGAGCAGTTAGTGTTTGCTCTCAATTTGTAGCCCTGTAATCTGTGTGCATATTGTGGCCAATTATTTTATTAATCTGAAGGATTAATTCCTTCCATTTTAGGTAGGTCTCTAAAGACTAAGATGTATTTTAGGTGTTTTTTTCCATCCTCCTTTATAGAGATTTTGAAACAGAATCTGGAAAAGTTTAAACACGCACAAGTCCAGTGGCATTTATTGAGCATGAGTAATTTCAGTTATTTAATTACACCCAAGGCAACCAATGGAACTGATGTGTCTGAAGTTTTGTTTATTGATGCCCTTTCAGGTAGCCAGTAAAAAAACATTTCCACAGGCCTGAGGCAAAACTTATTTAGAAAAAGAAAGGGAGAAAGAAAGACAGAAGACAGGAAAGTGATCATTAGAATAGGCACTGCTTTGGTGGTATGTTTGTTTTATAATTGTGACAAGGTAGAACGTCCCTTCTACACAACATCACAGTATCTTCAGATGGGGAAACTCATACAGAAAAGAACACACATGAAACACAGTGTGAAAATAATGTGTTCTCTTTTCAAATGGGTTTCTGACAGTAATCTTGTGTCACAAACAGAATGATGACATATACAGCCACAGTCTCCAGTTTGTGTCGAGCCTTGCACTCAGAAGGAAACTGAATTTCTGTTGTGCTGCAGGCACACCTGTTGTGCTCCTCATGGTCACTGGGCTGGTCACAGGGTTCAAGAGCAATTTCACTGAATCATGTGGCTCTTACCTCAGAGAACTTACTGGATACTTAAACATACCAGCAGCACCACACTATCAGATATTTCTGCTACTGGGGAATGTTCTGTGCTCCACTGAGATCACTGGTGACGCCACGACTTCTTGATAACCTTATTCCCAAAACACCAGGGGGTGGCAGAGAATCCGTGGATGCATCCCAGCTAAAACTCAAATGGAATTTCTGTGAATGCTTTTAAGAATTCACAGAATAGATTGCTCATAGATGTCAAGCTAGTTGCAACTCTCCTGGAAGTTAAAGGATTCTGTATGGGTAATCACAACAAAACAAAAGCACAAGTAGGAAGACAGAAGTCTGTATTACAGAAAATTTTAGATTTATACTTCCTTTCAGAGAACAGA
The DNA here is from genome assembly GCF_029207755.1 of Chamaea fasciata. Taxonomy (NCBI): domain Eukaryota; kingdom Metazoa; phylum Chordata; class Aves; order Passeriformes; family Sylviidae; genus Chamaea; species Chamaea fasciata. Next base: position 27,073,608 of record NW_027094087.1, read on the forward strand.
ACTTTATAAAACGTGCAAAGTTCATAGTATGAACAACAATAAACACAGGTAAAATACATCTGCTTTTAAATAGTTTAAGTACATACCTGAAGTTTCCTGTAAGTGAAATAAAGACCTCCATCAAAAATTGTTCTGTTGGTCTAGATGAATAAAGAAACTTCCTTATAGTTTTTTGCATTTATAATGACATTTACCATTTTCATAACAAAAAAAACTAGAAGTAGCTCTCTAATACTGCCATTGTTTGCTGTATTAGATGTTCTCTGGAAAGTGATCCTGCAAAGTCCATGCAGTTTTTAATCAGGAACAATTCCAACATATACTGATTGATGTCAGTGTATCTTACACAAGATGTTGATGCTAGCAACCCTTTCAAGTCTCATTTCAGCACATCTGTTTCTGATCTCTTTATGTATTAATGTCTCCTGTTAGCCTTCCTGTTCATCACTCTGAATATGCTGTGGGGTCTCAGCTGGCACAAAATTAAGCAAGCCTGTCTACACCCTTTCTCCTCTTGCTGCTTTCCTTGCCTTGCTTCTCCATATCTACATGTAATTTAAGAAGTATATTGATTCAAATTACTGTCTTAGTAAACTCTTACGTAGCAGATAGTCTATCCCAGGAATCCATGGATCTTTTCCACACATATAACTAAATATTGTGTTTTGGAGGTGTACACAGTTTTGTAGGAAAAGGTAGCATTACATCACCAGGAGTCTTTCAGGAATAAGTGTCAAGCAGAGCATCCTATAGTGGCTATTTTGGCCAAATTTACTTTGTGGACAACCTGTTACTTCATCCTTTCCTCTCCTAAGGAACAAGTAACAAGGCAGATCATATCTGCTTGCTTTTTAACAGACTCAGAATTGCCAACATGTTATATTCAGTGTATTATTGAAAATAATAAATCTATTATTATTTAGATTACTAAATTAATTAGTAATCTAAATAATAATTAGTAAATAAATTAGTTATAAAGTATTATTACACTTTATTATTATAAAGTACTTTATACTTTATAATAGTAAAGTATAATAATAATAATAATGGGGCAATACTTTAGGGAAAATCAAGTAAAACTTAAAAACACAGCCCTTGTTTCAAAATAAAAGCTAACAGTGAATGAATTAATTTCCAAGGTGTTAACTGTGAATGCTCTTTTACCTTTTTCAGAACCATGTAGTGCAGGGTATCAGCAAAGATGGTATACTTAGGGTTAGAAAAGCCTACAGTCAGTCTAAGTTAAAAATCACTAAAATTATTGTACATAATTTTAGACTCTTTGATTAAACAAATTTTAAGGAACAAATCCAAATATCCCTCTACTATGGTCATGAAAATTTAAATCTTGCAGGATTCCAAATAATCATGATCTTTCCTTACTAACACCAGACTTCTCCAAAAAAACAGATAGTACTAAACCGTTCAGTTTACAGGTCTGTTCACCTGCTGAAATCATCTATCACAGGCCTTGGGAATTCATTCATTCACAGTCTGGAGAATTCATGGAAGCTGCAAGCCAGCCTACATTATCCCAATTTACAAGAATGAAGATCCAGGAAATGACAGAACTGCTACTCTAACCTCAGTACCTGGAAAATTATGGAGAAGATCATATTGGATGCCACTGAAAGGCATTTAGAGAGCAACGAAACAATGAAATCATCAGGCACAGTTAAATGGAAAGTCCTGTCTAACTAATCTGATGTCTTTCTGGTGTAACATCAGCTGCCTAGTGGGTGAAAGAAAGACAGTCAGTGAAGGTTTTCTGGATTTTAGATTTCAATGCTATTTCTCACAGCATCCTTCTGGACAGGCTTCCTAGAGAGTGGGTGAATGCCACAAGCCTGTCAGTTTGAGAAGCATTTGGACAATGCCTTTAATAGCCTGCTTTAACTTTTGGTTAAGTTTGGACTTGATGATTGCCAAAGGGACCTTCCAACAAGAATTATTCTATTCGTATTTTAAGAGAAAATTAAACTGTATTTCAAACATTAAAGAAACCTTAAACTGTTTGTGCAGCCTCATGAGACAACAGAAGAGGAGGTGAATGCTGGCCAAAAGGTCATCTGTTCTTGGACCCACTTGGAACGGGCTAACTGAGGTCAATGAGTTTGGACAGTGTCACTGAGAGTAGGCTTTACCTCATAAAAATGCAGCAGCTGTGGGCTGTTTGTGTTACATAATAACCCTTTAGATAAACCTGTTAGAAAAAGTCTCTCTTAAAAATACAGTCATTTATGGTAATGACTACTTTCCTAATACTCTATTAGCAGTGCTGCATTCCTTGGCATGTTATCTATGTAATCATCTAGAAGAATGTCCCAGACAGTTCTACATGTAATTCCAGTTCCTGCTGGGCAGTGGGGTGCTTTTTAGATATCTGAATAAACAACTTTGGTGTACCATGAAATGTGAACTGATAGCACTTGTCCTTTCCTGCATCAGGAATGCAGGTATTGTTGAAAAAAATATTATTCATGTTCTAATGATATATGCATAATCTAGTGGTACTTAATAACTTGAAAATGAATAATTAAAATATATATGACAATTTAAATTAGCAAAATCCTGAGGAAAATCAACCTAGTTCTATTTTTAATGCATACAAGAATTACAATATATTACCCCTTTAAACAGAGTCAAAGTTTTCAATCAACATACACCTACTAGGGGACATGAGATAACCAAAAAGGACGCTCTACCCTACAGGTTATAAGATTGAAAATAAGGAAAGGTAGTGCGAGTTATCCAAGGCCATTCACTACAATTAAATTTCAAGGTTACATGATGCTTTGATGATTTCCTTTTTTATTTTGTGAAACTAGGGTACTTTGGCAAAACATAGGCTTGACCATACTATGACACAGTGGCAGCTCGCTCAGTGCTCTGTCAGAGAATGACCAGTGACATGTACAATGCAGAGAGATGACAGAGGCTTCTTAAATGCCAACATCAGGATCAGATCCACTCATGGACACAACTTAGACATACACTCAGGTATATAAGGCAGTGAAGTGTGCTTGTTGGGGAGTGGTGTCCTGTGAACAAGCACATAACAGCACTGATGATGGGAGAATCTGCAGGACATTTAACTGTCCCTTTCCTGGCAGAGCTTCACCTGGAGAATGCTGTTCAACAGGTCTCTTGCATCTCCCACTGTGTACAGGAGATTCATGCTGCTGGACATTAGTATGAAAGTAACCTACCTTATAAAAAAAAAAAAAAAACAAAAAAAAAACCCACCCTGAACAAAACAAAGAAAAAAACCCCAAGGTCTAGATTTTTCTGCACTTTAATTTTTTTACTGTAGAAAACTTACTGTTCTAGAAGAAAATTGCATTTCTTATGTAAAGCAAATTTTATGTTGATATCTTCTCTGATTTCTTCCACTATGTGAAGGACAGGATCAAGCTCTTCTTTCTCATTCATTGTTTTAGAAAGTCTTCCCTCTATGTACACACCCTCCCAGTTTCTAATCTTCCTAAACAAAACAATTTAAACACTGTCTCATGTCACATTTTCTTTATGCTTTAAATAAGTTTTTGTATCCATTCTTGCATTAAGATATGACAACCAAGGCTCAATGAACTCCTTTACAGATTGGGACAGAAGAAAAAATTTTGAAGGATGTTGGCTCTGTTCCTGTTCACTTGACTCATTCAGCTTGTGGCTGCTTCCAGCCCTAAGCATTATAATATTCCCATTGTTGTTTTCTTCCTACTCTTAAATAGACTAAAATTTTAAAAAATGAAGTTGCTAACAATGGAAGTATTCTAACATCCCACCCCTTTCCTCTTTTCAGACACATTCCATTAATTTCATTATTTTCTTTGAACAGTTCATTAATTCAGTGTCATTAATTGGTAATAGAGTAGGAGAGCTTAGAGGAAAAGTTTCCAGTTGCCAACTTTCTAGTTACTGTACAATTACTGGTCCTCTGGACTTCAATTCCTGAGCCAAGACATTACTGCCTCCATGTCCATGAGCTCCTTGGGTACAAGACTTAGTCATGATTAAGCCAGATACAATTACAGTATGCACACCCTAGGACTTAATAGAATAAATAGCTGATTGAGCCAGTCCTGTGATTCACCTGCTTGGCCACCCACAGGAAATAATCACCCACATTGCAGTACTCAGTTTCCCCAAATACTTTGCAAGAAAAGGGTCCACAGCAGGTACTATGTTAGGATTGTGAAAATTTTTCATCCTGACAATAGCTGGAGATTTTTTTCCTCTGGTTGTCTACTGAGCACCCAGCTATAGACCAGCAGCTCACCTTGATTACCCCCTCTCTCTCCTAAATGTTGTTTCAGAAACACAGATGCTAAGGCCCCTATGCTATGGATCCTGAAGATTAGTCACAATGACGATTGTTATGTGTAGCTCCCTGCAATTAAGGATGCAATTAACTTCTCAGATAGCTAAAGCTCAGAGGAACAAGTTTGGTGCTCATTCACCAAGCAGACTGCAGTGGTAATCCCTTTGCCAGCCTAATTTCAAACTGTTTGCCTATCTCTCACCTCACAGGACACCTCTGCCAGAAAATGATGCTAAAAGCCTAGCAGCAGACAGAGATGGATCAGCAGTGCGTATGTTGTGTCTTGGGATGCAACAGCACACCACTGGGGTGGGGTGGGGTGGGGTGGGCAGACCAGGATGGCTCAGCCTCACCCTTGTCTGTGCCCCAGGCATGCAGCCATCTGTACCTCCTTTTGCTGAGGTTAATTCATGTTCAGCTCACAATAACACATCCAGAGCCCATCCAGCTGAAAACACATCTTTTTCTCAGGTTTCTTTTCTGCAACAAGCTCACATCTCTTTTTCAGCTTGCAGCACAGCAACATTAGCATTAGTGCTGGCACAAGGAAGGTGATAGAGTAAATGTCTGTAGGTTTGGGCACAGGGAGAAGACTTCTGCTCTCAGTGGCATTCAAAGCACATAACCTCATCTAACTGTGGCCACATAAGTTCAGCCTCACTGAAAGGTCAATGCAGCTTTTCGTTGGCTGACTTTCTTCCCCTAGGACCTTACATGGGCATGATGGAACATTCCTGTAATCTCTGTTTTACTCTTCTCCACAGTCACACAATTTTAAAATGCTTTGAAAATTTGTCCCTCTCCATAAATATTTCAGCAGAGAAGAGACAGAGATGATATGTGATAATCATGGGTGTGACACACCAAATTTCTGGTTGCAATTGGGCCAAAGTTCAGAGTGTGGCTCCCTCAAGACTACAAACTATTAATGATGGCAAGAGATTCCTATGATCTCTGTTGCACTCTCCCTCACAATTTGGAGCTGCTGAATCCTCAGTTGTCAAATTACCTATGCCATTGAGCTGTAGTGTCCTTTAGTTTGCTTCTAGCATCTTTGGAATGCCCATTTCTTAACACCCAATGACATATGAAAGGGAAAAACTGTTTCCAAGCAGTTGTCTGAACATAGCAAGTTTAGGGCAGAAAACAGGTAAACATCAGGTGGGGATAGCATACTAAAAAAACCCAAAAACTCACAAGAAAATGAAGCAAAATGCAGAAAGGTACAGCAATCTTTGTACATACATTTTTTTGCTGCAGTAAGTTGATTTCATCCAGAAACCTGACCTGATTCCTGTCACCCTGTAAAGTGTCTTAAAGGAGCTCCAGAGTAACTCATGATACTTAGGCAGGGCCATCTCCATGGTTCTGTGCCGTCCTAGGCTGAACTCAAATCACCACCTCCATCTCTTTTTCCCTCTCATGTGTAAATGGCACTTCCCCTGTTCCAACTGGGATAAGACTACCCCACCTGAGGTAAGACTACCCAAGAGGGAATCATGCTTCTGCAGGAAACGTTGGTGCAGAAGAGTGGCAGGGAATTGCAACACTCAGCTAAGGATGCAACTTGGCTGACTTTCAGGGACAGACAGCCTGATGGAGAGTTGCTGAGTGAAAGACAGCAAGCACACACCTCTCTCCCAAACTACTTCCTCTTTTAAGGAGAGGCAGCTTTCTTCAGAGGCTGTAAGAAATCTACTGTGCTTCCCACAGTCTTATTTGTACTCCACACAGGACTTCCAGAACATATTCACAACTGTAGATTTCAAAGGTAAACAGCAGACTTAAAAGAAGGGTATCAAATATTGTCAGGGACTCCAATTTATCTCCACTTCTTTCACTTTCTTTCTCTTTCAGGTGTATTTTGTCCCTGTCTGCAGACTCAGGAACAGTATTTGTAACAGGAGAATGTGAAGGTTTGCTTGAAGCTCTTCTGTTTAAAACTCCAGTCACACTTCTCTGGTGTCTCTTTCTGGCAACAGCAATCCCATCTGCTTATGCTTAAAACCCTGCCCTGGGTAACAGCTGCCCATGGCCTTCAGCTGTCTTAAGATGTTCTTTTCCCCTGTTTGAGCCATCAAAACAAAAGTGTATCAACAGAGGGACTTAAAAGGAGCCATCTTTATAAGATCTCTTGAATGCTGATTTCTGCTATGCCTACATAATAATCCCTGTAGGTACTTGCCGTACCTGAATGAAAATTTGGTCATGCTAGATCAGCAATAAAAAAACATGTGAGGGCCCAGGAATCAGGCTGCCATTTCATATCTCTCATGCTACTCAACTGAATGAGCATGCAAAGCACACGAACCCCAAACTGATGTGTGAAGTTCAGTTGGGTTACAGGTCTCTTGCTAAAAGGCCATAACAAAGCCACAGCATCATCTAGCTGTCACCATAAACCAAGGATGGCAGAAACCAAAGAAAGCTTTTATTTCTTTCAATCATAACCAGAAATCAAAGAAAACTCATTTAGATTTGTAAAGCATGACTTGGAATGGTTGTAATTGCTGCAGGTTTGGCAGGCTGGCTTGAGCGAGGTCTCTGGGTTCAGCCTGTCTGCTGAAGTGCATGAGGATAAACCCTATGAACTCAGAGTCTCACCACCCCTGTGGACATAAGACTGATTCTTTGCTCTCAAAGGAATTGCCTGGTGGGAGGGAGCTGTATATGAAAAAGTGTGAGAACCTCAGTGACTGGGAACATAAACCTCTGTTGCCTCCTTGCACCTGGGGCAGTGAGGATGAGGGATCATTGTCCAAAGAGATGAATGGAGGGGCAGGAGGAACTTTTGTACCTCAGTACTGTATAGCTGCCTGTCATGACCCTCACATGAGGGTCTTGATAAGTTCAGGCTCAGGTTAGGTAGGAACATGTGTTCACACAAGCAAACATAATTTATGTTTCACTGTTCTGTTGATGGTTGTGACCAGCCTTTCCTTTAGGGAAGCAATGATGCTTGTGTACTCAGGACCATTTACGAGAAATATCAGACAAACACAATTTGGTTTAGTCCTCTTAGCTGAAGAATAGTCCTTTGAAAAGCAATTAAATATCAAGGGTCTGACATTTGACCAGGAAAAGGCCTAGAAGTGCTTAAATCCTGTCCTGCTCACTCAGAATAAACTCTCTCACTCCCTAACAATCCTTTAGGTGCTTTGAAGAGTTGGCCCATTATCTTTACTCAGAAATGTCCATTTCCTGAAGTTCAATCAGAGCCTCCCGTGTTCCAGATTGTGCCTACTACCTCTTGTCCTGTAGGTAGACACCACTGAAAAGACCCTGGCTCTGTCCTCTTTGCATCCTTTCCTCGGATATTTCTGCAGATTGATGGATGCCCTCCAGAGCCTTCTCCGCTCCAGCCTGAAAACTCCCAGCTATCTCAGACATGCAAGGGATGCTCCTGTCCCTTAATCATTTTCATGTCCCTTTTGCAGGACTCTCCCCAGTAAGTCTATTTGTACTGGGGAGTCCAAAAACAGACACAGAATTCTAAGTGTGGCCTCACCAGAGCTGAGTAGAGGGGAAAGATCATCTCCCTTGACCTGTTGGTAATGCTGTGTCTAATGCAACTTTTCCTGTGGCAAGGGCACATTGCTGGCTCATGGTCAACCTAATGTCCAACAGAATCCCAAGGTCCTTTTCTTCAAAGCTGCTTCCCAGCTGGTGGCTCCCAGGACATATTGGTGCCTGGGATTGCTCCTCCCCAGCTGCAGGACTGGGCACTTCACCTTGTTGAATTTATGAAGATTCTGTCAGCCTATTTCTCCAGCCTGCTGAGGTCCGTCTGGATGGCTGCATACCCTGAAGTTCATCTGAGCCCATCCAGAGTGTACCGTATATATCCAGTAGGATAGACTGAGGAAAAGATGTTCCTTTTTCTTACCACACCATTGTATTTCTGACAGGTGTATTCTAAAGTGACATTAATGTGACAGCAGCTGTGCTGCCAAGTACAGCTATTTCCTTGGGCAGCTCAGCTCTGTATCTCAATATCTCAATTCCATCTTATACAAAATGGGAGCAATAACAGTAAATTTTATTTGTCTTAGTGTGACGAATTACCTCCCAATCTTCAATGATAATCACAAATACTACTATGGTAAATTACCTTTATGTTCTTAGTGTTTTCTACTCTCCGTAGTCAAGAGATGTAGGAAATGCTCAAGAGTTACTGTGCATGGCAAAGAAGGAGAATTATTTACATATGGAATTTGCTGTGATGAACTATTGCAGGGGGTAGGAAGATTATACTTTGCCCCAGCTTTAGCAATGCATGTTTAAGCCTAAGTGGGCTACGATCCTATCTCTTAACACTTACACTAACAAGAACTTTCTCCCAATTAGGATTTGATCATGAGTTAGCTAGCTTTATATGAAGATTCATTCCTGCATTTCCATTTTCTCCCTTCCCTTCATCACACAGCCGAGGGCAAAAAAATTTGGTATTTAATAGAATCATAAAGTCATAGAGTGGATTGGGTTGGAAAAAAATCTTAAAGATCATCCAGTTCCAAACCCCCTGCCATGGCCAGGGATACCTTCCACTAGATCAGGTGCTCAAAACTCCATTCAACCTGGCCTTAAATGCTTCCAGGGATGGGGAATCCACAATCTCTCTGGGAAACCTGTTCCTGTGCCTCAACACCTCACAGTAAAGAATTTCTTCCTAATGTTTAATCTATGGCTCTCTGTTTTAATTCAAAACCATTCCCCCTGTCCTGTCATTATCTGCCTGTGTAGAAGGTGACTCATGCTTTTTTTAATAGGTTTTAAGTACTAAAAGGCTGTAATGAGGTCTCCCTGGAGCTTACTTTTCTCCAGGCTGAAAAACCCCAGCCCACTCAACCCATCTTCATAGAAGAGGTGCTCCATCTCTCTGGTCATCTTTGTGGCCCTCCTCCCAGATCCTTTTAACAAGATTTGAGGATAGTGATTTTATTATTCCTTTGTTCAGACATTTTCAAGTGCAATTCAGCTTTGGGAAGTGAACCCTAAATATGGAGCATACACAGAACTTCTTACTTATAGTCTACTATTTGGTAGAATGATCTCTGACTCAACATTTTTATTTGAAAATTAAAAATGTCTAGCTCCACATTAAGTGTTATTTTACAAATTTAACCTGAGGTCTAAGAGGCAAGAAATTTTGCTTCATGTTCTTCATGACAGATATGAAAACAGTTAAATATACTCAATTGTGGTGGTTTTCAAAATTATGTAATAATGGATCTCCTCCCTGAGAGACTTGCTGACATTTTTAAAGCATGGAAATAACAAATACCTCAAGTAAGCAACTCCTGCTGTTTTCTGAAGTAGAAGATGGGGTGAACAACCTGAAGCAGCATTTCATGGTTGGTTGAGGATAAGGAAAGGAAGTTGAGATAATGAAAAATACAGGGGTAATGGAGGGGTTTTGATGGAAGAAAGAAAGAAAGCAAAAGACCTTCAGAAAGGGGAAAATATTTACTGAGTAAACAGAACTGAAGACACATGCCAGAAAAAAATCAGATGTAAAAGAACTCCAAAAAAAGGGAAGGGAAGGGAAGGGAAGGGAAGGGAAGGGAAGGGAAGGGAAGGGAAGGGAAGGGAAGGGAAGGGAAGGGAAGGGAAGGGAAGGGAAGGGAAGGGAAGGGAAGGGAAGGGAAGGGAAGGGAAGGGAAGGGAAGGGAAGGGAAGGGAAGGGAAGGGAAGGGAAGGGAAGGGAAGGGAAGGGAAGGGAAGGGAAGGGAAGGGAAGGGAAGGGAAGGGAAGGGAAGGGAAGGGAAGGGAAGGGAAGGGAAGGGAAGGGAAGGGAAGGGAAGATCCAAAAAATAAACCAAATATTAAGAGGAAATAATCCTGAAAATCAATGTAACTATAGTCTCTCATTTAGTCTTTAGGGAGTTGGTTTTAAGGTATTAGAAATTTTGATCTTATTTGGAAGGGGGTCACTTAGAGTAAATAATACCCTCATACTTGTGGAATAATGTTCTGAGTAAGAACTGAGCTACCACAGATCCAGCAGTTTCCAGTAAGTGTTCTTGACATATTAAAAAAATCCCTTCTGTATTTCTGATTGAAAAGCAGCCCTAATGCTGAGATCTGGAAGCATTCAGTTCATGCTGCAAATGAGGCTACTGAGGTCAAAGCCGATGGCAGATCTCCAAAGTGATACTGAGGCAAGCAACAGAGTTGAATTCCTTTTGTTTTCTGTAACTACAGTTTATCTGAAGTGCAAATATGAAACAAATGGACACTTTCACTGGAATTTCAAAGATATCACCTGTTCAGATGTGTTGTTCTTCCATTTAAAAAGGGGAAGTGCAACAAACCTCCCTTAAAGGGAAATTGAAAGGAAACCATGGAATGTTAAGTTTTATGTAGTATCTCAATGCTGCTGTAGTTCTGATTCAAATGTAGCTGTCTAAATATTTACCGTAATAGAGAAAAGGCTCCCAAGTGAGTGAAACTGCTGTTAAAAATTAGACTACTTGCAGAGAAATCAAAGTAAAAATGTGCACCTCTAAATATATCAGCTTTCAGAGGTCATAAAAATCACTAACCTGCAGTTATTAGTTTAGACTAGTCACACATGCATGTTTAAAAAGTAAGAAGTATCTTATCACAGGGACATCCTGCTAAGCGAGTGCTAAGAAAAGAAATTTCCTTGAAGCATAACACTGCAGGGGCAGGCATCCAATATAAGTGGCAGACATCTGTACGCCACTAGTCAGAGAGCCAACAAATTCACTCTGTAACTGAGAGAGGCACTCCAAACAGGCTGAATTCCTATCTGGAGCAGTCTCCCATTATGGACCATGGAGAAAACCTGACATTGAGCAGTTGCCTAATACTTATATTATGAAAGTTCAGGGAAATCCATTGCCTGATGTCAGAAATTAACTGAGCAGTTTTAGTTGGACTCAAGCAGATGAGCTCATGTACAGGAAAATGTCTCGTTTCCATTGCCATCGTTTGTATGTTTTTCATGATCCTGCACTTGTTTATGAGACTTCTTTATTTGTTACTGTTTGTGTGAATAATTTAAAGTTTGATATGTTTGTGAACAGGACTATATGGTAGTACAGTCTAGTTACAGAGAGGAATCAACCTCCATGACCCATCCTGGCACACAATACACATAATTTAGCACCACACTGACTCTTTCACCTCTCTGCACTAACAAAAGAAAAGGCTAACATACCTCCCAGCTTGAAAACAAGCTCTAAATATAACAATATTAACAAACACTGACATCACCTGTATATAAGGAATGAAGGAAAAGCATTTTAATGTGCTCTTCAGTTGCAAAACTCTCCTGAACAAAGAGCCTTTAGACAAGGCAAATACAAAGGGTCTGTTGGAGGAAACAGCCCCACTTGAGCACATTGTTAGGACATCACTGCTCAAAATAGAGAAATTTATTCACTTAGCTATGCATCATTAGTATCATTTGCCTCGTACATCTGGAAGCTGATAGCCATCAGTGGAGTCTGTAATTTTGCTTAATATTAAAACTTAAGATCTGGCTGTAGAAAACAATAGAAGAAATATTGCTTGAAGATTCCATGCAGACAGAGTTGTTGTCTGAATTAGAAACAAAGCCACTACTGATTGCTTGTATGTTCAATGGGAAAAACAGTCTTGAAAAAGAAGCAGTTGTAAACTATTTGGATATTTGTGGACTGAAGAGAGCATCGTCAAGGTGGAAAATTGCCACTAAACAGCTTAACCTTACCTGCTGCTCCTGGAAAATGCCGAATTTCTGCATTCAGTTCAATGCTGTGGTACAGGAAATGCCCATTTCTAATGAGTATACCAGTCAGTCTTATTCTAGATCAGCTAACTCTCCATGAAGAGCCAAATTTAAAATCTCAGTAAAACTGGACCACATGACATTGCTATAGAAGGTCATGATGGGAAGTGAGTTCTGTGCTTGGAACATGTAGGAACAAAGGGAAGTGCAATTTTCTCTGTTGAGATCCAGTAGTATTTTCTTGGGCAATTTTGTTTTGTGTATTTAGTTTGAATGTTTAAGGTCTTCAAATCTTGATTTCAAAGTAAGCTCCCAGTAAACTATGGGAATTTTAAATAACTCTTCATTTCAACTCCTTGAATTTGACTATTGCTAGGATGAATAATTCTATCCTACTCCATAGGATATGTCAAGTGTTTTGACATCTTTGCATGGTTAAGGATACAGAAATGTAAAATGTTAATAACAACAGTCAAGATAAATTGACAGGAAACTAGATGAAAGCCTGATATATTGCACACTCCTGAAACCAAACATGAGGAAGGTTTTCAGCTGAACTGACCACATGATTTGGTCTTACAGACCGAGATGCAATCACAAATTGGGAGCATATGTCCAGCATTGTACATCTGCATATGCTTCCACTTATTAAGGAAAGCTTTTACCAGAACAGCCAGGGAATAGGAGCTCTATAGTACAGGACTTTTGATGAACGTCATCTGTTGCCTAAAAGTACCAATTCTGACACTGTTCTTTTAGGGACAGATGCTGCAGGAGAGTTGTGTGTTAAGAGAAAAAGCTTAATGTTTTCAAGATGTTTTACATTTACAAAGCAACTTCTATCAAAGGTATGAAAGACAGAAATAGGGAGAAATGTAAGCCTATCGTCTTCTCTATTCCATTCTTCTATTACCCCTCTAAATAGCTGAGCAGAATCAGCAGCCATCTATACATATATATATATATATATATATATATATATATATATATATATATATATACACACAAACACATATTCTATTCTCTCTTTCTTCCCACACTTAACTTCAAAGTTAACTTTGCAGTTCTGAGTCCTAATTTATTGAATTTACTAAATGCATTTAATTTCTCCTTTTTTTTTTTTCCCAGTTCAACTTATTCATTATTATTCTGCAGCATTCATATTTTCCTCACAGTAGAAGTCTGATTCATACGTTGTTTCTCTTTGAAGCAGGGAGATCTGAATACTAACATGGCCCAACATGAACAGGTACTGAAAATGTCAACTATAATTTGACAGTTTATGAAGTAAATTACACAGCTATTATGAGAAAAAACTTTTAATCTGACACCACTCAGCTAAAAGCATCATCAAGTTATAAAGGCATCCCTAAAAGACTGCCACCAGACTGATACTCACCTTTCATAAGTACTGAAAGGAAAATATTATTACAGAACCTGAAAGTGAATTCATACACATAAGTGTGCACACATGAATATTCACAAAGTGACAGACACGCAGATATGAATGATGCCAAAGCTCAGAGTCCTTTATATGCTTGTCTAGAGGACAACATTTATTTTTCTAATCTTCTGTAAGGAAATTGCTGTCTCTAGTAAGCACCATGGGAATAACTAGAAGTCATTGTCCTCCTTCAATGATCAATAGCTTTTCTAGCTTGCATTTTTCTGTTCATTCCATGTCCTCGTGGCCACTTCTCTGTCTGTCATGAGAAATTGGAGTTATTTTTTCCTTCTACCTTCCTCAGCTTGTGTAGGACTTTTTAATCTCTGCATTCTTTGGAGTCACTGAGTTCATAGGGAGAAACATAAATAGTGTATCTGCCTTTAACCCCTCTGATCCTCTGCTATCTTCTTCTTTTATCTCTAAGACTTTTTAAGGTTTAGGCAAAGCAATACTTCAAACTGTGTCTGGCAGACCAGTTACTGAAGACTGTTGTTTTCTCCTATTTATGCCTTAAGCAGAAAACAAAAAGAAAAAGTCCTGGCAAAATCTGATGTGTGCAATGTATTGGATCCATCCTCATGCCACAATGTTTTAGGGTTTCTTGTCACATTACGCTACATGTCTCTGGGAAACATCTCTTTCTCACATATGTACTGGCAGGCTCTGAGCTGGGAGAGAATAATGAGATTCAGCCATGGGCTGGCCAAGGATGCTGATCAGGAAAAACTCAGCCACAAATGGAGAATTCAGAATGTCTCTCAATCCCATTCACTTGGATCTCTGCTTGCCAGGATTTCAGTATATATTAATGAAAATAATTTGCACTCCTATTCTAGGAAATATGAGGAATGTTGGATCTAACAAATCATTGATTCTTTCCTTTCTTTTCCACCTACTTATATTGAGTTGTAGCTTGAAAGAATAGTGAGTGCCTTTATTTTTCAAGTACTGGGTACTTTTGATAATGCTGGAAGTTCCCAGCACTGTTCTATTAAACAATAGACAATGTGAAACAATGTCTATTGTCTTGTGTATTGTCTGACAAACAGAAGAAGAAATAGTTTCTGGAAAGGAAAATTGGCAAAGACGAAGCCACATAGCACTAGAAGAACGGGAGTAATTGAAACCACATATTCAGATGGAATGATTCTCGTGCTTTCTGAAATGAAAAATAAATCATGCACACAGCTCTGGAGCAAGCTTAAGGGACTCTAAACAGATTTCTTCAAGCTGTCCTTTCAGCTAATATAGAAAATATTTCAGATGTTCTTCATTGCTTTGATAAGAAATAATGAATGCTGGGAGTTAGCAATGCCCTGTTGTCTGTAGCAGGAGGTCATCCTCACTCTGTTTGCAAGTCTACAGAAGTTGTTTCCCTTTTTGCAATAGTCAAGCCAAGGCTGAATGAACTCAAGTCCTTCATCACCATCCCAATGACAGTTCAGCCACTGATGTGGAACAGGCCTTCACTTGCTCATGCATAAATATCCCATGAAACTCATGACTCTTCCAAGGCTAATACAACTCCCTATCCATGACACAGTCCACTTGTAAAAGGTAAGATTAAGGCAGAATGGACTGTGGACCATGAAGGCCTTTCCTTTGTTCTTTCTCACACTGTGATTTTTTACCCATTTTGGTTAGGTGTTACCAAACTCATACATCCCATGTGTACGAAATGAAAGATGGAAATCTGAGGCAATGCCTTCATGTTCAGTGTAAAAATTTATCACTCCCTGCAGGTCTGTGATCACCTGCGCTGTGCAAACAGTGTTCAAGCTGTTTTAGGGGGAGCATTCACCACCACCTGTGATGATGGTACAGAAAATTTTCCTTATTTTCATGTTGGCATATAATACAGACATGATGTAAACTTTTTGGGAACCACTTTCTCTTTTTTGTCTTTTTTATGTCTGTCTGTCTTCTATATCTATATTTCCAGTCTGATCATTATTTCTTTTCCTTCCCTTCACCTTCTCCACACGAAGCAGCACATTTATTAGAAATGTGGAATGCAAGAAAATAGAAAGGCGGAATGGAGAAATTCTGGTTGTTCTAGTCAGACAGTTCTCTGAACCTACAGTTGTCCTCTTACAGTTAAAAATTGCATTTCTGCTGTCTTGCACCTAACCCTCCAAATTGGAGCCCAGCTTCTAGGCTCAAGGCTTGGAGATCAATTGCCCAGTCTTGCAGATTTCCTGAATGATATAAAAATTCCTGGCCAAAGTGACTTATCTTGAGGTTTTCAGGAGTCTACTTTTTTGACATTTCTTTACAGATTTTAGAAAAGGATAACATAAAAAAAATTACTTGGGTTTAACTTTATCTTCATAAAACAGATTTGATGAAATGCACTGAAATGAACTAGATTAGAAAATAATTTCTTGACTGTGTCAAATTGTCTCAAATTTGTCTTCTCAAGTGTAGATTTAAGCTCAGCAGGTTTTCCTTTACAATTAAAATTATTGTATTTCCAGTTTCACAATTACAAAGTCTTCTGAAAATACCCAGGTAATATTAGAACTGCAGAGTACAAGGTAGTTTTCAAATATAGCAGTGCCTGAATGAAGCAACTACACCATGGGGCCCAATTTTAAACTGCATTTTTACTAGTGAACAAAAGTGAATAGGAGGAGCATCTGGCAACTTTGTGATGTTTTGATGATAAAAATGCCCCTTATTTGTCTGCTAAAAGCTGCTTCTGACTACTTTTTTTTCTCATAATTCTGGGCTGGGGTGTTTTTTTTTTTTCCGAACACTTTTCTAACTGGCTGAAATGTAAAAATATAATAAAATTATGAGATTTGGCAAACAAAATTTTTGATAAATTCCCAATTTCTAGAGGCAAATGTTTTGACTTACTGAGCTGACATAATGAAGAGTTATGGTAATTTTAGAGGCCCAGCATCTGACCTCTTTATCATAGTGTTTTGAGAGAGAATCATTAAGGAATTTTTTAAGTAGAAAAGCTTTAAATAATTGAGATCTGCTCAGTTATGTGCCAGCCTAGAAAATAAGACTTCAAATTCAAACAGGATACGGAAAACAAGAGCTGTAGTACTGCACTGCCACCCCCTCCCTCCCCCCAAGTGAAGGCCATTAACACAACCCAAGGATATACCTAGATAATCTTGTTTTGCACATGAGATTTCCTGGGGAATCTAAAAATCTCTCCAGGTTTAAAATACTTTTAAAATCTGTGCTTCCAGATTTTGGCAGATTAGTTGCATGCGCATCTTGCTGAAAAATGATGAAGATCAGGGTGTCTCACGGGCAGAAACATAGGAACAAAAGGAGTCTTCAGTATTAGACAGCACCTGGGCAAATGATTCAGCCAGAAGAATGGGCAAATTCTTTAGTACTATTTTCAGATCCAAATAAAACATTATCTTCTTATTAGTTTTCTCATAATTTTTAAATTACTTTGTTTCTTTGCGTTTTTTTGTGTTGGTTTGGGGTTTGTTTGTTTGTTTGTTTGTTTGGGTTTTATGAATGATCCTTAGGAATTGTTCTAACAAGAATTCATGTCAATTAAATATAAGCATAGTGTAAATTCGATGTTACATTGGAGATATCCTGGCATCTGCATGAATAAAGCGGAAAGGGTTTGGTTCCCAGCATGAGGGATCACCAACATTTCCATTGCTCCCTTTGTAGACTGCCATAGAAAACTTCTTTTTTATTCTCCGGCAGAGCTACATGTCATAATATCGGTTTCATGTTCTTTTTCAGCTTCAAGTGTAACAGGACCTGTGCACCTTCCTGTTCATTGTTAAGAAATATTTATTACAGCAGTGTGTGGTGTTTCCCCCTGTAAAACCATCTCCATTAACAGGATCTGAAGTCATCATGGGCTCTGTTCCAGGTACTCTGTAAAATCAAGTTAGTAGGAAGCCACAGTAACTCGCTGCATTGCCTGTGTTTATGTTTTCTGCACTGAGTGATATGTGGAAAATCCCTGAACTTTCTTCAAACCGTTTGGAAAAAATACTTATTTTTGGTGAGGTTCTCACTGCTTTGCCTGTGGATGTTCAGCACCATGTTGTATCTGCAGGCAACCTATTCAGCAGTGCATGGTGGGAAGTCAAGTGACAAAGTTAGAACAAGAGGGGTTCCAACTGGATGTAAGGAAAAGGTTTTTAATTATGAGGACTGTTCAAAGTTAGAGGAGGTTTTGGAGGGCTTGTGCAGTTTCTTTCAAGCTTTCAGAAGCTTCCAAGATCAGATTGGAGAAATCCCAGAGCAACCTTGTCAGACCTCACTTTGAACAGGAGCATGAGCAAAATAACCTCCTGATATCCCTTCCAACCTGAAGTATTTGATGTCCTTAAGGACCTAGTTCTCTCTTCACAGAGACTGGGTTAAACAAAACAGACTGTAAGTTGTTCTACCCATGCTCTGTATCTCCTCCTAAAGACAGGAAAAAGATGGCTAGAGAGAGGATTCTCATTTCTGTCCATGGGCTTCCCTCACTAACTGTTCTTGGGCTCATATGGCAACAAGGAAATAAAAGTTGAACTAAATTTGTCTTCTTTGAAACCTAAGGAATTTCTTCTCTTGTAGCTTTATGTTCTATATCATGAAGTACTAATGAAATTTAGTATTCCATACTAAAAAGCTCTAACCTTTTTCTTCTAAATTTTTAGTGCCAAAACCATGGATGAAACATCACTTGCAGAAAAGTTAAACAGTGGTTAGTCACTTCTGGATTTGTTTCATGCATTTGCTTTCCTTTTAATCACTTTTTAAAAACTGTCCTGCCCTTGCTAGATTTTGTTTCATTTATTGGCATGTTGAACTAGTCAAACAGGACTCTCACCATTGCTGACTATTTTTTTGTGTCACAGGGTTTTTCCCAGGTCTAAAAGGTAAAACATGCACGTAGGTGGCAAATGCAAACAGAGAAGGGTTACTTGTGTGCATACTGACGTTGGCAAGTGAAGAAAATGCTCAGTGGTTACAAACAAGCAATTCTCACTTCTGTGTAGGTTGGGTGTGTGTTTGATGTGACCAAAACGAATAGAAATACACTAACCACATGTAACAGGGTGTTTTTGGAAAGACAAATGTCTGCCCCTCTTGCTACTTTTTTCCCTAGTTTTATCACTGAAAACAACATCATATTGTATGGAATATCCTCTTCATCAGCTGCAATCAGCTGACCCAGCTGTGTCCCTGTCCAGCTTCTTGTGCACCCCCAACCTCCTTGCTGGTGGGGCATTGTGAGAAGAAGAAAAGACATTGACACTGTATCAGCACTGCTCAGCAACAACTAGAACATTCCTGTGTTTTCAACACTCCTTTAATCACAATATTAAAACACGCCACCATACAAGCTATTGTGGAGGAAACTAGCTCTATCCCAATCAAAACCGGCATATTAAATTAGTTTTCTGCACATATTATTGTGCAGGAAACCTAGATGGCTAAATGACAACACAAGATAGCGTGGAAGAAATCCCCAAATTAGTTGGAACCGTAATAATATGAAACAAGAGTCCAGCTCCCAAATTTCCAAACTCAGCACAGATGTCTAATGAAATAATGTGAAAAATGGGAAAATTATTTAAAGCAAACTGCATTAAGTACCCAGCTATCTTACATGCTTTTGTATCTTGCTTTCATACTCTTCATGCATGCCTGCAGAAAATACTCTGGAAATTGACTTTTTCTGTAAGTCTGAACTCTGTAGTTCTGAAAATGCTTTTCAATCTGCTATGCAATTACCACTAAAAACAAAGATTCTAATAATAATATAGCATTTTGTTTCACTATGAACATAAGTTCAGGAGTAAAACCCTGCAGCTCCTGAGTTTAGAAAAGGAAATATGCTTTTCATAAACAGAAGAGACCTTGGGTATAGGTGTCTTGAAAAAGTGATCATATTTACACAGACCTTTAAAAGGATTTCAGTGGTTAGGAGTCTGCAAAGATGATAATGAAAAACTGTCTTGTAAATTGGTTATCTATCTCATTTCTGACCTTCAGCCACGTCACTTGGAATAACAAGTCCATTGAAAGAGGGACATGTAGCTTTTTTCCCATTGCTGTGGGGAAAAAAAAGATTATGCCTTTGTTCTCATGGGCATCACCATTTTAGTATATTACTATACACAGTCCACACCACAGCAGGTGCAGTTATGTCTGTCTTAATTTCAGGGGTTTTTAATTGGGTTGCTTTACTTCTTGTTATGGGCCCATACTGACTGTACTAGTTTTCATACCTTTTGCACAGAGCTCAGGGCATGAGTGGAGGTGCTGCCCAGACAAGTAAATTCTAGGCTTCTTTGAATTGTAAGCTATGAGGGATATCTCACAAGTTTGAGATTTTTTCTGTATTTTAGCCCTGGGAAAATATCTTTCTTTAAAGTCTCATTTTCTAACTGGCTATGAACATTAGTTTCAATGTTAGGTTGCAATGTGATGCTGAGAAGGGAACCTATTTGTTGCAGAGCTGCAAAACCCCCAGAAGCAGCATGCAAGTCTATCACATAATAAAACTAGGAAAAGTTTTGATCTTATCTTTTCCTGTCAGGGTGTGGCCCCAAATGAAAGAGTTTCAAAAGACAAAGTGGCAGATTATCCCATACTCAAAGAACTATATTAAAGTATTTAGGGAAGGAGCTGCTGAAGTGGTGAAGAAAGATCATGACAGAAACAGAAAACTTCTTCCTTCCTCCCTACTAAAGAAAATCCATATATAGAGGTGCTTACAAAATGAGGACAAACATACATCTAGAAGAAGAATTGCATAGGACAGATCATCAAAACAGCTGTCAGAACCACTTATGACCAACAACACAGACACAACTCTTGTAAACTAAAGGATCTATTTAATTAGATATTAGCAATATCTTCTTATCAGTCAATAGGAGAGATCGTGGGTCATAAGCAGGCACAAGTAAACATAAAGATTTTATTAATTTAGCATTCAATTATATACCTGAATCTTTGGACTCAAATCTTTGGAAAGTACTGGAGAGGTAAGGTTTTAGAACAGATCTTCCCAAGAAGATACTGAGTTCCTGACTATATCGCTTTCCCCTTTTCCTTTTATTAGTGGTCAGTGGTGCTGTGGTTCAAAAATGCTCTCACTTCTCAGAATTTGTATATATTTGTCTTTAAACAGGTCACCTATTGTGTATTATGACAAGGTAGTTCTGACAGTAGATCATTTGTGTTCATTTGTCAAGAAGAGAAGCACCATAGTGGTTGCTTTTGTAGTTTGCCAAGGCAATGCTCCTTCAGATTCTCCCAGCACCCTGTTAACCAACTATTGATACTGGAAAGTATCTTAAAAATGCTCAAAAAATTACTTTCAGTGATTCTTGCTTTACCTGAACAGTGTTCAAAACTATACATCAAATAATCTTGAAGGAAAAATGTTGAACAAAGACATAAATGGTAACTCCTGTTTGAAGAAGAGGTGGAAATGTATTGGTACCATATTTAAAAAGCATTTCAAAATATCCTATCCTTGCCCTTCACAGAGAATAGGAGGAGAGCATTGAGACTGGTTGTGAAAAGGTAGTGGCTAGAGATCTTAGCACAACCAAAAAACCTGGACTGACTACATGTCTTCTTTCAGCATAGGTTCCACCAGACCATGAGTCTGTTGAAACTATAATGCTTTAAGCCCAGGGGAGCAGCTAGGATCACCCCTGCTATTTGGTGAGCCACTCCTTCCACCAGCCCCACCCCAGTGAGATCAGTATTTGTTCAAGGTCAGTTGCTTTAGAATGAAGATTGATACCCTGATATGTGTGTGCAGGCTGTCCACAGCCAATGCCAGCTGTTGACACAATGCTATGAAGCTGACCTTTTGCACATTGACATTTATGATCCATTCCTGGTTATTTCATATGTGGAATATCGTACAGTCTTACCAGTGGGAGTGGGTGAGGCCCATCCCAAACATTGAGACACGGGAGGAAAAGGCATGCCAGCATTCTCAAGCATCTCAGCAGTATGAGCATGGTGTTAGATTGAGCCAGTCTCTATTGCTTTAACAGTCCAGGGCACTTTCCCCAGGAGACCAGGCAAATTAACAGGACTATAAGCTTGAAAAAAGACCTAACTCTCATCTGAATCCATTGGATTCTGTTTCATGTCTGCCATAAAAGATAATACAAGGAAGCACTATGGACATCCATGGGCAGAAGGAGAATAGATGCAGCTGCATCTGCCTTGTACCTCCTTAAAACCTATTCTTGTCATTTTATTATCTTTCAGTTGAAATGCAAAAAAAAAAAATTATTTGCCCTGCCATGTCCCTGGGAATTCTAGGAAGCAAGCACTTCCTCCTCAGTTTTCCATCCATGACCCAGACAGAACATTGCATAGTATGGTGTTGCCAAGTGGCTGTCAGAGCAGCTTGACCACACCAATGAAAGAGTTGATTAGTATGTGTTGCAGATATTGGTCCCCTGGAAGCTTGAATTTATTGATGTTTTATATTAAAATTCTTAGATTAACTTAAAACTTCTCAGAGATTTTAAACCATCATTTATTCTAATACTATAGGCTGGTTGAGCTTACAGAGCAGCGTTTTCTTTCCGAGCCCTGATTCTTTCCAACATACAGTCTCAGTTAATCCTTTGCAATAAAAGAACTTCAGCCAACCAATACATCTGATTAATGGGTAGGAAGGTGTTCTAAGGACAAGGTCTTCATGTATGCAGAGGGTTGATCGTAGAGTGTGCTTCTTTTGGAGCAGCAGAGAGGAAATAATTTGCAATTATCAACTGAGCATAAAACAGTAGCAAGACGAGAGGGTTTTCATATGGCTAATCTCAGAGATGCTTGCTTACATCTTCACTAGTTTTTTGTCTTGGGTTGCAGATTTCTCAGGGCAGGACACAACTCTTGCCAGAGAGTTCTCAGTGCACAGTTGTGAGCTTGATTTAAATGCTGTAATTTCAGAGATAAAGATAACCATACTCTTAAAATCAATAGTTAATGGCTTTAAGTATTATCCTAATCCTCTATGAACCAAGTATTTCTTGAATTGGTTCATTCCCATTTAGGAAGCTTTCAAAAAATCAACTTGAATCATAGAAATCATTTAAGAAATGGTGTAAACATCAAATTCAGTGAACCATGATTATACACTGACACATTATAAAATTGAGCTATCTGTATCTGTTTTCCATGTGCCTTACTGAAAAAACTCTCTATGTATGTGCATTTTACTGCAAGCAGTTACCTCACTGTCCAACATACATCATTCCACAAACATGAAAACACAACTTCTCTGAAGAAGAGAGAACTGTCCAGCAGTTTCCACTAAACTCTCAACGACTTTAAAAAACAGAGCCTTGACAGTTCATAGTGGGAACCAGGAATCAGTATTTGGAACTTTATACAAAGTTTGTATAAAGAGATACCTGAAGTGGATTGCTGTGGAACAACAGATTCAGTAAAAGAATTTAGTGTGGACCCGTATGTGGCAATACAATTTGTCAGGTAATGTCTATTAATGCTGCAAGAGAAGCAAACACAAAAATTGGCTCCTGATAGTTATTTTAGACACAAAGAAGCAGTCAAGACACTTCATATTTTTATTGTCAGTAAAATAGATTTCATTTAACTACAAGCAAGTGGATCAAAACACTCATTCTTATCACATTATCATAAACTTCAGTAACGTAGAAGACAGTTTGAGGTTAGCACTTTCACGGACAGGAGGAATGTCTGCTTTGAAATCATTGCAATATTGTTAGGAGGGAGAGGAAGGACACCTTGCAACAGCAAGGAGCAGCAATACTGTTTCAGAATTTTAGGATATAACTACATCAAAAAGCACAGAACTTGAAGCAAATCTTGAAGCAGCACATTCATGCAGAATATTACAGTGAAAGTGCTTTGCCTGTGTGTGACTGCAGTCACTCCTATTGCTGAGTCAGAGCCAGATTGCACTGAAACAGCTCAAAGGTTATTCCAGTGCCTCCTATTACTTCATCACCTGAGATTCACATGGCTGCACTTGCTGTATGTATGTCTAAATGAAAGAGGGTAAGTATTTCACATTTACATAGTAAATTTTATATTTCCAACAGTTGGTGTGCCCATAACGTCTGCCAAATTTCCACACTTCTAGTTTTCTTCTGTAGCCTTTTGTCCTACAGATAAATAAAATTATTTTTAAAATGCTCTGCACCATTGATCATCAACAAAAGACTGAGGAATCAATTTACTATTAGTAAAATCCTCTGTCGCCTTTTGTACAAGGTCTTTTTCCAAGGTTTTGGTTTTTTAAAATATGCAAGTCATTTTAGGAAACTTGAAGTCAAATGCCAATAGGAGCCAGTAAGAATTTTTTTAACAATGAAGGTGGTGAAATACTGGAACGGTTTTCCAGAGAGGTGATGGACGCACCATCTCTGGAAACATTCAAGGTCTGGTTGGACAGGGCTTTGAGCAACCTGATCCAGTTGAAGATGTGCCTGCTCAGTTTCTGAGCTATATGAGCTTTAAAAGTCCCTTCCTTCTGTGATTCTATGATTCTCTATCCTATTTCCATTAGGCAACTCCAAAGTCAAAAAAATCAATCACACAGTCACACAATTCTGATGCTGTTGTTTGCAGGGGTTCTGTGCAGGAAGTTTGAAAGCTAAGTATCACAGGATGCAATTTTACGAAAGACAGCACTTGGAGAGCAGACACCTAAAATTAAAAAAAAAGGCCTAGCACTGGTAACTGAGTTATGTTCTGCCTCCTGCCATTTCAAAGTGTTGTTTTAATTTCCAATATCAAATTTCTCAATGTTTATAGCAATGAAGAAGAATGCTAAATCAGAACCAGGGTTTACACAGCTTGTACTTCAAACTATATTATTATTATTATTATTATTATTATTATTATTATTATTATTATTATTATTGTGTCAGAAGGGGGAGTTCTTTTGCAGAAATTACAGTATGTGGTTCCATTGTAATTGTATTTCAGTGGTTTTCAAACTAGTAAAAATTCTACTATATTTGGGGCCAGGGATAGGATCAGGATATCATTAATTCTCCTCTTTTTGCAATTGCCTATTCACTATGAAAAAAATTAATCTACAATCAGAGCAACATTTCACAGTTCTGCTTAATGTACCACATTGCTGCCATTTCCATAGATCACCAGAGTAAAGGCCAAAGGTTTTGGGAAGGACTGAAAGCACTTCAGTGACTGAGACTAGGCAACACCTTCAATTCAGTAACATCAGTCAACCCAAAAGTATACAGATGAATTCCAGAGTGAAAGCCTTCTGCCCGTCTTCCATTGGAGCACAAAAAAAAAAACCAAAAAATTTAAAAAAAAAAATAAAGCATTCAAGTAAGAGAAAGTGGACATTTAAAAAAATACACACAATTGCAAAGATCATGATTACAGCACCTACAAGTGAAAAGGTGTTGAAGAGGTTTGCAGTGGTATTTCAATACAATCAGAAATCCAGAGTTCAGTTTTTTCACTGTGTGCTTTGATTATCACAGGGTGATTTGACTCAAAGTCTAGTGCTAGATAATAGTCTTTAATTTCTTAAAGAACAAAGTTGCTGTTACTAGTACCATTGGAAGGAAATGTTAAGACCGTGGATTGCTTTCTGCTTAGCTTCTGCTACTGGAATGAAACTCTACACTCCTGAGAATACAAAAAACCCCTGAAATGACTGTCTATTTCTCTGAACATTTCTTCATTTTTCTTAAAGTGGCCTGAGGCAGACTGGCACAGCATCGTGCCTGGAAGGGAACAGTGTGGATGCCTTAGTTGTTCACTGGGTAGTTTTACACTTTCAGAGAGGGACAGAGAGTACCAGTTTCTGAACTGTCTCTGCAATAGCTCTTATACATCTATCCAACATCTCCTCACCATTTCTTTCCATGTTGAATACCAGCTCACTACTCAACCTTGATGTCTCAGTTATAAATAAGGGAGCTTTGGTTCAGAAACCTATTCTTCCACAAATAAAACAAAACACCAGCTTTAGCATACTTGGGAGATAAATATCTCTGCTGGAATTTCACACTGCTGAAAGTCACCTAACCAGGTCATACACTCTCTCAATCGGAAAAGAAGTTCCCACTTTAGAATCCTCCCAGGAACAGCAATCACTTCTTTTCAAAAGCTTAAAGTGCATTCATGTGACAAAAGATTAAAACAAACAAACAAACAAAAACATCCATCACCAATAAAAAAATCCAAACAAGCAAACCAAACCAAAACCAAAACAGTCCCACTAAGCTAGAAATGTTGAAACTGCAGTTAATGGAGACTGCCTTTCTTCAGAGGGCAAAATCTGTCAGGCCCTGAATGCCAGCTGAGTAGTTACAGTCCTTTTCAATCATCACAGTGTCAACAACTACCTTCATTCCTGAGATGAGTTACAGGGTTTGTGGGGTTTGGGGGAGTTCGGGGGTTTTTTTCTGTTCTGTAGCGAATCATAAATCAGAACTTCAGTCATTCTTTGCTATGGGAGTCATGCAATTTTGTGAAACTAGGTGGGGAAGATTATACACTACGTAACAGTCTGGAAGAGGGCTTACTGACCACTTCATCATAAATGGATGAAATCCTACTGCAGGCTTCTTTTGATCATTTGCATTTCACAGCTCAACAAGCCCACCAGCTCGGTGCAAATATCAGTGCAATTGCAGAGATGCTTATAAGGAGCAGAGAAAAAAATTGCATTCCTTCATCATAGCACAGATGCCATGGACTGCTCACAGAATCTTCACCAGCAGAGTTCTCCAAGGCTGAAGAATGTGTGTGGCATGATGGGGAGTGTATGAACAGCTGTAGAAGACAACTGTCATGGAAAAGGGCCACTTCACATATTGTGGAGTGAAAATAGAGGCTTCTTAGACATCATAGACCTCCTCAGCAGCGGCAGGACCGACCTCTCCACAAAGCTGGCGAAAGGTGTTGCGCCTCAGGATCTCCCAGCCACGGTGAGAACTGGTTCTGGATGTGTTCCGTGACAGTGACAGGGCAGACAGCTCCTTCTTGAACAGGGTGTCCCTGTTGCTTTCCAGCTTTTCTGAACCTTTGTCATAGTTATCCCTATCCTGAGCCTTAAATGCCTCTGTGTAACGCATCATCTTGTGTTTGTTGGGATCAACCCTGTCTTCAATTCTGTAAGAGGATTAGAAAATATAAACTGAATAAAGTGGAAGAGTGCCAGCTTATCAACAAAACCCCTCAAAAAAACAGGCCTACTGACAGAGACATTCCAGAAAAATCTGCACAGGAAACTTATTACAAGTAGGATGCCAGGAGCTGCTAGCACAGTTATCTCCTAGTCCTTCATCCCCATCACTGACTTCAGTACCTTTGTCTGCCAGTGGTTTCTTGCCCTTTAACTCATTTCCCAGTCATGATTTGCCCTTTCCATTTCGCCAGCTGTAAGCAACTGGCAGACCTTGTAAATATGCATATATTCATTTATTTTCTCTGTTCTTGACTTTCCTCTTCTTATACTCTATGAGTGCTGTCCTCAGGATATCACTCATTTCTTGCTGAACTTTTACTTAACTGCTTCACCTCCACCAATCCTCTACATTACTTATAGATTGTCTTCTGAATTACTATCCCACACATATATAATGAACACCTATGTGATTTAACAGAACTAAATCACAGTAACACTCTTCTCACAGCATCCAGTGAGTAACTGGCATTCCCAATTATTCCCAGTGAATTTCTGGGACATTGCTCTTGCAATACATTTTTATATTCCATGCCTTGGACTGAAATTGTTGCATACTGGCACCACTTTAGGTCTGCCTGTTCTGCCCAGTAAATCTAAAAATCTACAAGGCTCAGTTTGTCTGCAAAACCTGCAGAAAGTCCTGTGAGGGGCCAGGAGTTGGGCTTTGATGATCCTTGTGGGTCCCTTCCAACTCAGGATATTCTATGAGTCTATGATTCATACAGCCACCACTCCCCCTTCTGGCTTTATCAGCAAAAGATGGCACAGTTAGAAAAGGCAAATACCTGAAAGTTGATTTTTTTCTCACCTGGAATAAATATTGATTAAAATCAGAAATAATGAGGTATTTAGTGTTATCTAGACTGCAGACAGCTTTTTAGTTCAGTGCCTAAACTGTAATGTTGGACCTGTGCCTTTGCCACCTGATGCAATCATCACAAAGAATAGCATATTTACTAGGTTCACTCGAGAAACAAAATTTGACTTTAATTATTCTTGCTCTGATTTTGAGTCATTCAACAGCTCATTGCTGTAGAATGCCTGATAGAGTTCATGTATCCAAGGGACAGGGACAGCTAACCAAGCACAGCAGTGAAGTTCAGTGATATTCATTATAATAAGTTTGAAAGGAAAATTCAGGTCTTATACCCCATGCAGTTTCTGGGGTCTGTCCAATGTGACTACTGGATGAGAAGGCATCAGCTGATTTCACAAGGAAATGCAAAGCAGAACTTTCTGAAGGGGAGAGTGCTTGTCTATCAGTCACAGTCAGAAAAGAAATTGGGGTCTGTATTCTGCAAGCACTTCAAACACTCCCAAGACCACTGGAAAGGCTCTTTATTAACATCCATACATTGGGTTTTTCTTGTTGGATCCTTACATGTGCACACTCCAAGAGGACTCACCTGAGATACCATCGGTCCCCCAGCCCGAACTCCCGCCCACAGATCCCGGAGCGAGGCCAGAGGCACCGGGGCAGTTTCCGCTCCAGCATGACAGTAGTAGCAACAACCTTTGGAGTGAGAAAAAAGAAAAAACTCAGCTGAATTAGAAAAAAAAATCAGACTCTCTTTCAAAAATATTAATTTCACGAGAACCGACCCATACTGTACTTCATTACAGTTCCTTAAGGAAAAAAAAATATATACTATCCTATACTCCATATAGAATATATACTATTTTCCTTAAGGAAAAAAAATATATACTAGTCTATACTCCATTTCAGATAAGGCAGTCACTAATTTAGGTCTAACTGTGACATGTTTCAAAGAAGTAATGGTGGTCTTAAAACACTGTTCCATTTCTTTCCTTTTATAGCTCATGGAAATAATTAGGGTAATTAACTGCAAGCTAGAGAAGAGGACAGTATCTATACCCACTTGTCATCAGAACTTGCCGCTGGGGCCACATGACTACATTTAACCATTTGTCTGACTGCTTTCTCACAGAAAAACATAGGAAATGGATTTCCTGTTGACTAGCTATAGAACTGGTTGAATTTCTTTGCCTTTTGACCAAGACAGTTAGGCCAGCTTCTTTTAAAGGATCAAAAGACATTTCTGGCCCTTCTGTAATCATTACCTTGTGCTCACTTCCCCCTCATTCAATCCCTAAAATTATAACTTAACTCTCAGTTACACAGCAATGTGATTTGCCAAAAAAAGATGCAACATCAGTTCTATTTAACAAGAGATTCCATGCGCAGGGAACGAACATCCCTCAGAGACACACAGAATGGACAAGAAAGGCTGATGGGCTTCTAGGTGCTATTTGAAATAAGGTAGGAATGCCCACCTTAACTAGATTACCTGGGCTCTCCAGAGCTCATCCTGCTCATGGGCCACTCTCCAGTGGGTGTCACCCATCATGGCAATTAACAGGTTGAGCATGAGGAGGGCGGCAATGATGGCGAAAGCGAAGTACACCACACTGTACATAAAGGGCAGGTCCACATCGTAGTTTGCAGGGCCATCAATAATAGTGAGGAACAGCTCAAAAGTGGTGAACAAGGACATGGGATAGTTGTAGAACTGCCCAAGGTTTTCAGGGTTCTCTGTCTGGAAGATGATGTAAAAAGCTGGAAGAGAGAAATCAGGAGGAAAAAAGAGAGAGTTTAACAACAGGAATCACATTCCAGGAGGACTAACAGAATCCTGTAAGAGATTCTGACAAAAAAAAATTGGTCTGGGCAGGACCTGCACGTGTTTCTATGCAAGGACAAATCCCTGATTAGAATCATTAGTCTCCGTGATAAGATGACCCAAAATTACTTTGATTATTTATTTATGTATTTCTCAAAGTAGTGATCTTTTCATCCTCAAGGATATAATAAAGCTATGTGTGTTAATCTAATTCTCCACAGACAAATATCATAAATGCAGTATGTTCTTTAACCTTGACTTAAAAATACATGGAATTATCTGAATTATCCTAGTATCTATTACTCTGGAAAGAGCAGGAATTGAAAACCAAACTCATGGTTTGAGAACAGAAGTCAATACAGGAAAAGTGGCCAAGATCAGACAAATAGAAGCTAAACATCATCACCAGTTTTCCCAGCTATTCAGAAGTCAATCAGAGATTAAATCAAAACCCACACTCTTAATTCATACCAAAGCAGTTGGCAGGGGTAACATATGATTATCTTCTCTTTGTAGACTCACCTGATGCAAAGCCCAATATTACCACAGCCATGAGCCAGCAAAAGCGCATGAGATCTCCAAATATCATCTGTAGAGCAAAGACAGAGCCACCATGAGGCTCAGCTGTTCCACCAAGCCACAGTGCCACCATATGTAAAACTCTCTCCAGATTCTAAGACCATGAGTGGACTAAAGGAAACCTTTGCACTAAAGAGAGAATGTGAAAGTTCTAAAACGCTCTGTGCGGACAAGAACTTGTCCATTTGACATTGGTGCAAAATTAAATAAATAGTCCTGAGGGAGAAAAAAAGCATTCTTACAGTTCTCCCTATCTGCAAAGAGGTGTTGTGATAGCCCGTATCTGTTTGTGTCTCACACCTTCTGGATCATGATGGTGAAAGGCCCGAGCATCTGGAAGCCCCGTGCGAAGTACATGACGTTGCACCATCCCAGCACCAGGGCGAAGGACATGGGCACCACCTCCCCAGTGGTGCTGGTGAGACGCATCACCATGGTCACCAGGATCATGCAAGCATATGTGATGCTGCCAACAGGAAGAGACACCAAAAAAAGGTTCAGTAAAGGAAATATTAGTCGAGCCATTAAGAGAAATAAATCCAGAGAAAGAGCACTCTAAAAAAAATTGGCAAAAGAGAGCAGTGGGGAAAATGATAGACAATGTATTTATTAGACTTTGTATATTCTGTACTTACACGATTATGTGAAAAGGCCCTCCTAGGATTGTTTGTCCAAAGTATTTCGCTGCTCCAACTCTAAGGATATCTGGAATCTAAGAGAGACATCCTGTTTACTTAAGGACTCAGACAGTTTCCATAATACTAGTAAATGTCATGGCAACCACCAATATTCACAGGTTCTTAGGGTCAGCCACATGTCATTTGATGCATTAATTTCTATGCTACTTTAAAATCAGAATGGTTGAGCCAGGTGGGCCCTTCTTGGGATGAGACAGAGACTGATGAAAATGCAAGTTCTAAGAACGCTTGGGCAGATTGAGAGACATGTCACTGAGAGGTGCCTCAATAACAAAGACAAAAAAGACCTTCCTGGGGAATCAAAGGAGTTTGTTATAATTCACACTGGGTTAGTGGAAGCCTTAGCCCAAGAGTTCTGACTAAGCACAGGAAGAAGGACTTGTCCTTCTGGAACATACCATAGAATTGAAACTGCACACCACACTCAAGCTGAGGTCACACCAGTGCAGAGCAGAGAGGGGACAATCACCTCCTTTAGCCACATGGTTACACTGTGCCTGATGCACCCCATATAGGCAGAAAGCTGCTTACAAGACCTGTTTTATTTTCAGTTCTTCCTGTCATCATCTTTTGAGTTTTCTCACAAAAGTTTCAATCTTCTATTTCCTATTATAATAAAATCAAGTTGCAGGTGGTTGAGAAAGGTTCCTGTTAAAAGTTCATAGAGTAACTGATCTCCAATTAAATATAAACTTCTCTGTTTATGCACAGAAATTGCTTTACCCAGCATCCCTGAACACAGGAATATTTATGGGTACTGGGTGAAGCAACATCTGGGAGTCGGCTGGACCATGGATGGCGCTAACAGGAACTGTGGATTAGCCTGAAAACAGTACTTGAGACTGCAACCAATCCTTCTAATTGCTTCTTCCGCACCTGGAGTCTTACTCAGGACACTGTTACAGTCTCTGCCTCATCTAATAGATACTGTTGGCAACGTCTATTGCCATAGACCTATGTTGAAGCATTCAGACTAAGCAAATAAGCCCTACCAAGCAGTGAGCACAAGTCCATGTTTGTCTAGTAAGTAAAATTTGCCTTGATGAAACTTGAAACTGTATAGCTGTTTCTCTTACCTCAAGGACCAAAATTACTACAGCTCCAATGACTGTGATTAGTTCCCCCACCAGCCTCAGCTCATCCTCATATGCCACATATGATTCCTGGGGGAAAAAATATGAAAATTAAAATTGATTTTTATAAGTAATAATTTATAACAAATAAGTAATAATTATAATTTATAATTAATTTTTAAAGTAAAAGTAAATTTTAAAAGGGGATGGGGGAGAAGAAAGCCTACTGTTACTTATAATAAACATGAGTAGACCTGGGAATGCCAGAGAAACCAGCCCAGCCCCAGTAATGGAGAACAGAGCACACCTCCTATTCCTCCCAGACAAAGGTCAGCTGGCTGAAAGAGGGGAGGAGGACAGCTGCAATACCTGGGGACAGGGGAAGACTTGGACTTTCCAGCTAAGTAGGTTAGATGGGAATTGCCCAATGGGGGCTGTGACTCCTCCAGTCACAGTACCTGCAGCATTTTCTGGACATAGATTGTGTTGTCCCTGCTGCTGGTTCTGTTGCCTGTTCGAGGTTTCAGAGGCCGGTAGACGCAGCACATGGTGAAGCAGACCATGTAGAGGATGTAGAACAAGGCCAGGAAACAGAAATAGGGACGACCGTACATGTTCCACTTCAGGCTCACCAGCTCCTTCACAGGTGTTAGGTCCAAGATCTGGCGTGCCTAAGAGAGAAAGAAGGAATTAAATGCCAAAAGGGCATAGTTTCATAAACAGCATTCACAAATTTTCCTGAGAGAGTATTAACAAACTATTCTCATCTGCCCTATTCAGCATTACGAAACTGAATTTACTTTGAAAAAGTGGAATGCTCTAGTGGGAATTGGATTTGCTCAGTTTGATAATAAGAGCTTTGGAAAAAAGTAATATATCTTGCAGAGAGCAGCTGTTGAGTAGTAGTGGGAAGTAAAAGAAAAGCATGTTAGATACTGGAGTAAATTTGTCCTCTGTGTAGGAACATAGGACTGAGGATGAGAGAATATTCCTGTTAGTACATCAACACAAGTTTCTGTATCAGATGTTTTAAAATAAGAAAACTAAAACATTTTTCTAAAAGATACTTGTACCTGTCTGATGGTCTATGGCTTATGTAGAAATACTGCCATTTAAATTTCTGCCTTATTATCTGGGTGATAATTAATTGAATCACCGATATCAAGCCTTCAGCTTATACTAGAAGACTGACAGAGCATAAGCAGGAGAGATGGGTGTACTTTACAATTTATGAATTTGAGCCATAGACTTTATTAAATATTTCTAGACTAACTTTCTATTGTCTAGGGGACCACTGCAATAAGGGAGAAGAAAATATGAGTCAAATTGTTGTGACTGGGTTGCTTTAAAGAAAAACTTCTTAATGCACTCTGGATGTTTTTCTTCTCTTGCTACAATGCCCTGTTTCCTCTAAGTCAGCCAAAAATTGCTGAGTGCATGAAGTGCAGGGAATGTTTCCATAAATGGACATGACCCTAACAAAACTCTTGAATGGCCTATGAAATATCATAAAGGCTCAAAACTGCATGAGAGAGAATCTATGGGTATTCCGGTTTCTGTAGAAGTTGGTATACTAGAATTCTTTGCATAGGAGAGCAAATTGCATATTCAAAGGGATAACACAAGTTTGAAGGTTACTATAATCTTCCCATAGCTTAGTTGCCTTCTATTTTTTTTACCTTTCAGCCACTTCAGGATCAGAAAATACACCTTAGTACCTATGTGTGTATGCACTCCCCTTAACACAAGAGGAACCTGCTTCTGACTGGGGGCTAAAGGTGCTTCTCTAGTTCAATATTGAACTGGGAGGGGATGATGGGATGGGGTCACACATGGCATTCTTCTAGAGAGACAGCAAACATTTTGGGCCAAACATATCAAATGCAAAAAAGAATTACTAGTTATGCATCAAAAAATTGCAACATATATGTAAGAGCATTCGGGAAAATAAATCATTATGTATTTTGATATTTTGGAACATCTTCCCTTCTGAAATTAAGATTCTTGGATCTGCATGCACTATATGAATCCTTTGGGATAAGAGAGAGGCCAAATATTCTGCTTTCTTTTTAGGATTGTGGTTTAGTCTTCTAAAGCAGACAATTTCTAAGCCTGTTATATTTTTTACGTGGACTGCTTTTCCCTGGATTTCCATATTTATCCCCACTCATAGAAATTTCACTCACAATATTTCATGTGAGAGCTCAATAGACATAGCAGCTCCATAGCAAAGCTCTCCAGAAGCTCAAACTTTTGTTAGAAAGGTTTGACTAAAATTTTGATAGGTGGAAATAATACAGGATGCGCAGAACTGCACCAATTGAAGTGTCTTCTGATTCATTTCCTGTCCTGTTAGGATTATTTAAGGTCATTACAACTGATAGGGTTGTGTACCTTGAAAATCCTAGGGAGATCTATCCAAGCTCACCATTACACTCTGCTATTTTGGTTTTATTAATCCTTTACAAGCTTTTGAGCCTACAGCAGAGATAATCTACCCACTTAGTTTTGAGTCATAACCCGTCATTAAATAAAGGGAATAATAACAACGAGTGGTTTTAAATGCACTCCAGTTTAGGATTTATGAATGTACTCCTGTCTCACAGGGATATTGCAGGAGTTACCAGCATTACAGATACTTGCTAGAGCTATTCTACAGTTTCTAAGTGTATCTTTGAGCCTGGTGAGAGAAAATTATTTTCTGTAGTTTGTTCATACCTAGTTCTTTCAATAACCTTCAATTTTCACACCTCAGAAGAAACTGCATATAAAGAACCAGATGCAGCCAGACCATAAATAAACCCCTACACCTCATGTATCCTCTGCATCTCATGGTACAAAGCCATTGCTCTTGGATTGTATGATTGAATGATGAGCTTCAACCTTCAAACTCATCACTCCTCTCCTTCTATAATCACCATGGTCTACACACAGAATGCCTGCAATGACCACAGTACCTCTCTCTTCTTGGTGGACACTATGAGCTCAAGGAAGGACTGATCTTCAGCCCAGGAGTCAATCTCTGTGATATCATACAGCACAGTGCTCAAGGGGCCAAAGGACCAGAGATTCTGCTTCCGCTTCTGCATAAGGTATTGAAACATCTGAGGAGAAAAGAAGGGGGGCAAGGACATCAGAAGCTTTCCAGTATACAGTGTATTTGCAATGAGAACAAATAAAGTTGTTCAAAACCCTTAATTATGACATATTTTCCTTGGACTTGGTAGCTGTTGTGGTTCTCATATCGCTTGAGAACAATTACAGCAGGTTAAGAAGTGGAAGAAATTTTTCTGATTCCTATTTGATTATTAGCTCATGCTTGACGTAAAGGATGAGTTATTTTAACCCCAAATTCTACTCAAACTACTAAAGCTACTTGACACAGTTATAGTTCCTGACAACAGACTTCAGATGGTTGATCAGAAAAAACATGTTTTAATACTCTTCTACAAGACATCAGAAAAGAGGTGTGACAAGGGAAATGATCCTGTCCTTTGTGAATCTACAGAAGAAATATTAACCACCTCTGTCTTTTCAGTGAGTGGAAGGATGAGGGTTTACATTAAATGCCAAGATTTTGTCTATGAATAAATGCCTGTGGATACCTGAAGAGGTTTCCCATGTGTCACATTTAGAGTAATGAAATCTAGACAAGAAAATAATTTCTGTGAGCCTTTCAAAAAATTACTTGGGGAAAATGTGTCTGTTTATACCTGTTTAACTCAAATGCTTCAAAAATCGGGGGAAAATATCTATTCTTTAAGCACTCATTTCTTTCATTAGAATAAAGAAATTTCTTATAAAGGGTTTTTGGGACATACATAAGAAAAAAAAATCTTGTTACATATCTTCTACCCACTAAGAACATGTACAAGCTTCCTGGCTCTGACTGATGTTATTTCAAGGTCTCCATTTCTCTTTTGTACGGAGGTACCAGTGTCACACAAACTCACCACAGTGTTGCCCTCAACTCCAGCCAGTTTGAATGGACTAAGCCCCTCATTGTTAGGAATCAGTTCAAGTGACCCTGGTCCCTCTTTGCTCCTGTCATAGGAAAGTATCAGGCTGTACATGTGGCAGGCAAACGTCTTATTAGGTTGGAGAACCAGGATGTGAAGAACAGTGTTACCTATGAAGGAAGCAGACTGGATGAAGTATCTGGAATAGGCCAGCCCTGTGCAAAGACTGAGAATGGACTGATGACTTTTATTTTCCTCATTTCCCTCATCCCACAGCTGTTTCTAGCGAGAGAATAATATTTGCATGCACGGATGACAGTCTGAATTAAAACATAGAGATCCACTCTATGCAATTCACTGAGCCCCATATCACGTACCCAGAGAATCCTGAGCTCTAATGTCAGCTCCATTTTCAATGAGCAGCTGCACAATTTCCTCATTTCCCACACAGGCAGCAAATGATAAAACATGCTCTCCTAAAATGAAAGGAATGGGGAGAAACAACATTAAGGATCCAGGAGGTAAGAGAGGTTGAAGTATGCTGAGGGAAAGCTATCCATGCTATGAGGCCACAGTATATGAAAGGAGGAATTACTTTAGGTAATTTGCAAATTTCCTGCCCTACTTCTCACCCTAATCAGAAAGACCTGTCTCCCACAACACTAAAAGGAAGAAATATTATTTTCAGTGATTTACCTCCATAAGCAACTTGGTAAGCAATTTGCTGCTAGGAAGACACTAAATTACAATTTTTATAGGACATATACATTTATTTGCATACATGCAAATCTATAAAATTTGTATATATTGTACACATTGTTTATATTCACATTCACATACTCAGAGGAAGTCTTACTCTCTGCTAAAAGGTGTATGTCTGATGACACCTGGAGACAGGAGCCTCTGTTTATCCACTTTGGATGGGGACTAAAGTAAGGCTCCCCCATGTTCCCTCACCACTCTGCTGGTTCCCTCCTATAGCAGCAAGGGGAGAAGTTAAGGCTGTACCAAAATAGAAAAGGTTCTGGGAGCTGCGCCTGAAGAAGTGCCCCGTGGCTCTTGCTGTGCTGGCATTGGCTCCTCTCTTAAGCAAAGCCTTCACCAGCATGGTGTTCTGGTTGGCTGCTGCAATGTGGAGAGCTGTCTGCCCTGCAAGACACAGAAACAAAACCTCATCTTTCAAGACAGCAACTTCAGGCTGAGCAGCAGCCTGCAGTTCACGTGTCAGTCACGGTAAATGGACAGCAGCTTAAGGAATTAGCTTTCAAGTTATCCCTGTTGTAAGCAAAGGGTTGTGCTAGAGATTTTCCAGGGGTTCTGTTCTACATAAATCTTTTCATTAATTTATTAAAACTGACTTTACAAATTGCCAAAAATCCCCAACAGAGTGCACTTTCTAGATTCTTTTTCTAGGGAAAATCAAGACATGCCACACTCTTCTGGAAGCAAGCAGAAATTTGTGAGATTGACTATGCTTTCCTTCATAAGAAATGAAGATAAGGTCAAGACAAAACTCAAAACTCCCAAAGACTTCCTCCAACCCTTCAAACTAGGCTTTAGAATTTTTATAATCCCAATTTACTATTATTATTATTATTATTATTATTACTATTATTATTATTATTTTAGTGGTTTTGAGATTCAGACTGGAATTGCTGTTTTCTCAATCAGAAATATTCTTTAAAAATCTGGACAAGAGTCTAGCCTCAAAAGCAGTGGCCATATTTCTCATTTTCTCAACCAAACAACTACTTTTTCTCCTTTCAGGGGAGGTCGGTCGGGCAGATATCCCTTTTTTAACAAATGAGTATGTTAGAAAGCAAACTGTTTATTTCTTTTCCAATCCCTTGCAATTCCTTGGTCAAGGCCTTTGCATGTTTGCACATGTGTGTACTCATGTTTAATATAATTCCACCTTCAAAGAAAGGTTAGAAGCTATTTGCACGTGTGTTTTGCTGTGTAACACTTTAGCAACATATTGAACCAGGAACAGTATAAGCCAACTTCCCAAATGTACAAGTAGTACTTCCTTTCCTCTCCTGCAGTGAATCCTGCCCATCCTCATTCCCAGTGACATTACCTTCATAAAGTTCTGATGTCATCCTCTCATTGATAAGCTCCGGAGCTGCTTCCATCAGAGCCACTGCTGCCTCCAAGTTATCATACATGGCAGCTACATGAAGGGCAGTCTCTCCCACTGCACCTAGGAAGAGCAGGACAAGCATGAGAATTGCTGAGACTTTCAGCTGTATGAGATAAAAGCAGAAGTAGATTCACTGAAGTGGGGAATTACAGGAGGGCTATGTCCTCCCTTGAGTTGTGCCTGGTACAGCCCCATAACTGCACAGTCTCTGCCCTTCACTTCAACAAAATCTGAAAACTAGCAGAAACTTCAGGTGTCTGTAAGTGATGGCAGACCTCAGGCATGAAGTGAATGAGCGCAATCAAGCCAGAAAACTCACTTTGTTGCAGAGCTGCTGACATAGAGTTAAGTCACCTGAGTCTGCTGATGCTAATGTTTTAGCAAACTAACAAGCTACTCATTGTAGGAAGCTCTTGCCTTCCACAGAATACCATTTTTCTCAAGTAATCCCACATACCTCTCTGATAGAGATCACATGTTCCGTCAGTGAGAAGCTTCCTAATGGCAGGAAGGTTGTTCTCTTTGGCAGCCTGGAGGAGTGGGGATTCCCAGATCCTGTAGTCAAGAAAAAGTGGCTGATAAGTAACAAAGTCAAACACATGGTGTCTCTCTCCAGAGCTAGAATGGCCTTTGCTCAAGACAGTTTGCATCGTCAACACTTTCATTGAAAAATCAGCAATGCACATCTACCATTTGAGGTATTCCTTGAATACACAAAAAAAAAAAAAAAAAAAAAAAATCCAGGAAAAAGTATAGCAGTGCAATTCTAAAAACACACTGAAGTTCATCATCTCTTTGCTTACTGATACTGAACCATATGGTGGCAGCAAAGGGAAAGACAGGGAAGAGCAACCAAAACGTTTCTTGTTTTTATATCCCACTTTTTGAGGCACAGAAATAGTGAATGATGGGTCACTAAAGCCTTCCTGCAAGTAGACAGTTATCTCAGGAGCCAGAAAATGCCAGTTGTTTCTTCACACAGCACAATAAATTAAGAAAAGGTTGTTGTCTGAACTGGTCCCATAATGGGTAGAAAAGGGCAAACAAGAATTCCATCTGTGTGCTAGCAACACATCCTATAATTAAGAGACTGAGCTCTGAAATGTAGTTCTCCCATATACAAAGTTATGCAGAAAAATTTGACAGCTTAGCTGTAACACTTTTTTCTCTAGAGAGAATTGAGGAAATTGTTTAGAACTGAAATATGTTCATGTCCTGGGAAAGAGCACGTGCTCAAACAAGTTCCAGACAGAGTGGTTCACTTACAGCTGAAGCATGTCCTTGAGTCTTCCATGAGGATCTGGGTTATTTGAGTGTATCTTTTGGGCTTGATGAAGAATTTATAAGTACAGCCACCAAACCTCACTTTGGAAGCAAACAACAGGTCAAGGGAGGTGAGCCTCCCCCTACACTCAGCTCTACTCTAGGTCATACCTAGAGCCCTGTATCCAGGTCTTGGGATCTTCAGTACAAAACACATATGGAGCTGCTGGAGAGAGTTCAGTAAAGGGCAGAAGATGATAAAGAGAACAGAACATCTCTCGGATGAGGAAAGGCTGAGAGAACTGTGATTGTTTAGCCCGGGAAAGAGAAGGCTTAGGTGGTATTCCTACCAATTTGTACAAGTACCTAAAAAGAGTTACTGCAGTGGTTGTTCAGCATCCAACAGGTTTGCCAATGTCCAAAATCATGAGCTGGCCACACAAAAGTAAAAAAAAAAAAACCAAAATCTACAAACTTGAGGTGAATATTTCCATTATCCTTGAATATTTTCAGGTTCGTCTTGTAATGCATAAATTAAAAAGTGGTTTGGAGTAGGCTTTTCAATTTCTCGATTTTATACAAATAAAGAATTATAAGTATCCCATATTCAGGAGATAAAGATTAAAGGGGAGGAAAAACTCTCTCTCAAAAAAAAAAAGTCTCATGAGTTCTCAGTTTGAAATAGAAAAACATTCCACTCTCCCAACAAGATAAGTTCAGCTTTAGATCTTTGTTTGAATTAAAATTTTGTGCTTTTATCTCACCCCTGCTGCTTTCTAGTACAGATGTTTAATTTGATCTTAATTATCTAGCGTGGCCCAGGTCAGGCTGCAATATGTGATGTGGAATAAGTCTAAGGATTACAGTAGAAAATGACAAATTCGAGCTGATATGAACAAGGATAACACCAGCCCTTCTTTTTCTACCAGTCTCTATCTGACCCTTTACTACAATCTAACAACTGGCAACAGCTGTCTGAAGCACACCTCCCTAAAAAAGCATTTGGGACAAATACATTAGTCAAACCTTATACCTGCAGATACAGTAAATGCTTCCTCCTGGTGAATTCTGTGGCTCACAGGAATATATATTTCTTGCATTAAATTATTATTTCATGAACAACAATATCTTGAATCAAAAAGAAAATGATATGCCATTATCTCTGGATTTAATCCACTTGAAATGTGAGAGATCTGCTCTCCTTTATGGTGGAAAGACACTGGAGACACTCGAGAAAACTTGGGGGATAAAGCAAAACAGAAAACATCAGAATTATACAGATAAATAGGAATCATTTGAGTAAGTGTACATTAATGGACATGGGCTACAAGTAATAGAAGCATAACTGAACATCCTGTTTATCATTGTGCAAAATGAGCACTTCCTGTCACCAAAAACACCTCATTTTCTAAGTCACTAGAAACTAAACTGGAGAACCCCTGAAGAGCAGAGGAGAAATAAAAACATTCAGGATAAAAAGAACCATCCTCAACAAATCGGGGAGCCATTCTGAGATATTTTTATATGTCCTTCACACTCCTAGTTAGGGAAGTATTCCTTCTATAGCTTACTCATGCGTCAGTTTCATTAGTAACTAATGACAAGATGATTTGATGAGGAGATTGCATCTAGGATCAAACAAACAGGAACTAAATAAGAGGCACTCTAAGCAAAAGTCTTAAGATTCAGTGTTAGTGAAGTCAGCTTGCCACCACTGCCACTATTTTGGCTAAGAAAGACTCTGTGTTTCCGGATAATACAAGTTTCAGAGGCAGGAAGTGGGAAAGAGGTGGGGTTTCAATACTATAAACAATGCTACAATTAATATGTTGATGCTTCACTGGGTAGGCCTTTATCCCTCAAATGACCTCAGAGAGGAGGAAGGATTGGGCAAGAGATGACATGGGTGGACACAAGCACAATAAGTTTCTCTCAAAAATCACCAAAGTTCTTTTAAACAACTAATTAAAACACAAGACTGCTACGAGGAAGGCACCTAAAAAATGCTATGCTCAGCCCTTGGAAACTGAGGGCAAAATTGTCAAACAGTTCTTACTGTAGCAACCTCCAACTGGGCTTAGAATGCCAGAGATCTCAGGTCAAACAGCAAACCAGAAGAGGAACTCAGAAATGTCGGCAAATGTCATGGCACACTGCCTGTGATGTCTCTAAGGTTTGTGAGTTACATGTTCCTAGCACATGGTTTTACTCTCATTACATTTTCTGTCTCATAATTGGGGAAACATTTTAACCTCATTTAAAACATACCGTTCTAATTATCAACTAATTTTTAATACATTACAGCAATGTACTCAGCATATAAATGTCAAAAACTAGGGGAAGCAAATTTGCTAATATAAAAAAATTAAATAATGTCACCTGAATTCAAAACATTTTCAATTATTTAGCTTTTGCATATTTAACCAACTTTCTTCCTGACGGATCAAACACAGCAAGAGTTTTGCATTTTACTACTTGGGCCCCTTTGTGTGTCAAAGCAGCAGCTAGCAAAATCTGTAACTTAAGTCTCTTAACAGAGCTGCCCACAGTAGATGCTTAGCTTCCATAAAGTACCATTATGTCACTGAACGGCGAGGCTGGCTTTCAGAAAATGGTTCAGCAGACACATCTAGACACCTTGAGACGATAATTCAGCACATCTAAGTTAAGCTCCTCTTCTAATCCTGTTCATCCCCTTCAACAGCTATGGAATCAAGGAATACTAAGCTCCTGATTTTCCCAGCTAAGTGAAGTTTGTAACACTAGGCAGACTGGATGCTGCCTTACAGGATCAGTTTAGGATAAGCGCAGCTCCATAGCAAATCAGTAATTCTGAAGGGCAATGAGAACCACAAAAGTGACCACTGGATGTACTCCTAGATTTTTCTTACTGAGCTAAGGAATGTGTGGAGGCAGTTAGTGAGCCTTCATCATTCCCTTCTATCGGCTAGTTTTCTTCACAGATGATTCAGCAACATGCTCGGGACACTGTGAGCTGTTTTTCCAATATAGGCGAGGGCAAAATCAGGAACACCCAAAAATCCATTGTGAAACAAAGAGAAGATAAAATGTAGGTCAGATTCTGACTGAGGGAGTCAGGTAAAACAGTTCTAAACAAGGTTAAACATTTCACAAGCACTTTCTGCTGGTAATATGTACCTTTTTAGGTTTACAACTTCTTAAGCATTTCTTCTGGAGTGCAGCCTGCTCATTTCACTTATGGAGAGATGGAGAATGCTAAGACTAGTAAATAAGTCCTAATTTCATTATAAAAAGAATAATTTGGATTGCTATGGTTATTCTTTCAGAACAGGGAAATATATTAAGCATGTGAACTGTCTGGACAACAACCAATCTGAGGATTCTATTTCAAGACTGAACCCACCCAGAAGTGCAACGAAACATCTCTTTCTGTTCTTCCCTTATCAGATTCTACAATTTCAATCATTCGCTAGATGGAATTTCCCTATTTTTTGCTCTCATTTCAGTTTCCTTCCAGCCTCAAGCTTTATGCCCATAGAGAGTCAGTTCCTGAGGTTCTAAAGCATTTATTTCAATCTAAACTATAAATT
The DNA here is from genome assembly GCF_029207755.1 of Chamaea fasciata. Lineage (NCBI taxonomy): Eukaryota > Metazoa > Chordata > Aves > Passeriformes > Sylviidae > Chamaea > Chamaea fasciata. Next base: position 27,116,238 of record NW_027094087.1, read on the forward strand.
CATCATCAGGATATTATTTTAGCTTTTTCCTCTTGCCCTGTTGTGCTCAGAATATCTATGCTCCAGAATGAATCATGAAATTGCCAGAAGAGAGTCATCTTCTCCCTTCCTTCTGCTAGCATGTGCATGTAAATATGTGAAAGCTTTTAGGAGAGCAGAGGGCTGCCCAGAGGAAGCCAACCAGTTGAAAGAGGATCAAAGCAACCACCTAGAAAGATGCCAAAGACGGAATTAGGAAATGATTGCCCAAAGTGAAAAGGAACCAGATAACAGGGGCTTGGACAATCAACAGGGTCAGCAAATTTCTTCAGCACCAGCAACAAGACTCAGCAGGTTAACTGGGACCTCTTGCTCATGTATGTCAATGCCCCTTCAGCTGAGTGTAGACAGAGCTTCTCTGGAAATAAATTAAACAGGTTAATAATTGCCAATGTTACTAGACAAGAAACTGATAGGGAATTCTTATCCCTTCAGATATTTAACTCTGCCACACAAAACAATAGAAATCTAGATCAGTCATTTCCAGCAGAGCATTCTGCTCACATTAATATCATTTTTTTTTAATTCTGCATCTGAGACCATCATAAGAATAATCTCATGTTAGAACTGTTAGAATGGTTCAGAATTGTTAGTTATTTATTATCACTGAAGCAGTCATAAAAAAAAATTGTTCTCTGATGTATAACCTCATTCTTCCAGCCCTCCCTGAGTAGGGATTTTTTTGTAGTTTTATTCCAGGTTGTGTCCCTCACCCCATGTCTAATAATTTTTTCTAAGAGCTTCTTAATTGGGGGCAGGGTTTTTTCAGGGCACAAATTTCATGTTTTCTTCTTTATAAGAAAACCTATGGCCAAGTTTAAGAAATCAAATATCTTCCTAAATCTACAAATAACTTCCTAAATCTATGACCCTGAGATGCATCTTAGTCTAAGACTGGGTCTGTGCATTGCTGGGGAAACACGACTTCTGGAGGGCCTTTAAATTTGTGAAATTAGGGAGACTGTTTTCCATTATTAGTCTCAAAACCTTCATTAGGCTGAAGGCATATCAGTAGAAGAAAAGACCAGGAATGGTGCTATTGGTGCTTTTGATTTTATTTTACGCACAGCAGCCAATTGTTATTTGCATCTTCACTACTCAGAAGCACTGTTGCTGAAACAAGCTATAAATGAAGTGCTGGAACTGGAAGCTGGCATCTTTATTTCACTGCCACCTTTGGGAGTAAATGAACCAATTAATACTGACAGGCATTATGGATATTAAGACAGGACAATCCTATGTTAAACTGTGGGATGAAAACTCAGTAATGTTGTTTAGACAAATGAACAGCCAAACTGTGGGGACATCGTATTCACTACCAGCTTGAGAAAGATTTATGCAGAAGTTAAAGGCTCTCTGTGTCCCTGTACAACTCTTAAACAATTCAGTTTACCTGCATTAGGCTGTGCTGCCTTTTTCTTTTTCTTTTTTTTTTTTTTTTGCCACATTTGTTTCCAGGGTAAGCAAAGAACCTTGCTAATATGTCTGGGAGACGAAAGAGCCACCAAAGAAATTGGAAACTAAAGTTCTTACTGTGACATCTTTGGAATGACCACAGCTCTCTGCAAGTTATGCAAATTCTTCCAGGCACCTCTAATGTATTACTTATTAGTTATCAATAAGAGTTATGGATACAGGCAATAGCAGGAGGAAAAATGCTACATAATTGTTATACTTTTACAAGTACTGGAATGATTTACTCACTTCCACTAATTTATATATTGCTTATTTTTTTATGAACAGTGCAATTCTCAAAGGGTGGAATTTCTAAAATCCCATTCTAGGAAGAATTTTTTCACATTTCCTTAGAAATCCTTGCACTGAAAATAATTTCTAGAAGATCCATTACACTATGACAGACATGATTCTTCTTCACTTCTATCAGGGCCAAATTTTCATAAGTATTCATCTCTCTGTTCTCCATCATTATGAATTATGTTGAGGGTTTGTTTTCATGTGTTTCAGGCTGTGTAGATCCCAGAGTTTGCTTCCAAAGATGATTCTAGAGAGGACATATGAGATGTGACCACTACCGTCCCTGGGTCTCCACATTGAGCTACAGGCTGTTAACAAAAGAGAGTCCTCAACAGAGAGAAACCAGAAAATTAAGACCAAATAAACTCAAAGTCCTCTTCAGTGTTAGGAGATTGTATTGCATTTTCTGAACCTGGATTCCCCTGGGGAATATTATAGAGGCAATATTAATCCCTTTCTGTGAATAATGCTGAGATCTACTACTATTAAGATTCAAAGCACTGGTTCACACAAAGAAAAAGAATGAACATCAGTGCCAGAGAAGGTGACAACTACCAAAACAATTAGTTTTCAGGTATTATCACAAGTGGTCAGACAGAAAAAAAAGCCTTGCTCTTCTCTTGAAGAATTTCTGTGTGTGATCAGAGAATGCCAGTTAAACAGTAACATATTTACCACTGGCTTTCAATGAGACAATAGTAGAATTTATTCACTTAATGTATTCCAACAGCATTTTCACTAGGAAGAACTCAAGCTGAAGCCACAACACTGCAGTTCTATACCACAAAATGACAGGATGAAGCAAAAGCCCTTTTGGCTTACAACAGTTTTTCCACAAAAGTGGAGGATTCATAAGAGTAATTCCCATACACCAGTCACCAAAGAAGGTCTTTCTGTTGTGTTTTTCTATCTGTACATGACTAAAAATTCAAAAGCAATAAAACCAATTCCAGCCCTCTCCAAAATGTTCATTTTTTTCTCCTCAAACTCTGAGCATCCCTGGGGACAAGGAAGGAAAGAGTAGGATAACAGGAGGAAGAACTGGTCCTGTCCCTCTTTAGGAAAAGAGTTTTCACATATTGGAAGCACGTAATTTGTGACCAAATAGCAGGAGGCTAATTTGTGTTAGTTGAAAACTGTGGGAAACATACAGACCTAAAACGGAAGGGAACAATTGTGTCCCCATGCAACCCTGATTTCACAGTGAATATTGTGCACACTGCATGAGTTTTACAGAGAGCTTTATAAAGAAACACAGAAAAGTTAACTTTAGGGCCATTGGGATTGCACTACAGCGATCTAAGAGAAGTTTATGCAGGAGGGTTTATATGACTAACTTTTCCTCCATCAGTAGCAACACACAAGATGTTCATGGGCCTGTAGTCCATGACTTACGAGGACTAATGTGCAAAGAGAAGTGGCTATCTAACAGTAGTCTGTGTGAAAGGGAGCAACAAAAAGGAAGGGACCAAACCCCTCTTGGCAACAGAAGATGGAAAACAAGAGACTGGAATATCATCAAAATTTATGATTTTGGAGGTTCATGTTGAATATTTGGGGGGAAAAAAACCTGTTTCACTCGGAGGTTACTACAGCACTGTAACAGGTACCTAAAGATATGGCAGAATCTCTGTCCTGGGAAGATTTCAAGACAGAGCTAGACAGAGGTTAAGCAACGTGTTCTCTTGCTGGCAATAGTTCAGCTTCAAGTGGGAGGTTAGACAGAGATCAGCAGAGCTTCCTTTCACATCTCTTTGACTTAAAAATATGAAGATAATATTATATCATTTAAAAAATGCTGTATTATTATTTCTTGCTTATTGGTATTAATTATTAGTATATAATCAATATAATTAATTTAATATATTAATATATTTAGACTTCTACTTTGTACTCATTTGGATCTTACAGAAGTCACTGCGAACTTATTTGTCAGTTACCTGCGATGCTTTTCATGAACACATCAGAATGTAAACACTTCAGCATTCCACAGAAACAGTGTTGTTCCCACTGTCCCTCCCATTTTAAGTGTATTTAAGTCCCACTGCTCTGAAGTAAACTCGAAGAGGCTTTGTTACTTGGTCAAAAGTTAGATCAAGATATAATTCTTTCCCTAAAGGTGTAATTTTGTCCCTCTTAATCTGCTTCTTTGCATATTTCTATACATATGTGTGTGTATATACATATACATATGTATATACACAGTCACCTTTTTGTCCCCACAGATGTTCAGAGTTATGTGTGGAAAGAAAAAACAGATTTTACAAGCAACTGGAAGCAATTTGTTATTTGAATACTACAGCATTTCTGCAAGCAGAAATGACAATGAAAACCAGATCCAGCTGTATTTCCATGAATAGTCCTACATTTCTGTGTGGAGGGAGCAACCCTGCACAGCAGTAACAAACAGCCTTCACTGTTCACATGGGAAGACACAGCCAATCTTCTGAATAACCTAAGGTCTAAGAGGAGTCACTGTACATGTTGACACCCAGGTCACAGGGCTGAGAAACCACAGTCTGACCCAAGAGGTGACAGACCCCCAAAACGTACAACAAAATTAAGCCAACTCTATCCCACAGTAAGAGCACCCTTTAGAGAGACAGAAAGCAAAATCCTGATAAAAAAGCACCATTACTTCAGCTGTCTGTAGCCTATACATCACTCACATAACACATTATCCTAATAACGATAATAATAATGATGATAATGGTGACAATAATAATAATGATAATAATAATAATTAAAACCAAACCTTCATGCATTTTCCTGTGAGCTTTACCAACAAAGCAGGAAAGACAAGAGAATATGTTATTAATTTGTGACTGAAGTCCTGCACTCAGGGTAATTCAACTGCAACCTGGTAAATCTACCTTCGAAAGCAGATAAGATTGGAACTCCAGAAGCATTCCACCTTGAAAGAAGAAATCTGATAGAGAAAAGTGCTCCGGGGTTGTTTAAAGTTTATCTACTGGCAGAAAAGCCTAAGGGGAGAGTGAGAATCAGCTACAGGGAGAGCAGCAGAAGAAAGAGAAGACAAGAAGGCTGAAGTGCACTGTACCTTTTCTGCTGGAGTAAGTAGATTTCATCCAGATATTTATCCCAGGATTTTTTGCCTTGCAGCTTCTGACTTAATCCATTCCATATCCGGGAATAGAAGGGACTGGTCTCCCCAAATAAAGGTACCCCCATATCACGTCCCTTTTTCTCTCTTGCCTAGCTGCCTGGAAGCCAGCAATCCCCACTTTGGGAAAAACTCAGGAAAGGCTCACTACAGGTCACCACTCCTCCGCCCTCAGTTACTTACAGAGGAGACTTGTCAGTCAGCTGCATCAGCTGATCAAAGTAGTAAAAACACACAATAAAATCACTTGTTCCTAGCAGACCATACCGTGAGCCTCATCAATTACTTAGTTTCCAAAATAGCCCAACCCAAAGGTGTGTCTGATTTACAAGTAGCTCGCCAGCAGCCTACCCCTCAAAAAGACCCTGCACAGCACTGAAGAATTCATACAGCATCGAGGTCCTAGGCTTCTACTATTTTGATTTTGAAATCTAGGCTTCAGAAGCAATCACCCTCCTTTTGTATCTCTGAATTCCTCTGGAAAGCAACATGTAAGCAATTTTGAAATAGACAGCTGAGCAAGTCAGGCAAAACACCTTTAAGGTGAGTGAACATGTGGAAGCATGCCCTAAAAGACATAGTGCTCCGGGAAGGTGGCAGAGAGGAGGACACACCTCCCACCTCAGCTGTCTGCAAATCCCATTAAAGAAATTATCGTTACAGACTCCACCTTCTCCACGTAAAACAAAGTAAGTTACTCCACAAGCTGTAAGAAGAGTCTATGTAGATTAATGAGTAAACTTTGCATATTTCATTTTCATTTAATGTTCTACAAACTCAAATTATTCGCATTCCTTCCAAAAAAATCTTATTTAGGAAAGGGATGAAAATTTCTATTTAACAAAACTTTTTTTTTCTTTTTTTTTTTTTTCTTTTTTTTTAGTTATTATTATTAACAAAAACTTGATTTTGGCACAGAAAAACATATTCATGGTCAGGGGGTATTTGCCTGCAAACCAGTAGACAATATATCAAAATGAAGAGATGAGGCATCCTTCTTTTTGTGAAGAAACTAGAAGCTATGAGGGAGAAAAGAAAAGCAAGAAGTAAAAAAAAATAGAAAAGATAAAAGAAAAAAGAGGAAGGGAGAAAGTTCCTAGTTTCTAGTCTTCTTTCCCTAAACACTTGTCCCAATATTTTTGCACCTCGAATTAACAGAAATATCCCTTCATTCCTACTCCTGCTGTAGTGGAAATGAATTCTGTTCAGGGTGCCTGGATGTAGGCAGAATCAGTAGGTAAGAGAGAAAAGTGTATAAAGCAATAGGACTGAGTCATCTCTTTGAAATTCCTGGTTTATTTAGAGGTTTCTTAGAACTACAAAACCAGGATTAACATCCAAACTTCTTTAAACTCATGATGTATCCCATCCTATAAAATCATAAATTACCACACAATTGCTACACACAAACCAATGCTTTAAGGCAAACTTGAGGGATCATACCCTAAAATATAAAATTCACTGAGTTGACCCGATCTAGGAGGAACTGTCAAGTTAAACTGTCATAATGGGAAGAATATATTACTTGCTACTTTGAGAGGTTAGAGTGTATACCAGCCAGGTGTGTTGAGCATATGTTGTGTTTTTAATAGTTGGGTTGTTTTTTTTAGAATATCAATAACGCGTCTCTCCTAACACTGTGAGGAGTGGGGGAAAGCGACTCCTCTTGAAGTTGAGAAAGATATTTAGACACTGAGGTGTTAAGTGCATTTGACAGAAGAACACAATTTCTTTTCTCCCAAGCAGAGAATTTTTTCCACTGTCTCTGCAAGGAAGCCCTAGAAGAGTGGCATCAGCAGGGCAGGAAAGCAGAGATTTACTCCTGCCTTCTCTGGGCAGCACTGCCACCCTGACCGCAGTCCTCAGGTACAAGAACAGTCAGACAGCAGTTTGAGGAAGGTGTTCTTAGCTAACCGGGGCGGCAACAGCTGCAGCAGTCAGGGCAGTTCCAGCAGCTGCAAACCAGTGTCCCAGGTGGACTCACCACAGGGTCGTGGGTGGCCCATTAGAGCTCTCAGTACGGCTTCAGACGGCAGTAACGCTGGCTCAGTAGTTTAGCCACTTGTATGAGCATGAAGTCTAATACTGCAAAAGTGTTTTCTTGTAATTCATGGTGGAGGGCATTTTCAGAGGAAGTGGAATACACAGAAGAAAAGTGGATGAAATATGTAAGCATACGGTAGGACTGAAACCTCTTTAGCATATCATGACCATACCACTTAAGCACTGCGGGGCTTTCAGTCTAGCAGGCTGTAAATAGTCTTATTCAAAAACTAAGGACCTGATAAGGCCTTGCAATTGAGGTGTGGATTGTAGGTCTATACAGTTTTGGTGTATGTAGTTTTCCACATACCTGATGGTGCTTTTAGGTCTTTGAATCCCTTTCCTCAGCTCCTGAGTCATGCTGTGACTGGCTTCTAGCCCTTCAGCTCCTGAGATTATTCTAGCTGAACTTGTTCCTTGCTCCCAGCTCCTACTGCAAATAGTGTCTTTATCCTGGCTGCCAGTGATGCGCTTTTCTGGTGTATGTCTTGACTTCTCTTGTTTCTGAAATGGGGTAATTCTGACTGACCTGATTCCTGGACTCTCTCAGCTTGACCCCTTCTAACAAATACGACAGCTGATGTCAACATCTCCTTCCACACAAATTCCCTTCTATATCCACCGGTTATCCATAGCAACGTAAGCATGAAGAAATGCAAAGCACAACCTGTCCAAATGTGTTTCTCACACCACAGTGTCTAACAACACAAAATTAAAACAGACCAGCAATGATGGAACGTTGAAGTTTGGTCACCCCATGGCGCTGGGGTATCTACCAATATCATACATGGCACAGTTAGGATGTGCTGCCCTTTGCAGGACTACAGAAACAGTTCGAGTAAGCCAGTGTGTGGAGATACTTCAGCAACAACCAATTCCTATTTTCCCATATGTGCCATAAATACAAGGGAGCAAAAAACCCACTTTTGTCACTGGAGATTGTTATCTTGCTGGAGAAAATACTCGGCACTTTTTTATAGTACAATGTCCTTTTAGGTCAGCCTTGAATTTTTAAATTTTTTTTAAAAAGCAAATCTGAATAGTTGAGTGTGAATGAGGTGACCTTTGGTGAACCTGAAATTCAAGTTAGCATTTGCCAGCAACATACTTGAAAAGGAAAAAATGTAACAGAAGAATTAGAGAAAAAACACTACAGGAGTATTTTTTCAAATAATCTGCAGTTTTATTTTCATCCCAGCTGCATTTTCAGTCCCTTCTTTCTTTTCAAAATTAAATCAACACAGCTATTACCTGGCCTACTATAAAAGTAATTTCTGTGCTAATGTAGAGACAGACGTAATTTGCACAGTACACGGATTCCTTTCCTTCTGAATGTTCCTGACCCCAACATTCCATGTTCTTACAAAACTCCTGTTAACCTTCCTGGAAATTTTGAGTGCTGGAGGTATGTAAGATTAAATCCAATGTGCTTATCTGGTGACAAATCAGGATGGGAGTGCTTTTTTTAAAAATCTTTCTGGATTTATCTTACAAGATTTTTAGGGGGAGGGGGAATTGCAAGAGCTGCACGATATTTTAAAGTTACTACAAAGATGTAAGTGTAATCCCAGTCTTTCACAAAATCCACAGGAATGCAAACTCTGAGCAGCAGGAAATGGAAAAGATAAAAGGCATTGTAAAAGTAAGGAAACCTACTGAACCTAAAGGAGAAACCAAATAAGCCAGACATGGTAGATATCCCCCATTTTGGTCTTCTGAAAAGTTTTTTAAGGTTTCTGTTAAACACACAAGATTATGTAATGAGTGGTATCAGAAGAATTTACACGAAGTGGCTTTTGAAGAGAAAGGGAAGTCAGCTCATTTATTATGATGAATTGAAATTCTCTTCTTCATTTACCTTCCAAACTTGTTCCCCATATCCATGTTAAGCATCTGGTAGACAAGTAAAGTAGCATAATTAGATGCTTAACACATTCAGGGCCACTGAGTAGCCAAGTTATCTTGGCTAGAGTACAGACACGTTTTATCTGTCAGAGATAAGTATTGCTCTCAACCATCTGCCTGGACAAATTTCCACACAAAGATTTGCCTATTTTTCCAGACCCACAGACTGCCAGGTCAATTCAGAAACTCTTAGTCTTCCGTGTCTTTTTAGCATATAATCTCTCTGAATCACATATATGCTCAAACCTTAAAAATAAAAACACATTTTCTATGTTTTTCTCAAATTCACAAAAAAATTTCACTATAAAAATAGCTCTTAAAAATTCCCAATTTGGAAATCACAAGAGAAATTCTGTCATTTCAGCAACAGCAAAAATGAAGTGCATGGGTTGCATTCCCAAGTTTACACTACCATCTTAAGAGCAAGAGTGGAAATGCAACCTACAACCAGACCCGTCTTTCAACACTGCACCTGCACATTTCTGGTTTCATTTTCAGACTGCAATTCTTTGTTTGAAATCTCAACATCTAATAAAAGCTCTAAAGATGTAAGTTGTGAGAGAAAAGAATGAGAGCAGCAGAAGGACAGGAAAAAGCAATGACAAATAACAGTTTCTAAACACAGAGAGAACACAGAACAGAAAGTCAGGAATTCACCAATCAGCAGTAAACTGTGATGTAGTTTCTCCATGTTTATAATGGATAATCTTCCATCTGTAGAAGACTGTAATAGAAGACTGTAATAATAACTAGGCAGCAACTGATTGATGTATTACAGATATGTTTGGGAATCCTGTTGGACTGTGATATTTCCAGTTGTTCAAGTTATATATCTTACTTGTGTAGCATAGGAAAACAGAGCTGTGGATGATGGTGTGGAAATGCACAGTGTTATGTACACTTTGATATCACACAGCTGAGTGGTGATACCTTTCAAAAACCAAAACAAAGTAACTGAGGAAAATAACTAGATATTCCAGAAGCAGGATACTAGTGGCAGTATCTCCACCAGTCTTGAGAAACTCTTATCTTCACGAGATCTCATCTGCTGTGTAAATACGAATTACTTCACTCACCTGTGATTACAGGTAACTCAGCAACAGACGTACCTTAACAATGCATTATAAACTATATCAGGGCATAAGCATCCTTGAAGGATCTACTCTATATTATGCAACTAATCCTGATGTGTAATTCCATGAATCCATCTCCTGGCCTGGAGGAGTGCAAAATGCTGGTTGTTAATAAAATATTACACTGAATTCCCTTAATTATAGTGTGGCCTTGTTGCATGTAGTAGTAAGCCTGGTCAAGAGAGTTAAAGGGAAGTGGTCTCTGCTTCTTGACTCAGATTAGCAGGAGCAAGGACAACTACTCATGGTGAGGAATGGCAGCAGAGGCACAGACTCCCTAGAAAAATGCATTCCTGAGGTCCTGGTAAGTTGCATGAGGGGTCAGCGATAGCCCTATTGACTGTCACAGAAAAGAATCACTAAGATCACTAGATTTTGTAAAACCTAGCCTCCCCACTCCCAACATTTGCAGCAGACTTTGTAAAATTTCCAGGTAAAGCCAAGAGAGAATTGAAGACCTCTGATAACAGCAGTCATGTTGGCAATGTGAAGGAGATCTCTTACTGAAATAGGATCATCAAAAATATTATTAACTCATAAAAAACCCTGATTGAAGGAGTCAGTACGATTCTACCTCACTGAGGAAGCCCAGGCAAGGATCCTGGATGGTTTTCTACTGTTATGGTTTGAGGTGCTAGCTCAAGTCAGAAAGCTTTCTGTCAATGAGTTGGGAAGTTTATTTAGTGGTGGTTTACATAGAGACCAATCCCCCAGCCTCCTGTCAAGGGAGTATGTCCCAGGGACTCCTGTACTCAATAGAAGCAGAAGCAGATTCCTTTATAAAAGGTGGACTGAGTAAATTTGAAACCAGTAATCTACTCCTGCAGATAGGAAACTGCTAGTGGGGGGTCCTAACACAAAAATAGGTAATAAAGAAAAAGTAAAAAAAGGGCTTGGATCTCCACCTGGACTGTAGACTGACATTAAAATTGTAAGATTGATGCCTTCAGAGGTTACCTAGAACAGAGGCTAGACAGTGTTAAAGGAATAAAGTAGGTTTTTAGTAAAAGGCCTTCAAAGGATACACCTTGGGCAACACAAGAGCCAGGCCAAGGCTCCACCCAAGATGGACAACGGGTCACCCATTTTCACACTTTTGTAAGTTTTGGTCCATTTACATATTGGGGTTAATTGTCAAATGACAGCTTCAGATTATGAAGTTCCATCCTCCCAGTTCGGTCTCCTCAATTTGCTGTTGTTTGTACTTCTGGCCCTGAAGCTGTAACAGTGTCCTTGGTTCTCAGGCTAAAAAAGGATTGTTTTGTCTAATTAAACTGTGAGGAGAACTTGCTAACACTTTATATGAAGTTCAGAGTTATATACTAATACAGTACAGAATCTGAAAACTATAAAAGCTAAAACTTAAGACATCAACAGTAAGGTTATAAAATACTGAAATCAAGTCATGAGAGCCTTCTCATTCAGATTTCCTCAGAGGAGGTCTGGGATTTAAAGGCAGCCCAAGGGCATTACCAGGAATCTCCAAACCAGCCTGCAACAGAGTGGGAAAAAACATTAACAAAAAAGAGCACTTCACTAATTAGTTTTATTTTGTGGCCTGGAATGCCACAAAAATAGCTAAGTGTTTCTTCAGCAGTTGTAAAGTTCTGTGTATGAGTGGGTAGATCCTGCTTTTTCAGTAGAGACTCTCCTTGCTCCTAAAGTATAGCTCTGGGATATATCTATGAAAATGCTAACCCCCAAATCTGTGGCCAGCAGCATTTTTGCAGTTTGGAGAAAGGAAGAAATTGGTATAACAGCTCCTTGGTTTTCATGCTTTACAGCATTGATTTGAGACTGGGTGTGAGTAAATTGACAACCTATTTCATAGCTGGCCATCAGGCTTAAAAGATTCTCTGAGACTTCTGATGTATGAATACATCCTGATCTTTTTCTGAGGTTTTTTTTGGGTCTTAGCCCATAGCAACTGTAGTACTAAGTCAGGATAGCAGACAGGAAATCAAATTTGGATTGTGACTGGGGTTTTTTGTGACAACAGGTGACACCACTCAGTACTTGGAACACACAGCTCTGAGTTGTCCAAAGCACCATTAGGGGAACTCCTGAATAAATGCTTTGGTGTAAGAGGAAGAATTTTGAAGGTAAGTGCTGATGACAGACGTTAAACTTTGGTCCTGACAAATGGGAAATCTGGGCCTTGTTAAATGTTTGTCTTTAAGAATATCGCATCCTGAGAACAATTCCTGGTAGAACCATTCAGCTGTACATCTCAGATTATAGGGCTTGCTACAAATATCGGCAACCTGTGAAATCTCAGAGCAGACTAAAAATCCTTGGTTTTATTTTTCTGCCCCACCTTGGTCAGGTCCCTGAGTCTACTAAAAGGCTTTAATGGTCCTGACCAGCCTCATCTGATATCTCCAGCCTCATACTCATCACCTCAAAGTCTGTATGGTGTCCCACATAGCCTAAGTGTCCAGGTTTCCTCCCATGTTTCCTAGGGTTTCCTTCCCCCTGCCTCCTCTGCCTTGCCTCATCCCCAAATCTTGTCAAGGGTAGGGTGAATTTCTGCCCCACTCATCCCCTGTTGTCTCTCAAGCCCACCTAGCCTTTAGGAACCTCATAGGCACTCTGACCTCTGCTACCCAGCCCAAATTTTCCCATGCTTTCTTCTCTTTCTGAATAGTCTGTCCTTGGCTTTGTGTCCTCTGAACTAGTCCTATAGAAACCCACAAAAACTAATCCACTCTACTTACAGCCCCTTCTGACTCCAGAACCCTGAGGGACGTGAGGACACTTTTGCTGGGAGGGGACTCTTCCTGTTGGATTCCTGAGTGTACGAATGGGTCTTCATGGCCCTGACCAGTCTGACCCAGGGCCTTCAAAAAAGCTACAAACAACGCCCCCCCCCCCCCAAACACACACACACACTCTCTCATATGATTGCGCAGAAGCATAGAGGTCCTGTTTAAGGTCTGTCTTGTGTCTTCAGCTCCTGCCTGCAGCTGTGCTGCCATGGGCTTGGCCACAGGCTCCAGTGATCTGAACCCTGGCTTGCTGACTGACTTCTAGCTTGACTTCACACCTGCCTTGTCAACATGGATGCATACTTTGTGATAAACAGGCCTTGTCACCATCACTGGACATCATTCTGATCAATGGATTAATTTCCTGGCTTGATCTTAGACCTGCCTCACCACCACAAAATTGCTTGAAAATCTAGGCTCTTGCTTGAGCAACCATCTCCAGGTCTGCCTACTCACCTTGCTCAAATAATGTGAGACTGTACCCTAGATGTGAAGCCCCTGTCCTGTCTGGTGTAAAGTCAGGCTCTGTCCCATCTGTTAGGGGGCAGCCAGCCCTTGCTGCTTCCTAACACTTCCCTCACAATTTAAGAGGCCCTGTAAAAACCTCTGCACTTTCTACTCTTCAAATTGCAGTCTTGAAGACTGTCCCAGTAAAGTCTTGACCTGTTCTGAAAGTTTTGGCAGTAGCAGAAGGTCATGGGCAGATGTCAGATCTGACGGGTTGTTCTGCAAAATTAACTTAGAGAATCCATTGGTCCTAAAGCAGAAACAAATATCTCTGCCTATGTGAACTTGTTGCATTCAACACCAGAAAAGGAATAATCACTGAAAACGATAGATTCCACTGATGGTATCTGAAGGGCTGCTTACAGAGTTTTTCCGGTAGAGAAGTGACAAAGAGGACAGTGGTTTATTGCATTAACTATTGGAAGACCTTTGATTAGGTGAGTTTATCAAAGCTAGATCCCAAACCAACGGAGTTTAAAATTTTCTCCTCTGAGACAAAGCACAGAAGCTAGATGTGTTCCTCTCAAAGAGAATATCCTGAAGGATATTCTTCACCATACTTGTTGCTGGGAAGGAAGACTTACTGTTAGGTAATGGCCCGTTCAGAAGTATTTGTCTATTAATCAGCTTTGGTTAGCTAAGCCAGGCAAAGTTCGTGTTACTGTGTGACTGTGTGAGTAATTCTGCTCTTTGTGTGCGGATATGGTATTGCAATAGTTAAGAAAGATACTCAAGGGCTGCAGAACTCATTGCCCTGAGCTTCTGGGAAAAGGACAGTTACACACCTCATGGAAAATTTTATGGCAGAAACTGGAGTGTTTTACGTAAAGGGAAACTGATCCAGGGAGATGGCAGTGAACTAAACTTAAAATAAAATGTTATATGCACTGAGAAAGGAAATAACCAATCTCCCGTAAAATTGAATTAGTTGGGTTTTATTTAATGCATTTAATAAAGTAACTCCTAGAACTAAAATAATTTATTCATTTATTATTAGTAATTTGTCATGTTCCCCTTTGCCTCTGCTGGAAAACTTGATGGTTGGGATCTTTTTGTTCAAATTTTTGTTTTTCCTCAAATTCTGTTGTATTCACCCTGGTGAATAATGCAGGATTCTTCTTCAAATTCATGTTGTCTGATTAGACTTTATCAGCTAATTATTTTTAAGCCTGATATAACACAATATCCAAAGAGCTACAAGAACTGTTTGCATTAGTGAATTTTTACCCTCATCCCCACCAAGAAATTGAGAGCAATTTTACTCCACCACAGAGAGAGGTATGTTCTAACCACAAAATTAAATGCAGATGAATGATCAAAACTAATCATCACACTGTTCCCCTTGAGAATGTTGAATATGCCTTAAAGCTGTCCCTTGAAACAGATGTGCACTGATTAAAACTGAGTACAGAACAAAATTATCCTGAGAAGTCAGGTCTTTGGCCACTTGTATGTACTCCAGGCACAGCTGAATTTTTCTGTTATGATGAGTGTCCTGAAGATTTTGAAGCACATGTTTGCAGTGACAACTAAGTACTTTCTTAAGCAGAAAGAAGTTGCATTGACTTCCATAACCCTGAATAGGACTGACATTTAGAAAACAAACTATTAGAGTAGGTGTTCTATCTCCATTAGAGAATCTGAGAATAGAATTTGAAATAAAAAGTTAGTATTCCCTTTGCAAGTATGATTCATGACTTTTCCCAGGCAGAGGCTCATTTATAGTCTCCTTAGTCTCTAACTATCATTGGCCATGGACCAAGCAATTAAATATGTTTAAATACTCCTTAAACTACATCTTAACCAAGGATTTCTTTTTTGTTTTTGTTCTGATGATCCAAAATTACACCTTTCCCTTGAATGACCAACAAAAATATCACTCGTGCTGCTGAATGGAGTATAGTGATGTGATACAAAGATCACAACAAGGCACCACAAATTTGGTATCATAAAATGGCATCAGGAGGTGACTCAGTAGTAACACCATTTCTCTTTGATTCAGCCCTTATGTCCTAGTGTGGAAGTGTGGTCAGTGTGCATCCTCTATCACTAAACACAAGCTCAAGCCTCAGTGTAATACCCAACAACTGAATAGAAATATAAATGCATATTTAATCTTAGTTATTCCCAACAGTTTCCAATGAGTTCCCTAGTTTTTAACCTATTTGTCTGTGAAACACAACAAGAGCTGGTAGTGTGGAAGATTTGACATGTCTCTGTGCCCTGTGCATTAATTAGGAGAGACTTACTGACCTCCACTGGATTGATCAGAGTTTGTTCAAGCTGTTGATGGTATCAAAAATACAAAGTACAAGGGCACCTTCAGTTAAATTGATGATCCCAAATTGTGGGGAATGCTGGCTGTACTGGAAGGCAGGGCTGCCATTCAGAGACTGCTTGATAAAATGAAGTAAGAGTCCAAGAGAGATCTCATGGGGCTCAACAAAGACAAAAACTCAGTTCTGGGTCTAGGGTAGGAAAACGACACTCATGGGAAAGATTAGCTGGGGACCATCTCTGCAGAAAAGAGTCTGCAAGTTGAACATAAGCCAGCAGGCTGTCCTTGCAGCAATGAAGGTCAACCACATGCTAGACTGCATTAGCAATACCATAGGCATGTACGTCAAGAGAAATTATTTTTCCCCTCCATTTCAAAGGGGTTAAGCTGCGTTTAATAAGAGACTGAATCCAGGGTTGGGGTCCCCACACTGGCAAATGGGAGCACATCAAACAGGGTGTCACTAAGATGGACAGCACTGTTCAAGGGGAGACTGAGGGGGCTGCTTTTTTTTATCATGGAGATTGCTTGAGGGGAGGGAAGGGGAGGGGAGGGGAGATACAAGACTAATTGCTGTGTCCAACAGGGTGACAGAGGTGATAGAACCAGGCTCTTCTAAGAGGTACCAAGGAAAAAAAAAACAACTTTCAAACACCTGTACTGAGGGTGATTCAGCAATACAACAGGTTGTCAAGAGAGTCTGGGACATCTCCGTTCTTTGAGCTTTTCAAAACTCAGTCACACAAGACTCTGAGCAAGCTGATCCAGTTTTCATGTCAGCATTGCTTTGAGCAAGGAGAGACTACAGCCTTTTTAAAGGCTATGAATGCTTAGAAGCACTTCTAAACACTATAAATTTGGCAACTCTTTAAAATGTATTTATTAAGATATGAATGTTCTGTATCTAATCATTACTTATTCACTGGTGTTAGTGTATAGTAGAGGCGTACAGCCATTAAAATTACAGTGTTGTCATCTCCTGCAAACATTAGCCAAAGCAGTTACTGGAGGTGACCAGCTATACAAAAAATGTGACTCTGTTGTCTTGCAGGGTTTTTCATGTGAACAAGCTCTGCACACCAGAGTCCTCTGTGAACCAGCTTGCTTCTTAACTTGACTTCTCTTGAAACCTTACAATCTTTGCATCTATAGATGGGAAGAATCTATGGATCATCTGCCCCTCCTGATTTCAGAGTCAAGTTGCTGGATGTTCAAGGCAATCAATCTCCAAATAAATGAAATGGTAGCATCATTGGAGTGGGACTTTCACAAACACTAAGTCAGATCAACTGAAGCCCTTAAGAGGGCCATTTCCTATTCCTACAGCAGAACAACAAGCATTAGGGCTCAAGTCCTTGCCCATCTTCTGATTTGAAGTCTACAGGATCAGAGGTCACATCTTTACAACTGCTATAAGAGCACTGTATCCCGGTGACCTTCATCCAAACCCTGGGGAAAAGACCACAAAGTATTTTTCCGCCTGAACATCTCCTGTGCACCCACGGCATTTTTCCATAATTTGCCCTTTGGAGTCATCAGGTTTATTGAAAAATAAAAGGTAACTGAATGCAGTTATTCTATTTGGCTTCTCCTGTTTTGAATTACCAAGGAAAATAGTTATGCCTTAAAGCCTTCATTGCATCTTAAGTTTTTTCTGACGTCAACTATAGATATTGGCTCCCAATCTATTTTCATGTGATGCCATATACAAACTTCAGTTGAAAACTGATTATCCCTATCACAGACTAGATCAGAAGTTTAGTGTTTTGGTTCAAGTTTTCAAAAAGTGGCATGTCACCTCTTGCTCTTTTCCTACTTAGGCTATGTGGTGTTTTAAATCATTCCTCGTTTGGAAATTTCCTTTTCCTAACACTTTTGAGACATTTTAATTTCCACCATTCAGTAACAAAACTCTGATATCTGTTACTTTTTTAGGAATAATGTCCTCAGAACTTGGAGTATGGGAAGCACCCACATCAGTACCCTAATGCTTACAAAACCTCTTGGACTTACTTTGCTGACCCATACCCACAGTTCACAAAACTCTGCCAACTTGCAGACCCATGAGTGCTCTACAGCTGTGCAATAATTTCATGGACATTTTTAACTCCAAAACATTTCTGGTAAAAAGCGCCTTTGAAAAGGTTACATTTTTGTCAAGGAGAATTTAGAAATAATAAATTGGAAGAAAAAAAAACTATTGACAATGTAAATTTAAACTGTATTATTAAATTTCTTCTCAGAACTGATAATTCTTTCAGGTATGGCAGCTATGTCTGACACTACCTATCCTGATTTCTTTGCCATGGCATGATGAACACAAACCCTTGGCTGCATGGTGCCATACAATGAGTGTTAAAGGTATCTTGGTGATGACTTTAAACTGGGGCAATCATTCAGCTTCTCTTATTTTGTTGCATTACCTGTGGGAGATAAACTTTGTAATAATAAACAATTATAGGCTGATAATAAATCATAAGGCAATTTAACACTGAATAATTTAAATGGTCAGTTTTTCCACACCTATCTATCCTATTTGAGTGGTATACATTGAAACCATACCCAAGTGAACAGATGACTTTAAAAGACAGAGGAACTTACCACAGGATTAATGAAAGATCATTTTGCAATTTTAAGAATAATTCTCACTACTAGAAAGAAAGTGTAATTTCTAGCATTTTATCTTTTGTGTCAGTTCTCTAATATTGCCTATGCACAGTATACTATTTTCCTTTCCTATGAAAGTAGGAAATATTTCTTATATTCATAGCATATTGTTTATGTTACATAGAAATAGCAAACATTCCAAGCCATGACTAGGAAGTCATAAGGAGAAAATCCTAAGAGTTTACTTTTAGGGTTAACCGTGTCATTTCACATGAAAAGAATCCCAAAGGCAGTCACATAAGCTACTAAATATAGGGCATTTGAACTTCTCCACCTTTGGGGTTTTTCACATAAACCCTTGTGAATCTGCTATATTTGGAAAGAAAGACGAACACCAACATAAAAATCTTCAAAACAACTTCTGCTATTTCTTTCCTAGGGCCAGACTGCCAGACATGCACAAAGAAGCCCAGGAAGAACCTGAGCTCAGGTGCTGCGGTAGTGGGCACGGTTCACATTCCAAAAATTACAGATCAGATTGCAGATTGGGCATCACATTATCAGGAGTATGATGGGAAGAATGCACAGTCTGGCAACTTCTGCCCTCTGCTGCAATTCTGAGAAATCATGATAGTATTATCATACTAGGGAATAGTCCTGTCACATCTACGTTTTCGGAACATGTTCACCTGCATTAGAAACAGGAAAAGTCATTTGTTGGCAGTATTAATGTATTCCCATTTTGAAAAGAATATCTGTGAAAGGGAGAGTCACAGGTTTAAAAGAGCTATATATAATAGATAAAGAGAAGGTCAAGCACATTACAGAAGGTATAGATAATGCAGTGCATCTAAGATGTCTGCATCTGCAGCTATTACCTGTCCATTCTGTCCCATGACACAGTTCTCAGTCCATATGCTTCACAATGGGACACAAACACTTCTCTCTCCCTCTCC
Source organism: Chamaea fasciata (assembly GCF_029207755.1). Taxonomy (NCBI): domain Eukaryota; kingdom Metazoa; phylum Chordata; class Aves; order Passeriformes; family Sylviidae; genus Chamaea; species Chamaea fasciata. The sequence goes on from NW_027094087.1 coordinate 27,135,353, forward strand.
AGACAACTCTGTTTACACAATTCAAATAATTTAGCAAGAAATAACATTGAAATATTCAATTTTGGATTGACTGGTTTTGTTTCAGTGAACTGAAAGAAAAAAACCTGGACACGCTAAAATTTTAGACTGTTTATTGTGTAACTGCCTATGTCAGACACCTTGAGGACTATTTGTATTACTCCCACTTAGCTAGCAATCATGCATGTACTACTTGAGTGAAATCTTGGCTCCAATGAAGACATTGCAGTTTTGCAACTGTCTTCTTTTCAAAATCCAAATCCAGTTACATTTAAACGGACAATGCAATCTCTTACATTGTTCTATTCCTTTACAACAAGTCAATATTACAGACCCCAACTTATAGGTACTGAAGGAAGAAACAGTGAGACTGGAACAGTAAAACTTCTCTGAGTCGGAGAAATAGAGAAACTGGAATGATATGGGAATATCTATCCTATGGGAAATTCAGAAGTGAAAGTCACCAAGGTTAACAAGCAGTGTTCAATGGCTATTTAGAAAACATGATTAGAATAATAAGAATTAAAGAAAACAAATTTTCTTGAGAATTGTATTTAATTGCTTAAAACATGGAATTATTTATTTAGTTCTTTTAATACTATATATTTTTTCTTGCTAGCAAGAGTGACTGGGATATACTGCATGACAGACTGTGCAGCTTCAGGGGCAGTTCAGAGCAACACCTCTGACAGCAGTGAACTATCACAGACTTTCTTACCAATTACCTAATTATCTTGGATCTCCATCTTATCATTGTACTGCCCTCACTTACCCCAAACCAAATTACAGCCTGGAAGGAGACTGCAGTGGTGATTTGTGTACTTTATCTGATGAACAGTTACATCATGTGGTCAACTCTGGAAAAGGTTCAAGAGAAATTAAGACAGAACCTTGTATAATTGCCCATTCATAAAGAAAGCATGTCAGAACAATGTCACTGATGTTTTGCCTGGGGAGAAAGGGATCCAAGGCCCTGACAATGCACCCAATGACTTTTGCATTCCCACGGTTGTTATACCATTTCATCTTCTTTGTATTTTTAATAAGCAAATACAGAGTTGCCTCACATTCTCGTTTTCAAGAACCCTCGATATATGTAGATTCCACCCACTTGGAGGCTCCATTCTACTGCCATAATTATATATACATTACTTTATTAAATTAAAACTACTAATTACAGTTATTAATTTAATTAAATAGTCATTAAATTGTATCTTTTTTTGAATAGGCCTTGGATCATTTCACAAATGAAAAAAATTAATATTACATCATAAAAGCTGAATAAAAAAAGAGAGGTATGGATATATGCAGATACCATGGGAAATGAACATAACTTGCATTGTACAAGCGCTGCAATGCCTTCTGCAGAAAGCCTATGGTGCATGTTGGATGAAGTCCCTGGACTTTTTGAGCTTTTTAAAAATCAGTTCCTAGACTTCATTGCTAAAAAAAAACCCAGAAAATATTAAGCAACTATATTTAGAACAGAAGGCACAAAATATTGCCATATTGTGTTTCTCATAATTTTAGATAATTTATTAATTTTCTTAAGAACTTGCCTTAATAACTGTGACTTTCTGAAATAATAAGAAGCTGAAACTCTTTTCAAGTAATTTATGTCTTATATTGTGTTTAAATTTGGTCAGGTAGCCTGAAGTAAATTAGAGAAAAAAACACAGAAGTGCTTTAAAACAAGCATAGTAAAGCCATTGTAAAAGATATTTCAATATTTATTGAATGCATATGGAGCTGGTTGATGACAGACAGAAAGATATTTGGATAAATCATGTGAGGCTTAACAGGCCACACAGAGCAGTGTCTCAACAATTAGAGCTTCTTCTGACTCTTGCGTTGATGATGAAGCAATCAGGTCCTTCATGTATTTGGAAGAAGCAGGCCAGCAATCGGTGGAGTTGTTCTGATTCAGAAGCTTCCAATTGTGAACTTTCTCCTTTATCTGAATTCACTTTTCGCAAAATTACAGGCAGGGCTGTTTATATTTCACTTAAATCTAGATATTTTTAATAAATTAGGGAAGTCTGAGTAAGTGTAAAAAGTAACAGCTCTCTGAGAGGGTTTGAAAGGTCTGTCTTGTGGAGGTGACTTTTGCTCTTGCTCTTAAAGAATACTAGATTTAATACACATCTAATTTGTACTGTGTTTCTTGCATGTAAATCTACTCTTAATATTTTAAATAATTAATAGCAGTCCAAATAAGAGCAAATGAAAACAGAAATGGCACAAGAAGAGAATGAGAAGAGAAAGTGTTTGCACAACCCATGCTTCAGTGGAAATCCAGTTTGTGCTATTTTTTGAAATAATAATTCATCACTCCCAGCTCAGGAGTGATTTGTTGATTTTATTTGTTGTTTCTGTGCTGTGGTGAGACACACAAAACCTTTGGGGGAAGGATGCTATCTCCATCTCTTGCATGGGATGACACAACCTGGCTGCTGCTATCTGCTCTTATGAGAAGCAAGATATTTCCATTTCCAGAATCCTGTATTAGTGGTGAAAAATGCCCACATTTCAAAACCCTTCTGGTTTTTTTTGACCCCTCCTTCTAAATCTTTTTAGTGATGACCTCAGAAGCTGTGAATTCTGCATGAGAAAGCAGAGAGGGGGCAGTACCTGTTTTGGGATAGTCATGAGCAAGACTCAACAGATTAGTTAGCATTCTGATGATAATGCATGACAGGTAAATGAAAAGCCTGGTTTACTGGAAGGGAGCTAATTTCTCGGAATTTGAAGTGCACTTTATGACCCCCTGCAACACCAGTTCAGTAGCCATAATACAGAACTGCCTGGAGTTCCTTCACCACAGACCTCTGCTCACAACTTTCTGTGGCCTAGCTGTTGATTCATCTCAAACACAACACCCACCTTTCCTGTCTTGCAGCTGCTGAGTCATTCCCAGCCGATAGTCACAAAACCCTCTGCCAGTTCCCTCTGTCCTGTCCCACATCTCTCCACTTTGTTCTAGAATCTTCACAAAGTTCTGCTTGTGCCATTCCCTACTACACTGCTGCCTGGCCTTTGTAGGCCTGGGCACTCCCATGGGAATCTGCTTTCAGTCATGTCATGGAGTTCCCCATTTCAGTCTGCAGAATCCCCAAATTCTCCATCAGTTTTTGATCCCACCATTAAAATCAGCCAGTAGGTATGCCTTTAGTTTCCTGGCAGTATCCCGTTCTCTGAGGAATACAGCCTTGGGGTAGGATGCAGAAATTCACTGATTATGATCTTTCGGTCCATTTCCTTTCTTCCCTTCATTGGCTCCTTCTTGCCTCAAGGCCCTCACTGCTCCATCTTGGGAATGACTTTACAGCCTCATCCACCTCCTCATTACAAATCCAATGGGGTTTTGACCTCACATAGGAGAGTCATCTGATGCAGACAGTGATAACCTTCCTGGTGCTGCCAATTGTCCCGTGCTTCACTGGACCGGAGAGCTGTTTTTACTGGATTTCATGCACCAGGTCTTTCAACCTGATGAGGGAGAAAGCATACATTAACTAGTCTGCTTTATTCCCCTCCCCCAGCCCAGCCTGAGAGCTGTGGCCCATGTGCTGCTCTGCCTGGGGTATTTTCATCATATTTGCACCACACTGAGTCATGTTGCAGAATTTGCTAAGGAAGGAGAACATGAAATACATGAGTCACAATCCCTAGAAAGAGAAATTATTGCTCTAACTGGTTAATCCAACTATTTCAGTGTATTCATCTTTCTCATATCCTACTCATCCTCTGCCATTGTATGGACGGAGGAATCCATATCCACTGCTCTTTTCTACCTTGGAGCCTCAGCCTCAATGGAGTCCAAGGGCAGTCCTTTGGACTACACTAAGAATCCACTCTGTTGCCCACAGAAATGAAGCTGTATCTCTCTGGCTGGAAAAGCACAGCCTTAGGCAGGAATCTGTTTTCCACTGCACTCAGTGTGACAATAAACAGAAAAGACCACGAGGATTCCAGGGAAGTACCAGGCCATGTGAAGTGAGGTATTTGAATGGGAGTCATTCCCCCAGAATTGAGGGGGAGCAAGAAGTAAAAAGTGAGGTTAGCCTACTAATGTGCAGGCCAGGACAGCCAAAGCAAAAAAAGAGTTTAAAATATGTCCAACTTAGGCCCAATACCTAACAACTTTTAAAACAAAACAGTTTATTGAGGATAGATTTTAAGAATGTAGTACAATCAATGGGGTGGCAGTGCTGGCAAAGGGTGAATTAATTCTGGGAACGGAGATGAAGTGGGAGAAAAAAGTATTAATTTAATTCTTTCAACCTTTTCTTCTCTATTGTACAGGATGTACACAAGTTGAAATTTTCACATGTACTTGCATTCACACATGCAAAACAGAGAACAGCCAGAGAAATATGTATATAAGGTCTGAGCTGGGCAGATAAATACTCTATTACTGTCAGCCACACTGAGGAAAAAGGCATCAGTGAGACAGTCTGGTTCTCCATATTCATTTTTCATTTAAAAAATTTTGCATTTTGATTTGCAGAACTCTTCAGAGATGGAGCAGTATTTAAAAAGTAGTGCTTAAATCTTTCTTTTTAAAGCTTAAATCTTCTCATTTCGCATTTCATTCTTTTCCTATTTTAATTATATGTACTTTGCTAGGGAACATACAGAACCACAAACAAAGCAAAACAGGAGTCAGAACTCTCTGTACTCGAGGAAGGATTGCATAGTCACTGTTTCTTCTCAAGGGCATGGCTTCTTTTGAATTTGGAGTGTCTGTCTCAGACACTGGACTCAGTAAAGGGCAGCCCAGCCATCCTCTGTCCCGCCCCAATCATTTGTTTCTGCTGGCTCAATGCAGAGTAGCCTTTGTGTGACTGCACAGTTAACTGCATCGAAAACTCACCCAATAGAAAAGTGACCTAATAAAACCCATGTTTAAAATGGTTTTGTCACCTAATACAGCCCATTAACTGAACCACAACAACACTAGTGTCAGCTAAGGAAAAGATGTAGGAGCAAACATCCAGTGGCAGGAACCCTTGCTGAGGCAGGAGTGTGAGCTTATGCCAGAATGAAAATGTCATCATGATCTCAGTCATAGTAAGAGTCTTGACAACTAGCATCTATTTACTTACCTACTTCAGTGAAATGAAAAACTTTCAGAGGTGCAGGTGAGGACTTGAAAGTATCCCACACTCCCTGTGAGGAATGCCGAGCACCTTTGAAATACAATCGTATGCTGATTCGGGTACAGATTACTTCAGATGCAGAGATCTCTGTAGGGAACATGCCCCTTGAAGTTGCTTTACTAATTGCTCTGCAGGGCTGAAAATTCCACGTTCCAGGCCCACTCCCTCTTACCCTTTCTGATGCAGATCTGTTGAAGCTTCTCTCCTACTCCTGTGTTAGAGTATATACCTATTGATACCCAGTGTGTTGAACTCCCTATTACACCATTCAGTAGGAGCCAGTAGAGAAGAAAATTATTTTACAGCGAAACACATTATTTATTTGTTGAATGTAACATTCAACCATTCTTCTCAATGAGTATTTCTGAAAAACTGATCTTCTAACCTCCTGAAGTATATTTATAATGAGCACTTTCTGGGCTGAATGTAAAATCTTTTCAAGACTAGCAGGAAAAAATATCACTGAATGTCTTTGACAGCAAGCTGAAGCTGACCTAAGACCTGGTGTAGCAATGTCAATGACTATAAATCAGAATATATACATACATATATCCTTGCATGTGCTTAAGTCTGTAGTAACCATCATAGCCCCAGGATAATTATTATCTTGATTTGATGAGCTAATTCCCCGACCTGGATTTTGGGCATCTAGAAAAAAAATATGAAGAGCTTGAATGAAAGGACCATCACTAATAGTAGAAAAGGGAAAAAAGACCCACAAAAAAGAAATGGCAACCATTGCACAAGACCACAGAAAAACCCCTCCAAACAAAACCAACACAAATGAAAATCAACAAAAAAGCAAAACCCAACAAAATGAAAGTAAAATCCAAGGGAATCTTAACATAAATCTGTATGTAAATTTCAGGAGTGAGAAAGAAAGTTGGTACTTTATAGCAAATAGTTGGATTTAAATGTGAGTTTGAAAATAACTAGAAAACTGTCTTCTGCGCTACATGGTGAAAAGTCATCATCAGAGTTCTAAAATACAGTCTAGACAGATTTAATTAGAGTGGGCAATTTCATCTGACAAAATCCATGGCAAGGGTTAATAAGACATGAGATGGGTTTCTTTGTAGAATAGGTGCTTTGCAAGATGAGTTTTTTCTACATTGATGTTGTTAGATCACCATCTAGAGGTCATTTAAAACACATGCTTGTCATTCGACTGGAATTTTACAAAGATTTTATTTCTATTTACTGAAGCTGAGCACAAATTACTAATAATTGCTTAAGCACTGAAGTGGGAAATTCATTACATTTTCCACTCCACTTGTACCAGTTTTATAAAACACTTCTTGTTCAGTTTCAGTCAGTTGTCAGCTACAGAAGTATTCAGGATTAAGTGTGATTTTTTCATATTAGGTAGTGTCCTATTGTTATGATTCCCCTTCATTCTCTTTACCCTTCAGATGAAATATACTTTTTTGCCAATTATTCCCAAAAAAGCTTTCACACTCTTTCTCTGCTTTGAAGTCTCCTTAGCTACGTAGGGTGAAAGTCCACAGTGTTTCTGCCCAACAGCGTGCAACACCTTTGTATGTCAGATGGTGTCATGATGTCACAATGTGCCCCCAACAAGACCATGGTGGTAGTTACGTCCAGACTCCATTACCCGAAAAGCAGCGAGGAGCAAAAGTGACTTGTGCTAGACAGCAAAATAGGATGGGGGGTAATGCAAACCTGATAATTTTCCTGGGATTTGCCATCTGTCTGATGAGTTTGTTCCCGGCCACTTACTGCGCCGCACCAGTGAAAGTCCAGAGCACGATTCCCATTGCCAAGAATGAACAGGCAGAGGAAAGCAGTCCAACAGCAGGTGAGAGAATGGGCTGAAGTGAGAGGACGAGAAATAAGGGGCTTGGAGAGCAGCTAAGGGCAGGAAATGAGATTAGGTGTGGACACAGAAGCTTGGTTTTGTAAAAAGAAAATCAAAGGAGGAATAACAAGATATATGTCAAGGGAAGTGGAGGTCAGATGATCCCTAAGGAATAGGGAGCCTGCAAAGGAGTGGGATAGCAAGGCCATCCCACAGGCCTGAGCAGGACAGGCCTGGGGATGGCAGTCAGGGTCAGACAAGAGGTCACCAGGCAGGTCAATGATACTGAGACAAGTCCAAGTTCGAGGAGGAATACCAGTCACCGTCAGGACCAAACCCAGTGATGGTCACCAGGGTCAGACACAGTCCAGTGACAGCCCAGCTCGACACTTACACAGGCCAGAGGACATGGGGGATGCACAAGTTCAGGCCAGTCATAGATGTTGAGCCCTCTTAGATCACCCACAACCCTGACTGCAGTCTCTGTCTCAGCTGTCCCCTCACACCCTACAGAGATCTGAAAGGAAAAGTCCAGCACATTCCTGGGGAGCAGGGTGAAATAATGAAAGAAAATAGAGTCAGACACAGTCCCATGACTGTCAAGCAAGTCCACAGTGATGAGGCATATTCAAGGTCAAACCAGGAAGTCAATTTGCAGTTCAGGATCCAGAATAGCAGTGTCCAGGCACAGCTGTGATAGACATGGAGCTGGAAGTAAGTATATTTGCAGCTGACCACACATAGAGATCTGACACCCATACCTGAGCTTAAATGCAGAACTTGGACCCAAGGAATTCAGGTAAAGGCTCTAGTCAAGGCTTTTAAGGGCTATTACAGCCTACTGCTATAGTCATGGCTATGAAAAGGTAGAAGGTATCTGGGGTGACTTTTGTAATGGAAAAGTACAGGAAAGGAGAAAAACATGAAGATGCAAAGTGGAGTGAGGGAAAAGTGATTACTAAGAGAAAAGACTTCAAAATCAGAACTACAGAAACTAGAAAAGGCCAAGAGAAGCACAGAGAGGAAAGAGGTATGAATGAAAAGCTGTTTGGGATGAAGGAGGAAATGCACATACAATGAAGGTGAAGAGGATTTGGAAGTTTAGAAAGCAGGGAGAATAAAACAGGAGGGACGCAGAGGTAAAAAGGCTTCAAATATGAAAGAAGTGAACAAGAAGAGAGCGCATGCTGTTTCCTTTTTCCCTCATTTACAGCCTGGGAGGAAATGGAGGAGTCATTTGTGGCCTCATCAACAGGGGAAGGAATGGAGGTGATCGATATGGTAGATCCTGAGGGCTCAGAGACATTGAGCAATTCAGCGTTGAAGGATTCGCTCTTGGATCTGGCTCTTCTCCTCAAGATTGTTTTGGGGTTTTTTTTAATGCATGACATAGAGCTTGAAATAATTTCTGTGATCACGAATGATAACAATTTGAACATCTGCCTGTGTTTCATGATCATCTACTGGACAATACAGCTTGTCTTCACCCAACCACATCCCAGGGAACTGGACTAGAACACTGAAGACAATGGCAAGGACCCTGTGCACATACTGAAAGTGTTTTCCTTTTTGAGAAACACAATAAATTCTCAGTAATTTTTTCTAAGCCAGAGTTCCCTTCTTGCACTTCCCATATGTTGTGTAAAAACATCATAGCTAATAATAAGAATTAATTCAACTCACCTATTTCACCAGTGACCCAGTCTTTTAAACAGAATATTACTAAATTCAACATATATTGAAAGAACAAGGGGGAAAAAAGCATATCCCAGGGAACTGTACCTACCCATACACTTAACAAGACTGATACAAGAAAAGTTAGACTCCTCAAAATGCAAATTGTCAGTACCTTTTGCTTTTTCTAAACTCAATAAACACAGAAGTCAAGTAATCTCAGAACACTGAAATGTCTATATTATACACTAAGTGTTATGGAATGTTGTTTGCTATTAGCATCCTAAAAAAAAACTGTCTGGACATGCTGCTAGGAGAAAATCAATTGAATGAGTGAAGGGAAGGAGTACACACTGTTTAAATGGTAAAATGCACAAACCCAATTTTGTTATTTTTCATGATGATAAATAAATCAAACTATTTTGAGGTATTCTTATTGATTACTTGTGTAGTTCAGCTAAGAGCACCAGACAAGTTGTGAACAGTATAAATACAGAATAAAGATACAGGCCTGATGATAGTGTTTGAAATCCAAGTAGGGTTTTTTTTCAAAAGCAAACACTTTATTAGTATATTTGTTAATTATTGAAAACAAAAACTCTGAACAGCCCATTCTTGGAAAATATTTTTGCTGTATTTGTCAGTACTTGAAAAGAATTAACACGGTTATTTTTAAAATGCTTACATTGATAAGGGATGTTTCCACTTGCCATCATCTATTCCACAAACAATCCCCAAGCAGCCAATATAGTAAGTAAAGTAAAAATGTTCCCATAAACAAGAACAGTTTCAAGGGTATGTGAAAGGTGTAAGTATTTGGTATACTTACTAATGTTGGTAAGTTTTAGACCATTGGTATAAATTTTCTAATTATGAGAATCTGAAATAAATGTAATTATTACCTTGCTCTCGAGAATATACTTTAGGCACTTCTGCTGCCCCAAACCACATTGCTTCTTACTCTGCTTTTGCTCTAAAACAAATTAATACCTAAAATTCAATTTCCAGTAGAAAGTAAAATCCTGTAACAGCTTTACTCCGCTGCTTGGATGGTAAATATTTACAAATGTAGGGAGAGAACCAAGTTCATGATCCAGAGAAGCTCCTGGAATTCTAGTTGTTCAACTTTCAGGAAGTTCTAGAAACCTTTGTGACTCTCCCATACTGCATCCTCTACCATATCCTCAACCCCGAACACTAAAAAAATGAGGGTCTTGTTGGAAATGAAAGAGAATCTGTTCTCAGCTCCCCAGTTACCCTCCTATTAATGGGGATGCTTTCCTCTTTCCTCTTATGTCTGAGTTTTGCTGATGAAACAAAAACAGAGCAGAGAAGACCTTCAGTAAACTTCATTATTAAGCCGCTTACCTTTCAGCCTACAAATTGTAGCCACTGAGTCTTTCCTAGCACCTGTCTCCACTTCTTAGCAGAAGAGAAGGGGATTCTTCCCTTTCTTGTAAGTTAGGTGTGGTTTGCACAGTAACTCACAGGATTTCCCCAAGATATTAAGATATTAACAACTCTTACAGCTCCACTTTATTGACTTGCCCTTTCAACAGTACTGTGAGGCTGCTGAAGTAGACAGGTAAATGCACTGAACAGAGGGACTAATAATGTAATAGTCTTTCTGTTCATAGCTGCTCATGAGCTGTTGACTACTAGAAACTGGCCAGTCACCTTGCTGCCCTGGGACTTGTCCCACACCTGGGACAGAGCACTGAGAGCCTTGGAGGAGACCCCTTCCTTACGAGATCAGTTTAAGAATTTCCCTGCCATCAAATGCTGAGGAAAGGATAACAAGGAAAGGCAGGCAAAAGAGTGAATAAGAGCTCCATGTCACCCTAGAGGCCCTAAGAAGATAGTCATATTTTCATGTGTCAGGCCTTCCTCTCCCTGGGATCACATCTCTCTTCCTCCTCTACCAGATGCGGCATTTGGTGTCTGGGTTCATGGGGGATCCACTGGGACACTGGAAGCTCTTGGAAAAGTCCTGGCTATTGCTGACAGGCCCAGAGACACGAAGTGGCAAGGGGCTATGTGGATCCATGTTCATGGAAGACTGGAGCTTCCCCACATCCTGGTGTCCACACATTGCCTGAAGGGAAGCAAAAAAGAAAAGTCAGTTTGGCTGGAAGAACTTGTGTGAACGAGACTTAGGGCTCCTCATGCCCCTGCACATGCCAGAGGGTGCTGGAGTAAACAAAGAAATGTGCATACATGGCTGACAACAATGGTCAGGCTTTCGGATTGTTTTCCCTTTCCTTAAACTTCTCTGTCCCATTTCACTCTCTGACAAGTCATCTGCACTTTTTCTATACTGCATAGTCCAGAAGCCAGAAAATTTAGGCCGCCCTGGCTAGGCTCATGCAACCTTGGACTCTATCTATAAAAGTGGCAAAGATGTCTCAGTGCCTAAGATTCAGCTTCTTAAGTGAAATCAAAGAGTGCTCATCTATAAAGGACAGCACTTACATAAAATCCCATTACTACTCCAGAGACTCAGAGGAGGATTATGTGACTTTACTGGTGTTAAACTGGCGATCCAAGCATTCTGACTATTTCAATCTTTTTTTTTAATCAACAAATGATGCAGTAGCTGCCATTTAGCCTCTAAAATGCAAATCCTGCCACCAAGACCCAATAAGCTGTTTTTTCACAGGCTGCTCTGACTTAATAAACACACAAAACTTCTCCCTTTGCACAATGAGAGTGACTTATAAGGATGTGATTTTTTGAGCACAGAAATCCAGCCGTCTATCATGAGGAACTTGGCAGCACACCTATGCAGCTGCACAATTTACTGCAGCTTCCCACAGAAACAGCATACTATGGGTGCATACACTTCTAGTTCTTTAGCTCTAAATAATATCTGAAACTCTTTTTTTCACTGTCAGTCAGTCAGAGTGATATGACATCCAGCTATTCACCATGACAGAGAAGTGAATGAAGGAAGGGAGGGACAGATACATGACTTTCACAGTTAGATTTCACTTTCCATGTATAGGATGGCTCACAACAGCAAAAAAAGTACTCAGAGGCCGGCACTGAAACCTGCTTTCCCTGACAGAGTTGGTCTGCTATGACTTAATTTTGGTGGAATTCAGTGCTTTCTAAAAGATGTATTTGCAGACAGGCCTTTTGTTAGCTTTGAGATCAAGAACAGGTTAGGAGCTGTAAATATGAATTTTAGCTTCTAAATAAGATTCTGGATCTCACAAAATCATTGCTCATTCTCAATTCTGTGAAGAGGGGGCAAGTGATTGAATATTGAGAAAGACAAACTGTAGGATGTAGAAGAAATGGAGAGTGAAAAAGACACATGACTAGCATTCATTACATGAGCAAAACTGAGGTAGAAAAGTTGATCATGTGAAAGTCCAATCTTAGGTAAATCCTTCTCTTTGTGCTTTTTCAGCCAATTCTTATAAGCCTGTGGAGAGATAAAATGGATAATTATACTTCTTCCTTAGACAGTATTGCAAGCTCATGTCTTCTGCCAATGAGATCTGTCAATCTAATATATATTTAATAAATTAGCAAGTTTGTATCTCTCTCCTCATTCTGAGGTTCTCTGCTGCTGGCCACAGCCTTAATAAATTCAAAGTTGGAGAATACAACATAATTACTTTCCTTACCATTTGAGGTGCTACTACACAGATACTACCACACACATTGTCACAGGATATGGTAATTATACTATGAAAGAACAAAAATAATTTTCAAAACAAATCACAAACATTTGACTATAAATTAAAGATTTTCTGCCTCCCGAAGTTCTTAATGAAATAATGTAACAAATACCATTTTAGACCTAGTGTTCTCACACCATCCTCAGCAGTTAAACTCCTGAAGTACTGCATGAAGAAACAAAAAATTCTCGCTAAAGTACTGTTGGAAACATTGTTATGGAGCCATTTCACCTTCACACAAAATTTTGTTTCATGTCTCACCTTATGTCCTCAATTATAGCATAAGCATGATTTTGTATGCATGATATGAACATGGAAGTAAGGGTGGTGAAGGGGAGAAGTTGTCTTACATGGACATATCAAGGCTATGAGCAAAGCTTTGTGAGGAACCTCTCTCTGGACTAACAGAGGACATGCTGGGCTCATGCTCCACTGGCACAGGCGTGCAAGAAATCTGGAACTGGAGCGGGATGTGGGAGAGAGGAGCAGCAAGGCAATCTTGTGTGTCATGCAGTGAGACTATGAGATTGCAGAAGTAAATCACGGTACCTGGTAAGCGACGGCGAGCCCTCCAGTGTCAGCTGTATTCTCCAACAGTGTGAAGGTGCCATTGACATCAGAGCTGTAGCTTTCATACTGTTCCACCAAGCAGTCTATAGATCTTTGTAGTGCACTCCTGTTGCATGCAGGACAGCCCTCAGGCAACACTGTGGGGGGGAAAAGGTCCTAGAAGTAAAGCTATTTATGGCATTCACCTGTGTTCCTCACATTAATCACTGATTCTTCCTAGCATTGACTCAACTATGTTTTATTTAAGTTCATCTATCCCAATAACATATGTATATAATGATGTAAGGACTATGATTTCAGATCCTCTAAGGGGAAGTACCAGAGGGACCTAAAAGAGTAAATGAAGACACCACAACCAGTACTCACCATAACCATAGAATGAGTGAAGAATTTCATGCGCCATGAAGACCCCAATAGCTCCAAAATTCACAGCGCTGACAAACAAAATGAAAAGAGTGCTTTTGGAAAGAAAAAAGGGCAGAGAAACATTCTTTATAGCCACTGAGCACAACTGTGTGCTCCACAGGAGGATTCTACTCTGAGACCACACAGAAAGACTTTCCATGTGTTGTCACTCAGGTGTGTAAAAGTGCAAATACAAGTGTGAGTTATCCTACCAATGTTTAAAATTGTACTATGGGCTTATTTCAAAGTATTTGTCGCTAATAAGCCATCATAACAATGAAAAGTCTATGAATGAGATTCTGCCTTTATTAGCTGTAATGAAAAGTATTGTTGTTGATATACGTCCTTATTGAACCTCTACTGTCTGAACTGCTGCAAAAACAGCAACTACAATGGTAACCATACAAAAGCAGGATGTTTGGAGAAGCAATCTTGCAACTTTTGTCTACTGACAAAGGACACATAAAATTGGCAAGGCAAATTTAAATCATGATGTTTTGACTGCGATTACTCTGATCTAGCATTGGCAATCCTGCTACAAGCAAGATTCTAGGTTGTCCTAGAAACCTCCAGTAGCTCTTTCCAAATGGAATTTCTATGGTTCTAGGCAATGAATTTACAGATACTCTTAAAAGGAAGAGAACACTCAAAAGGCATTTCCATTTTCTGAAATTATGGGGTCATTCTTTCTTCTCATGCACAGAGGAACACTGCTGAAGCACAACATTTTCATACTAGATCATTATTCCATCACTGAGAACTCAGTAGGAGCTCTATAGCTGATAATTTATAAATTTTACCCAGAGAAGCTGTGGATGCCCCACCCTTGGAAGTGCTCAGGGCCAGGTTGGATGGAGCTCTGAGAAACCTGGTCTAGTGGAAAGTGTCGCTGCCCACAGAAGCAGGGCAGAACTAGATGATTCCTAGATGATAAAGGTTCCTCCCAACTGAAACCTTTTTACAGTTCTATGACTCTGTAACAATTGTGCTGCTTTGCTGAGTTCTTACTTTAAAAATTATCCTCCCAGTCACCTGAATTGGCTTTTGTCAGTAAAGTTTAAACTCTGGAGCATCACCTGAGAAAATGCTACTGTACCAACTCACCAAAAGCCGATCAAGTTTCACTTATCAGTCTACTCAACTGAGGTGACAGTGAGAAAAACGTACTTTACTAACACAATACAAAAGGAATAAGAAGGCGTAGACTATTTTTCACAGAGAAAGAATATAGTGACATCCAGTACTACTGGAAAAAAAATTATTTTCTACTATTCTCTTAAGATGTCCTTTTCTTCATACCATAAGTTAATTAAACACTGCAAGCACTAGAAGATCACCATTGAGAAAATAATTACTTTTAACTGAAACATGTTTCTTTTGAACTTCAGCCTCTTGCCACAATTTGAGCTTATTTTTCAGGACAATGGTATTAGCACAAGTATCTATCCACTACAGGCAAAAAGGACTTAGAGTTATATGTTTACAGTCAACTGTTTGGAGTGCTCTTATTATCAGAAAAAATATTGCTTAAGAGATCTGTTCCATCTGATGAAAGAACAAAACCAGAGGAATATAATCTAGAGAAGCATCAGTATTGCAGGGGAAGATTCAGAGTTAAAAATCTATTTGGTTAGTAGAAAGGGTTTCTTTGAAAAATGAGAGAAGAACTGTGATACATTTAAAAAAAACTTCTGACAAGAAGTTGCTCTGTGAGTCTCCTATTTTCACTGGGTTAGATTTCAGGAATCCTTGGAATTTAGAAAATGAGAGGCAAAGGTGCAATGTCTTCTTTGCATTTAACCTACACATGATTTCTGCCTCTTTGCTCTGGAGTAGTATCTTTGTGTTAGTTCAGTTTCACCTAGATTCTGATTTTGCTTCAGTAGAGTCAGTGATCACTCTCTCTCAGAATGCATCAGGTAGTATCCATCCAGCTTTAGAAAAAGCTGGGTTTACCCCATTTCCTGTGTCTTTCCAGGATGCAGTAAGACAAAGAGATTGAAGACAGACTGCCTGCTAAGACTCCCTCTGGAAGCATGGTGCAGCCCAGGGACTACATTCAGCTTGCACCTCTGAAGCCCCTCCATACCTGGGAAACTCCATGTGGAAAAAAGGACTGCGGAACATTCCAGCTGGAAAGACCACCATGTGGTGCCTCATTGAATAGTATGAATGCACACTCCAGGGGTGCACATGCCAGCTAGAAGCAAAATAAAAAGAGAAATTAGAGAATCTATTAACTCCTTATCTCACACTTAGATACTTTCCTTCACTGAGCTTGCAAAAATAGTTCAACTGTTCACACAGCACCAGCCAATGATGAAATTCACATTTTCTAGAGTTACAGGTGTTTGAAATGAATCTTCAATTGTTTACAGATGGTCAGAACTAATAGCTTAGTTTTCATAGCCATGAAGTGATTCTCCCTCACAATTTCCCTGTCCAGTAAATTAGGATCAGCAACTCCCTATGAAGTCCTTCATAGAGTACTCTGCAGGAGGTGTAGGGCGTTAAGCCCATCTGTCAATGCTGCCCTTCTTCTGAACCATCCTATGTCCTGCCTTTGAGGTGATTCCACCAGCATTCCTGTCATCACAGTGCTTTGCTGTTGGCTTTGTTAGTAAGTCCAGGAGAATCAGCTATCCCCCTTAATTAAGGGTGCATGGCCAAAAAAAGTGGGCTTTTTTTCGGGGATCTGGTGCTCTCTTCACAATGATGGGGTACTTTGGTAGCATTGCTCAGGCTCAATGCAGGACAGGCTGCCAGATTCAAGGTTTCTTTAAAGCAGGATGCAGCGATGGAAACTTGCAGCAACATTCAGAACTGTTGAAACCACATTCAGAGGTACTGAATCCAATTCTGCCACTGGCCCCCAACTGCCTTTCCTCCTCCTCCATAGCGAAAGAGAGATCTAGACATACAGTTCTCACGGTTCTGAGTGACCTGCTCTAACTAATCCTACTTTGAGCAGGAGGATTGGACTAGGTGATCTCCAGAGGTCCCTTCCAACCTCAGCTGGTTCACAAGTATGTGATTCTGTTATATTTTTCAGATTGCTCTATCTGACTTACATTTTCTGTGGGTAATGCTGAAGGAGCTTCAGGTAGGAATTTTCCCTCAGTATTTTCAAGCAGGCCACCACATTGAGGAAAAAAGTGTCTTCATTTATCTCCAGCTGAGGGAAGAGACGGAATGTGACTGTCATAGGGCATAAGTGAGAAATGAATTGAACAATTGAGAAAAGGAAAATATGAGAAAAAGAAAAGTCCCATACATCAAAAAAGGGTTAATCAAAAGAGAAAACAATGGGATACTTGTATTTTTTTTTTCTCTCCCAGTTCTGAAGACCTTCAATTTAAGATATGACAGGAATGTCATCTGAAGGCCAAACAGAATATACAAACAGGTAAAAAATTACTTCTATCAGGCCAGCCACTCTAAATAGGGGACAGTATAGGCAACAATACAGAAGCAACAGATAAAGTTTCTCTAGTCCCATGTGTTCCCAAAAAATGAACAGTAGGAAATGTGCTCCAGAAGTCACAGCCTCTTGTAAGTAGACAAGATAGCAGTTGATACAGGTAAACTGCCAATAATGAGGCAGGCTTGTTTACATTATATAGCTCACATTCTGGTATTCCAGGTTCACTTTGTCAGTCTGGAGTATGTGAGCTGGATAACCAATCTCCAGTTGTAGTTTGGATACCTAAAACAAACAAACAAACAAACATAAAGAAACTTGATCAGGAGGAGGCTTTACATTCTGCAAGTTCTTTTAAAGGCTATTCCTAACCAATGGAAGCATGATCTTTGAGTCAGCCCTTCAAAAGGACAGCTACTCTGTTTCAAGAAGACATCTCCTCCTGCTGCTCTGCTTTCTCAACTCTGTGACCTGAGGCCTAATGTTGCTCTATTAGTTTTCTTTGTATTGTCTTCTGCCATTCAGCTTTTTACCTTTTAACCTTACTAGACATATAAAACTGAATTGTATCCCAAAAAAATTAATTCAGAGTATTCATGGACAGACAAAACCTGAACCTCTCTATGCCTAGACATCAGTGTATGCCTCCATGCATGCTGGCACTTATAAAACCACCTTCAATTTTTAGTATGAATACGATATCTATTTAAGACTCTGTGCCTGTAGAAGCAGGTAGGAATATAGAAAGGTGCAGGTCTCTTCCATTCCTTCTCCAAAGGCTTCAGGGAAAGGAAGGCCTCAATAATTTCTGCCTTCTGCACGCACCAAGGCTTTAGCGTTTTGGCGAGTCTGTTCATCCATCCACTCCACCTGATCCAGGCGGTCGCAGAGGGCATCTTGGATCACAGAGAACATCTGCTCAGCCTGCCATGGAGAAAAG
Source organism: Chamaea fasciata (assembly GCF_029207755.1). Lineage (NCBI taxonomy): Eukaryota > Metazoa > Chordata > Aves > Passeriformes > Sylviidae > Chamaea > Chamaea fasciata. Next base: position 27,153,051 of record NW_027094087.1, read on the forward strand.
AAGGCATGGTCACAACTGCAAAAAATATTATTCACTCTTAGCTACCATCTTCTCATGTTCCAGCAATTCAACCACAGAATAACTGTGGGAAAATTCCATTTTGACTGTGTGTGACGAAAGAGAAGATTTCTGTTTCTACAGTGATTTAGTCTTAAGTTATTTGGCATCCAGTTTTTCCTCACAGGGCTCACCATCCTCTCCAACACCTTTTAATCTGGGCTCTCACAGTAGCTAAGAGGGAGACAATTCCTTCTAATTCGATAATGAATAATTTCCCCCCTTCCTGAACAAAATGAAAATTCAGTATCCACAGGTATTTCTTGCTGGTGTCTCCCTTTCCAAAATTATGGTAATCTGAGTCAAGCCTTCTCAAGATTATGCTTTATTCATTAAAATCTATGCTTCACTACATGTAGTCTTGGTTTTCCCATTAGCTTTTCTTAGTGTTACTTACTCTTGCCACCTTATAGACTTCAAACTCTTTGCTAAACCTGGTGCTACACTAACTTTCCTCAAAAGAAAAAGGAACTCTGACAATCACAGGACAAAAGAAAAATAAATCTTTTCCACACTGCAGGCAGTTGTTCCTTTTTACTTTGGATCCACTCAGAATGTTTTCATACAATTGCTTAGTATCTTTGCAATTGAAAATCCAATTGAGATATATCACATTGGTGATGAATACTGTTAACACTGTTATTCCAGGGAGCACACAGAAATTGCATGCATATGTAGGGTTGTCATAGCTATTGGTGCTGCACATATGACTTTTCTAACAGTTGAGACAAAGATAATAGCTGGTATTTAGCATTGATTATTCTAGAATTACGCCGATGTCTTGTTCTGACATATTCCCAAAAAAGGAGGGGAAGTGCATAAGCAGAGATACAAAAGGTAGGAAACCTACAGATGATTTTGCTGCCTCAATGTGGTCTTAAGGTGGCATGTCAAAAAAAGAAAGGGGTGAAGCTGAACTCTGCTTGGGGGTTTAAGATGATGAATACCTACAAATTTCTTGGTCTGCTCAGGGAAAATTTCTTGAACAATCATCTCCCCTAGAACTGGCTCAAAGAAAGAGCTGGTATCAGTCAAGCACTTCCTCCAGCGCTCAGCTGGGATCTGTAGGAACAAAGAAGTAGAGACACATGAGAGTGAGGACAAACAACTAGGAAATTAGTAAAATTATATGTAGATGTGTGGACAGTAGCACTGTCTAAAAACGACAGCAGTGAATAAGTAATGTAGTTCTATTTAAGCTACTGCAGTAAACATTTCTAGTAAAACATTAAATTCCTTATGATTTACTCCACTTACTTTCCCTTAAGATGCAGATTTGTATGTCAGCAGAGAAAAAGCCACAGAAGAAAGGTAGCCATCTATATTTTTCCCTACTCCATGATACAGTAAACTCAGTTCTGTAAACTTCTGAGTGTCACATCTACTCATATATTTCTTTTGAGAAAAAAGAAGCACTTAATGACCATGGGAGAGTAGTTTTTCTCCCCAAATCTAAAAAACTCCATCCATCTAAGGTATCAAGAGAGCATTCCGAAGGCATGACCTGCAGTCTTCAGCCACGGGGGAGGCTGAAGAAGCTGATAAAAGGCTAACTCACCATTCTAGATCCCATTTTTCCATAAAGTATCTTGTACAGCTCCAGGCGTGCATCTTGGAATTGGCTGTCAAGGGCTGGGGAGAGATTCCCAACCAGACAAACAATCATATAAATGTGAAGGACCCTGTAAGCAGAAGATTGAAGGCTGGTCACCATAAACACAGAAGCGGGGCAGGTGTCGGGGGAGTAACTTGAGGCAGAGAAATCCTAGGAACCTGAACAATGACAACAAAGTACTCTGAATGGAATATACCTGCAGCTATCAAAGGAGGATGACTGACATGTATGGACTAAAGAAACTCCCCAAAACATTGTGGAGACTTAAGGGCTAACTCCCTGCTGGGGCACAGGAAACTTTATGGGAATTTGGAGAAGGATACTTTTTAGGACTGGGTGAAACATATAGAATATTATGAGAGGTCTGTGGGATTATGTAAGATTTATGATGGCGTGTTTATGGGAAGGACCAAAAGCAGGGAAAGGGAAGGATCATAGTGGATTGGGAGCACATATGTGGGAAAATGGAGAGGAAAGCCGGTAAGAGGGAATGCTGGAATGTAAACTTAGGCTTGCCAGGGTGTCTGCCTGACTGAGTCCTGCACATTGTAACCAGGATACGTCCTCCTATCTTATTAAAAGCTATTGTTAAGTAACATTCCACTCACTGCGTATGAAGATGGAACTGAACTCTGGAGAGATGACCAGTCTGAGAGTTGACTACTGGAGGGACTTTGTATCCAGCTAGCTTCTGGAGAGGGCAGCAGTCTGAGAGCTGGCTATTGGAAATACTAGTGGTTGGGAGCAGCTACTGAAGAGACTTGATAGTACAGGTGTGTTTGTAACAGGAAGACACCAGAGTATCAGCAACCAAAGTAGGGCTCCAAGACTCAGGGGCTCATATATTCATGTGATATATCCAAGTGGACACCAGGAGATTTTGCCCAGCTTCTTGACAGAATGAATATCCAAGCCCAGCTTCTGGAGTGAGCCATATCATGCGTATGCACACATATTTCACTAGTAGAGACCAATCCTGATCAGCTGGAGCTGAGGAATAGAATCAGTCTGGGTTCATGTTGGTATGAGTGCTATAGGTGGATGGGCGCCAGCCAAGACACTGTGCTCCCTTTCTGTGTGACACACATAAATATATTATTTTATATGTGTGTTCATACATGGTGCATGCATATGCAAACCTATTGGGAATATATGCAAAGCCAAAGCACTGGCCGAACCTGTGGATATAAAGCCACAGCAGCCTTGCAATTGCTACACTACTGGATTCAGCAGCCTCTAACACAGCAGCCTCTAAGCTATTAAACTTATGGTTTTTGAAGAAAATATTTCTTAGAGCACGAACAACTGCAACCATAGATACTGACTCCTACCTTCCCTTGTGCCATTTCTCGATGAGCTGCGACATGTTGCTTAAGTAATCCATGTCATGCACTGCAATTGGCTGAGAGAGGTTCATTGGCACTGGATGGAAGACAGCCTTGAGACATGCCAGCCAGTCAATAGCAGGCGCCTTTTCCTGCAAGTAAAACAAAGCTTATATACTGAACTATGAACCTAAACTGGCTCACAATAAATAATAGGGAAACCAGGAGAGTCTTACCAATACTGTTAAGTTAAAATGTTTTTATAATGTGCATCCTGAAGAGGAGAATTGACTTTTTTTTAAAGGGAATTAGCACTGGAGGGAGTTGCGGCCCTAAAAACACTCTGTCAGTTAAAGACAATAAGTAACTGGGTTATTTAAAGCTCAACAGGCTTCAAGTTTAATTTGCAAGACAATGGCGTTTAAACTCCTATCTCTTTTGATCTGGATCTTCAGAATGAAGACATGAATGTCATGTGTAACTGCTTGCTCAAGCTTTAAGGCACAGATACCTGTAGCTCCCTAATGGTAGTGCGATAGAACAGCATCCCCCTCTGCTGTCTTTTCTGCAGTGGAGTGACAAATCGCTGGAGATTAGAGATGAAGGACAAGGTCAGGGAAAAGGAATCAGGAGGACCATCTTCTGTCCTTCCAAGTAGGACCCCCAGTTTCTTCAAATACGAAAGATACACACGGAGAACCTGCAATACAGACCATATGACCAATGGAAGATACAAGACAAAATTAGTCATCTATCCATCCATCCATCTCTCCATCCACCCATCCACTCATCCTTACCGTATAAACTTCAGTCTTTCAAAACTACTCACCCCATCCCCAAAACTGCCCTCTTGCTGCAACATCTTTATGTAACTATTCATGTGGAATACACTTTGCCAAGTACAGTTCCTCTCTCAGTGAAGAACACTGAATTCCCAAAAGATTATTTTTCTCACAGCTCACAATTACTTCAAATACTAGAATTACTTTAGAGATGTAAGCCTGCCATCTCTGGAGTCAGAAGAGAGAAATTCAGTGATAAAATGAGCCAGTATTTTAATGGAGAGAAAATGTGAACTTCTCTTTTCTATCTTCATGAGGTTTCAGAGGAATGCTTGTGATGGCTCAGGGTTTGTGTTGTTGGGGTTTTTTTTGAGGACTTTTCTGAAAGACTCAGATTGAGAAACCAACATAACTCAATTTTTATGAAGTTCAGAAATGACAAAGTTCATTTTGTTACAGCGTCCCAAGGTCAAAGGACTTGTTCCCCCAACATATGTTCAAACACTTTAAAATAACCCTAAAAATGCTAGCTATCCCTCCCTACAATACACAAATTTTGTTATAAAGCCTTATTTTGGACACAAACATTTTTTAAAAAACATTCATTCAGGGCAAAAACTAAAAGGAAGTCCAGGTTCAGACTATTTAGCAAATAGAAATTAACATTAAAATTATGATTATAAAATTCTGTTTCTACACTGGAAGTTTGAAACGTGGCATCTAAAATGGGTTATATATTACAATCTATCCTTTGGAAAAGTTGAGTTTCGTAAAGGATTCCTTCTGGAGGCATTTTCAGAGGTCACTGACCGTAACCCATGGAAACAGACCACTCTGAACCAGGAGGCAGTTCAAGGAGATCCCTGCATCAAATAGCTTTTTTTACCTTTCTTCAGCCTCTGATATGTTACCTCAAGATAATTTTTCTCTTTGAATTCACTCTCAAGTGGAATATCAAACTCAGGATGGTCAATCTGCAAAGAGGAGTAAAGGAAAAACATTATTTTCAGAAAAAATGCAAACATGAGGATATTCTGGTAATTTCTTTATCATGGAATGTGAAATGCTATTAACTTGCTTTTACTTTTGGAAAATGTTTGGTAAGTTCTTCAGAGAAAGACACAGGCTTAACTTGAGCAAACTTTGGTCTGACTCTTTACTCACAGTGCTTCCTCAATAATGCTCTTTCTTTAGCACACTCACCTGAATAATATTGGTCTCGGGGTCAAAAGGACTAGGTCCCACATGGACTCTAAAAAACGGAAAGGTGCTGTATCTGCTCATGAGAATCTGAAGAGTTTCATTAAAATCTTTTTTTTCCCCCACACCTGTGTTATGCCATCCACCAACCTAGAGAAAGACAGAAATGCTGCAAGTGAGAAAAACTGGTTAGATCTGTATTTACAATTTCTTTTTTCTTTTACACCTATAAGCTCAGTCATTCTTGTAACTGAGAAGCAACAAAGCAAAAAACCAGAGGAAACTTGTGAAGTGCTCTACATACCCTGCTGGCTTTAAAATGACCTGACATTTTCCCTTAAGCAAAGCAATGAACTGCAAAATTACATGAGGAAAAAAGGAACTGTAATTAGCAACAGAGTAAGGTGTGCAGGAAAAAATGCTGGATAAGCAGGAGACAGGAAATAGGCCTAATTTTCCTAAAGCCATCCAGAAGGACAAGCAGGGATCAGTGATTACAGGTCCCACCTTCCTGACAAGCAGATTCACAGGTGGGCCTGTAGTCACTGTTTCTTTTGCTGTAAGGTTCGGCATCCTCTTTTGATACAGGACATAAGTGGTCTTTGCTGGAAGGAAGATATCCAGCCCTCCCTGGCACCAAGAGGAATCTCCCAGAATGGAAAGAGAAGGATTTTCTCCTCTGAACAAGCTCTCCTGGAAGCCTTGCCTACTGAATGATCATCTGGTTTTAGACACAAAAATTCATCCACTTGCAAGATGTTCCCCATTCTGTGAGTCAGATCGTACTGAACCAGACTTCTGAGATTAAACATGATCCCTCTTTGTAGACTCGGGTTTTTTACCATCCTTAAGTAATATATAAGATTATGAGGAGAGATTCAGCTACCTGATGTCAGAAAATCAGTTCTTGAAATAGCATTTAAAGCTAGATTTATCACTTAGAAGTTGTGCTGTGAACCATGACTAGGGTCAGATTCTACAAAAGCTACATCAGGTAAGACTATATGACCCCACCTGCCCACTTTCCTTCTTCCCGCAGTAATTTTTTTCCTGAGGGAGAGGAAACAGCACAAACGTTCACCTGATTTAGGAGGTCCTTCAATGGCTGAGCTCCTTGGGATTCTATTTGTACAGTATCCATGCAGGAACGATAAAATTGCATTGCTTTCTCCTTGGCTGAGCCTCTTATCCCAAACTGTGGACTTTCTGAGGGGAAAAAAGTAGATTCAAAATTTTAAAAAGCAATTAAAAAAGAAGTTGGGACAGTATTAGAGCAGAGAACAATTTTATGAAAATGCTGTACTTCGATCCAGAACATTTTAACTATAACATCCACACTTCCCACAATGACCCAAAGCAAGGGTCCTTTTAGCACCATGACTCTTCTTCCTGAGGGCAAATATGTGAGTTTCTTTGCATGGAAACAGGAGCTCAACGGGAAGTTGGTGAATATCTAGGCTTCAGTCCCCCATGGAGGCAGGACACATCACCAGAGGGCACATTCAGACTAGCACAGCAACAATGGCCTACTTTGACAAGGTAACAGGTCTGGGTTGCTGTCGGAATTTTAAAGCGTGACTTTCATCCGTTGCACTTGGCAAGAGGAACAAAAATGTTTAAAATGAAGCTACTGTAACATGACATGCTCAAAAAATAAATCTGTACCTGTAATGATAGAAGAACGAAGAGAGGGGACTCAGTCCCTGTTAGGAATGATTGTGCTTTCAGTTACTACTATTGTCAGCTCTGACCAAGGCAGATGCCGAAGGTAACACACCAATCGTCTCTCCCTACCTAAAAGCCTTTTCAGGATCAACTGGTTTTCTTCCAACAACACATCAAATACGTTTAGTGATTCTTCTCTAGTTCTGCTTGACTGTTTGCCTTCCCATCTGCCACAGGCATATTTGTAGAAGTTCTCACAGGGGTTTACAGTGTCATTCCTAGAATTCAGAAGTCTTTCCAACAGAGCAGGATCTGCCTCATCATCACAGGATCCTGAAGAGGAAGTAAATAAGAGAGAACTGAGAAGTGACCGTGGAGAGTGAGAATGACTCTAAACAAAAATCTTTTAGGGGACATTTACCCCAAAAGACTTATTTTTGGTACAAGCGCCTTTGCATGCAGTGTTGAATTCCTTGTAAGGTACTGCTGAGTATGGAAGAAGTGTGTTCTCACTTTCACATCCCAGGAAGATTGTCTTCTGTTTGTACTATCTAGGCAGCCACAGGTTGGATTATTCTGCCTTCTCAGTGTCTTTCCTCTGAATCAGACAAATTTGGCCGCATGATAAACAAGAAGTAACTGATGGTGTCAATACGTAATGCAAGAGAAGGACATAGCACAGAGAAAGTAATGAGATAAGATTAAAACATGTTTTCGGCAAGCATAGGAAACATTTCTCAGCAATGACATTTGGTCAAGAGAGGACAAGGATCATTCTAGAATATCTTCCATTGCTCCATAATTTTCTTTTTCTAAACTGCTTCAAATTGCTGAGTATACATTGTCATTTTAGGTCAGTATCTTTTATCAACATCAGATCAGATCAATTATTTACTGAAATAATCCACTTGGAAATCAAGGTAAGACTTCCCCTACTATGGTTTCAAAGCTGACATGGGAGAAGGCAGGCAGAGTGGAAATGGACAAGATCCAAACAGTTTTTTCTTGGTCTGTGCAGTGAACTGTCTTCAATATATAACAAGAGCTAAAGAAAAAAGCTAGGTAAAGATTCAACAGTACTTTTTTTGGAGCAGGGAATGTCTGTATCCACCAATATAAATGCATCTTCTGTACTGAGCTTTTTAAATGCAGAGATATTCACATGGACCATTTTGCAGATAGTTTATTAGCAAATTTGGAAGGCAAATTAATGTTTCTGGTCTATACTCACAGTTTCTCCATTAGTAAGAAACTCTGACTTTTGCTCTTTATGACTGCACTGATCCATTCTAGAAAACCAAGACTAGAGTTAAGTCAGAGATAGAAAGGCAAAGGAGGAGCTCTACGTCTCAAATTCAGTTCAGTTTCTTGACTACAGAGAGAGCAGAACACATTGATGAGTTGCAAGACAATGTAATGCTGTCCTCCCTCGAAACTGGGCTCAGGCATATTAAATAGCAGGCAGAGGAGGACAGTCCCCACTGTGACTCAAGGAAGAGGTAGGAAAATGTACCTTTTTGACAAAAGGTGTTATGATTCTTGGAGGCTCTGAAAGTCTCGTTCTTAATACTGATGTTAAGTTTAAAACATAGTGGAGGTAGGTAAAAGAGAAAGGGATCTTAAAAATGGAGTGGATGAGGAAGAACGGAAAAGGATATCTCATAGTATACCTAGAGCACAAGTCATCACGAGGTAGGTGATAAGCAATGTAAAGCCAAGGAGAGTACTGAGAAGAAGTGCACACAGAAGCAGGCTTTTCCCCTGAAGGCATCGTTCTTTCTTTGCACCTGTTCTCAGCTCCTGGTCACTGGTCTGAAGAGACAGAAAAAAACGAAGAAAGAAAAATTCATATTAAGGTTAGCACTAATAACATACTCCATCTCCCACCTAATCTACTAGAAAATCATTCACAGGACTAGTGCCAGAACATCAATAGTCATCCAAGTCATCAACATGACTGTACTCCCACGGGCTTTCTGACTTTCTCAATTTCCCTGTTTTTCCAAGCAATACCTGCTGCACAGTGCTATGAATTGCTCACTGAAAATCCAGCTTCCTAGGAGGAGACATGTGCCTTCATGGTTCATTCTGGCTTATGGAATCACCTTGCATAAACTTCCTGAAGATATTAAAGCCTTTCTGAGTCTATAAAGCTAATAACAGGATGTCTAGGACTGGTGGTTCTTTATTCTGCCAGAGTCTGGGAAGCTGAACACTAATTCCAGATCTCTCTTCAAGAAATAAAGTACTAGAACCAAAGCCCTCTAGTCCAGTTCAAGTGAGAGAAAAGATTTGTTCTATTCTACAAACGGGAGTAAGCTGTAAATTGTTGAGAAGATCTTATATACAGACAGGTTTTATCTCACTTAAATTTAGTTTTGTTCATATTCTAGGTGTGTCTTTTCAGTCCGTGGAACAGGCTAGGGACCTAATGAGTACACCTTTTGTTTTAGATATCTGTTTTAGGACAAGATGAAGCATTCTCCAGAGTTATCTGTCCTTTTCTCTGCTGGCTGCAAAGGAAGCTAGATGACTATCATAGGATACACCCCTAACACCTATCTGGATATAGTTAGGTAAGATGACATTTTCTCTCCTTCTGCATACTTTGATGTACATAAGACTGGAGAACAGCAGTTTATGAAAGAACAGACACAGGAATGCATGCTGGTAATATATAAGAAAAGGGAAAGAATTGAAAAAAATGAAAAGTGGAATGACTGAATAAGAGTATACAGTGAGAAAAGGGAGGCAGAAGGGGAAAAAAACCAGAAGATAATGGGAAACCTTGCTGCAGCAAACAAGGAGAAAATCTCACAGCTGTGAAAGCTGATGGAAGTGCTACTGGGAGAGTCCTACATGTCACTGTCAAGGCCTGGCCTGTACTGTCCTCATAGGCTCAAGTTTAGCTCCCTGTTCTATCCTGCATCTCTGATAAAAGAAATCTGTTTCATGAGAAACCCTGACAGACCTTGGATCTCTTTAAGGAAAGGCAAGAAGCAGCCTTAGTGCACATGCCCACTTCTTCACTCGGCCATTTGCAGCTCTCCTGTGTGGTCTCGATCTGAGCTCTGTTGCAATGGCAACCGTGCATTTGTCTTGACAGGAATCCCATCAATCGGGATCTCGACCATCACTCGCAGACTTGATCTGCGGGTTTATCCTTTGACCTGCCTCCTCCCAAGGGACTTGCCTGGAAATCTACACTCTTGGTTGACCGTGGGCACTGTCACCAGGCCTACCTTACACCCCTCATGCCCATGCTGGGGGGTGCACTGCTTGCTTTTTAAGACACTGCCTCTTGCCTGCCTTGTCATGACCCTCAGGTTCCAGACTGTCATCTCTTCTTCTGCCTTTGCTGCTGCCTTACATGCAGGAGCTAAACTGCATTTGTTACCACACCCAGTATCTATGTTCTTTGTCACAAAACCAGGAAACATGGATCTTTACAAAAATCATAAGAAACGGAGCAAATCTTACAGGAATTAAGATTGTCACAGTATATGCCCCTTCACCTGAAGGAACACTAAGGAAATGAACAAGTCTGCTGTTAATCATCTCAACTAATATACCATGTACAATTCCGCACAAAAACATTAACAGAAGAGAAAATAAAAATAAGCAATAGAAAAACAGACCTCATAATTTTATAATCTTTCAAACGTGCATTTTATTCAATCTTGAATAAAAGCCTCTGAAAGGTTTACTCAACTCCCAGAAATTACTAACAGGAGTTGAGTGCCTAATGCTTTTCTCCCTTAAAATCCTCTTCTCCTAAATTCTTCAGGCAGGATACAGAACAACCAAATGGAGAGCAAGTATGTACAAGTGACATTGGAAGTTGCTAGGTACAGAACATGATCATACTGGCAAAGTGCAGTGTACAAAGGAAGAAATCCAAATTCCTTTCATATGTCCCTGTAGCAAAACACTTGTTTTACTCCTGGAGTAAGAGAGTAAGTGCACAACAGTATGGCAGGGAAGTGAATGAAAGAAAATTAGCTTAGCTGATAAAGGAAATAGCAAAACTATTCTTTGGCATGCAAGCCTTCATCTCTCACCATCTAGGAAAGAGTGAATGATTTACATTCACAATTCTCCTGACTTCTCTGTTGCAATAAACTTCTTGCTTTTCACATGGAAAATTTGGCCTATTCCTATTCCACGAAATATTAACAATTTTGCAATTATTTGGTTTCACGTTCTCAGAAGACACCTGTTTCTCTCTTTTGAGTAATAAATGTCATGACTATGGAGATAATAACAAGAAACTGGTATTTCAAGACTGTCTGTGCAATTTCTTATGAATTTTTGGTTGGCAGTCAGCCTATTTCAGGCCTATGTAGGATGTTTATTTTGAAATGTAAAATGCATCAAATAGCGGATTTTTAAAAATCTCTAAGAGAAACAACACTGCCACCCTCAAGTCTGTTCTCAAGTTCTCCATTGTGAAACAACTAGAGAAGCACCTGGCTGACAGCAGCATGTCCAAAATAATAACACAGCACAAAAGAAATGACAGAGGAGTAGAAATTGGTTGTGGACCTCTATATAGGAACTGGATTATGGTCTGTGTTATGTGAACCATAAGCAGAGAAATTGTTCTTCAAACACTTTAATAATAAATGCTTTTCTAATCTTGCCTCTGTAACTGGGCTGGGATTTGAGAGAAGCTGTGGACCTACATAAACAGAGACGAAAGAGGAGGGCAGTCATATTTCATTCTCTTTTATGTCTTTTTCATGACAACAGCTTAAACAAATCAAGACAGACAAATACCTGCTTTTTCAGTACTCTTACAAAGACACTGACCAGGGCAAAATCCCTGTCAGACTCTTGATCTAGAATGAACTTCACTTTTATGCCACAATGGATTAAGCAGTTCATAGGCACTAAAATACAGACCCCTTAGGAAGGAGTGATTCTTGGTCAAGGGAGAAATGTGGATTTAACTAGATGGACCCAGAGATGGCATACCAACACTTCCAGGGCACAGGATGCAGGAATGTTACATAGCTTACAAGAGGGAGCAGCACTCTGTTGTGGTATGTTTTGAGACTTGGTTGCTTCGTCCAGCATGGTCCATATAAAGATACAACTGAATGGTTTGAACAAGCCAGTGGAAAAGGTTAAAAAGACTTCAAACTCTGACAGGATTCTCATTTATGGGTGAGAAGAATAATCAGTATTAGCATAAAGATAAATGCAATTTCCAGTACAGTTTCAGTTCTTTCATGTTTTTAAGCATGTGCAAATGCTCAAATTTAAATGGCTTCACTGTAGCTAAGTGAGAACAAATGGCAGTAAAATCATTAAAAGATGTATTCTAATAGTTGTAAGTTATAAAATTTTTTAACTTTAAATTAATGTACTATATGTATCATTTGATTCAAATGCAAGCATGACTTAGGATAGCAGAATCATGGCAAGTACTGTTATCACTAAAGCAATAACTGTTTGATACAACTAAATCAGCCAAAGAATTTGATTTTCCTTCAGCATCTCCTTCTTTCTGTTTGTGAGCCATTCCTGAGTTCTGAAGGAAGGTTGAAATTACTCTGCCTAATTCTTCCTCACCTTGCATTTTCACAGTATTTAGTGCTATTACAGAAAAAGAAGCACCTAGTTTTCATGAAAATAAAGTAAATTAAAATAAAGAGATCAAAGGAAAAGAGAACTGAAGTTATTTTTCATAACTATTTACCAGATAATATAGGGGTATTATTTTTCAGCCAGTAGATTATTCATGAATTACTGACTTTGGCTGTCACCCAAATTGTGTTTATCACATTACTCACATGGATGGCATATTTTCAGACTAATGCACCAGTATCACAAAAACCTTCATTTTCTTAAATTTATCTTTTGTCAGCAAATTATTTAAGCACATAAATTGAGCCCATTAAGTGCCATTTGAGAAACATTTTTGCCTGTGTTTTAAATAGAGTACCTGCTCACATGAAATACGAAACAGAAAGGTTGCTGGTTATATTCTAGAGTACTAAAATTGTAAAGCAAAACCATGGCCAACAACTAAAATTATGATTATGGCCTGATCTTCATTACACAGAAATTTGGGAATGGAGATACAAAACAAACACTTCTGCAAATTCTTCAGCCATAAAAATGCAGACAAGATAAAGATAAGTGACTGTTTGCATTACAGCCACAGTCACACTGAACAGATCTCAATGGAAGAATACACACACATCTCAGTGTTTGTATTATTTAGTAACACAGAACACTACACTTATCTCTGTTGCCCTTGAATGTTTTGTACTTTTTAGCAACCTTGAGCTAACAGTTCAGTTCAGTGCAATTTGTCTGTAAATATGCAATTAAGACTTTGCTAGCTATTTATATAAGACATCAAAGCAGAAAAAGAACACCACGCTACATGGGAAGCAATTAGGCTCACCATGTCATTCTCACATTCCAAAAACTATGCCTTGCTTATCCACAACTATTTGTGGGGGGAAGACTGCACATTTCTGTACAGGTACCAAGTACTTTCTTACCTTGCTGAAAAAATGGAGATAGAATAAAGATTTCATTATTATTGTTGTTGTTGTTGTTGTTGTTTTGTTGTTGTTGTTGTTATCATTATTACTACTACTATTAGTTTTACCGTTACTACTATTAATTGTTGGTCGGTGCTTCAAACAGTTCTCAGAATGGCCATTAGGGTGACTAACAGGAAGGGCAAAAACCCCTAAATCATCACACCATATCCCAAATCATTAATTTTGAGACCCGAACAAGACCTTGCTGGATACAAACTGTCAAAAACTCAACTATCCCATCCCCCAAGGCAATATGCAGTGTAGCTATGAAAGGGGAAGGAAAAGAGAGGTGTGCAACGAAGGACCCTCAGCAGATTGCAAGACAGACCCATTTCCTTACCTGTGGAAGAGTGCTCATGCTTGTCACCGAGCAGGCTTTGCTCCTGCAACTACCACAGTTGTGAACACTGTTTACGTGGTTGCTATCAGTCTTCTGTGCCCACACACTCTGATACGTTTGGAGACAATCTCTCCTTCCCAGCTTGGCTGTTTGCTCTGCGGAGAAGTCAGAGGAAAAGCTCAGAGACAAACACCCTTAAATAAAATGGGAGGGAGGGAAATGGTGTTTCTGCAATTCTCCACCCACCTTCTTTACACCTCTACTTTTCATTAAAGGATACCTTTTTCCCCTCTTCTGTGTCTCTGTGACCCACCTGCCTTTCTGTCTCTTGGAGCTCCACCGAAATCTTTTTGAACAGAAGTATGTGATTCTTTATCGCCCTCACCCTCTTCTCAGCTATTTGCTGTTTCTTTTCTCTCCAGCAGCCTCACTATCCTGCCCACCCAACAAGCCTGTTTTGGTCTGATATTCTCCCTGCCACTAGCCTGTTTCAACCTGCTGCTGCCTTGGGGCCCGCAGGCTTCTGCCTATTGCTAGATAGTGTGGGCTAGGGATCCTAGTGCTCCTCCTCCCACGAGGAAAGGCGAGGGTGCTGACTTGCTTCTTGCTCTCTCTCTTTCTCTCTCATCTGCACCCTAGTGTCCATTCAAGGGGTGAACACATCTGATTCTTGCTCTTTACCGTTAAGAGGCATAGGAAAAAAAGTCATTAATTACTGATTCTGTTTACTGTTGTTCATTGTTTCTCAGGAGATGGCCAGCCTGTGTGTCTTTGCTTATTTAAGGAGGCATATTGGGAAGATTTGAGAGGGAGGATTCTCTACTTTGAGGACAGGGAACCTGGATTACTTCTCTGAGACATTAAAAACTGAGTAGGAGAGTGTGACACTGGGATTTGAGACCTTCTCAAGTGGCAGCTGTGAGCTGAGAGAGGTAATGGAGGCCAGCTTGGTGTCAGTTTCCAAAGTGCTTGAAACAAGCAGAATACCAGGATGGGACTGTTTGCCTCCCCAGGCTGCAAGTCTCTGAGGGGAATATGATATTTTAGTTCACTAGTCTGAAGACAATTTGGTATCTGCTCAGTTGTTCAGAGCTCTTATCAACCTGATTTTTTTCCCTGTATCTACAGTGCTTGCATATTTTAACACTACTATCACAACAGATTTCTTATATGGCTGAAACCAGTTCCTTTCTCCCAGTACCTTTTAGCTTTCAGCTTACTGGTAGCTATATATTTCTATATTTACCACACAGCTCTAAATACAAAGAAGTAAAAAAAGTCCTTGCATACTGACAAAAAGGTCCTTACTGACCTTTCTTGCCTTGGCGTGTGTCACTTCCCTTTACCTTAACATCAGAATCCATTTTGCAAATATTTCTTGCATAAATTGATTGAGATTTGACTTAATGAAAGTAATAAAACAGTCTTTTGTTAGCCGCAATTGAGATCTTACAGTGATCAACTATATTACTATTCTTAAACTATCTGGACAAATTTGTTCATTACAATATCCAGTTTATTTATCTGTCCTAACTGTATCTATATCTGAACTTTTCCACCTTCACAATTACAGCATCTAACAGCTCCCAAGCTTTATGTAATGAAGTAAATTTTACTTCTCTTTTCTCTATGAATACTATCTAAGTTCTAAAATTTACCTGGGCAAGGAATTTATTGCCTTTTTTGATTATAAAATGGTTATGATAATTTTGAACACAATGTAATTAAAATTAAAGCAAGTAATTAAACCTTGGCTGAAGTATTCACTTTTAAAAGGATCCTTGAGAAGACAAAAATAGCCTTTGGTCAACATGCTGGGATTTTATGATTGGTTTTAATGTGGTTTCATAGACCAGTATCTTTTAAACAGGTACTCTCATATCCTCTTGATTAAGTGAAATTTTACCACATAATGTGACAATACATTACATTGATATTTCCACAACCCATGGATTCTCCCGCACATGCTACCTAGAAATACTTTGAATGTGTATGTATGGACGATTTTTACCAGACCTTGTAAACTAATCAGGACACATCCTGAAAAGGAGATGGATCACAACTTCATTTCAAGGGTGCATGGGATGTTTCAGGAAGGGAAACCTAAGAAACACCCTCTTTCTCAATGAAGAGCACGGCTCTTTGAATTAGTACATGTTTCAATGGTGCTGTGATGCTGAGAAAGCTGCCTTGCAAGATCTGGTGTGGTGGCGATATTTCTTCTCTGAAGGCATTACATACCACAGTAACATTAAATGTTGGATCTAATAGACATTATTGTTGGATTCTGGATATGGCTGGAAAAGTATGCTCCTGAGTAGCATTCTGCTGTAATTGACATTGGGTTTTGAGTTTGTTAAGTAATTCAGTATGAAAGTTGAGCTGTTATGGAGACAATTAAGTTGCTAAAACTTTTATTTATTCCAAAATTTGTTTATCATTTTGGAAAGAGTGTAGCTTTATTTTATGAGATGCTGACTCTGTGACTAGTCTGAGATATGCAGGTGTAAGACATATTTTATCTGAAATGATATGAGCCACAATTCAGAAAAATCTGTTCGGCTGTGGCTATTAGCTGTTGCAAAGTTAGTCAGACATTGTAGTTATGGATGTTTTTAAGCAGAGTTTCTTGCGTCTGTCAGGGTAAGGACAGAGCATATTTGCACCTGGTAGCAATAAGGCAGTGAAGCATATCTTACATTTTCCACATCACTAATTGGATATGGAAATTTCTTCCAGATTATGTGTCACAGGACAGTAGCACCTTCTGTCTGAAAGTGACAATCTGTATATTTAATCTGTATATTTAAGCCTTGAAAAAGCTCTGCCTGGGAGGGCATTGCATGATGGCATTGTAAACACTCTGATGGGGTTTTGAATATACAATCTGTAGAGCTTTGGGCATCTTGAGAGCTGAATGTGTGAAGCATTCACGTATACATGAAAATGGTGCTGTTGTTTTTCCTTCTAGCATGTAGGTTTCTTTGGAGACACTTTTCTCACCTACAGAAAGCAAAGACAAAAAGTTTTCCTGTAAATTTTTTCTAATTACAGAGGCAGGAAGAGGGGCTTGGGGGAAGGAGGGAGGACAGGGAGAGAGAAGACGTCACAAGTAATGCTTATCAACTCATTCCCTTCTTATCTTTAAGGCACATATGACAGCTCTGCTCCCTTGACTCCACAAATTAGTAAGAGAACCTCTGGCTTTTTTCTCTGTGACAGACACTTTCTCTTCTCTTCTCTATACAGTGCATTAGCTTCTTCCAAATCTAACACTGATCAGCGCTTGAAAAAATTATAGTGTTTGACATGCCTTCCAGCTGTTACGCATAAAAAATGTTTAATAGCAATTATCTTTTAGATACTTCTTAGAATTAATTAGACATACGATTCAAAGAAATATGAACGCATTGTGTTGACATGCATTTGACAGACATTTTTGCAGGTATTTCTTATGGTAATTTTAAATGGTTAGTATTTCAAATGGTTTGGAATCAAAAGCAGATTTCAGCAAATTATTTTCCTAATATCTGCCCTGAAGTGACATTGAATTGGCACTTTGATCTTCTACATCATGTGAATAGTAAATTCCACTGCGACAGTTTGGTAGGGTGAAGCTTTGATTCATGGATTGATATCCCATCTTCAACCTTCCAAAATACGTATGTATCACAGACTGCACAAAAGATTGCTCTTTTAAAAAGAGCATTGGAAAAACAAGGTGAAGCAATGTTAATGTCACTGGCCATCTTAAAAACTCTTGTGAAAAGGCTATCACTTACAAAGAGACTGCACTTAGGTTTAAAAAAAAAAAAAAAACAACTTGTTTAACTCAAGCTCTTTGCCTCAAATGGTCCCTGGTGATACTAGCACTGAGCACTGTGACTTGTAGATTAAAACAATATGAAAGAAAATCTCCTTTATATGAAAGACTGTCTGCTAAATGTTAGTAATAATTTTGGTAACCATCAAAAGCACAAATTCAGTCTGAAAACATCAGAACACTGTAGCACTTTTTCCTTCACTAAAGAATTTCAGAAAACTGGAGGCAGGACAGCCTGAGTGCCATAATATTCCATTGTAGACTGGAGGACTGATGACAGGATAAATTCAATTTAAACAGCCCACAGTTGGAGCTGTCAGTCAGAGATCTAGCAGAGTGTTCTAACTGCCCCATTGGTGACAGAGAGGGATCCCTTCTGGGGCAAAAGTGCTCTCAGACACTCAGTCACATTTGCAGATGGCAACTTTTCACCCTTTTAACCACCAAAAACTTGCTATCTCATCTAGCATCAGTCCATCAGTACACAAACTCAAAGACTCACAGAATGCCTTGGTTGGAAGAGACCTTTTAAAAATCATCCAGTTCAACCATCCCACCACGGTCAGGTTGCTTAATCTCTGTCCAGGCCTTGAACACTTCTAGTGAGGGGGCATCCACCACTTCCCTGGGCAACCTGTCCTTCCAGCTTTCTGGGACATCTTTATTCAGGAAAAAAAAGGACAGAGAAGTCATTGATACTTCCACAATCACCAGTTAATAGACTTTAGTTTCAGAGGAGGCAGGAAGAAGGGGAGAGACCAAAGTTTGTAACCACAGATTAGCACAATGTGTGGCAATTCAGTTACCTGGATGAATTTGTTAAAGACAATGGAGAAAAAATGAGGAATACCCTGACCCATTTGAGTCCTTCAAATTGAAGATTCATCAGTCCATCCATAAGGAAGACTATACTCAAACCTGGGATTGAAGTAGATAGAATGGATACAAGATAACATGAACTGGGAGGAAGACAGGAAGGGTGTCCTTGATGACAGGAAAGAGAGGGTGTCCTTGATGACAGGAAGGAGAGGGTATCCTTGATGACAGGGCTTGGTTTCAGGTACTAGGAAAGGAAAGTCTGAGAATGAAGGGTAGGAGGGTAGAGGAGATTAGGCAAGAAAGACAGAAGCAGTGAAAATAAGAATGGCAGAAAACACTAAAGTTGAAACTAAAAGCACCTTATTTTTCCCTGTCCTACATGAATGTACATGAGTTTCCCTGGTCATAACCCTATCCTACATTAATGTCTTCCGTTATTTTCTGTGCTACTTTAATATCTCATTTGTTGCTTCATTGGGCACAACCTCCAAGAATAAATAGCATAATTAGAATATCACTTCAGGCTATTGTTAAAGATTTTGTAGTTCTTTTGTAGTTACTGTACTAGTGAGAACTTGATTTTCTTTTCTCTGCAACAGGGTAAAGACTGACTTTAAAAAAGATTTTTGTGGTTATATATCTTTTCACGCATCCAGACATTCACTGTGAATCCATTCCAAATCACCCAGGAGGCATACTTTTCCATTCAGAAAAGCAAGTCCTAGCCTCTGAAGCATTTATTTAAGGAGAGCAAAAAATAATAAAAGCATAATCCCTGAATAAGCAGCCACACAGCCTTCTACTGAGGAGTCAGGCTAAGGCAAATGAAATATCTGAGTCCAGCAGACTGCCAGAGAGCTCCTCTTAGAACTGAGTGTGTATCAACTCTGTTCTTGCTTCTTGTCAGTGCACCACCTTCCAAAATACATCCTAGAAAACCATTTTCCATAGCACTTTAAAGTGCTTGCTATCTGCCTTGTTTTTTACAGTTGCTTACAGGCTGATTTAAAGGGATGTTTCCTGTAAAACTCCGCTCTGATTCTGAAAAATGACTATACCAAAAATACCCTTTCATATGCAACATAATCAAAAATGGTGAATTCCATAATATAAAAGCTATGTCCTGTGCTTTACTATAACAGCCCTGCATATATAATTCAGATGAAAGACAACCTTGTGTGAGATGTGGAGTTGTACCTACTTATGGAAAACTCCGGCTAATTACTATGCTAGGTGGCAACAAAATAGAACAAAGCCTTATAACCTAAATGATGCGTGCCAATGTGTTAGGTGAAAATGGCCTTGAGTTTCAGAGATTATGGGTATATCAAGCAGGATTATTTATATTTCACATGCAGATTACTTTCTTCTGGTGCAGAATCACTTGAATCATGAATGTTACAATGCAATAGCCACTTGACCACAACTCAGATTTACGTCTCAAAATGTGTATTTTAACTGCAATGCCACAACAAGAAACTATATCGAAGCATAGCACATACAGCTAAACTTGAAACTATATGAACTTCGTGGCCATTCAAAATACTTTAGAAGGTATCAGCAAGACATTGTTTTTAAGTATTATTTTGTTAGAAGTACATCCATAATTTCTACCATTAGTTACAACTGTGGACCAGACAGTGAAGTGTCATCAGTCACAAAAATTCTCTTCGGTTCAGCCCCTAAATCTAACCATTTGTGGTTTAGATTCAACTTAGATACTACAGCTCTTCATGTATTTTGCAATATCACAAAGTAATGCTTGTGAAATCAAAGCCTGACATGTTAAAAAAAATAGTTACCTCGTGTCTCCTGAGCAGAACCTTCATGTTCTTTCTTCTGTATTTCCACCACAATTTCATTTTATGTCTCCTCTTCTTACCCTTTTCATCCTCCTCAGTATCTCCAGTTATTGTTCTGTGTTTCAGAAGTTAAGGCTTAAACTCAGGATTCTGGAGATTTCAAGTTCCATTTGTATATTTGATTCTGCTGTAATATGTGGTTTTGAGTAATCAGGTAACTTGCCAGTGCATCTGTAAAATGGTGTTTGTATTTGCCCAGCAACATGGCATATTTTGAATTAAACTAAATAATTTCCTGTATGACTACGAGGTATTATTAAGTATCAAACACTTTGGTTAACCAAACAGCCATATTATCTGGAAAGATTTTCTCCCAGAACGATGAAATGGAAACAAATGTAATTTTAGTAGATTTCTATACAGTTGGATGAATAACCTTTGCTTTCATTCACTTCCCTTCTCCAAGGCAGGATCAGTTTTCCCTGTGACACTCCTGCAGCGTTTTGTTCAAACCCTTTTAAAAAGTTTGCAATGAAAATCTACATGACTTTTTTCCTCTAAGTTTTAACACTAATTGTAAAAAAGAATCTGGCTTTGTAATTATGAAACCAGCCACTCCTTGCCCTCTCCATAATGCACTTTAAGAAAAGTTTATTCCTGTATCTTCAGAGTCATCTTTACATGTTTGTTAGCCTTTTTGCAGATTTCTTCTTTCTAAACTAAAAAAGTGTGTTGCTTCCAATTTTTGTAGTTCTGCAACACAACTTTATTAGAGCTACATACAAGAGTACAATGCCTTAATTTATACAACAAACAAAAAACTTTGGTTGCATCTCCCAGCATGGAATTAATTTTTATTACAGCTTTCTTCACAAATTTACATATGCATGTGTTTATTCATATCTGTAGGCATTTGTCCATATTTTATCAGACTGCATCTCTGGCTTGCCAAAATGATTTTGAATTCTGAATCTGTCTTCCAAAATTGTGCTCAGCCTAAGCCTGGTACTATGTGTAAATTTAGCAGTGTCCAGTCACCAGAAAAATAAATTTCACCCCCAAATACTGGATGCAATATTCCAGATACCACCTTAAAAAGTGTGGAGGAAGAGAATCACTTCCTTTAATCTATTGGCTGTGCTCCTGGTAAACCACGTTAGAGTGCTATACACTGTATACTTATTCTCTAGACATGAACTTCTTTATGTACTTACCTACCCATCTACTGTGGTAATTAATTCTGATTTCTTTGTCAAGCCCTTGGAATTTACTTGTGTTGAATACTGCTGAGATAATTCATTTTACCACCAAACAATAAAAAGAGGGTACTGGGATGGATTCATTGATAAAGTTCCCAGGTACTGCTATGGTGAACATGGTTAGGGGTTCTGCACTGCTTTTCGGGTTTTGACTGCTGAGTTTCAGAGCCAGCTTCCACAGCACAGCTGACTGACCTTAAATTGCTGGGAGAAGCCTCAGTAGGGCTCAGCCCCCTCTCCTTTCAGGAGATGCTTCTAAGCTGGGTGCTCATCCTTGCTCTCTCCCTGAGCTGTGCTGCAGCTTTGCCTGGGTCTTTCTACCTGCCTAGCTGATCTGGATAGTGATCCTGGCCTACAGGCTGGAATTACTGGTTTGATCTTGGACATGTCTTATCACTATGGACATATCTGATATGACTGGACTGCTGGCTGACCCATCACAGAGCTTCTCTGCTATCTTTGCCCATAGGAGGTGGGACTGCATGTCTGACAGCCCTGTCCTGGCCTGCCTTGTGGTGATGCTGGCTTTTTGGATCTCCTTTCCTTATGGAACAGCTACTCCTGCTGCTCCTTGGCAGGGCCATTGTGATGTATGCTTCAACCATAAATCTCCCTGTGGGCTTACAGGATGTTGAGCAGCTTTTGAAATAGTTGACTACTAGGCTTCTATAGTAGCCTTTCTATAAACTGTGTGTGGGGATATATATGTACTTTGTTAGTTGACTCCATGAGGATGGGGTGTTCAGGTTCAGTTAGCACCCATCTGATCTCTGATGTTGATTTTGACTCATGGGTAGGCATTCTGGAAGATGGCCTGAGAGACCTTTGTCTCCATCTGCACTGTGGACTCAGACTGGGTGCCTGACAAAAAGCATCAAGAGACCAAGGCTGCAAAATGCAATGGAGCACCTTCTTCTCAGGTGCTGGCAACCAGAATGTGATATGGTGACAGTGAGAGGCATGAGACCACTACATAGAACCTGAAACTGCCCCTTTGCAGGTCAAAATGTGTCACTTCCTGCTGTTCCATCGAAGTGCACAGCAGAATATGATTCCCAGGAACTGGACAGTCATTTTCCGCAGGGTGAAAGAATTATCTACTCATCAGCAGCTTCCTTTGACCGTTCCTGGAGAAAAAGATTGGTCCAGTACTTTCTGGATAATTCCTGAGCACGAGCATAATTGCAAATACAGCAGCAGAATCAAATCCAGCAGCTGGAATGGCAGCACAGTGTCACTCACATTGTCAGCCCATTGCCAGACAGGGTAGGCTTTTGAGGTATGCAGTGAGTAGAGGCATATGAGTCACCCTGGGTCTCTTAGCCATGGCAACAAAGGTCATTCCCTGGTGTGAGTTACCAGGATAATATAAAGTTGCATGAAACAATTGCAGGTTCTGCAGTTTGTTGCATATGGGATGAATTGCAATTTACTAGTAGCCAATCAAATATAAATTTAGATTTATTTCTGTAAGCAGTTTGCTGACTTCAAACTATGTCCGATTCTGTAACTGTACAACATTAGGAGGGTACTGTAGTGTGTTAATAGCTACTAACAGAAGTTGTTTCATTGTTTAAATGTCTAACCTATCCTGTTGAAACATCTTCAGCAGAAATGGTATTTGTGGTATTTGTTTAGAGCAGTCTCTATTTTGCTATATATATCGCTATTGTACTTAATTGGATTCTGTCATGTACGGGCCGTACTGCTGCAAGTGGATGAATCCGTTAGCCTGATGATGCATGGATGCTACGGCTCTGTTTCCTTGAAGTCAAGCTAGGGAGTGAGGCTGAGCGCATACTCCTTGGGCAGGTATCCCTGCCCATGATAGGGAACTTGGAACTAGATGATCTGTAAAATGCCTTCCAACCCAAACCATTTGTGTTGGTTTAGCACGGATGGTAAAAAACAATTAGTGATTGACTTTTAAGACTGATGACCAGATTAGCCAATTAAATACAGGTATACACCTCTGGGCCACACAGGCTTAGAATCAGCCCTGGAAGCCTGGGGAGTTCCTCTTCCTTCCAAATGGCCACCAGGTAACACCGTCAGCACCAGGGGGCCCACTCCAGGGCCCAGCCGGGACTCCAGGAGCCACTGTCTGTGGGGGAATGGCTCAGACCGGCTGCCTCCCCTTTTTCCTCTGGCTGCCGGTGGGGGAGAGGAGAGGCTGCAGCTCAGCAGTGCTGGCCGCAAGCCAGGGGCCATGGCAGAGGGAGCCAGGCCATGGCCAGGACCAGTGGCAGCTGGCAAAGAGAAAGGGGAGCCTGCGGACTCCAGCAGCAGCTCTGAGCTGGACCACCCTAGGTGAGACTGAGG
Organism: Chamaea fasciata; assembly: GCF_029207755.1. Taxonomy (NCBI): domain Eukaryota; kingdom Metazoa; phylum Chordata; class Aves; order Passeriformes; family Sylviidae; genus Chamaea; species Chamaea fasciata. The sequence continues at coordinate 27,176,623 of NW_027094087.1, forward strand.
GGTGAGGGCAGGAGGCATCCACAAGCTAGGCCGCTCTGAGATCTTCTAGCCTGAGTTCTCTTCCCCCATCCCCACGGGGCTTTTGAAAATCCAAGAGGCTGCTGCCTGGCAGAGATCACCTGACCATCTGCAGGCCCGGGCGTGAATGTTAACGCTTTCCTGAGACAGACTGAGGCATTTTAAAACTCTAACCCTTCTCAGAGAGAGAGAAAAGGCCAAATTGGAGATATGTAATAGGACAATATAAAGATATCAAAGTCAGTAAAGGAAGAGTGACGCCTTAAGTGAAAGAGATGACAAGTTGCTTTGGTCCTAGGCTGAAAATCTCCTATAAGTTGTGGTAACAGACTGTAATATAAATATGCTAGAGTATTCCTTTAAATCGTGGACAATATGAATTGGGGAGATGATTACTTAGATTTGTGGATTTCTGAGGAATGGTATCTGTGATTTATTTAATGAATATTGAATTAGAAACTGTGATCTGGTGATCCCATGAGATGTTTGAACAGAGAGGGGAGAAGAAGCCCTCTGTGCCAGTCAAGAAGTGAGAAGATATCTCTGTTCCCTAAGATGAAGAATCTGTTGCCTTTGGAGTTGTACACCTTAAAAAGGTGACACCCTAGTATGTGTGAGTCCACGCGCCATATGTAATCATGGGAAAGGCTACGTGATCTGGGGTCCACAACTGCAGAAGTTCCCAGGTGGCTGCTTTTGTGAGTGTTGGAAGCCACAAGCAGACTGTTTCTTTTGTGGAAAGTTACCAAAACAAATCCGGAGAGACTTCTCTCTCTCAAAAGACTGAATGAAAGACTATTTTATAGGTGGTACTGACCTAGAGTTCTGAGTTTTGCCTCTTTGCATTATTTGTGGGAAAGTTAACATTTTGTGGTGGGAGAAGAGGTTCTTTTGGAAGTTTCATTTGTTTTTTCCTTTTTTTTTTTTTCTCTTTTTGGTGTCTGTTAATAAAACTATCTTTGTAACCTTTAAATTAGGCCTGTTTTGCCTTTTTCTCCTAATCCTATCTCACAGCAGAAAAGACACTCAAACCACTACACTAAATTTGGCAAAAAGAAACAGAGCTGAACCTGAAACCACACCATTCTATGATTGTATCATCGTGCAATCTATAGGAACACACACAAGCACATAGTCAGACCACTCAAGCACCCAGTTGGCCATGCAGATCACATGGACAAGGAAGTACTTGAAAATTTTACTTTGAGAATGCTTTGAAAATTAAGCTAATGTCACTATGAAGCCATCAGAATTAGCAAGGCATTGAAAATCTAAGTATCCATAGCATGAAGACAAACCTCTACAATTTTTTCAGCAATGTTTCAAGCCTTATGACATTCAACTCAGTACTTTACAAAATTTCACCAAACCTAGCGACAAATGTGTAGAGAAGCCTCCTTGGAGGTTTCTTGCTTCACAGCAAAAGACAAAATGTCACATAGCACCAGGGAAACACATATTCTTCCTGCCATAAAAGGTAAAAATGGCTGTGATAATACACAGAAAGCAGTAGAGCAGCAAAATAAAATGCATTCCTTTGTCAGCAAACACTGTTAGAAGACACATAGAAAATAATGCTGAAGGTTTGAAGAGACAAGTACCAGCACAAATTGCATCATGGAAGAGGATTCCTGACTGGATGGATGAAAGAACAAATGTTTCTAAAATGCCTCAGATTAAGGTATTTGACAAATTCTGTTTCAATAGTGAAACAAATTAAAAGCTACCTTCTGTAAGCCACTGAAGGGAAGATTTACCACAGAAGCTGTATTCTCAACAGTAAATTATTTCTTTAAAAAAAATGTTTTCTGGAAGAGCTGTGGAAGTGTAAAGACCACTGCAAAAGTTGCTTTGACTGCATAAGAGAAGAATTAGGTGGTAAGGTTATATAGTCACCACTACACCTGGAATTCATTCACTGCAATGTCCAGATGAGTTATTACAGCAAAGAAACTGGAGCCAGACCTGCAAAAGCTGCTACAGGACGTCATCAGTGTGGTTCATTTCATAAAAACAAGACCTTGAAACACTAGAACCTTTACAATACTGTGCAATGACAGGGGAGAGACCATGAAAATTCTTTATGCCCTGGTGGATCGACCTTGATTGGCTGTCACATGCCCACCAAGACTATTAGCAACTATTAGATTACATCTGATAAAGACAAGGACCTGCCCCAGAATTAGAAGAAGAAACAGAGATTACTCTCATAAACTAAGAAGACATAACAATGCAAGACAGGGAGAGATTAAGAAGTTAGATACAAAAAACAAATCTATGCACGAAAATCAGGACATAAGACACCAGAATAGAAACCCAGAGTTCTAAAAATCCAGTTGAACTGTTGCACAACCCTTCCAATGCAAATACCTTCACCAAAATGAAAACTATGCAATTAAATCTTGACCCAATTTGCATGCTTAGACAAATCAGCTGAGACATCAATCCCAACAGCAAGATGTAAAACAGCAGAAATATTAAATGACATTAGGATACTTCTGCTCCTGAGATAAATACGTGAGCAGTGCCCACAACAGCACACAGGTATTGGCATTGCCGGACAGATCCAAGGCTTTCAGGGGCCCAGGAGAAGCTGAATAATTGCAAGTATTTAAGTTGCAATGGTCACATCTTTTGATCTGCTTTGTCTATCAATTGCTATAATTGAATCCATGACAGGATTTCTAGGAAACGGAATTATCTTGGCTACCTGTTCATTGAGCTGCATTAGCAGTAAAACATGGTCCCCATATGATATGATCATGACCTCATTGAGTTCATCTAGAATCATTTTGTACTCCTGGACTACACTGGATTTCTTCATGACTATTTTTTGTGATCCCTCCTTTTATAAAGAAAGCGTGTACATAGTTTCCAAGATAATTTTTACATTTCTGAACTACTCCAGCCTCTGGTTTGGAGCCTGGCTTAGTGTCTTCTATTGCATCAAAGTTGCTGGTTTTACACAGTCTTTTTTTATCTGGCTGAAGCAAAGAATTGCCAGGCTGGTGCCCTGGATGCTGCTTACGTCATGGCCCTGCTCCATCACAGCTGCAATTCCCTTTGCCTGGGATGTCTACGCGGTGCATGAAAACTTCAGTGCTCCTTCACCCATGACAAATTCTTCAGCAATGAGAACCACAAAGAAAGACAATCTGGGTGTATTAATTCTCTGTAATGCAAGTACAGCTTTGCCTTTATTACTGTCAGTTGTTTCAAGTATCCTGCTGATTTGGTCTCTGTGGACACACACCAGACGGATGCAAAATAATGCAAGTGGCTTCAGGGATCCCAGCTTAGAGGCCCATATCAGTGCCATCAAGTCAGTCTGTTCCTTCCTCATCCTTTACATTATATATTTTATTTGTGTATTTGTCATCGTTTTCAATGGTTTTTCACCCTTAAGCAAGGGAGAATTGATTTGCGTAGTTTTAATGGCTGCCTGTCCTACAGGACACACCTTGGTCTTAATTTGGAGCAATCCAAAATTTCGAGAGCTGCCAGCAAGGATTTGGCACCACACTAACTGTCATGTCAGAACTGCATCCATGTAAAAGAAAATGGCTTAGCCTAGTTTAGATCCAAATGAATTAAACTGAAATCATCAGAGGTATAAATAATAGATGCTGGAATGAGGAGATTAGGGCCTTGATCTGCGGCCATAAAAAAGGTGGGAATTTGCTTTACTTGGATGTGAGTCTTGTTATGAATAATTGTGTACTTTGTCTACTATCTGCTGTACTTTCCTTGGAAATCACCACACTTTCTCTAACATAGCAGAAAAACAGGGCCAAAACTGACTAGAAACTAAAGTAATCTCTTGGCATGCTTCCAGTCACAATTCATGATACAAATAGAACAGACCAGGTTAAGAACAGGCATGGCCACATTCTGTAAGGCTTGAATGCTGATTCCTGTTACTAAAAGATTCTAATGAGGATGCTAAGGATTTCTCTAATAGTTTTAAAATATCTCACTGATCATTTTTGTCCCTGGTTGAACTCTAGAAAAATATTTGTTGATTCTAAAGGTATCTCTAAGTTTCCAGTCTGGTTCAGGGAAGAATGACATGGCCTTTTGAGTTTCCTCCTCTTGCTGAAAGAGTAACCTGTGTCACTGCACTATTGTTACATCAGAACTGGAGCTTTGTGACCCTTTTCAGGTACAGTGGGATCTTACACATTTTTTAAGCCACTGTCACAGAAACATTCATGACTTTATCCTTGTGTTCACTAAGCCCATCCTGATTCACTGTATCTGGTGTGCATGTTGTCAATCTGTATGAAGCAATGTACCTTTAAGTGATCTGAGTTTGTGCCTGAATTGTTTTCTTTTAAACTTTAAAAAATACTAAGTCCAAGGATAATTTGTGTTGGAGTCTTCATTCCCCTCGTGATCGAAACTGTGCCATGGGTGACAGCAGTGTCTTCCATGAACACTTTTTATGCCATTGAACAGACATGCAGAAAATTCAGCACAAGGTTGAATGACACCCTGGCATGCCATTGCCAGCACCAGGCATTGTCACCATGCTGGTTCCCAGCTCAGCAGCATCAGACACCCGTGTTGGGAGGGTTGGTCCATCCTCTGCCCTTCCCTGCTCTCCCCTCACCGGCCCTCAGGAGCAAACCTCAGAGCTCTGTGAGCACATCAACAAGCAAAACACATGGGCTGTGCTCAGCCCACAATCTCTGTGCGCTGTTCTGCTCCTGGCTGAGCTCTGAGGCACACGGCTGCTCAGCAGGGACACCCTGAACAGCTGCTCTCACACCATTTGGTTGACGTTCCATTATTCCACATTCCTCGTGCACATGAGATTCCAAGGCGGTCTTGTGCTGTTTTCCTGCCTCTTGAAGTACATCTTCCCTCCAAAGGTCTCTTCCCATAGAGTGAAATCCAGCAGTTACCAGATCATTAACATGCATTTGGAAATCTGAGAGGGAAAGCCAACAAAATATTAGATGGTGCATCATACTGTCAGTCTTCTAGAAGACATTTCTGTTTGTAACTGACCATCTAATTAACTACTGACATATGAATAAAATTGTCTATGATACTCATTTCATACACAGTCTACTAAATCCCTGTGCTCTCCTAGAAAATTATATTGCTAAAATCTCTCCACACACAAAAGAAAAAGATGATAATCATCTTTGAAGCAGAAATTTGAAAATATCTGATAAATAAAAGAGGTGCCCCAGTATTAGAAGAGGCCGTGGCAACTATGCCTCATAAGCCCTGAAGAGAAAACAGTGCAAGAAAGGGAGACATTAGGCATCAGATAGAAAAAGCAAATCGAGATATGTAAGCAGGCCATCAGACACCAGAGTGGAAACCCACATTTGTAAACACTGCAGTTCACCTGCTCCATAACCCTTCCAGTGCAAATTCTTTCACCAAAATGAAAATTATGTAATTGAATCTTGAGCCAATTTGCATGCTTAGACAAATCAGATGGGATATCAACTCCCAAAACAACATGCAAAATAGCAGAAATATTAAATGACATTAGGATACTTCTGCTCCTGAGATAAATTGGTGAGCATTTCCCACAACAGCTCTTTGGAATTGGCAGTGCCTGACAAATCTAAGGCTTTCAGGTGCCCAGGTTGAGGCATAACTGAGTAATACCTCTGAGCTCTTGGGTTAAAATGCTGCCATCCTTTGCTCTGCTTTGTCTATCAATTGCTATAATTGAATCCATGGCAGGAATTCTAGGGACAGGAATTATCTTGGCTACCTGTTCATTGAGCTGCATTAGGAGCAAAACATGGTCCCCATATGATATGATCATGATCTCGCTGAGTTCATCTAGAATCATTTTGCAGTCATGGACTACACTGGATTTCTTAATGAATATATTTTATGAACCATTCTTTGATACAGAAAACTTGTTGACAGCTGCCAAGATAATTTTTACATTTCTGAACTACTCCAGCCTCTGGTTTGGAGCCTGGCTTAGTGTCTTCTATTGCATCAAAGTTGCTGGTTTTACACAGTCTTTCTTCATCTGGCTGAAGCAAAGAATTGCCAGGCTGGTGCTCTGGATGGTGCTCACATCATGGCTCTGCTCCATCACAGCTGCAATTCCCTTTGCCTGGGATGTCTACGCGGTGCATGAAAACTTCAGTGCTCCTTCACCCATGACAAATTCTTCAGCAATGAGAACCACAAAGAAAGACAATCTGGGTGTATTAATTCTCTGTAATGCTGGAATAGGCACGCCTTTATTACTGTCAGTTGTTTCAAGTATCCTGCTGATTTGGTCTCTGTGGACACACACCAGACGGATGCAAAATAATGCAAGTGGCTTCAGGGATCCCAGCTTAGAGGCCCATATCAGTGCCATCAAGTCAGTCTGTTCCTTCCTCATCCTTTACATTATATATTTTATTTGTGTGCTTCTCATCGTTTTCAAAGTTTTTTCACCTTTAAGCAATGGAGACTCAATCTGTGTAGTTTTAATGGCTGCCTGTCCTACAGGACACACCTTGGTCTTAATTTGGAGCAATCCAAAATTTCGAGAGCTGCCAGCAAGGATTTGGCACCACACTAACTGTCATGTCAGAACTGCATCCATGTAAAAGAAAATGGCTTAGCCTAGTTTAGATCCAAATGAATTAAACTGAAATCATCAGAGGTATAAATAATAGATGCTGGAATGAGGAGATTAGGGCCTTAATCTGCGGCCATAAAAAAGGTGGGAATTTGCTTTACTTGGATGTGAGTCTTGTTATGAATAATTGTGTACTTTGTCTACTATCTGCTGTACTTTCCTTGGAAATCACCACACTTTCTCTAACATAGCAGAAAAACAGGGCCAAGACTGACTAGAAACTAAAGTAATCTCTTGGCATGCTTCCAGTCACAATTCATGATACAAATAGAACAGACCAGGTTAAGAACAGGCATGGCCACATTCTGTAAGGCTTGAATGCTGATTCCTGTTACTAAAAGATTCTAATGAGGATGCTAAGGATTTCTCTAATAGTTTTAAAATATCTCACTGATCATTTTTGTCCCTGGTTGAACTCTAGAAAAATATTTGTTGATTCTAAAGGTATCTCTAAGTTTCCAGTCTGGTTCAGGGAAGAATGACATGGCCTTTTGAGTTTCCTCCTCTTGCTGAAAGAGTAACCTGTGTCACTGCACTATTGTTACATCAGAACTGGAGCTTTGTGACCCTTTTCAGGTACAGTGGGATCTTATACATTTTTTAAGCCACTGTCACAGAAACATTCATGACTTTATCCTTGTGTTCACTAAGCCCATCCTGATTCACTGTATCTGGTGTGCATGTTGTCAATCTGTATGAAGCAATGTACCTTTAAGTGATCTGAGTTTGTGCCTGAATTGTTTTCTTTTAAACTTTAAAAAATACTAAGTCCAAGGATAATTTGTGTTGGAGTCTTCATTCCCCTCGTGATCGAAACTGTGCCATGGGTGACAGCAGTGTCTTCCATGAACACTTTTTATGCCATTGAACAGACATGCAGAAAATTCAGCACAAGGTTGAATGACACCCTGACATGCCATTGCCAGCACCAGGCATTGTCACCATGCTGGTTCCCAGCTCAGCAGCATCAGACACCCGTGTTGGGAGGGTTGGTCCATCCTCTGCCCTTCCCTGCTCTCCCCTCACCGGCCCTCAGGAGCAAACCTCAGAGCTCTGTGAGCACATCAACAAGCAAAACACGTGGGCTGTGCTCAGCCCACAATCCCTGTGCGCTGTTCTGCTCCTGGCTGAGCTCTGAGGCACACGGCTGCTCAGCAGGGACACCCTGAACAGCTGCTCTCACACCATTTGGTTGATGTTCCATTATTCCACATTCCTCGTGCACATGAGATTCCAAGTGCTGTGCTGTTTTCCTGCCTCTTGAAGTACATCTTCCCTCCAAAGGTCTCTTTCCATAGAATGAAATCAAGTAGTTACCAGTTCATTAGCATGCATTTGGGGGTCTAAGATGGGAAGGTGACCAAAATGTTGGAAGGCAGCTCACAGGGCCAGTCTTCTGGAAGATTTCTCTGTCTGTAACTGACCAGCTAATTAACTCTTGTCATATGAATAAAAACATCTTTAGTATGCATTATATACACCATCTACTAAATCCCTCTGTTCTACTGGATAAATTGTAAGATACGTTTGATAAGGGTTTATTCTGGGAAAGAAAATAACAACCCCTTTATTAGTAGGAAAATGACTGTTACTGGGGATTAGGATCCTCTGAAGACATGCATCTTGTCTGAGAGTAGGTATTTTCTCTTTTCTCCCTTCTGTTTGTAATCCAGAGGTGATTTTGTTCCCCCCACCTTAAACCTGCCAGTTTGCAATCTGAAGAAGGTTTGCAAGTTTTGGAATCACACCTTTCCAAAATATCTGAACTATTTCCACACATACTAATGCCACCTACACTGCAATGGCAGCTCGATTCAACTCTGCTACAGTGAATGAAATCAAGAAACAAATAAAATTCAAAGCTCATCCTGCTCTAACATTTCTAGAAGGACATCATGCTAATCATCTTCTCCTGTAGGTCTTTGCATGGAAAATCCAGGAAAAGATCGCAACATTTTCTTTGATGCTCACATATAGCATAAAACATTGAGGCCAGCAAAACTAGTTTGTATTGAAAACTCCTTCTGCGATTATTGGAATTTAATGATGAAAAAAATTTTTGTGTCTACTACAGAGGAAGAAAGACAGCAATCTCCACTTTTATTTTTTTTTTCTAAAGCACAGTCTTTTCCAAGTAAAAAATAGTAATTTGATTGGAGTCCTTAGCTGAAGGAAAGAAATGCAAATATCTAGATGAGAGATCACTACAGGATCCTTCTCTGATTTGCATTCCCATAGGCAAGCCTGGAATTTTCATAATGGAAATTCTGGACTCAATTTTCAATGCCAATCAAACATGACTTTAAGAAAGGGCAAGCCTTGTACCAGGCAGTCCTCCTCTTCTCTGTATCTTGGGACACGGGAAGACAAAAAATATGAATGGACTTTCTGGTGAAATTAAGGCCTTGCTTTTGAGGGTTTGGCTGCTTCAATTCAGAACCAGCTTCCACAGTGCAAATGACTGAGCTTTTAGCTGATTGCTGAGTGAAGCCTCAGTGGGGCTTGGCCCCCTCTACATTCAGGAGCTGCTTCTAAGTTGGGTGCTCACCCTTGAGCTCTGCCTGAGCTGTGCTGCAGCTTTACCTGGGCCACTCCACTTGCTTAGCTCCCCTGAATACTCATCCTGGTCTGCAGACTGGAATTACTGCCTTGATCCCGGGCATGTTTTATCACTCTGGATATGTCTGGCAATCCCTGGACTTGTGGCTGTCCCTAACTGTTCTCACAGAGTTTATCTGCTGTCCTTGCCCATATGTGGGTGGACTGCAGGCCTGACAGTGCCCTCACTCTTTTTGCCTTGCCTTGTGGGGATTCCTTCCACATAGGCAAAATAACTGAATCTATTGTCAATCAATATCAGTAGGGGAGAGAGGAAGGGAGGGAGGGAGGGAGGGAGGGAGGGAGGGAGGGAGGGAGGGAGGGAGGGAGGGAGGGAGGGAGGGAGGGAGGGAGGGAGGGAGAAAGGAAGGAAGGAAGGAAGGAAGGAAGGAAGGAAGGAAGGAAGGAAGGAAGGAAGGAAGGAAGGAAGGAAGGAAGGAAGGAAGGAAGGAAGGAAGGAAGGAAGGAAGGAAGGAAGGAAGGAAGGAAGGAAGGAAGGAAGGAAGGAAGGAAGGAAGGAAGGAAGGAAGGAAGGAAGGAAGGAAGGAAGGAAGGAAGGAAGGAAGGAAGGAAGGAAGGAAGGAAGGAAGGAAGGAAGGAAGGAAGGAAGGAAGGAAGGAAGGAAGGAAGGAAGGAAGGAAGGAAGGAAGGAAGGAAGGAGAAGAAAAATCTTTCCCCCTCATAGCTGCCTCTTCACTCTTCCATCTCCTCTCTCCCTGAGCAGGGCAGGGGAACAGGCACTGGGGACTGCAGAGGGGATCCTCTCCACAGGGTGCAATGTTCCAGGAACAAACTGCTTCAGCATGGGATCCCCACAGGCTGCATCTCCTGCCAGGAGCCTTCTCCATGGTGAGATCTCCACAGGATGCAGCTTCCTTCAGGGCACAACCACCTGCTGCCGGAGGGGCTCTGCTCAGGCTGCAGTGTGGATATCTGCTGCAGTGTGGTGTGCCAGGGCCTGCAGGGTCACAATCTATATCAGCGTGGTCCTCTCCGGGAAAGCATGGGAATGTCTGTTCTGGTGCCTGGAACATCTTGTCCCCCCTCCTTCTGACCTGGCTGACTGCAAGGCTGTTTCTCTCACATATTCTCTCTGTCCTCTCTCTCACAGCTGCTGTGCACTGGTCTTTGCCCTTCCTTAACTGAGTTGTTGCAGAGTTGTGACCAGCATCACTGGTGGGCAGAGCCTTGGCCAATGGTGGGTCCTTCTTGGGGGTGACTGGGACTGGTTCTGTGTGACACAGGAACAGCTCCTGGTCCCTTCTCACACAATTCACCCCTGCAGTCTCCTCTGTACCAAAACCTTGCCCATAAACCCCACACTTACCACAGAGACATTTGCTGGTTAGCTCATGGCAAGTGGTTCAGGCTCAGCACTGAACGGGGCTTTGAGTTGCCTGGTCTACGGGAAGGTGTCCCTGGTTATAGTAGTGGGTTGGAACTGGGTGGTTTTTAAGGTCCCTTTCAACCCAAACCATTCTATGATTCAATGAGTGAGCTCAGAAGAGCCGAATTTGAAGAGCTGAATTTAAAGCACTGAATTTAAAACGTTGAATTTAAAGAGCAGCCACACAGTTTTCTTTTACTAAAAGGCAAGTGCTCTGTATTCGCTCACTTTTTTCGATTGGAAGTGTCTGTCAATAGCACGCTACAGAGCAGTTCCTGTCAAAATCCAAACCCCCTTTTTGTATTCCTTCAAGGTGAAAGGGAGGTTTTAACAGTGGATGAGAAAGTAACTGCTTTTCAGAAGATTTTTGTGCCAAAAATTATATAAGTGTGACGACTACAAAAACTCTCATACAGGTACACTAGAAAAATATGGAAGTTCTAATCGATTTTAAAAACTTCCGAAGGAAGAGTTTCTGTGAGTTTTGAATCCATTTGTTAAACATATAAAACCAGAACAATATTTGACTGGTTTGCAAACTTTGACATTAGGGAATTTGGATATTTACAGCTGAATTTCAACAAAGAACTTTGCAGATGTGGCAGTGGGAAAGCCATTCAGAGCCAGTATTAAAAAAAAAAAAAACCTGAATGTAGAGCCAGACCTTTGAATCACTGTGTTGCAAAGTGAGAAACTCAGAGTCTAAGAAAGTAATGAAACATATCAGATCACATTGTTCTCACTAAAAAAAAAGTTATATTTTTAATGAAAACAGAAAAAGTATTTGTACTAATACAAAAATAAATTAATTTTTAAAATATTGTTTATTTGATCTTGAATTATTTCCTTATTTATTTTGATGTGGTTTATAATAATTCATATCTGTATCTAACATACATGTAACACATAGAGGGGTATATATATGAAATATATAAACAAACATACAAATATCTGCGGTGAATGCTCACAAAGTTTTACTCCTACGGATACTTAATCAAAAAGGTTTGATCAATGCCCTAGGCAGTCATAGATTACCTTAAGCATTGGGAAATTCAGACTACCTAAAGAAACAACCTTGAAAATGTCTCAAAATTTCTCATTTGATCACTGCCCACAGCTTCTTATGGTAGTGCTGACAGCTACTTGTGCCACTGCATGTATAAGAGCCTTTGTGTGTTTCCTTCTACGTTCTGGGCTACAGATAAAATGTGAGTCCCAAAGTTTTTCAATGAACCCAAACCTTGCCACTCACCTGTTCCTTTTCAAATGTGGAAAGTGTTTGAATTCAGTTCTTTTAGCAAGTACAGCAGAATTTTAAAGATGTGCATGTTCCATATGGGAGCAAAACTGACTTGATTAATAGTTGTGCCATTGCTCCTCTATGTAATGTTGTATATTGCCAGGTCTTAAATTCCTTAGGCAATTCCACCATTTTTTCAGGAGGTTAATGAAAAATGGGCAAGGAAGTACTCTGGTAAAATGATTTTCCTTTTCTCTGTGCTTATCTTTGCACAGATTTTTTTCAGTGGGACACTCCGAGCAAGCAGGCAATGGTAAGTATAATGATTAAAAATATCCATACACAAAAAGAAAAGTGTGAAAATATTCCTTGCATCAGCAATTTGAATATACCTGATAAAGCAAAGAGCTGCCCCTAGATAAGAAGATGCTATGGCAAGTATTTCTCGTAAACTCAAAAGCCATAACCGTGCAAGACAGGGAGAGATTAGGGTATCAGGTACAAAAAGCAAATCTAGGGATGTAAAGCAGGACATCAGACACTGCAGTGCAAGCCCGCATTTGTGAACACCACAGTTCACCTGCTCCATAACCCTTCCAGTGCAAATCACTTCACCATTGCAATGCAAACCCTTTGGCCAAACTGAAAACAATGTCATTGAATCTTTATCCAATTTGCATGCTTAGACAAATCAGCTGAGACAGCAACCATAAATACAACATGCAAAATAGCAGAAATATTAAATGACATTAGGACACTTCTGCCCCTGAGATAAATGCGTGAGCATTGCCCACAACAGCTCCATGGGATTGGCATTGCCTGCAAATCTGAGGCTTTCAGGGGCCCACACAAAGCTGAGTAATAACTCTGAGATCTTCAGTTATGATTATGACAACTTTTGCTCTTGTTTTTCTCTCAATTGCTATTATTGAATCCATGGCAGGAATTCTAGGAAATGGAATTATCTTGGCTACCTGTTCATTGAGCTGCATTAGGAGCAAAACGTGGCCCCCATATGATATGATCATGATCTCGCTGAGTTTGTCTAAAATTACATTACAATGCTGGATTATACTGGATTTATTCTTCACTATATTTTGTGATCCCTCCTATTTTCAAGAAAATATATTTGGAATTATCAAGACAGTCTATTTGGTTCTGAACTATGCCAGCCTCTGGTTTGGAGCCTGGCTTAGTGTCTTCTATTGCATCAAGGTTGCCACTTTTACACAGTCTTTCTTCATCTGGATGAAGCAAAGAATTGCCAGGCTGCTGCCCTGGATGCTGCTCACATCATGGCTCTGCTCCGTCACAGCTGCAATTCCCTTTGCCTGGCATGTCTACAGGGTGCACAACAACTTCAGTGCTCCTTCACCCATGACAAACTCTTCAGCAATGAGAACCACAAAGAAAGACAGTTTGGGTTTATTAATTCTTCTCTCTAATGCTGGTATTGGTTTGCCTGTTATTCTGTCTGTTGTTTCAAGTGGTCTGCTGATTCGGTCCCTGTGGATACACACCAGACGGATGCAAAATAATGCAAGTGGCTTCAGGGATCCCACTTTAGAGGGCCATATCAGTGCCATCAAGTCAGTCTGTTCCTTACTTATCTTTTATGTTACATATTTTATAGCTTTCACTTTTCTTTTATACAATTTTTTTGTAAGTTTTAGCACTGAAAAATCCTTCTGTATAGTTGTAATGGCTGCCTGTCCTACAGGACACACCTTGGTCTTAATTTGGAGCAATCCAAAATTCCGAGAGCTGCCAGCCAGGATTTTGCACCACACTAACTGTCCTGTCAGAATTCTGTCCGTGTAAATGATTGTGAATGCACTAATTTGAAACCATAAGAGTTATAAAGTAATAAAGAGTTATAAAGTAATAGAAGCTAAAATGGGCAGATTAGATCACCAATCTGGAATTATGAAGAAGGTAGAAATTATCTCCTATTTACTCGTCTTTCCCTGAACATCACAGTTTCTCTAAGATAGCAGAAAAACAGAGCCAAGACTCTGACCCAAATGTAATCTCTCTTGAAATGCTGAAAGTTACTAATTTATGACACAAACAGATCAGATCTGCTTGATCACAAGCATGTCCATATTTAATTTGGGAATATGATGTTTGAATACTGTTTCTGGTTATTACAAGCTCCTAATGTGGATGCTAAGGGATTCCCAATTATATGAGAATATCTTACTGATCATTTTTGACTACTTTTGAAATGTAGAAAAATATTTGTTGACTCTAAAGGTGACTATTAAATTCCAGTATGTTTCAGTAAAAAATGAAGCCTTTTGAGCTTCCTTGCTCTTGCTGAAGTCGTGACCAGTGTCTGTGTTCCTAGTGAAATGATGCATTGGAGGACTTGCTAAATTCCTGTAATTAGAGCTAATACGAAAAGTCTCACTACATTCTTGGTACATTGGGACGAGAGCTTCAGAATCCTTTTGAGCAGCAGCGTGATTTTATTTACTTTTAAAGTGACTGTCACAGAAACATACTTGACTTGAATCTTATGTTCACTAAGCCCATCCTGATTCACTGTATCTGGTGTGCATGTTGTCAATCTGTATGAAGCAATGTACCTGTAACTGATCTGAGTCTGTGCCTGAAGAACTGTATATTAAACTTTAAAAAATACCAAGTCAAAGGATAATTTGTGTTGGTGTCTTCCTCATGAAAGAAACTGTGCCACAAGTGACAGCAGTGTCTTCCATGAACACTTTTTATGCCATTGAATAGACATGCAGAAAATTTCAGCACATGGCTGAATGACACCCTGACATGCCATTGCCAGCACCAGGCATTGTCACCATGCTGGTTCCCAGCTCAGCAGCATCAGACACCCGTGTTGGGAGGGTTGGTCCATCCTCTGCCCTTCCCTGCTCTCCCCTCACCGGCCCTCAGGAGCAAACCTCAGAGCTCTGTGAGCACATCAACAAGCAAAACACGTGGGCTGTGCTCAGCCCACAATCCCTGTGCGCTGTTCTGCTCCTGGCTGAGCTCTGAGGCACACGGCTGCTCAGCAGGGACACCCTGAACAGCTGCTCTCACACCATTTGGTTGACGTTCCATTATTCCACATTCCTCGTGCACATGAGATTCCAAGGCGGTCCTGTGCTGTTTTCCTGCGTCTTGAAGTATATCTTCCCTCCAAAGGTCTCTTTCCATAGAATGAAATCAAGTAGTTACCAGTTCATTAGCATGCATTTGGGGGTCTAAGATGGGAAGGTGACCAAAATGTTGGAAGGCAGCTCACAGGGCCAGTCTTCTGGAAGATTTCTCTGTCTCTAACTGACCAGCTAATTAACTCTTGTCATATGAATAAAAACATCTTTAGTATGCATTATATACACCATCTACTAAATCCCTCTGTTCTACTGGATAAATTGTAAGATAAGTTTGATAAGGGTTTGTTCTGGGAAAGAAAATAACAACCCCTTTATTAGTAGGAAAATGACTGTTACTGGGGATTAGGATCCTCTGAAGACATGCATCTTGTCTGAGAGTAGGTATTTTCTCTTTTCTCCCTTCTGTTTGTAATCCAGAGGTGATTTTGTTCCCCCCACCTTAAACCTGCCAGTTTGCAATCTGAAGAAGGTTTGCAAGTCTTGGAATCACACCTTTCCAAAACATCTGAACTATTTCCACACATACTAATGCCACATACACTGCAAGGGCGGCTCAATTCAACTCTGCTACAGTGAATCAAATCAAGAAACAAATAAAATTCAAAGCTTATCCTGCTCTAACATTTCTAGAAGGACATCATGCAAATCATGTTGTCTTGTACCTCTTTCCTTTGAGCACCCAGGAAAAAGTTCACAAGATTTTCTAGGCAACTGCTCACATGTACCATAAAAGCCAGTATTTGAAACAAAGCCCTTTTCCTTTAAAAGCACTGTTCTGTACTATTGTAATTTACTGATAAAAAAGTCATCAGTGAGCAATTCAAAGGTAGACAGCAGTTCCCATTTATTTTCTAAAGCACAGGCTTTTCCAAGTAACAAACCAGTAATTTGTTTAGTCTTTAGCTCGAGGCAAGAGATGCAAATATCCACATGAGAAATGACTACAGGATCCTTCTCTGATTTGCATTCCCATAAGCACAGCTGGAATTTTCATAGTGGAAATTCTGGAAGGCATCCGATGGACTCTGCTTTCAATGCCCATCAGAACATGATTTAAGAATTGGGAGCACATGTACAATTGGCACCTGGGCACATTATATGATTGTCCTTTATTAGCTTTTCATGTGCATATTAAAATGAAAGGCAGGAATGGAACACTTAACTGGATAGTGTCTTACACCAAAATACACATCTATTAAACATTTTCTTCACCAAAATTTCTTTTTTTTGTCTCAGAGGGGCTTAGTTTGTTGAGATATGGAAATGCAAGTGTTGTTACTCATACCTTCAGGTTGCAAGAGTCTTACATAAGCCAAATTTTGTTATTTATTCAGGCCAATTCTCTGAGCTCTTTTTGCACCTTTTACTTAAGCAGTGAAATCTCTTAGAACAGTATCTTTCTTTTGTGAAGGGATGTTAAAATTATAATACCTGCCCTTAGCTTTTGAATTATTTTCATCTATCCTATCCAATGGAATGGAACACTACATAAGCTCAGAGTTGAAAAATGAAAATTCTGTTATCTTCAAATAGTTGCAGGCATATGTAAATATGTTTTGAATTAATCTAAAATGCAGGATGGGCAGAAATTTCAGTTCAGCTATGACAGCATATATGTGTTTGTGAAAGCCCAGGGGCAGTAAACATCAAAAAATGAGCAGTTGCTCAAAAAATGAGGGAAATTCCTGCTTAAGGGGTTGTCAGCAAATCACAGTTTGTTTTTTACCACAGTTGTAGAAAGAGTGTATCTACAATCACATCTTACACTCATGGATTCCCACATCACTTATTTTACAGGGGGGAAAAACTCCTCATTATTCAGTTTTATGAAAGTTGAGATTGCTTTAAAAAATCACTAGTAAGAATATCAGTAAAAATCAGATTTAATACAGCATGACAAAGTTCATTGGCAAGGTTCACTCTACTACTTACTAGATGGTTAAGGCACATCAAGGGTAAAAAAGCAACAAACAATTCAATTTGGTTAACTCTTCATTCAATGGGTTATAAGATCAAAATACAGTTTATTCTGAAATTTAATAACATCTTATCTTTTCTTACTCTTTCTTATAATAGAAATCAGTCTCCCTGAAAAGAGATTTTGTCAAATATTAACATTTTTTAGAGTCTACTTTCTTCAAGTGATACTTTTGCTGAAAAATTTCTGACTGACCCTTCTCCAAAACCATTTGGGCTCACAAGACAGTAAATATATAACCAGCTTTTGGAAGGGGTAGACAAATACATTCATAAAGATAACACAAAGGTAAATACCCCTCCAGATAACTTCATTTCAGATGTCTCTTTAAACCATTGTCAGTTTGAGATACAGAGATTAATCCGTCTCAAAGCTCAGGTTTATCTTAACCACAGGATACATCTCATTTCTGTGAAACTCAAAATCCCTCCAGCACAGCCTGAGTAAGGAAGAAAGTGGTTTCCTTCCTAACTGCTTGTTTTTTTTCAGGCAGCCCCGTCTTTACCTTAGCACTTGGTGTATTACCTTCGTCTCTTAACCCCATCTATGTTTTGTTGAAAGATAACAGCGGTTCAAAGGCACACATAACTTACACAGCCCCAAGACCAGTTTTGGAGCAACCTGTATTAACTTCAGGCCACAGGACATGCATTTGGGTGTGCTTATCTTTCTCACTTCCACAGGCGTATGGGACTGACAGTCGTAAGACCTGGAGGAAGCCTTCAGAAATGTGTACAAAAGGGTTCATACTCTGAATGGAAACAATCAGGCAAGAGTGGTTTGTCTCTTAGTTATCTTGCGGTGAGTGATGTACTTTGAAATCCTGTGTTATAATGTGCAGCAGTAAAGGTATAAATTTCCCATAGGTGCAAAAAAAACTGTTCAGAGGGATTGGAGGTAAAGATTACCGCTACAAGCTGAAATTATGAGACAGGACAGTGTCCTGTGGGACACATGATGGCTTTTGGATCAACTCTGGCTCTGCATTTCTGTCATGAAAGCCCACATGGGGTGAATTTGCATGAATGAGCAGGGCCTGTGCATGTGATACCAGAAACCGGATCAAAGAAAGAATGGGTAGGTGCTGAGAGGCAAGTGAAACTCTCCTAAGAATACATAAGGTCAGGAGTCTCTCAGTCCTGTGGATTCACAAGAACAGAAAAACTCAGAACATCAAGACTCTCAAGTCTCTCAAGGCCACAAGCACATCATGATACCAGGTAACAGTCACTGAGGGTCTGTGTGAGGCAATAACTGAGCATAATGTGTGAATTGTTGTCTGCCATTAATAATAACAGCCTGATTCTACTAATAGTCTAACTAGTAAGAAGTGATCTAATAGACATTAATTGTGATCTTTTTCTCTCCTGACTTGAGTACCAACCAGGAAAATTCGCAAATTTACTCTTGAAACCATCCCATCCTTGCATGACTCTCTAGGACTAGTATCGGCTCATTAATGGTTCCCTATCTGAGCCTCGTCTGTATCTCACTGACCAATAAATATTCCACTAATCCTGCTCATTGTCCCTTCACTGACCTGCCTACTTTGCACTGTGTTGATGACAGTATAGGGAAGTCTGAGATGTTGCATACCCTCAGGGCAGGGTTGGTTGGCAATTGCCAGATTAAAATGCTCTGTGGTCACTGTGGAGTAAGGCCTTTCTGTCTGCTCTACAGCAATCTTCTCTTGTATCTGCAGCAAAAGGATGATTTATTCAGAGGGTGTGTTGTGATAATTCCTGAACAATGGAGAAGGGATTTAAGGGGACCATTGAAGTCATCAAACTTACACTTGTGTTAACTGAATGAAACATGCCCAATAATTCCTTTCAGTGATTATGACCTTGGTCATTACTGCAGAAGTTTTCTGTCATCATTTTTACTCAGAGCTAATTCCAGAGCCTTATTTTTCCTCATTGCTAGAAACTTCCTTGTGACATCCAGTCTTAAATGTCTTCATAACAACTTTATGCTTTTCTTTATGTTATATAGTCCTTGTTCCAGTTAGTGTTAATCTGTCTCAAAATACTTAGAAGCAAAAGTTTGTTTTGCTAGGCTGACAACTTTTTGAAGTCTCTTCATTACCCATTGACTGTAAAATGGACTTTATATTCATCTGATCACCCCTGAAGATATTCTTCGTATTGTTCCAACTCTAGGACACCATTTTGGTAAGCGAAGTACTGTGTTCAGTTTCTTAAGCAAAATATCTCAGAGTTGTTCTGCTGTTTCCTGCTTGATTTTTCCCAGAATCATAGCACCATTTTAGTTAGCAAAGATGTTAATATCATCAAGTCCAACTATTAATATCATCAAGTCCAACTATTAACCTGGCACTAAACATAAGGGCCTGTGACCCAAAGTACCTCATCTATGCATCTTTGAAATAAATCTGTGGATGGCAACTCAGTCACTTCCCTGGGGAAGTGCTTGACAAACCTGTCAGAGAATATATTTTCCCAATATCTCACCTGAGCTTCCTCTAGCACAATGTGAGGTAATTTTCTTTCATGCTGTCTCTTCTAATATCCATGGGCACTGGCATGTACCTGGCTACATGGACACAGTTCCCATAAAAGAGGCTCTGGTCATCAAGGGCCTGTACACTGAGAAACAAATCTTACTCTAAGGCTTCCTGGAGTGGGTTTAAAACGTCAGTGAGAATTCAGTTGGTGGACAGCAATCAGCAAAGATAGTGCTAAGTGAAACCACTGAACCTCAGTATAGAAACTGACATGGTAATGGATGCATTACCTATCTCTCATTAGCACATCTGTGGTGGGATTTTCCCACTCTGATCACATTTCCAATGGAGTAGCTGTGACTTTCTGGTTTTCAGATGTCTGTATCAAGTAGCAGAAGAAGGATGTTCTGCAAGGGAAGGTCAGCCAGGAACCAAAGCTGACAGCAAACCAGGCATGAAGCAAGCTCCTCACAAGGGTTGCAGTCCCATAGTACCTGAACAAAAAAACCTCCAGAATAGGTGACCAACAGCAGCAAGGTTAAGCCAGTAGTCCAGGCAATCCAGACAAAACCAAGATCAAGCCATAAAGTCAAGTCAGGCAGATCAGGGTCAGGTATCAGCAAAGTTCATGGCTAGATCCCAGCCTGGCTGCCCTGTAGCTCCAGCACAGACCATAGGCAAGTGTCTGAGCTCCTGAGTAAAGAACAGGCAGCCCCCAGACTGACTCTCTGCTCTTCCTGTCAGCTCTTTCTGCAGCAGTCTGACCCATGGTTATCCTGCTGCACAGTTACACAGAACCTGAACAAGCAAAGCCCAGCGAGAAGGGGAAGAGTTTGCAAAGATCAGTGTTCTAAGGACCCAACAGCGTGGATGTTACTGAACTCAGAATTCTGGATAAAGAGCAGATAGATACCATCAGACAAAAGGAAGATGCTGTCAGTGTCATAAAGAGGAATCCATGCTTAGACTGGTGTAAACTGCATTCTGCAACTTGTTCCAGTTGTCAGAATGAGTCAAGTAGCTGCTGTTTAATTAACAGCAGCTTTTATTTCCCTGAAGTTGCCATTCTAGAGTGAATGAGAGAGGGGGTGGAACTACCAGCACTGGTCACCTGAAACAGAAACTCAGCAGAGGAAACAGGAAGGCCTGTAATTCAAATCCTAAGGAAGATATTTTTTAAGAGCTTCTGCCCAAAAAGTTTGGACCAAATAAGGAAGCCTTAAGCCTGCCCCCAAGACAGAGAGGGTATCATTTTTTACTCACCGAACCACCTCTAGTGATAAACACCATTTCTGTTGATTGGAGTACAATTTCTTCCAATGAGACAGATAAGCTACAAATTAAAGGAATTTTCTTTGCCTTTTTTTCTTCCGAAGTGATTCATAAATGACCAGTGTTCTGCACTTTCATACTCTTTGGTCAGGTGAGAAATAACCACTTTACACACTGCTCTGCCTGGGCCAACAGTGTTGGTCCCGCAGTAAAACAATTCCAGTGATGACATCAGATGCACCGTCATCCCTCATATAAGGTCACAAGTACACTTTTTGAATTTTATTGGAGGTTTTGGCTCTTTCAGGTTGAAGATTCATCTGCTGATAATGTCTAAAAAGGTGAACAATATTTCTATTGGTTCCTTCAGGTAGCTCATGCTAGCACGTGAATCTATATATTTCCTCCTTTGTAGTGATTTGTGAGTTACAGGAATGCCCAGCCAGATCTTTATCTAGGCAGTGCCTAGAGGGTGAAGTTTCATCCATCTGTGGTCAGGATGGCAACAAAAGGACATCTTTCTGCTCCGGTACTGTGGTTGATTCTCCTCTCCATTCAGGTCTCCCTGGGTAAGTACATACTTTATTTTGCGTACGGCAGAGAGATAAAAAAAAAAGTATGCAAATTTAATATAAATAGGTTGTTGTTCTACCAACCTCTAAAGTAAAGTGACAAAAAGGTGTTTAGGTATGTTTCTGTCTTTGATTCAACCTCCTTGGTAACACTGAGATAAGGAAGGGTAAACCTTTTGTAAAAGTTTTGTATTTTACTCAGATATCAGTGACTGGTCATTGTCATAGGAATTCAAGTCCAAATTTGGTAAACAGTTTAGCTGTACCAAAAACCATCTGGGTATTCTTACTATCGTCTTATCTCTCCTGTTGAGCTCTTTGTAGACAGAATTAATAATTCCAGGTCTTTGTTCAACACTAGTTAAAATGACATAGCTCTACTCTGTGTTATCCAGTTTGGGTAACACAACATCTCGGTTGTTCCTGTATATCTGAAGCTTATCACTCTTTGTCTCTCTTCTCTTTTGGAGCTCTGTGTACGTGCTTGATGCTGGTGATGAGAGACAGATTTTGGAAACCTCTTTTTCTCTCTACACATGGAGGTGACATTATGGCATTGTGGTGGTGGTTGCATCCCCATATGACAAGAACAGGATTTCACAGTTGATGTTTTGCTATAGCTTGGCCCTTGTCTTGAAGGTTCTCACCAGCTGTGTAGATGCAGTCAGAGTTCACATGGCAGGGAACAGGAGGCACTCTTGACATACATTTTCATAATATGAAACATTTTTTATTTTGACATCTTTGTAGTGATGTTTTAGTGTCAACTGAGCTCTACTGCAGAAATGAGAGTGAGCTTTCTGCCAGCTCCTTGTTAATAATCAGGGAACAGTAACAGACTAACTGGAAGATGCAGACAAGAGTAGCTTTACAGTGACACCATCATCAGGATCTACCACCCTTATCTCTGCTCTGGCAGCACTTGCACTGTCCATGCTGCTACAGGAGTTCTCATGTTCCTCAGGCACAGAGCACTGTGCAGAGCAGTGCAGGAGCCACAAGTCTCCAGGAGTGAGCTGGTAGTCTGCTCCTGAGGCAGCAGGCCTGGGCTGGAAACCTCCTCTCAGGGCCTGGGACAGGAACGCATGCCTATGAGAAGTATTGGGTTTGCCTATGAGAAGAATTGGGTTTTCAGGTGGAGCAAGCAAAAATCTCATGCCTTCTCAACCAAGCAGAACACCAAACCAAAGAAATCAGTGAAGGCATTTGTGGGACATGCCGTGGAGTATGAGGAAATACAAAATTGTACCTGTATCATAAAAAATTCAGAGAACAGTGATTACAGAAAAAGATAGCTTTTATTGGGAAATATTTAAATCTGTTGATTGGGTTATGCCTACCTCTTCATCCAGTCTTGCATGCTGTTACATGTTGGAAACATCAGATATACAATTATTAAAAAATTCAAGGACACAGAGGTCATACAGTTGAGTGAAGAGCTGTTTATTTTGCTCCTGGATATGGCTAATAGAAATTGGTTATCTGATTCCTTTAAAAATGTATTAAGAATTCTACTTCTCTTAGAATTAATTTCTCTTTTAAATGTATAAATGTTATAGCTAAGAAAACTCTTTTTTGGACTATGTTTTTCAAATAGCCTACGGGCTGTTCTCCAGAATATCTTTCTAGAGACTTATAAGACTTATTACAGGAAGATTATGCTCCCTCTGAGACAACATGTTGCAGGCACAAAGTGGTTTTTTTGGTTACCTGAGGATTGTGCTACGCACATGAGTTTCTTGCTCAGGAGACTTGAGGAGAGAAGATATTTTGCAGGAAAAAAAAGGTTTTGGAAGCTATCAGTTGTCAGTCACTTGAATAACCACCTTTTCTTGTTTATTTGTTTCCAATTTTAAATGATAGGCAGGAAATTGTGAGGAAATCCAGCAGTATTAGCAAAGAGGTGAAGCCTTTGCCTGTGTATGAAAGGTGGTCATGTGTCAAAGCCACTCTGCCTGCATCTGATAAAGCAGTTACAGACCACATAAAGATGGAGGCAAAATTGTCTTCCAGTTGACTACTGCTAGCAGTTTACTCTGCAATAAGAAATGAAACAGTGGTTAGTTTTGGAAATAAATGGCTGCATTAACACCAGCTCATGGGTTAAGACTGACACACTTGCAGTGAATAGAGAGAAGAAATAGATTTGCTTCCAAATGCAAAGAAAAATTCAATACTCTCATTTCACAGTGTCAGATGACAGCAAGATGTGTGATAAGAGAGAAAACACCTCTCTCTTTTGAGGAAGAGAGGGAAGGTGATATTTTACATAAAGGATTGTTTGAAAAAAATCTTACAGGAAAATCCAAGGCTCTTAGTGTAAATTATATTTTGTCACTTATCAAATGCCATCATTGACAGGAGATGATCTTACTGGGCTATTTGCAAGATTTACACAGCTGCACTGCTTTCCATCCACATCAGTGCTGGGTCTGGATGAGTCCTGCAGGTTTCTCTTGGCACCTGGTCACTGTGGCTGTGAGTGCAGATCAACCAGGGCCCATGGCCCGGCATGAGAGGCACCTCCCACATTGCATAGGCAGTGAGAGAAGGTCCACGTCTGTGCTTAAATGGTGGGGAAGGCCAAGGCTATTAAGGATTCTTAGTGCACTCAAGACATTGACAATTGGATCAAACCTGTCCTGTAAATGTTTGGTTTAATATGCCACTGTGTGTCAGGTCTTCAAACAGTAAAAATCTGTGACCAAAGTTAGGCTTCTTATTGCAGCTGTCCTCCTCGTTTAGCTATGTGGTCAATCTGAATAATCCCCCAGGTCCAAAAGAAGTTGCCAGCCCTCTTCAGGGATTTACCTGTTTCACAACATTCTGAAATGCAAACCTGATCAAACTGAAGACAAAAGTCAGATGTAGTGGCCAACTTCTTCCTGTTTCCTTTGCACATTTAGCTTGTAGTTTGTCCTTAACCTGGAAATACAACAGCCCTGCATGTGGTTTTCTACCATTTGATATTCCACCCATTTCACGAGTATCCTCTTTCATGCTTCAAACAGCAGTGACTTTGACCCAGCTGGGAGTGAGGCTAACTTTTAGTCCAAACAGTCACACATATGTAATAGTCACATACAAATACAAACCCACACACACCACAGCTATACATGGCTGCCCACAGACAGAAACAAGTGACACATGACACAAACATAAAAAGCACAAGTGGCCTTACAATGATCTATTTTAACTTCTGTAAGGCCTTTGATATGGTCCCACATATTAGTCTTGTCATTAATTGGACATGTGGATGAATTTGATGGATGGACTATTCAATGGATAAGGAATTGGCTGGATGGATGCATCTGAAGAGTTACAGTCAATGGCTCAATGCCCAGATAGAGATCAGTAACAAGTGGTGTCCCTCAGGGGATGGGAACTGTTCAAAATCCTTATTATTGACATTGGTACTAGGATTGAGTTCACCCTTGGCAAGTTTCCAGAGGACACCAAGCTCAGTGGTGCAGCCATTGAGTGAAGGAATGCTATCCAGAGGAATGTTGACAGGCTTCAAGAATGAGCCTCATCCCATGAAGTTCAACAAGGCCAAGTGCAAGGTGCTGTACCTGGCTTAGGACAACCATCAAGATCGGCAGGGACTGGAGGATGCATGGCTTGAGAGCAGCCCCATGGAGAAGGACTTGGGGATACTGACGGGGACAAATTGGACATGAGCTGGCAATGCGCTCTTGCAGCCCAGAAAGCCAACTTTGAGCGGAGTCTTCAAGTAGATCCCCTGACCTTACCACCTCTCCAGTAGCTGGCCTGGCCCCTCTGGTCGCTCTGGTAGCCAGCTCCTCCAGTTACCTCACTCCCAAAGACACACACACAAACTTGGCTTCCAGGCCAATTAACTCACAGGATAATGAAGCTTGATCTACTGCAGCAATCACACTCCAACAGGCAGTCCCCTCACCCACTCCAGTTGCCAGTGTTTATTGTGGCAGTATTTGTGAATCACAAAGCAGGGACATTACTCAGCATTTCCCAGCCCTGATAAGTTAGTTTAAAAAAAAAAAAAAAAGTTTGCCTGTCATTAGAAATAATTTAGATTTTAGCAGTGCAGTTAGCTCAGACTTGTAAACACAGACGTAACTCCTTGCAAAAAATGCCCTTTAAGTTGGACTATTTAGAAAGGTGAAACAAATAAGTCTGATGTAAGAGTAAATTAAGAGCAATGATGATCTCACTAACATCTGCAATAGATAACCATGATCAAGCTCTGTCCTTTCTATAACCTTGCTCTGTCTGAAGGCACTGATGAACTGAGGCTGTCAAACGGAACTGGCCCCTGCTCTGGAAGAGTGGAAGTAAAACATGAGGAGCAGTGGGGAACTGTGTGTGATGGTGACTGGACCATAAAAGATGCTGAGGTTGTCTGTAAGCAGCTACGATGTGGATTTGCTGTTAAAGCCCTTAATCGAGCTCCTTTTGGAGAAGGAACTGGACCAACATGGTTGTATCGAGTTGATTGCCTTGGGGATGAACCTGCTCTCTGGAACTGCACACATACAGGATGGGGTGCTTTTACCTGCCCTCATTACTTTGATATTGGAGTGATCTGCTCAGGTAAGAAGTGATCCAACCTTGTATAACAGAAAAAGTATATGAGTCTGGGATCAAACTTTGCCCTAGTTGGATAAAGCAAAGTACTCCCTCTACTAATCCAAAGCAAGTTGCTCCAGCTTTAAGTATCCTGCTGACTGTGAGTGCAAGCCGAATTTGCCTGGGCACAGCAATGACATAGAATGAGCATATTAAATGGCATAGAGCAGAAAAAAACCTCCACTATTTGTTTCTACCACAGCTCTCCCAGCCAACAGGTGAGCAGTATTGAACTTGTCTTTGACTGGGAATGGGGGCTAAAAAAGCAGGTGTAGGAAGAGAAGCAAGAAAATGCAGTGTTATGTCATACAACTGCCCTTCTTCTCCAGAACTTCAGGTAAGCTAAGACAGGACAGTCTGAAATGGCAAAAAATGTCCAATATCTGTTTGGCTGCTTCCTGTGCAAGATGTGCATGGTTTTGCTCTTTGGAAAAAGAACCACTGCAAGAGGTTTTTCCTTCCCAGCTTCAGGATTTTGCATTTGTCCCTTTTTGATTTTTTGTAAGGTTCCTGTCAGCCCATTAGTCTAGCCTGTCTAAACATCTCTGAATGGCAGCTCTGCCCTCGTGGTTATCTCCCCACCCCCGCAAAATCATAAAAGTGTACTCCATCACCACCTCCATGAAGAGAAGACACGAAGCAGAACAGGCCCCTGGAAAGACCCAACAAGTGATATTCCACTTGCTGACAGTCTTCAGGTAGAGTGCAACTCACTAATGACTGAGCCTGACCATTCAATCAGCTGCTTAACCATGTTGTCCTTTTGGCCAGACAGTAACATCCTAGTTCTTGGATATAAGAATATTGTGCAAGACAGTGTTAATGGCAGAGCTAAATGTGAGGTAAATGACGGGTGCTGCTGTCCCCTCATTCATAAATCCATTTTTTATCAGAGAAAGCAATACAGTCCCACAGGCATGATATACACTTGATAAAACCATGCTGACTCTCCCCATTCATCCCCTTGTGCCCACAAATGAGTTCCTAGAAGTCTCACTCCATTTTTTTTACAAGTACCAAAGTGAGGCTGCTCAGCCTGTAGATCTCTAGACCGCCTTTTTGCAGTTTCTGAAACTGGGTGCAACATTTCCTCTTTCCTCTTCCTGGGTTGCTTCACCTTCCTGTTTACTGAAATAATGAAGTCTCAAGGACACACACTAATAGATGGCTATTTGTCTCTTTATCTATTTAGGGATTGCTACATCTCAGTCATTGGCAAATGTTCAAAGCTTCCTTCCTTCTTTCCCAAGGATTTAGTATTTTCAAATACTGAGAAATAGGCAATCCAATACACCATTTGCTTTTTTTTTCAGTGCTACACAGGAATTGCCCCAGTCACAATTCAAAAGTACTAGTAGTCCTCAGAGAAGTGAAATGTGTCTTACCCATTAAGGTACAGGAGTTAGGAAAATAGGTCAGTACAACCAACCCTTGATGCTGGATTTCTTGTTTTTTGGGTTTTTTGCAGGCTTTTCTGATCTGCGTCTGACAGGAGGGGACACTTCCTGCTCAGGACATCTGAAAGTAAAGAAAGAAGAAACTTGGGCAACTGTCTGTTTCTCACACATTGATTTCAAAACTGCCTCTGTTATATGTAATGAGTTAGAGTGTGGCCAGGCTGTGGATACCTTGAGGGGAACTCACTTTGGAGACAGACGTGAACTGATCTGGCAAGAAGAGTTTCACTGTGTAGGGGATGAGACTCATCTTGCGGGCTGCCCCAGGAACTTACACCAGACTAACACATGCTCTCATGATGCCATTGTTGTTTGTTCAGGTGAGACTTTGGACTGAAGGACATAATTCGTCCATGTCCTATATGCCTTCTTCCTGTTAACCACAGTTCAGAGCATCTGTACACTTCTGTGGCCCTCAGGATCCTTGAATGCTTCCCCCACCATGCCTTGACCTATTCAAGGGGGACCAGAAAATAACAGAGAGCAGCCCCACAGTGTCTCATTCATTCTGCTGAGAGTCTGCATCTAACATGGGCTGTTCTAATCACTTCACTACCACAAAGAGATCTCAAAAGGACTGTTACTTCTTTTATGCTGTTAGAAATATGCACTCAACAGTCCTAAGAATGTTCTACACATCATTCTCTTATAAATAAAAGGAAAAATGGCCAGAGCAGACAAGCAGGAATATCGAGATATTAATTTATTTCTTTAATAAATTGATAAATTGGTGCCAATGTGTATGTTAATCCCTGGCACTTCAGTTAATTTTTAAAACTGGAAGAGGTACCATATCTCCAAAATGCTGAAGGAGGCACAAGTTACAAATGTACAAATGTTAGTTACTAAAAAAAAAATAAAAATAAAAAAAAAAGAAAAAATAAAAAAAAAAAGTGCCAGAGGCCTAGATGACTTTCATTGTGACTGGAAGGTTACATTACTTAAGAACTCCATACAGTCATGGCTGCTGGGGGCTCTGAATACAGCTATGTATTGCCACCCACTGAAAAATTGACTATTAGGCCTAACAAACACAACTTTTTTCCTGAGGCCACAGTTCTAAAGGGGTAAACCAAACCTGGGGCAGAGCTGCTGGCAACAGTCTGACACAAAACACGCCTGGAAACAGGCTGGAGTTCATGTCTGTTTCCTGCCCAAAGGGCTTCAGTCTCTTTCAAGGGTGCCTTGGACACTGACCAGTGGCAGCCAAATACCTCAGGTAAGGCATCTAATGTGCCTTGGCTCCTGCCTCTGTCTTGCAAGAATCTTAGCTCAGAGCTGAAATCCTGGGCCCATTAGGGGTAGAATGCAAGGACAGGGCAAGGGTAGAAAGTAACAGTGTTAGAAGACACAGAGACTGCATAGGGCTGGCAGTAGGACACCACAGTGCCATCCAAGCCTCCTTAATTTTTTGTCAATATGCTGTTGGTTGTGGCCTGTGGTGTTCAGAGCCTTGCTCTGGGGCATGGATGAAAGCTGAGAATTCCCCACTGCAGTTTCTGCTTACCAGGAAATGTGACATGACCAACTACTGGGAGAGGGAGGGATACCAGCTGCTCCTACTCCAAGTTCCTCACATGCGAGGCAGTGCTGAAACTGCCTCTGCAAGAGAAGATGTTGTAAGGTAGCAGCAGTATTGTGAGGGGAGGAGAGAGCAGAGCAAAGAGGAGACACTGAATTTGAAGAGTCAGAAGACTTTCAGTCATACAGTGCAGGCTACAACATGGACAATAGAGAGTTTTTTTCAGAGCTGGTTTATCAGCATCCTGTTGTAAGATGTTTTCCAGTAACCTGACACGTAAATAAGTGCTAGTTTCTTGCAGATAGAGAGACCTCTCTTACAGTTTTCAGTGCAATAGAACAAAAACCCAAAAGTAACTGCTAAGCTCCTTTATTCTTTCTGCAGGCTACGGTGGGTACAGGCTGGCAAATGGCAGTACCACATGTTCAGGGAGAGTAGAGCTTCTCCATGGAGGCACATGGGGAACCCTGTGTGACTACCTGTGGGATTTACCAGCTGCCAATATCCTCTGCCAGCAGCTAGACTGTGGAGTTGCACTACTGATACCAAGTGGACAGTCCTTTGGGGAAGGAAATGGATCTGTCTGGAATGGCACATTCAGCTGCCAGAAGAATGGCTCACTGCTGAGAGACTGTCCCGTGCATGCTCTAGGTCAGGATGAATGCCCTGCTGGAAAGGAAGCTCGTGTGGAATGTTCAGGTGAGCAGTGGAAAGGTCTAAGAAGAAAACTGAAAAACTCCTTCCTTGAGGAAAAATATGGACTCAAAACTCAGTCAGGCTCTGTCTTTTGACTGCTGCAACAGGAGTCAAGGCTGCACTTCAACTGTACCACAAGGCTGTTCTCTCTGAAATGCTCCTAGTGTCAGGTAACAGCAAGAGCAGGGCTGCTGCAAAAGCCAGGATGAGCTGAGCACAGAGGTTCAGCACAGCACACACAGAGCTGTGCCACCAAGACACAATCCACCTGCCCAGAGGACAGAGGAAGGTACTGGTCATAAGGTCTAGGAGAAGTGCCAGACCAGTCGGAGCAGACAAAGAGATGTAGGGTCTGGCTGGAGAGAACAACCACGCATAGCATGAAACAAGACTGGAGATGGTCACACCTGTCTTGTACTTGAGGCAGGACTGAATTCCTGGTCCAGGTTTAAGTGAGGACTTAGACCACCAGTTGAAGGATGCAGAGCTGTAGCCCCTCAGTGATATTGGTCTGAAAAATTAAGGTCTGTTGGTTGACCCAAAGCCCCAAAATCCAGTGCCCTGATTTTAAAAATTGCAAATGGGACCTGATTCTGAGTTCTAGTCGTTCTTCTCAGTAAAATAGGCTGGACTGAAGTCTAGCTGAATGAGTATGGGAGTTTCTAGTTATGAGTATGGCCCAGTTAAGTCATTTTTACTACTGAATGATAAGAAAAACTCATTCCTATTTCCCAGTCACTTCCAGGTCCTGCCCATGAGCAGTTTCAAATGTAACACTCCAATATTCCCTTTCTCTTACATTCAGGGTGTCCAGGGGGCAGGTTGGTGAATGGCACCACATGCTCTGGCATTGTGGAGATCCGCCATGGAGACACGTGGGGAAGACTCTGCCACTCCCACTGGAATTTGCAAGCTGCCAGTGTTCTCTGCCATCAGCTGAACTGTGGCTATGCAAAATCAATCCAGATGGAAGGTGGTTTTGTGGATGGAAATGGGCCTATATGGAGAGATGCTTTTCACTGTGAAGGGACAGAGTCCTGTCTGTGGGATTGTGCTCAAGTGACTTTGGGCAATCCAACCTGTTCAGCCAAAGAAGCAGCCACTGTGACTTGCTCAGGTAAGTCAGGAGTGGCCTTTTCTGGGTGGTGCAAAACTTCAAACCAAAGCAGGGCTGGTGATCTCACTGGCAGGATCTAGTCTTTGAGGTGGAGAAGCCTTTCTCGCTTCCCACTGCAGGCCCTTGTGTGCACAAAAGCAAACAAAGCCTTAACAGGGGCAGTCTCCTTAATCAGTGGTGAGAATTAATATTTTACCAGCACAGAAATTTGTCTTCCATAGCTTTCCTGCAAGTTATTTCTACTGCAGTGAGCTAAGTAGATGTTACTCAATATATTTCCCAACTCTCTTGAGCCCAGGTCCTCCTGAATCCCTCAGACTCTCAGGGGGTGAGAGCCGCTGTGATGGGCGAGTTGAGATCTTCCTCCACGGTGTGTGGAGCAGAGTCCTGGATGACAACTGGGACATTAAAGATGCCCATGTGGTGTGCAGACAGCTCCAGTGTGGAACTGCTGAGAAAGCCTATTACGTTCCAAAGTCTGAGCGAGGCATTGGTCTTGTTGGTCTGAGGAGTGTCCAGTGTACTGGAAATGAGACCCAGCTGATGCTATGCAACACCTCCCATCATCAGACAGTGCCAACGGGCATTTCTGAAGACGTTAGTGTGATTTGTTCGGGTGAGTCACTGTGTGAAACGTACAGAATGTTTCCTAGGGTTTGTCCAGCCCACATTGTGCTGTGGTGTCACAGATCTTAAGCTGGCATGAGTCTGAGCTTGATGATAGTTAAGGAAGCAAGTGTAATTTACATAATGCTTTCTTCATTTGAATTTCTTACAGAATTATCTTCCAGAGTCAAGAACTATTCTTCAAGAACTATTAGAACACAGAAGCCAGAAGAACACTAATTTGGCTATGATTGCCAAGCATTCTCACTGCCACTTGAGAATTAAATAACTTTTATTTTGTGACATTTCTATATTTATAGATATTTGCAGCTATTCTATGGAATATTACAACTGTTTCTACTCTTCTCTGATTTTGTAACCCATCTGTAACAGGAACAGTGTCTGTCTTTAGCTAAATGAGTATAGATAGAAAACAGGTTGTCTGGCCTTCCCAGATAAGGTGACCTCTGCATATACTTAGCATGATTAGACACTTCTTGCTGACAATATCTCACAGGAGTTATTCAAACATTCACCTGGTGCAGCACCTTCATGCAGTTTTAGCCTCATAGGACTTCTGCCCAGGCAACCATAGCAAAAGAATTGGGATATAACAAGAACAAGATGCCTTAAAAGTGCTTTAAAAATATTGCCATTCTGCTGACCTGTGCATTATAGTTGTGTTACATGTTGACAGCTGGATTTTCTTCCTACAGGCAGCAGACTGATGAGGCTGGTGAATGGAACAAGTCGCTGTGCTGGGAGAGTAGAGCTTTATCATCATGGCACCTGGGGCACCATCTGTGATGATAACTGGGATCTATCAGATGCCAATGTTGTTTGCAAACAGCTTGGATGTGGGCATGCCATCGAGCCATTTGTCTCTGCTCATTATGGAGAAGGGTCAGGGCAGATCTGGCTGGATGACGTGAATTGCACTGGGGCTGAATCTGATCTCTGGGCATGTCCCTCTAGGCCATGGGGGCAGCACAACTGCCAACACAAAGAGGATGCTGGAGTCCTGTGTTCAGGTGTGTTTGGAAAACCCTTTACTGAGGCTGTGGGTTCAAACAAGAGGGTTGTATAAAAGGGAAGTCGAGAACAGTGGGGACTTGCTTGGACAGCCACTTCCTGTCTTGATGACAAGCACAGCTGGTCAGCACATCTTCTTGGTCCTACCAAGATGCAAAGCATCTACGGGAGCCCGTATTATGCGCCAACACACACACACAAAAGCCTGTGATGTGGTAGGATATTTGGGGGATAAATTTGAGGAGTTTGTAAAGATTTCCACAGCCAGGGGCTGTGTGCTCGTTACAGTTACAGCTGGCTCTGGAACCAATGGGAACAACCCACTATGCACCACAGCATCAGACAGTCCAAGTAGCTTATGACGGCTCTGCTCATACATATTTAAGGCAGAATGGCAGCAGCAAGAGAGAGGAGAAATGAGAGAGAAGTGGAAAAAAATCAGTGATGATCCCTGAAGGGAGTGCAGCCTGTTAGGGCTCATGTTGGAACCAATACAAACCCTGAAAGGACTGCAGCCTCTGGAGCATCCATGCTTCACAATATGGGAGAACTAACACAGGTAGTTAGCACTGTAAAAAAAGTGTTACTACACAGGCAGGAAAGCAATGTATCACAAGAAGTTTGTGGCACTAATTCCATTTTTATGTCTTCACTTCCAGATTTCCTGGCTCTGAGGCTGGTGAACGGCAACGACTGTGCTGGACGTGTGGAAGTTTTCTACAATGGGACGTGGGGCAGTGTTTGTTCCAACAGCATGTCCCAGGTCACCACAGCAACCATGTGCAAACACCTGGGCTGTGGAAATGGAGGAGGAATAGAGGCAGACTTCAAATATGGCAGAGGGTCTGGGCCCACGTGGCTGGACCACATTGAGTGCACTGAGCAGCACAGCTCACTCTGGCAGTGTCAGTCAGACCCCTGGCATCCTCAGTCATGCAATAACCGAGCCGAAGAGACCCACGTTACTTGCACTGGTAATCCGAAATGCATTTGTATATGGCCAGACATGTACATTGACCTGTGCATGCACATATGGACATCACAGAAATTACTTTGTGTTCACTTGCTATCCGGTGTATATTATTTCTAGTTTCATGAAAATGGCAGCAACACTTTTTTTGTCTATATCATTGACTTAAATGAGTGAATTAAAATTATAAGATTATCACAGAGTGCTGTGGCCCAGTGTCCTAAGGAATTCCCTAATAGGATGGTGCCATTGTATATTTTGTAACGCAAAAATCTATGATACACAGTCAGTCTGTGAGATCTGAGTTAGGATGAGACTTCCCAAAAGGTCTAGAGCCAAGTCTGTGTTTCTGCATGTAAGGAGGCATATCAGTGTATACCCATAGCCATGGACAAGTGTACAAATTGCTTTGGTTCTAAAGGTCCATTTCTAATGCCTGCTCTTATGACAGTATTTCACACCTATGGCTAAGAATATCTCTATTTATATATATATATATATATATATTCACTATAATAAAAAAAATGAATTTTGCATGACATTCAGATATCCTGAAAAGGATTGCAGCTGCCTCATGAGAAGAAGGAAGGCATAACCATCAGGAAGATTATTACTCACAGCAACAGCCAAACAGCCATCCACCAAGAACTAAACGGGCCATACACATATTTCAGGAAATAATTAACCTGATGTTTAATTTTCAGGTATTTTATACTCCCTCAATTTTTTTCAGAGAATAGTTAAATTATTTACTTCATTATTTAAATTCTGCAGGAAGAAAGGAGGCAACATCTCCAGCTGCATTTGTTGAATGTCCAAACTCTACAAGTTGTTCAGGTACCTCCACCTATTTCTTATTCTTTATTGGTCCCTGTGGACCTTCCTGCTGTTTCAGTAAAACAGAAGGTTTCTGTGTTTTGCAGACAGGGAGAAGTTACGAGTCATGGGAGGAGAGGATGAATGTTCAGGCAGAGTGGAGATGTGGCACCAAGGTTCCTGGGGAACAATCTGTGATGATGCCTGGGATGTGGCAGATGCCAATGTCGTATGCAGGCAACTGGGCTGTGGATCTGCTGTGTCTGCTCTGACAGAAGCTGCCTTTGGGGAAGGGACTGGTCCCATCTGGTTGGAGAAGGTGCACTGTAAAGGAACAGAGCTGTCTCTTTGGGACTGTCCTGCCAAGCCTTTGTTTGGCAAAAGCTGTGATCATAAGGAAGATGCTGCTGTGAATTGCTCTGGTTAGTGACTGGTCCGTTATTACACAGGTCTGGGAAAGAGGTGGGTAGGGGAGCATTATGCCAGTTGTACTTCCCAGTGACTAGCCCTTTCATAATTTTGACTCCAAAAACATCACAAATTATATGAAGATAGTCTCCCTATTTTTCACACTTGCCTCTTCCTTAATCTGGACTCACCTTCCTTTTGCAGGTGTGACAGAAACAACAGCATCACCCACAAGAGCAGGTAAATTCTTTATCTCTCCTTCCCTTTCTCCCATCAAATGAGAATTTAATGTCCCTGATACTTAGCAGATAAAACAGCAGTTTATTTCAGCTCATCAGAAAGCACTTCCCACAGCCTTTCATAAGGGAACACTTAGTGGCACCACCCCGAGCTCCTGAATTTTATCTGCTTGAGCAGGACCCATAACAGAGCAGCAGGTGCCCTGCCTCACCCTGCTAGCACGGGCACAGCAAGGGGCTGCAGACGAGGAGCTCTTTGGGACACGTGATTCTCTACCTGTTTCCTCTTTGTTTCCCTTCAGACCGTCCCCGCCGCCCTGCCACAGGCAGTACGAGATTTTCAGTGCCTGTCATCCTCTGTATTATCCTGGGAACCCTCCTCTGCCTGGTCCTTGCCATCCTTGCTGGGCAAATCCGACGTGCCCGGGCACAGCAGAGAGGTGGGTCTCTGAGGACTGGTATGAAATACCTCCTTTACATGGCCCCACATGTTTAGTTGGCTGGAGAGGCAGTGGGTATGGGTGACTGAGATGAACAGCGTCTGTTGCCACACTGAGATTTTTCACTTACTTTCTGGCAGTGAAAGAACCCTGAGATGCTTATCCTCCGTCAGCACCTCTTGGTGCCTTTCTAGGTACAGGTCATGTAGATCCCTGTAAGGCACTTCTCCTTTTCATGACTCCAGCCTGACTATAAGCAGAGACTGTGAAAGTGATCATTACGTTTTATTTTCAGGCTCCAAACTATCCTACGACCCCTTCTCTGAGGCTGTCTATGAAGAAATTGATTATAACCTGATGAGGGAAAAGCAGGGAGTGACTTTCCTCTCAGGTCTGTGTGTGTGTCTTGCTGTTCTCAAGGAAAAGCTCCTCCTTTCTGATACTCCAGTCTGCTACTTTGCAGCTCCCAAATCTACTGGGAAATTTAAAATTCCTGGATTTGAGGAGAGAAGTTTCCTGCCCAGTGGACTCTGTCAATTCCTCTCCTAGGGACAATTTGTTTTGTGCAGTCCTCACTGCATCCACAGACAATGGATCAGTATAGGTCAAACAAACAAACAAAAGCCTTTTGCTGCAATTATTTAAAGCAGGGACAAAAAAAGGAATAATTTGCATGCCCCTCACAGCAGCTGGTACCTTGTTGGTCTCCTCCTGTGGATTGCTTTTCTCCCTTTGTGGCTTGCCTCCCCCATGATCCACAAGATGTGTTATGGGGCCTCGGAGGAATTCTTGGTTATTCCATTGTAAGCCTTGCAGGAGTAATACTGACTGCCAAAGAATATGCTGGACTTGGATGCTATTACTGTAGCCTGCTCTTTTTCTCATAGTGCAGTCTTAGCACTTAAGGAGAGTTTAATCAGATATCATGCTCTTACTTACTTGCCTAGATTCTTATCCAGAGAGCTCAAAACCGAAGGAACAGTTTTATAGAGTGGACAGTGATGAAGAAAATGGTCATAGAGCAACTCAAGGTAATGTGAGAAAGGATTTGTACAAAGAAAGAGATCCTAAATCAGGGTAACTTTTAATATCCAAAGCATTATGAGTGATTAAAACTTTCATTTCATGTCCTAATGATGTTTCTTTGTGATCCAAAATCCTCTGTGTAATTCTTGTGGTGGAAGAGTGTCACAATCTCAAAACTAGCATATACAAGTGCTAGTATTCTCTTCTATATGAGAAAATCAAAATAAATGTTTGCTCATAGTTCTGCACACACTTCACAGGATTCAGTCACATGAATCCAACAATGTGACAACTACTTCTCCCAGACATTACAACCTCAATAGCTTGTAAACTGTTGCCTTATTTCTGAGACAAATGGGGACAATTAAAACAGAGGAAAGACATATTCCAAGTAAGAACACTGGTGTAAATTTGAGCTGATCAAGGGATCTTAATCCAAGTGATCTGAAGAAAATACAGATTCCTAGCTGTGGGGTTTGCCTGGGGGGTACATTTGGTTTGTCGGTTGTTTTTCTTGTATAATTTGAAATAGGTGAGGGAGAGCAAATGTTTGGAGAAGAACTGCATTTTCCTAGAGCTGATCAAAAAGTTCTGTTAACTATTGCCTGGTCTCCAAGAGATTAACTGCCAAAGGCACAAGCAGTTTTGGACCTCAGCTGCACATATCCTGGACTCTGCACCGTGTCTTTATTTTCTACTGCTTTTCTTATATTAAGGACTTTTTTTTTAGTTAAAAAACAAACAAAAAGCTTTTCCTTACTTGCTTTGAAGTGCTTATAGAGAAGACAATCATTCTAAATAATTTCTCTTTCTCTTATTCAGACTGAATATTTTTTTCTAGGTAAAAAGTGAAACAGGAGTGCTTTGATTTACTTTTATGTTTATATGTGTATTATTGGTAAGCATATGTATATACAGTAAAACTGTGCCCACTGACATTCGCTGAGGGATGGATTCCAGTTAAGTACAGACATGTCAGTATTACAGCCCTGTGTTGCTGGATCATCAGCTACTGCTTTCCCTAGTGGAACTTTATACCTGTACTGTTCCAGAGACCTCTCCACTGCCTGAAAATGCCCTGGAAGATGATTATGATAATGCAACAGAAGCTCCTGGATCTAGAGATGCTTCTTTTTCTGGGCAGAATGAACAGGAAATCATTGGGATCCCTGGAGAAAGTGACAGAAACAAGAATTCATGGACAGGTGAGGCTAGAAGAGCAGTGTTTTTCTGTTCTTACAGCCAGCTAATCTATACTCGTGCTCTGCTTTCCTTACATCCATAAAATTCCTGCCCATGGCCAACCCAACCTAAGCTTCCACTGCTGCGAATTAAAAATGTTATTTCTTATTAGAATGACCACGGGGAAAGAGGGCTGCAGTCATCCTTGTGACAGCCTTTTAAGTACTTGAAGACTGATAACAGTTTGTTCCCATACCTGTCCCCACTTCTGTTTCATATTTTGTTTCTCTAGACAGCCACAACCTGAATTAGTTAACTTTCTAGTCAGGCTTTGCAGACTACACTCTGCTCATGATGTGTCTCCACTCAATGCGTGTTAGTAGGTCCGTATCTCTCAAAAATTATTTCAAACCCAAAACTTTACAGTATTTCTTTACAGCATGGTACTGAGATCTTACTAGTGTCAGGTAGAGCAGAAGGACCAGCTCTTATTTTTTACAGCAAATCCTTCTGTTTACGGATGCTAGTGTGATACTTCCCTTTTTTCCAACAACATGACAGGCTTGAGAGGGCTCAATGCCTGATGCAGCTTCAAATTGTGTTTTGTAAAATACTACATATCATTAGACATGGATTTTTAAAATTACACAATTGACTGTTTCTCCCTTCATCTGTAGTCTCTGAAGTGTCCTTATTAGATCTCATTCTATGTCCATGGAGGATGGGTTCAGCTAAGTTTTTAACCTGGCACTAAATTTTTTCAGGCCCATATAATTCAGTAAGAATTAACAATAAATATTTAAGACAGATTTTTCTTTATCAGTGCATTTAATATAACTGTGGAATACCTTCTGATCTGAACTCTCCTTTTTGGAGTAGTGATAAATATTTCTGGCCTATTGGAGATGTGGAAAAACAACCAAAATGTAGGACTGAAAGTAACTGAAGAGACATTAGGGATTTTTTTTTTTAACAGCCCATGAATATATTCATTTTAACATTGTGTATAAATCTTGATCCTTGGTTCTGTATACACACAGCAGAAGGCAGAGTGACCTAAGCATTTCTCAGGTCTTTCACAGTCACTCCTGTCTAAGGTTCTAATTTCTGGAGGAGACAACTGGGAGCTGCACAACCACACAGAGGTAATACATACAAGATGTACATTTCTCTTAGTGTTCTTCCCTTCATGTTTTCAGGGACTCCCGGAAACAGGACCTCTGAGGCTGAGAGATCCTCATCCCCTGCTCTTGAAGACACAGGCTATGACGACATTGAAGAGCTGGGACACTGATAGAGACTGCTGAGCTATACTGACTTCTTCTGGAAATACACCACTGTTCATAAAATGCTAATCCTGTACTAGCAGAACCAGAATAACCTGCATTTAAGATTAGTTTGCATAAGTTTGGGTTATTTCCAAAGAAGAGATTACATACGTAAAAGATAAACAAGCATAGTTGTTAAGAAAATCTTTCAAATTTCTCTTACAATTTCTTTTTGCTAAGACTTAGTGGACTCTTTTTGCTTTTCTTTTTAGATACCTTCATTTAATTTTTTTTACAGAGTTAATTTTTTAAATTATAATATTTTCTTATTAGAAACTGTCCGAAGATCTCAAATTTATGCTTTTCCTCCCAGATATATGCGGACAGCTTCTGGGAATTGTTTGGAATGGAGACTGAACTTCAGGAAAATCATCAAAATTCTGTTTCAGCCAAGTCTTTGAGAAAGGAATTCTTGCTGATTGCTTCCGCAGCAACATCAACAAGATCTGACAGGTGTGCTGCAAGCATGCTGTGAGGCACAGAAGGAGGGAAAGACATACACCCATGGGATTTAACTGCAGCATGCAATCTACTTTTCCTGGCTCACTAACAAGAAAAGTGGGAAAGTAGTAAGTTTTTGCAAGGAATAGGAAAAGGCAGCAGAAACCAATAGGGGCACCCAATTCTATGCCAGAAAAAAAAAGTGTAACAAGCTATTTATCCCTGTCAGAACTATCTAGACGGGACAGAACTTCTCTCCAGGTGCACCAGGAAATGACCAGGAAGAAGGAATCCCTGGGGACTCAGAGATGCAACAACTGATATCACAGGCATGATGCAGTTGAACTGAGTGCTCCCCAGGTGACTGGGATATATAATCCTCAATGTGGCTGAGTAAGTGGACTGATATTGAGAATGTGTTAAAATTTGTAGCCAAACTCTTACTGCGTTCTGCCTGCACCTGAATGGCACCTGCACAAGGAAATTTTTAGGAAAATTGGAGTAATTAGATTAAAAGCATATTAACAACACAAGATTAATAAAAGATGTAAAATGGCTTAACTGTGGGATCTATCAGGCAGTTCCTCTTCTAAGGGATGAAAACAGATGCATACAGGATGAAACCCAAGAGAATCAGGCTACAGCTGGGCTCATTACAAATCCACCTTTCAAACTTTTGAAAAAAACAGGTACAAAAGGAAGTTGTTTGTGAGTGGGGTTACAGGCAGCAGTGCTTGTTGCAGCCTGTGTAGCCAGCTGTGTTGGAGTCACCTCTGTGTGTACATACTTATCTCTCTGGGACACATAATCAGCCTCACCACTGGCTGAACCAGCACTTGGGAAAGCAGCAGTCACATCCATAGGCTCCAGTGGCCTGAAGATGGGAACCCACAGACCCCGGAGGATGCCTGAGGCAGCGACTTGCTGCAACTTTTTGAAGTCACACTCTGCAGTATTTTTAACCCCTTGAGAAAAACGTAAGGCAGGACTTCCCTTTGGAGAAGCCCTACCAATTCCCCTAAATAGAACTTTTATTCAGTTACTCATTCATTCTTTTTTTGCCACCAATATGCTTGCTAAGAATTTCACCTTTTAAGTTTCCCAGCTCTCTCCCAGATCTTTTCTTAACGATTGGCTCACTGCCCCGTACTCAGGTGCTAGGAAAGATTTCAGCGAGGAGTCACAAACTGTTGTTGGCACTTCAGGTTTTTCATTCTTGAGTTAAAGTTACTCATAACTCAGAAAGCTGCTTTGCTAAAAAATCAAGATTACAGCCAAAGGAGGGATCCAGGAGCACGTTCCAGATCACATCCCGGACTAACGGGCGCTGCTGCGATGGGGAGCGAACTGTAGCAGAACTAGAGCGTTTTGGGATTTCACAGGAATTCCTGTGTGATAGGCAGGGGAGGAACCAAAGGTGGGAAAAGGGAAGGGCTTGGGTGAATGGAGGAGGAACAAGTGTGGGGGAAAACGGAGCGTAGGGAGATAAAAGGGCCAGTGGCACGTAAATCACTCGCTGATGCGGCAGGGAAGCCGTGCTCCCGGGAAAACATGCTGGACTGCTCCGCTGAGTCAGCTCCCGGGTTCCCTCCTCGGCAGTCTGCTCTCCCCCGGCCTCCCCACGGACAAGGGCACGGGCTCCGTTCCTGCCCCCTGCTATCCCAGCCCTGCTCCTCCTCCCGGCCGGGATGTTCCGGAGAGGCAGCGAAGCGATCGGCACGGCCGCGCCGAGCCAGCAGCGGCTGCGAGGAGGCGGCGCCGGGGGCCGGCGGGGGAGGCTCCGTCCCGCACCGGCGGAAGCGCCGCCCCGCTCCCACTGCCGCTCCGCTCCCGTTCCCGCCCCGCTCCCTGCCCGGGGCGGGGCCGAGGCCGCCGGACACCGGGGAGCGGCGGCAGGGCACGGGACGGGGCCAGGATGGGCCGGACGCTCGTGGAGCTCTATTACGATGTGATCTCCCCGTACTCTTGGCTGGCGTTTGAGGTGAGGGCTCGGCAGAGGGAGGGAGGCCCTTCCCGGGTCTCCGCGGGGCCCGAGGGGCTCTGGAGCCCCGCCGGTGCCGCCGCCGC
The DNA here is from genome assembly GCF_029207755.1 of Chamaea fasciata. Taxonomy (NCBI): domain Eukaryota; kingdom Metazoa; phylum Chordata; class Aves; order Passeriformes; family Sylviidae; genus Chamaea; species Chamaea fasciata. The sequence goes on from NW_027094087.1 coordinate 27,217,866, forward strand.
CTCCCCCTCGGAAGGGCGGCTCAAGGGCAGCTCGGCAGGCTGGCTGCAGGCAGCGCCCTTTTGCGCCCGTAGTTACTTTTTCTCTCACCTCTGAGGGGTGCCTGGGCTTCTCCCTCGCGTGTTGAAATCCAGGGACACCAGGGAAGCGTGTCCGAGTCAAACGCCGGGTGCAGGAGTTGGTGCTGACCGTTTTGCTTCGGGGGTAGTTTTCATATTCAACAAGTGCGAGTGTCCTGATCGTGACAGAGCCTGACCTTTCCCCTACTTACCCCTGCTTAGACTTGGACAGTCGTGACACGAATAGAGACCCCTCAGTTTTTCTGAGATCAGAGTTCTCTGGCAGCATCCAGGAAAGGCTTTAAGACTAGCCCTAATACAATAGGAAAGGATTTCTCTGTAGTATTTACTGCCTTAGCTGCAAACAGCTCTATAGACATCTCTGACTGTGAATCCCTCACAACTCTTTCACGTTGCAGGTTCTCTGCCGGTACCGGCACATCTGGAACATTGACCTGCGCTTCCGTCCAGCATTCCTTGGTGCCATAATGCAACAAACCGGTATGGAGCCCAGGGAGATGAGCTCTGTAGGGAGATACCTTCTTCACTGGCAGAGCACCAGTGTGCAGGCCCTTGGTGTGTGCAGAGCCCACGCAGAGCCAGCTCTGAACTAAGTTTTGGCACTAGTGACAGATTAACTATAGGATTGTGGAGCTCCAGAGGGATTGAGAAATTAGTCATAAGGGATTTCACACTGTTGCAACTACACAGACAGTCTGTGCCAAAGTTCATCAGTTCAAAAATACAAATTAAAAACAAGAAAACAAACCTTGATGTGCAGTGTTTTCTCAGAGTTAGATTTAAAACCAGAATTAATTTGTGGAACACTTGCACTATGTAATATGCAGGAAGGATACAAGTATGTCCTGAAATAGTGCTCACGGCCTTAATTAGATCACCAATACTTATAAATCATGAATTAACAAGTCTTTACAGCGGTTTACCCATGCATTCGGAGCTGTCTAGCTTAAAAGTCATCTATCTGAATCAACATAAATCCCTGCTAGGACATTTGTACCTTGGTTTAAAACTGATTCAGCTATCTTAAAGGCTTGATCTGTGCAAAACTGAAATAAACCATGTTTGAACTGTAGCATTATCTTTGGAAAAGCCAAGTATGTTTCAGTAAGCCAATATGAAATAATAGTATGAAAATTCTCTTCCTTAGGTATATGTATGTATAGTCCAGTGTTGGTTTGTTCAGTGTTGTTGTAATAAAGCTGGAAATCTCAACAGAACTTTTCCCTAAAAGGTAACAAGCCACCAGCAACGTTACCAAAGCGAGGTGAATACATGCTGAAGGATATGAAAAGGATGGCAAAATACTACCAGGTGCCTGTACACATGTCCGCAGATGACTTCCAGCGTATCATGGGCACAAGTAAGAGTCTTAGCTGGTATTTCTCATCCCTACCACCTCTGGTTCCAGTTCTCCCTACCAGTAAAGGTGAAGATGAATTCCTTGTGTAGAGCCTTTTCCTGAACCTGTGAGCAGTATGAAGTCTGTTCATTCTTTGCCATTTCTGGAGAAATACGGCTGTGAATGATACTAGCACGGGAGACAACTGTGGATCAACATGAGCTTTGCTGTACAGACTGTGGGATTCTCAGGACTGTTACAGGGGAGATCACACTGTTCTTAGGTAGCAGTCGTGCAGACAACACCTGCTCCTGATGCTGCACCTTGTCTGAGTGTTTCTCTGTCTCCCCACGAATCCAGGCACTCTGGCGGCCATGCGCTTTATCACAGCCACAGACATGACAAACCCACAGTACCTGGAACCCTTATCTAGGGAGTTCTGGATGCGGTTTTGGTCACAGGTCAGTATTTTATGCAGACAACTTCCTGACCCTTTCTGTCACCCTTCCTGTCCCACATCATTCAAATGGGGAATTCCAGCAAGAGGAAGAAAATGTCTTTTAGTGAAAAGTCATAGCAGGGAACTTAAGGTCACAGGGGTTCAGGAGCCACTAGGAAAAGAATTAGCTTATAATCAGCTTAAATTGCCTTCTTTTAGGTATATATGGTGGGTCCAACAGGCTGGACCAGTAGATCAGTGATTCATATCAGAAAACACTGTAATACATTCCTAGATTACGTGACATAAGACCTTTTCTAAGGTAATTTCTCCAGCAACTAGTATTGGGTTTATTTTTATTTTCTTAGAAAACTTGCTTTTAAATCCAGAGCCAAGCTTGTGTTTCTTAAATACTGATTTACTTATTTCATTCTTTTACCAGCATGAAGATATCAGTCAGCCGGAGAACATATTGGCCGTAAGTGTCTCTTTTTTCTTGGTGCTTCTAATTTCTGATAGAGATTCTTATTGATGAGTTTGATCAGTAATAGACATAAAGACATCTTTGTCAAACAAACATTTGAAGTATTGAAAAAATTCAGACAGAAATAAATAAATGGAATTTAAATTCCCTTGGAGGTCTGTTGGGAATTTTTTGGGGTTTTTTTCCTTGTCATGTTATACATAACAGTCAGAACCAGAATACACTTCTTTTTTGTTAATTCATGTGGCAAGATACTCAGGCTGGACAATGAGTTATCTGTTGATATTGTTTTATTAACAGTCATGAAAGGATAAATAGTTTCTCCAGAATGCATTGAGGTACTGCTGCTATATGAAATGTTCGGGTGAAATGCAACACTTGGGGAAGGTGACTTTCCTTAGAGTGATGGAGTTAGGTTTTCTGTTAAGCTCAGTGCTATATTGCCCTTTTATATACCTGGAAATTATACTCTTGATGTGTTTTCTTTTGAAGTTTCAATTTTGTTTATTACAGTAAAAGCTGTAATGGCATGTAAGTTAGTGTACCAGGAGATCCTCTTGAAGGTCTCTCCTTTCTTCATTATTTTATAAGTTTTTGAAAATGAAGAAAAGAGAGGAGTTGTCCATGATTAGTCTCTCCAATCCAATATCCCTAGTTGAAATCTGAAACTTGGAGTCGTGCTGTTCCCTCCCATGTCTAGTCCTTGCACTTCAGCTTCATCTTTGTGTAGCTTTTTTACCAAAATTTCAGCAAAGGTTTGCATTTTGCCTTTTTAAGATGCAAGATTTGAAGGATATAATTAAAGTGTGGTACTTTCACCCTGGTAGGCAGCCAAGCACCACACAGGTGCTCACTTGCTTCCTCCCACTGCCCAGGACAGGGGAAGAGGAAAAGAAAAATAAAAGCCAGAAAACTTGTGGGTTGAGATAAAATTACTTAATAAGCAAAAGAGAAGTGGAAGCAGAGTGAAAGAAAACAAAGCTCTGCCTACACGTAGACTGATGCTCAGCCAGTTCCCTTAACCTGCCTAAACCCCCTCCTCACCAATTACTGCTGAGCATGGCATAAGGCATAGTCTCCCTCTTCAGTTAGTTCAGGTCTTCTCCCAGCCTCTGATGAAGCCCCTATTTACTTATGTGGGGAGAGAGTGAGAACCAAAAACTGCCTGAACACTGTGCAAACATCATTCATCAATAGGTAAAATAATTAGGATATTATCAGCATTGTTTTGGTCACGGTTCTGAAACACAAAACCATAGGAGCTACTGTGAAGAAAAGTAGCTCTGTTCCAGCTGGACCCAGCACATAAATATATACAGAACATTGTCACATAGTCTCTGAATCCATCATTATTTAAATAAAGCAAGGACGTGCAGAATTTCAGCACCACAGACTTCACACTCGGAACGACCTCTAATTTAGTCCGTTTGGCAGTCAATCAGTATCCCCCCCGTTCATCAAGGCAGAGAGGGAGGTGTCCCCTTGTCTGCTTGTGTCTGTCTTCATTCACTCCTGCAACAAGTACTACACTTTCCTCTCTTCTGGAAATTAGTCATCTAAAGGTGGGTGAGAGGTCCCAACCAATCATCTGAGTCTTTACAGGTGAATTTATTTTACACATGAGTCATAAAAATGAAACTTTCTTTACTTGATAATAATTACTTTGTATTTTTTTTACTTTGTTTGGTCATCAGTAGCTTCACATAAATTGCTATAGCAGCAATATATGGCCTGAATTCTGCCCCAGTCCACTTAAATCTTCTTTCTGCCTTGAAACGGTGAGGAGCAGATACTACGTCACTGTGTAAATATTGCAGTCTAAACATTGTGGCTACCAAGTATTTTGTTCTGGTCCAGTGGTACTCTTGTTTAACCTCCTGTTCAAGCACAGTGAAAAAGAGCTTCTCATTTCCCTGATGTGTAAGTAGGAGAAAGTACATGAAAATGTGCGTTTTCAATTACAAAAAAAGTAACTGAAAGAAAGAGTCATTAACACCAGCACGTGCAGGATTACTTGTCCATGTGTAATATTGTTTGGGGATGAGGTTTTTTTGGGGTTGGTTTTTGGTTGTTTTTTTGGGTTTTTGTTTGGTGGGGTTTTTTGGGTTGTTTTGGGTTTTTTCGTGAAATACTTTATTCAAAAGGGACTTGTAATTCCTTGTTACCAGATAAACACTGGACCTTTAAATTTGGCTACTTTGTCTCATTCCTGTGTGGCAGAGGCTCAGGGGAGGTGGAAAAGATAGGGTAGTAACACCAGCAATTATTTAACCTCTGTGATTTAGTGTCTTTCATGCATTGTCACTTACAGATCCCATTAGGTCACATTTGTCATACAAACTGTTTCTGTCTTAGTAGGCTTGTACAGTGAGATTTTATTTTTCATAACACCAGTTTGAGCTTTTTTTGTAAGTTACCTGATGAGTCATTGTATCAAAGGTTTTTTTTCTTGGGTTTAGAAACTCCTGGGAAAAAAAAGTGCAGATTTGCAGCTTGGAAGGTTTAAAATGTTTCTTCTGCTTTGTATCTGAGAGTTGTTAAATGATGAATGGGTTGGGAATACAGCAAGACAGTTGTGCAAGAAGTGCTTCAAGAGTATTTTGAAATTTTTCTGTCAATAGACCTTAAGTGGTAACACTGAAGGTTAAATTAATTAGACCAGGGTAGGAATTAGAATATTTACTTCTAGTGTATTCTTAATTATGTCATCTTTTCACAGGTTGCCCGACAGGCTGGACTCTCAGCAGAGCTCTCCCAGAAGACACTTGAAATGATTTCATCCCCTACAGTGAAGGACCGACTGAAAGAGGCAACAGCTGAAGCACTGAAACACGGGGTGAGATGCTTCCAATGGCACTGGGCTTCACAGCTATGCATTCCTTCCCTCTTAAGAATACAGGGAAGAAAGGAACAATGAGGGTGATGATTAGAAAGCACTATATGGACTCCTTGTTTTCCAGTGTGTGAAAGCCACCTCACTGTTGTTGGTAGTTTATCTCACTGTCATCTGGGAAAACAATGTTGAGCCACTCAGCTCATTCCAGCTAGAGAGCAAGGACAGAACCAGTACTAAGAGATACCATTTATTACTACTTGAAATAGAACTGTGGATTAATCAGGTTGTTTTTTATGCTCCTTCAAAAGGGGAACACAAGCTCTGGAGAGTCACCTTCTTTCAGATGGCTTCATTAGGCTTACCTTTGAGAATGAAGAAGGCAAAAAAGAAGGGGAGGAATAAAATAAATGTTATTAGGATTTATTCCTGAAGAGTGATGATATGTCTGCAAGAAATTCTCCCATTGTAACATTCTCTATTTCATCTTCATGGTGTCAATAGGCATTTGGGATGCCTGCTGTTGTGGCACATTATGATGGAAAACCTCATCTGTTTTTTGGCTCTGATCGTTTAGAGCTACTAGGCAGTGTTATAGGTGAGTCTACTCATTATATCACTTTGGTTTCATGCTTTCGCCCTCTTGGAACAAAACATGTAATGCAGCTGAGTAAATCACTCTTAGGGGCTTTCAAACATTAAATAACGTTGGTTATCCTTCCCCTGGAATGAAACTGCTCCCTGAAATCTGTCTCAGTATACTTAAGATGACCAAATGATCCTTTTCCAGACCAGATGTAACTTGAGTTCTCCATTCTCTCTTTGATATGTTTCAAGGCTTTGTGCTCCATGTGCCATTCTCAAAATACTACTGAAACCCTTTAGCTCTGAAAATACTCATATGTAACCTTTTGGTACTAGGCAGTAGGCCTTGGCTAAGATTATGACTATGGCTGGTACTGCTTTTTTCTGTTTGTTTGTTTTTGTTTGTTTGTTTTTTGTAGTTGTAACATTTTCATTTTATATCTGTTCCTTTTTACTAAAAAAGCAGGAACATTATTACAGCTTCCCAGTCCAGAACTTGTGTTTACCTACACAGCTGTTTAAAAGCTGTTCATATATTGACTATCCTTTTATTTTTTTTATTAGCAGATTGCACACTTTAAATTCTTTAAGAGTTTGAAGTAGGTTGTGATAAATAATAAAACTCAAGTCACCTGTTTTTATGAGTTAGAGGGCATTTGACTATTCATCTCAAGATCTGGCATTTGAGAGAGTGTCTCTAGAAAGAGTTATGTACATAATCAGCTCATACATTTGTGGAAAACATTCAGCAGGAAGTATTAATGCAAATTAGTATTAGTCATAGGCTTAAGCAGAAAGGAAAGTTTTTGAGGGTTTTTTTTTTTAGTCTTTTGGATTCTATAAAATATTCTTGATGAACATGAGAGTGAAGAAGGAGAGTACCCAACACCCACTACAGTAGTCACTAATACTGACTGTAATGTTGTGGCCTGGTTTCTGGTCTCAACTACAAAGACTTATTCAGATTTTCTTTTTGATTCTCTGACTCCACAGCCTTGCACCCTTTTTTTACTTTTTTTTAACCCCCAGCCCCTGAAAAAATGAGTCCTAAAAAGAACTGATTTCTCCCTTGTGTGGAATACCCCCGACCTTCAGAATGTTTCATCTGTAATGGAGGAAAATAATTCTTCTGTACAGTTTCAGTTGTGACTAGACAGTGAAAGATTTATGGAGCTGGCTGAAGCACACCAAACAAGATATAAATCTGTATTCCATCACCTGTAGTTACCCATCACAAGAGCAGGAACAGTAATCCTGCTGCAGAAAAATTACTAGCCAATCACTTGTATGGATTACATTTTAAGTGGCTCTTTTGTGCTGGTTTGTCTTGCAGGTGAAAAATGGCTGGGACCAGTTCCAAGCCCCAAGCTCTGAAAGTCCTGGAGAAATATATAGAAAGGAAAATATATATGTCAATCTTTAGCAATTATCTGAATGTATTCAATTTTATAAAGAGACGGCTTCTTAACAGTTAGCTTTACTGCTTGGTCTCATCTCTAATTTTGAAGAATTTCAAGGTTTGCCTGTATTACCAGCCTGGTGAGGCATTTACCAATACAAATGTACTTTCTTTCTTTCTTTCAACAGATGTAAGATTAACATTAAAGATTTAACTTCTTGCAGAGTGAACATTCTTCTTTCCTGGCTAGTTTTCTTTCCTTCACCCTAAAAACATGAGGATTACATAATTACTGGACTGCGATCTCTGAGTTTCTCATGTCTTCCTGCTTGTCCTTTATAAACACACACACACAACCTAAGAGAAGCTGGCCATATTCTCCTTTTATTTTAAGTCCAGTGTACTACACAGACATAAGAAGTACAGGCTAAGATATTAATGCTTCCTTTTACTTTGCATCATGGCAGCCGGAAATGACACAATTCAAGCCCAAAGAAGAATCTAGGGAACCAGTCAAGTATTTTAAAAGGAACTGTCCCCATCCTGGACAATATTTGATACACCTTGCTCTGCAGTGACTGATATTTGAGGAAACCACCACACACATGCATTCTTGGGCACCAACCCCAAACCTTGCCGGGGTTTTTAATTAATGCAATTTTTACAATAATGTCTTTGGAGGACGGTAGTGAACACCATTGTAGGTTTAGCTGGTAATTGAAGAAAACTCTGTTTTGCTTCCTCAAGGATGCCCTAATTGCTGCTTGCCCAAAGGTCATTTGGGTTTGGCTGTGACGGACTTCCAATCATGTAGTCTGCAGCAGGAAAGGTTGCAAACAATAAAATTAAGAAATTTTACATGGAAACAGTTTGAGCCTGGCCCTATAACAGGTAAATTGGAATAACACACGGAAATTTGATTTATATGAAGTTTGATTTTTCAGTGATTCCACACTCTGATGCATCACTGAATGAAACAGCAGCAGCTGGAATTCCTGTTTTTGTTTTTTTCTGAACTTTAAGGTAAACCATATTCATGTATTTTCACTTGAACAGCAAATCCTGGAACAAAGCGTCAAAAAAAAAGAAAAAAAATCTGTATTCTTCATATTGTTAGAGCTGTAAGTGTTGTGGGAGTATAATTTGTCCCCCCATCCACAATTTTTACTTCTTTCAGCTCTTCAGGAAGTACCTTAGGATTGGAGGAGTCCTTCCTCCTTTCTACCAGTATACCCATTAGTCTTTGGGCAAATCCAGTCTGGAACTTCAGGAAATCTTTGTGAGAGATGAGTTAGAATGACAAGGAAGTTACCATGTATTTGGGTGCCATAGGTTTCTTTAAGTCCCTTGAAGCCATGTTAAAGAATTTTTTTACCATTTCTTCCCTGAAACTTTCTAGTCTCCAGTCTGTGCTATCAAACTGATTCAGAGGTTGTGATAAAATGGAATGACTAAAACATCACTTTAAGCCAATAGTGCTGTCTCAGGAGTGGGTAAAATGCCCTTTTGTGGAAATAATGAACTCTGATAAGGAGCTGGTGAGCATTCAAAGAACATACAGAAATAATGTCACAGTGAAAAGCAGGGTCTCATAAAACTTTGTGTTTTGAACCACATCAGTTGAAAAATAACCAGCCTTTGTGGCAGAATGTTGTTGATTTGGCAGATGGACCAAAAGAAATGGATCCTACAGACTCCAATATATTTCACAAAATTATCTTAAATGCTCTTTGACCTACTTTAAATCAGTGGAAATTAGAGGCTCAAAACCTTAGGTACTAAAATCATACTTAAGCACTAATGAGATACATGGCTTATTGACTGTAATAGCCACCAGTAAATGCAAAACCACAGCCTTTGCATTTATATCAGCGAGTTTAGAGACTGTTGCAATTCTGACTCTACCTGTTTTGAGCAAAATTTGCCTGTTTGAGAGCAGAACTTTGAGAGAGTTCTGCCCCTCGTTTAGGCAACTTTGCTCCTATGTTACAGAGCTGTGATGTGTGCACAAGTTCTTGGCAGACACTCTGGGGATGACCCCAGTATACAGTGGCTGGCAGCTGCACTGTCATGCTTAGTTCTGAACGCTGTCGCAGCACACGCTGAAGCAGTCTCAGTGGTGAGTACCAGCTCCCCTCTCTGGTCTGCTGCGGCACCGGTGGCCACCACCTCATGGAGCTGAACTGTTCACCTGACTGCTCGGAATGCCACAAGGTGGCAGGGCAGCTAAAACTTGAGCACTGAGGATCTAAACAGCAACAACAAGAACTACCAACTATTTTGGAATATTTAGGAATAGCTGGAATAATTTTCTTCCATAAACATGACACATCTACTCAGCTATATACTAAACTAGCTCCTGAGAGCCTCATATCCCCACCACTTTCAAGGCAGCTGTTTAGCAGTCAGGCCAGAGAAGATACTGGGCAAGGAAAGGGACATTGAGCAAAAAGAGAGACTCCCACCAACACAGGCAAAACTGGACTGTGAATTCTAGGGAACAAACCTGAAGTTGTGTTCCCTTTTGCTCTATTACAGACCTCACCAGGAAATCAAGTCCCACTTCCCAAGTCTAGAAAAGCTGTGAAACTGTCATGGACAAGTAAGTCCCACCAATGCTAGGTTGAAAGCAAATAAGCAAGTGTACAGATAGGCACAACATCAAGAAACGAGCAACAGAAAGGGGTTCTGTAAAGTAATGAAATTATAAAAAACAGGGGTTAGACACAGGGAAAGGTAGTTTGCACCTCAGCAAAGGAAACTGAACAATCGAAGACAAGAGAAAGAAACTGCCTAGATTAGGGCAGAGAGCAAAATCTCAACAGGAAATGCTGTTCCCTGAGAGGGAGGAGGCAACCAAGAAAGGGAGCACTTAGATAAATCAGACAGGCCAGAGTTGGTGGCCATGGAAGATTGCTTGTGGAGAAAGGTAGAGGACTGACTCTGCTGAGAAGCTGTACAGCACTTGCTGCACTGTCTCAGTGAGGCAGGGATGGCCAGGGGCCCGTGGCTCTCCTCCCCCCGTGTCCACTACCTGTGCTCCTCAGCCTGCGTGCAGCAGACCGTGCTCCCGCGCTGACATCACACACAGCACAAAATGGAGGCCTGCAGAACAAGGCACCGCTTTAACCTCCCCCTGCCAGCACCTTCCTACTGCCCTTTCAACCCTCCGAAATCAAGCCTCTCTCTTTTCTCCCATCCTCATCTCTGTGCAAGTGAGAAGGAAACATTTTATTAAAGCACTTACTGTATTATGGTGCTGAGCCTCTGCTTTGCTGCCTTTTCCTTTTCCAGTGGAGCCAGCAACACTGCTGGAAGGAAGCAACCTGCTTCCTAGAAGGGAACCAAGCACAGAACAATACAGAAATAATCAAGAGGGTATCCCACAAGCTGTACACATAGCTGGTTTTACCCCAAAGTTTTCACAGATCTGTGGCTTGTCCACAGTGAAAGGAGTGTACCTATTCCCAAACTGACTAGTGTAACCTTCACCTGTTTTTCATTCCAGCTCAAAACATGAGGAAAGTGACTGCTTTCATTTCATTACAAAAACAAAATCATCAGCCATTGGATCCAGACAATCTGAATGTCTTATCCCCAAGGATACAAATTTGTGAAGCAGACTCTAACCTTTTGCTCTCACGGCCTTTCTTTCTTCTCCCCCTGACCCCTCCCTTGAGATTTCCACATCTCAAGGTATAAGGAATTTGTCTCTCATCACATATCAACACCATGGCAAAACCAGGGATTAAATACTTGCAAAATTCACAAATTAAAACCATTCTTTTGCTTTCTGTAATCAGCTAATATTCACCATACTCATTTCTCAAAAAGTGATTAAGATGCCTTTAATATAACAGCATTCTCAAACCATTCCACATTTATTCTTAAGTGATCCTCCATTCTATCAATTCTATGCTTAAAATTACTAAATATGGTAATTTCATAACCAGTACAATTTGTGGCAGTTTATGCATAGCTGCATCACAACATAAATCTGTATTATAACACTTTTCTTTAAATCAGAGGAAAATGGAAAGAGTTTGAATTAAAGCATTGATATTAGTGTGGAATGTGCTAAGGGGTAGAATATGCCTCTGATGGCCTATCTAACCACCATTCAGTCAGAAAGTGAAGAAAGCTAATGAGGGATTCCTGCAGTTAGATAGTAAGCTAAGATGCTTTCCCCAGGAACACTTTTTTTCCTTTTTTCTTTTACATATGTGTGATCACACCAGTATCTTCTAAGAAACAGATGAGATGCAACTACTTTCTCAGCATTTTTTCCAAGGTAGACTATCCCCTTTCCCAGTGTCATTATGTAATTTAAAACTGAGATTTAAAAACAAAACTGGTAAATCACTGCCAAATGCTGCTAAACTGTGGTTCTAAACAACATGAATTTACAATATGAGAGTTCTTCTCTATTTTGTATATGTCCCAGTTCTACTATGCTGAAATGTAAATATGATGTATGTTTGTTGTAGGAAGTGACTAATAGGCCAAGTAACTAAATAAAAATACATCTAACACAAATGGTAGTGTCTAAGTGTTAAGGAGAGTTATAGCTGAATTTTCATCCTGCCCTTGAGGCTAGGGGGAAAGTCACCTCTGCCTCATGTGACATGCTCTGGCACATGAGACATGTTGGTGCCTTAAAGCCAACTCAGAAAATATTTTGGCAATGGCAGTTCTCTATGTCATGATCTGGGAGCATAATGACCACAGACTGCTGACAAGTTTTTTCTTGTAATTTTGCTCTCTCAATCTGCAAAGTAAATTGGAGAAGCAAGAATGTTTACATCGGTTAGGAATTCTGGATTTATTCAGCATAGGATCTAGACTCACAGTGGGCTTGTCTTAGCTTTCTCCATTGAAAAAAAATCAGTTTGGTCTGATTTTACACAGTGCATTAACTGAGGCTGAATATTTACTGGATAACTCAATAAAGGGCTAAACTAAACCACCAGGATACTGGCCCTCTGTCCCCAGGGTTGTAAAACCAAAAAATTACATTGAACTTTACATTGCATTCTCTGTAATGATTATTCTCAGTGATGCATATTAATGATTTATATACTGTGAGACAATAAAGAGTCAGCAGACAGAGAAACTATCTGTGAAGAGCAGCAGAGGCCAGTGGAAAGCATCCCTGCCTCCAGCATCCACAACAAAAGAGGAACATCTCACAGAACAGAGGTCTCTGCAGAACGTCTGACAGTATCATATCTTCAATGCTGTTGCTAAGATACAATTTTAAGCAGGGATCTATCTGATGGCCACTCTTGATCTCATATATGACAGCTGTGGAGACTATCCTCAAAGTAAGTTGGCCCCAATTTCTGACCCTTGTAATCTTTACAAACAATCCTTTTTCACACAATTCCTATAAAGATTTCACGGTTCCTTCCAATCATCTCTCTTCCTTGCCGTACACATAACCCCTAGTATCCCTTACCACCTCAGCATGCTCCTATTCCAGTCTTCCAGCAATAAATGTAAAATGTTTTGCCTTTCACAGTTTCTAATAACTCCCCAAACTCAAAAGCTTAGTCTATTCAATCATACTTCCCCAGAATCTTACACAGCCTCATTCTCAGAAACAGACTGATTTAAACTTTCCCTACTTTTAGCTTAAGGCTGATGGTCAACAAGAAATGCTTCAATCCAAATCAGTTCATTTTAACAAAGAGAAACACAACTGCAAACAGGGTCTGAAATCAGGGCAGGTGATCCAGCTCCACAGCAGGAAATGCAATAGTTGTCCCTGCCAGGGGACTGAAGACAACTGTTAAGGACTATAATCATCTCTGCACTGTGAATGGATCCAAGCTGATTTTAATCAACTACATCAGCTTTAATCAACTATTAGACTAAGAGCCCAGCCTTGGCAAAAAATTCTCAGTGCTGGTTAGCTTCCTAATTACCCACCTTCCCAGAAGCTGCTGCTTTGTTCAGGAAGCAGTTCCTATAATCCTATATCCAAACTATGTAGTCTATATGGGGACTGGATTCAGAAATGCAACCATAGCTCTCCACAGAAAACACATATACACTTTAATTCTTTGCAATCTACTGTAACTCTTTTTGCACTATGTACAGCACTATTTATTCATACCACTGAAATATTCTTTCCCCATTAAACTTTGCATGGCAGCTTTTCTCCCCATTTTCCTGGGCTATCATCTACCTGTGCTTCTAAAATTTTAAGTATAGCACACAGAAGATTTGGTTCAACCTCTCATATGCTTCTAGAAGCATAAGTAGAGGGTTTTTTTCTATTTTTCTTCCTTTTTTACCTGGTGAGCTAGAAGTACTGGGTGTGCAGTCACTGTCATCCAGCCACATACTCTGAACCATTGAATCCTGTTTTGGAGGGCCCTTAAGTGAGCACGTCAGCTCCTGGAGAGGGCAAAGAAGACGTGTTTTAATAATGCACCTGGTAAAATCAGGGAGGGTAGCCTCTGTTTGTTAGAGATCATACACCCACCCTGTCATTCTCCTCTTCCTCAGATGTTTCATTTTCCCTCAATCCACTACAACAACTGCTTACACTGGATGATGAACGTGAGAGTGGCTGCATCACACAGTATCCTGAAGTCTGACTCCTGAGCATTCTGTGAAATGCAAGCATTCAACATCATCATGCTTAATGTTACACACAGGCTTAACTTTCTAAGGCATAGCTTTATTATGTAGCAGTCAGAAACAGTAAGAATATATTATTCATCCACAGCTAGTTTTTCCACCTAGGAACAGCATTCAGGTGAACTGGCATGCAAACCTTTATTTCCAGTTGCTACATCATTTAGGAGAAACACCAACTCTCTGTCTCCTTTTCGGATAACTGTATGAAAGGACAAGTCTGAACAAATTTTTAAGTCACAGACCTAAGTGTAATAAAGCAGAGTGACTCGACCCACCTGCATTTAAGTATTAAATACATCTAGACATTCGTTAAAATCAACAGATGCCTTATTTTGGAGATCAGAGATTTTAAGTGCCTAAATACAGTATGAAGAGGTGTTAAACTGAGTATAAAGGGCAGGTGAAACTCAGTCTAGGCCATCCTTTCCCAAAGCCACTCTCAGGCTATTGTGTTTTGTCTTAAGTGAAATTCCACGCAGAACAGAGGGACCATAAAAAGCATGCTTTTCATGTCATAGAGCTTATAAAGTGTTACTGCTGTTTTCTGTATAGGTGTAACAGGAGGAGGCAGGAAAGCAGACAGACATTAAACAGTATTACAGAACACTTAACTAATAAAGTTTAAGGAAGCAATGGGGACGTAGAAACACATTACTGAGATCGGCACTACTGCACGATGTCTCAGTGTCAAATTATGTAGGATTAAGTGCCAAGCTCTAACAGACATGTCAGAGCCTTTCTCCTGCTTACAGAGAGGAACACACCTAGGTCAGGATTCCCGTCCTGGTGATTTTCCATGTGCCCAGTTGCCAATAGACTGACTCCTGTAGGTCTGTCCCACTAAAATTTAGCTCCCAAAAGGCCATTCAAAGGGGACATTCAAAGCAAACTGCATTGGATCCCTTTACCACCACTCTATCAAATGGAACAGACATTGAGGTAGCCTGGTGCATGTTTCATATCTATCAAAGACCCTCAAGGTCAGCTCTTCCCAGCAGAGAATTTGGGATCCACTGCTTAGAGTCATTCAGGAATATAGCAGTCCATGAGGCTAACACATTTACATAGCAGAAGGTGCACTGTGCATGTAAGCCCCAAATTTATGGTGAAATACTCATTGTCTGCATAAGAGACCAGCTAGTGAGAGAGAGATGAAGTGCTTAAAAATGTTAAGGAACAAAAAAAAAAAAAAGGTAAGAGAGGCAAGAAATAAGACACCTTTAACATACTAAATGTATTTATTCCTTCAGAAACACTGCAAAATGTGGCCAGTCTTGACCTACAAGCAGTAATGAAACCTGAAGTCCGAGGCATATTACATGCCAGCATGCAACAGGGAGAACAGTAAAGACAGGGCCAATAAAGGCCAAAGATATTTCCTCAAGAGATTAGGAAATGTATTTTGGAGGAAATGAAGGCCAACATGCTTCTCCCTTAGCAGAGCAAATCAATAACATGAATCTAAGTGAAGTGGGGTCCAGATTTCCACAAAGTATCTCCTCTCAGCACCCTTCCTCAGCAGGTTTCTCCATCCTTGTTCTCTGCACTGTATTTCTTGACCTGTGTCAAGGCATTAGAGACAGAGGTGGAGTTGTGTTCTTCTGCTCTTGCCTTCTGCAGGCCAAACTATTCTCACTTATCTGAGGGGAGAGGAAGGGAAGAGAAGGGATCACACTCAAGGTGGCCTCCGTTCCCCATCATTAGTAGAGGTTGGTTCAGTGGCTGCTGATTTGGCAATGGGAAGGGCACAGAGCCAAAATGCTCCAACAGGAGCTATCTGTCCATCTCCCTCTCACAGAATTCCTGCTCCAGGAACTGCCAGTGGAGCGTTACTTGGTGCCACTCGGTCTCTCCACAGTCCTTGAGGTCCTCTAAGTACGTTCATGCTCCTCTTAGCCAGGACTCTGATTTCACCCCAAAAGTCTTGCCAGTGTCTTCAGTGAGGTACCCAATGACTGAGTAGCATCCGGTCCACTCCTGATTGGCTTGATGTCCCCACTCAGATGTGTCTGACGAGGGAAAACACACATACAAAAAACCCATGTACTTTTCCTAGGATATGGACATACACAGTACAGTGCTTGATTTTTCAGATGCAACCCAGAGAGTCGTCTGATCCTCAGGAGTTCTACTATTTGGTTACATAGGCTGAGTTCATTCTTTTGAGTCTGTCCCTTGGGAAGAAGGATTATTTGGAAGGCTACCTGGACAGTAAAGCAGAGAAACTAAGGACAATTGTCCCTGTATGTGGGAGAGAAGACACTGTTAGCTCAAGTGAACAAGGCAGTTTCATGGATTGCTGGCTGATCACTGCACAAATGTGTGTTAAACTCAGCATGTGAAGACAGAAAGTAAGAACTGATTTGCCTCTACTGTAAAATAATTAATCTATTATTTATGTGTTCCCTTTGCACTTATTTCCACGTTGGATTTAGTAGAACACAGGTAAAGAGGTTGATCATTCCAAGTTTTGAATCTGAAATGATCATGTAAGACCAGTAGCATCATGCTGAACATTTCTGAGGTAACAGAAATTTCTTGTGACTCTATGGAGAGAACCAGGAGTCGACTGATGACATACTACCAGGGATAGCCCATTCTGTTATCTAATAGGCACTACATAAATTATTCTAGCACAAGGCAGAACTCTTTTGCATTGGAAGTATGCCTACATTTTGATCCTGGTTTCACAGCTGATGAACAACAGGTAGGCTATTCCAGCAGAACACCAGTAAACTGTCTCCCATACATTTTACACTCCCAGTCTTTTCCTGCAATATTGTGCTAATACTGTCTTGCTAAAAATGGTGTGCTTTACATGGTGGAATTACATGTTCTTAACTCCTTGACCCCGATGTCATGCAAAAAATATGGCTGCACATGGGATAGTCCCTAACTCTGAGATCACAACTCTAACTCTGACTAATCACTAATTGTGCCAAACTGCATGCTACAATCCCACCTTGTAAATGAACTGTCCAGGAATGGGCTAAACCACCACAGAAATGAAAATACTTCTTTCTGGTGATCCTAAGTGGTTTTGAGTCCATGACTGGAAAAAGAATCCTGGAACAGAACTAGACAGACTGACAAATCATACAGGTCATGCCTAATGTGCATAAACAATATTCATGCAAGTATTGTTAGTAAAATCCCATGCTATGTTTGCTCTCTGAAAGCACGTGGATACCAACTTGAAACAGCCATTGCAGCTGGCTCACCTCCTCAGTTGATGGAGAATGGGGGTTGGGAAGTGGGGAAAGCAGAATTCTTGGTGATTATGCAAGGTAATCAGCTGTCTAATCAGAGCAAGAGCCCCTCACACATGCCTGTCAGGAACTTCTAGTTCACTAACAAGGCCTCAGGCAGGATGAGGAAGGGAAAGTGGAATGATGCAGTAATGGTGGAAGATGGGGATGCTGACCAATCAGCAGTTCTATGTCCTGCATTCCCTCTAGTCCTTAGCTGCCAGAGCTAGCACCTTAAATGGTCTGTATCTCCTAGATGGGCTCCCATCCTCCTCCACACCAAAATCTGGGCCCTCCAACCCAAAAACTAGTACACACACAAAAACATGACAGAACACTGCACCTTGGCTGTGACAAAATTCTGAGCAGAGTCTTACAGCACACAACTGGGTAGCTGAACTACTGTGGATAGTCACCAGCTTGTAATTCTTAGGGAGCACTGGGTGTAGTTGGAAGGGAGACCCTTCCTTTGTCAATTTTGGCACCTGAAGCAACTATAACCATAGATGCCTGGTTTTAGGGCACCTCCTGAAATTTTCTTAAGAGTATCCACAGTCCTGAGAAAGGGAAATGCCCTAATACGAAGTGCTTGCTACCTTTCTTGCACAGGTCTCATCCAAGTTTTCTTGAAAAAAATTAGGTGTGGTAATATGTTCCAGAAAGTCAGCTGCTACCTTTGATTTAGAGACAGGCTGTTCTGGAGTCTTGGAAATGTAAATGGGTGGTTTCCCTGAAGTGTTCTACGTAGGATCACATCCCAGTACAACACAGCTTAGCAGCAGCAAAGCTCCACTACCCGGAAATTGCATTCTTCCAGTTTTTGACAACCAGAAACTGGAGAAATAACTTGCAGACTACTGCATGAAGTTTTTTGCACATACCACTGGGTGTGGTATGGCATGCTTTAGCAATGAAACATAGGTGCAACACATGGGACCGTGCTGGAACCCTGCTGTAACACTTTGGGGAGACTGGAGACAGGTTAGTTCACGCTGGTTGGGAGCAGCGGCATGAATCCTGCTTAAAGGGGCAGAACTTGAGTACAACCCAACATCCCAACATACCCTTGTCCAAGCTTCTCCATGAAGCTCCAAAATCACTCCAGAGCAAACTATAGAGGAAACATACACACGAGTAAACATGGATAATTGGACAGCTAGGATTTTGTGTATCCTGTTGGATGCAAGCTCACGTTACAGTAATGATATAACCCAAATCGAATGGTCTAATCTTTCATCATGGTCTGTTTAAGGAAGCCAACTTCCTGACAGGCTCGGAATTACTGTGCCACAGCCAGACATCCAACTTTTGAGATGCTACAATGCCTGATGTGGACAATTTGAGTAAAGCCTCCAACAGGGCAAGACATGCACCGCACTTAAGCCAATACCAGAGACAGTGAGCATATTTCAAATACTAAAATTTATTTTCAACTCACTTGCTTTTCCTGCTGGGGAACTCTGGAGAGCTGGGACTGGATGATCCATCAGACCTCAGGTCAAAGAAAGTTCCTGGACTGTCCAACACCCTCTGTATCCTCTCTGTGGTGTCTCTGCTGGAGAAAAGAGAAACCAGCTATAACCCAGGGCCAGGGTTAACTCCCTTCTATTCTAACGCTCCCTTACAAGACACAGTACAAAGCTGTATCTCTTGTAAACACGTAAAAGGGAAGCAAACAGTTATGCTGAAAAGAGCAGACTCCTTAGATGTGACATGTGACATCTGGAAATGGCCAACTTAAGACTGCTTTTGAACTGATATAAAAGCCTGAATTAATTCAGTATTCACCTTAAATTTTTTAAGTTTTTCCTCTATCCTCCCCATTCCACTGTATTTAAGAAGCCATAAGATTTAATAGAGAGTAAAAATATGATGGTTACGAAAGTGTTACTGCTACTAGGACTTGCCAAGATGCCTCAGAAGAAAGTTGTCTGTGTGAGTAACTGAAATGAGAGGTACATTTAACAAAAGAAAGGAAAACTAAGGGATTCAGGTTTGGTTTTTTTTTAGGGCTTCGGTGATGGAGTTTATCACAAAGTTCTTCCTCTAGTCTCTTGGTCAGTTGACCCTACCTGTGCCCCTCACATCAGAGTTTCTGATACCCTTACTTATGCTAATACAATTGTTTGTGAGACTGGAAATTAACCTGACAAAAAGTAATTCTAAAATTAAAACAACCCTGAAACTCCTACACCACACTAACAAGCGGGATGGACTGGGACAGCTCTGTCAGCAAAGCCTGCATATCATTAGGTTACAGCTTCAGGGTGAAGTCACACATGACACTTTGAGCTCACTGTTCCCAGAAAGAGAGCATGATCCAGCCTCCTTCATTCTTGCTGAGTGAACTTTCTACCAGTCCCGGTACCCATCAGACTTCTCCACGAGCCAGTTCATGGCAGAACCTGGCAGACAATTAATCCAGTCAAAGAAAGTTGATACTTCTTCTATTTGATTAATGGGCTGAATCAGTTCCATGAAGACCCACTAGGGATCTGAGCAATCATCTCAAGGAATAGTCAGGATTTGGTAGATGAAAGGGACAGAGGGGAAGTATCACATCTGCTTTCAATAACAATGAACTGTTAGAGCGTTGCTAGTGAAACTGCATCTTCAAGAATGACCCAAAAAATCTTTCAGAAAATACAAGCCAAGGCTCCCTGTTCCTCACATCTAAGTTTTCAAGTAAGGAAAAGGAAAGCAAAATAAGCCAATTAGTTCATCAGGTCCCTCCAAGCAAAGAGCAGGGGAAAAAAATAGAGAATAAATCCAGAGTTTTTTCCTGTAGCAGGAAAGTTTTACAGATCCTTCAAAGGGATAGAAACGATTGTTGTACACAAAGTAATGGACTGAAGGACACAGTTGCCTCAGGTAAAAAAGTATTTAATGTAGTGAGGAGCTGTGGCTACTGTGATAGTTTAGACTATTACAGGACAGCTGTCTCTGAAGATTTAATTTTTCTCAAAAGAAGTTCTATTTTTATTCAGGTCACAGGCACCACATTAAGAAAGAAGGGAAAATGCAGTAATTTCCTTCTAAAATAACTAGCTTCCACATTAGATATTACTTTCCCCCTTTTGGACCCAGTCTTTAAGCTGTTTCGTGGAATTCGTGCAACTGGGAAAACTGCGTATTAGACGCAGAGCATTCATGTGACTTTTGAGACTCTGTATAATCTTAAAAAGGTGTCTCAGCTAGAGCTGAGAGAAATTAATAATTTAACTAAATAATCTCTTGTGACCAGTAGACAACTTCTGAATGGTTATAATTCTGTCAAATATGCCAAATCACTCCTTGAAGCAGTATATTATCCATTAATTATAACAATTTTTCAGACGATCTAACTTAAACACTAGTCATTTGAACTTAAAGCTGTTTTAAATAAATCCTTTAAGTTACCAGAAGTTTTGCCTATTTGAGTATTTTAACATGAAAACAAACAATCAAGCACCCCCTTCCCAAATACCAGGCTTTCATCTGACTCTCTTCTGCAAGTGGTGAGTGAAGAACAGGAAACTCAAGGGTCCTGGATCATACTTGCACAATATTTAACAGTGATCCTATAATGTTCCTCCACGCATTTCCTCCATTCTTCCTCAAATACTGACTCTCTCCATCTCCAAATGTCCTCTTTTAATTTTTGTCTGTTTCTGTTATTTGTCCATTTCTCCATCAGTCAATAATCAGTCCCTTTTCTTCCCATTCCAACCATTTCCATTTTAGTTCTCATTCCTGAGGGTTCCCCCTCTGCCTATATTTGCTTTTCTATGTTCCTTTTCTCATCTCCTCTTGGTTTTTTTACCCTCTTTGTCTCGACTCCCCACAGCTCATACCTCTTTTCCTCCTGTATGTTTTCAATGCCAATGGCACTACTCCGTCGCCCGTGGAAGCGGCTGGCTCGAGTACGTGACGGGCTCCTACCAGGCAAGGCAAAAGACTAGAAAAAAGGAAAGCATGACAGAAAGGACAGGAACAAGACAGGAAAAGCTGTGGAGAACTGAAAGCACAGGAGAAGAGTTTGCAACATGGATCCAGATCCTCTCCTTTACTCCAATACAAGAGCTCAGCTCCACCTGTGCAAGGAGTGCTTTCTGTCAGCGAGCAAGAGCAGCCAGGGCTTACAAAGGTGGTGTTGAGAAAGGGACAGAGATATAAAGAAACAAAGGCAGAACACAGCCAGTATACAGAGAAACAGGCTTGGGAAGGGAGGTATCCCCATATGATGAGAGGAGAGGCAGAACCAGAAAGGCAAAGAAAACAGAAGTTAAAGGAGCAAAGGAGGCAGCAAACCCAAGTCATTAGTACACTGTGACGTTGTTGTATTGACATAAAGAATGCATACAACCAAGTAAACTGTCACCAAGAAATCTTCACACTGAAGGGCACCTTCTTGGCTTACTCAGGGATTTTTTTTTTGTAGTTTGCCTGTATTGACATCACCATTGCAGAGACCACAACCAGCTGGACGCACTTTGGCCAAGGTAACCATATTTTCAACATCAGAAACATGGATCCTTTTCTGGAAAGATCTGTGATAGATTTTTAATTCATTGGTCACATATGTTTAGTATCCCTACCAAATAAGAAAGGCTTTGATAACAACTAGAAAAATTCATTCTTTTTCTCACCCCAAACTTTATTAATTCTGCTATTGGATCCCAACATGCAAATTCTATTTACAGCAAAACAGCACCTTGAATATCTTGTGCACCTGTTTATATTACAGAAAATAGTCTGATTGGTGAAATCGAAGAAAATGAAACTTAGTGTCCTTATATTCTCAGGTCTTGCCATGTGACAATACAGTACCATTCCAGCCAAACCACAGTGCATGCATTTTTTAACACATGGCACCGTACAGGATCTAATCCAGGATAGCAGAGATAGATGTCTGATGTAGAATCATGTTTGGCTTTCTTCTCCCAGTCTGCATCAATCTCAGCTCTAGTTTACACATGAACTGGGGCTAGAGATGGGCACAGACAAAACAGACTGCAACACATGCTGTCACCACTCGTGAAATGGGATGATACAACAAAAAGATTCACGGTGCGACAAGAGGACAAACTAATAGGGAAAGGAAATGTATGTGTGGTTACAAAGGTATGCCGGGTTCTCTTCTTACAGCCCACCCGAATACCTTACCGCAGCAATGGCCTTAGGGCCCTCGGCGACACTCTGGCTGAGGGCAAGGCCAGCTGTAGCTGGGCGGCTGGGCAGGGTGGCTGGCTGCTGCTTTCTCATGGATATCCCCATGGTATCCAGGCTCTGGCTGCGGCCTCTGATCACCCGCTGAACAGGAGGGAGGCAGGGAAACAGACAAACACAGATATACACATATAGACATGCACACGGTAGGGTAGCGTGAGAAGCACCACAGATTGGGTGGGAAGTTGTGACAGACCGACACCAGAACCACACAGATCCTAACTCCCAGAAGGCAGCACCGTAGAAACTGCCCTGTTTTGGTCCTAGCTGATTCATGGAGCTCTAGGAAGAGCTCCTCCTCAAGTATATTCTCTAGTTTCACTTCCCTTCTCCTGCTGCAATGAATAGAGGTGTCCTACCAGTATCCCAGCACACTGGATCAAACAGCATCACCTGGGGCAGTCCTATCCAGTACAGTCACACAAAATCAAACTCCTGTTCAAGGCTGTAAGCTTCAGTCTCATACGAACTTGAGTTTTGGTTTCAATGGGAAAGCAGCCATATCAAAATCTGGATCATTTGAAAAAGCTATTTTGTGACTTAACTCAGCCTTTTCCAGCCTTTTACAAATGTCATCTGTGTACATAACATGCAAATCACAGCATCTGTCAGAAGTCATAAAAGGACATTTTGGGAGAATTAGAGTAAGACATGGATGCATTAAAATTCATGGTTAGCAGCAAAGGCAGTTTGTATGTAAAAATACACCTCACCAAAGCATCCCAGACCTGACCAGAGCAATGCGTACAGCTACCAAACCTATTTGTAAACAGGTTAGTTTACAGACCTTAATAACTCTAATTGACCCAACATATAAAGCCATAAAGTCATCTGAAGAAATGCTATTTAAAATACATCCCTCTTTCCAGAGAGATAACTTATTAGATAAAAGAAGTGGCAAGGCACTTCCCACATAAGTGGGAAAGGGCAAGTATATAGAATAGGAAAGCAATAAAGATTCTCTCTGTGTAACCAGGTCAAAACTCAGTTTGCCCTTTCATACAAAACCTTTGCTTTCGCATATCAATCATCTTTATCACTTCTAAAAGGAAGTTCTATGACAATAAAAACCCCTTAACATGCCATTTACACCAAAAAAGGTAAATTAACTCTGGCTTTTAGAGGGTAAGTGAAGTCCTTTTCTAGACAGTACACTCAGAGACAAGTTAGAAACTCTTGCAGTGGCTCCTGCAATCCTTTCAGTTATAATGAAAATGAATTGAAAGACATATGCTGTAGGAACTGAAAGCCCCTTGCTCCTAGTTACTACAATTCCTCTTGCAAACACTGAATCCTTCTTCTGTAAGTCAGGGAATAAAACCACATCTGACACTTGACACCAGCACAAAGCATAAAGAGTTTGACTTCTGAGGGCCAGTATGGAATTTCAGACCACACCATAGGTTTGTAGAAAGGCTCACCTTGAAGTTCTCGAGGAAGCCCCCACTGCCATTCTCTATCTTGTCATCCTCCCCTACAGGTAATCCCATCATGCTGCGGCTGCGAAGCTGCAGCTCCTCAAAAAGGCTCTCCAAGAGGGCACTCCGTGTTCTTTCCTGCATCAACATTGGGAATGAGAACAGCTTTTATTGGAACCAGAGGCATTTTTTTCCTTTTTTCTCAATTCCTCACATCCTTCTTAAAAAAAAACCCCAAAAAACCAACAATGACAACAAGAAAACCCCATGAAAATTACTTTAAAAAGTACGAAGTGGTTTTAACTGCATAGCTACAGAATATATTGCAGTAACACCTAGCACTTTTAAACTCTTCCTAAAGCAAGTCATAAAGGGCACTTCTTAAAAGCTGATGAAACAGAGACATGTTTTTTCCTAGATCAGACAAGAGCAGAGTCTGGAACAGAATCTGGGGTACCTTGAACCAAAAATTAGTGACATCAGCATGCATCCGGTAGCATAATACTGAATTTCAGCTAATACAGAATTTCCTCCAGCAAAATATATGCATCCTTACTTTAGGATTAGATCTTTATATCAAAATGTACATGTTCATATTCTATCACACCTTCTAAAAAACATGAAAGAAATATCCCATAACTGAGTGTACAATCACATTCCATTTTCCTTTCTTAAGCAACACAAAATCAGAAGTCAGAAGTTTTACTTTATTTTCTTTATCTGATAATAACATATTTATTATCTATATATAATTGTAATATTTAATTGAAGCATCCAGGTAGCTGACCCACCTCTAATTTAGCAAATTTCTCAGCTCGATAGCAGCTGTACTCGGCGTTGATGAGCTTGACCAGTAGGAATTCACGAAACTCTGCACTCTACAAGACAAGATGAAGGCTAGACTAAAGTGGAGATGAAAACACTAGTAAAATATCACAGTATAAAAGCTCTGCTTACTACTCTTTGGACCCCCAAAGTGCTCTATCCAGACTGACAATACTGACTCAGAACAAAAGTGTGTGCACCATGTCCCCTGCCAACGGTACCAGAGAAACAAACCTTTTTAAATATGGCTGGATTTGGCAGAGGCGGTCCAAAGAAGGGGACATCATCTCGGGCTGTGACTGAAACCTGAAATAATATAAGGGGGGAAAAAATGAGTATCAGAACACAAGTGAGACCATCAAACTACTATGATCTGAATTGCTTCTAAATAATTTACCTATATAAAAGAGATGTAATACAGTGTCCTGTGCATTCCTCTGCTCCTCATTTATCTCCCAGAAACTCAGTCAGCTAGATGTGCACACAGTAAGAGCAATAAAGAATGCTGAACTGACTGCTTTTTAAAAAATTGTTTAAAATAATAACTAGTATAACCAGTATATTCAGGAACAAAAAAAAAATGTCCCTATTCAGCCTGCAAGATTAATCTCCACTAAAGAACCTTTGTCAGTGTGGTTGTACTGACCTATATTTTTTTACAGAGAATCCTTGGTGGAGATAAGCTGCACACTGAGGGGACTATCTCAGTGCCACTGCCTCTGTGAGTCACAGATGGTAAACGTGCAAATGCATTTTCCCAGTAAGAGATAGGTTTCATTCATTTTAGTTTTAGCACACTCCTACCTGACATACCAATGTCTAAAGAAGTAACAGTAATACAGTCCAGTTTTTTACACAGTCACTTGTTTCTTCACAGTACTTACCCATAATTATATGCAGCTATCCTACCAAATACATACAGCACTTCACAATATTTCACAGGGGTTTTTTGTCATGTTTGAGATGAAACAAGACCATTATTTGTCCTTTTATACATGAGGGAACAGTGTCATAACAACCACAACTGCCTCAAAACAACAACAAATAAATGTCACAGAGCCACTGAGAGGTGTGACTTTAATGAGCGGAAGAAGGAAACAGGCTCTTGATTTAATTCAGATTTTTCACATTTTAGGCCACCTCCCCTAATAACAAAGACTCCATCTCTCCCCTAATAGGTATCTACCAGTTAAAATCCTGCTTTGCGTCTTTAGTTTTCTGATTGCAAAAATTGATTCTGTGAAATAAATTCAATTAATATTCCAATTTAACAGTAGCAACTAAAGCTTAAGTAAATGGAACAAGGGATGGCAAAGAAGTCTTTCAAATGGCAGTCTTTTGTGTACTACAATGCTCTCTAGGCAGCATCAGTTAAAGCCCCTTTAGAAAAGCCTTTACAGAAAACTCTGCACTGGCTCTAGGGTGATTACTGGGATGACTTCTTCTTCATAGAATGAAGCAGCCCCATTACACTAACAAAAAAAATGGTACTGCAGAAAGGCAAAGATGAAAACAATGGCAGGAAGACACACAAAAAATAGCAAGCTTTCCTAGCTCTTTCCTTGTCATTCAAAGTCCAGTGAATTTTTGTGCGCTACAAAACAGAGAGCAAGAGGAGAACTGGAACTCCATGGCCTGGTCTTTGTCGGATTATACCCTTTTCTGACCCAGAGATGGGGCAACTGAGAGGCATTTTAAAAACTTTTATTCTATTTTCAGTCTCATGTGAAGGGTGAGACAATACAGATGTTATAATTCACACCATCACAATCAGAAGCCAAACTATTTCCAAATTACAATACATTATAAGCGTTTCTTGGCCTATCAGCTTTTGCCACACAATGCCATTAATGCCTTAAAGCCAATTATCTAAAATTACCCCTCGTGGGTCCTACAACAATGCACTTTTCACAGTTCTATTTCTCCAAATTATCTAGTCTTATTTGCAAGGTCATCATTTGAAACTTGTTTCTAGTTCCATTTCTCTCTCAACAACGTCTGTCCTCTTCCATGGCATTTCTAAGTCAGCATTTCTTATTTCGAAGTTTGCATAGAGATATATACTATGTGAGCCTTCTGTCAGGCTTTGAGAATTCTCTACAAATCCATTTCCCACATTGTCAACACAAGGCTTTCACTACAAACCAGCTGCCCAAAGCATAGGGAACAAGGGAAGGTGGTTGCTCCACCATCAACACCCTCTTGCTGGAAAAGGAGATGGGGATACTGTCCTAATTTTGATATTCTTGGTGTTCCTGTAGACCTCCAAGGCATAAGGACTCATCACCATATTAAAATCCCTACATAATACAACACATGCCACTTGGATTAAAATGCTTCTACAATGGAAAATCCATCACAAATCCAAGTTTCTTTATATTGTCTGCTCTCTCAGCATCACTGAAAGTTGAACATAAAGTTATACAGATATCGATACAGAGTCATGTCAGAGATAAAAGGAGCTGTGTCCAAAGGCTGCAAATAATTAATCTGGGCTCTAGCAGGGCTTCTTTCAGCTGTAAGGCGCTAATAGGTAACACTTCCCTGCCAGATGGGCATCAGTTCTGGAATCCCCAGAAGCAGGTGTAGCTGGCTTGGATTCCATAGTTAGGTCAACCAGCTGTATCTGACCTGCAGCCTCAGGCAGTGCAAGCTGCAAGCACTGTGCTGTGCAGCACGGGCAATGCAAACATGAATTTCACCTGACCTATACAATGTAAGCAAGACAACCCCCAAAGTGGGATCAATTGTGACTCCTGCTCTTTGATGTACGCAAAATTTTTTACCTGAATTCTTTCTGCTTCAATTCCAAAGCTTTAAGCTTTAGAAATTAATCAGCTACTTTGAAAAGCATACAACTTAACTCTGCTTTCAGGTGTAGATACTCAGGGAATCAGGATGACATCTGGCTGAACCTGCACCTCTCTCAAAGGCCCAAGAACCCGTTTCCACGTCAAGGATCAAAATCAGTAGAGGTTAATGTATTGATCCTGGTTACCTTGTAGAGAGTGTCCCCAGTGGTGCTATGAGTGAGCTGAACTACCACATAAGCATGTAGGAAATTAGAAGCAATCATATCAGGGACAAAAGGTGTGCTTTCATCCTGGAAAATGATGGCAACAATATC
Source organism: Chamaea fasciata (assembly GCF_029207755.1). Classification (NCBI taxonomy): domain Eukaryota; kingdom Metazoa; phylum Chordata; class Aves; order Passeriformes; family Sylviidae; genus Chamaea; species Chamaea fasciata. Next base: position 27,245,497 of record NW_027094087.1, read on the forward strand.
ATTCCCAATGTGACGCTTCCGCTGAAGCTGGAGAGGAAAGAAATAATGAAGAGAGAAGGCAAGTGAAAAAGAGCAGAACAGTATGATGGGAACTCAAACACCAGACTGCCTAACATCTCAAACCCATCTGTTCACCAGACCCCTCATCGCTACTTTTGCCATTACTCCTGCCAAAATTCCCAACATTATACGGTCAGTCATTCTCCCCTCTATGCAGTCCCTCTTCAAACAACCCTCCTCTCCCAGCCACACTGTTGTAATCCTTACTCCTCCTTCTGATACCTGCTGGGAATCTCCCTCTGTGAAGGGCAGCTTTGTGGAGACGTGAAACATGATCTCCTTCCCCCGGAAATTTGTATACACTGACTCAGTGCCTGTTTGACCTCTGGTAACATCCAAGCCTCCCCGGAACCTAAGCAAATCCACACCATAGATCAGGCAGTACAGAAATGAGAGAGCAGAGAGAAGACAGACAGTATCAGTAACAGTAGCACATCAGCACTATCGAAGGTAATTTTTAGGAAATCAGTGATAGTGAGGCACCAAATCTTCCCCAAATCAATGCACTGACTGAAGGCGCACCATGTTTGTGGTGGTGAACATATCAGCTTGCTAATAGCTATGAAGTTAAACCAGGGATCCTCAAAGTAGCTACCTTCTTTGGCATTCTTCTGAGAAACACACTCCATATGTTAGAATTACAGAAGGGATGGAATGCCTCACATAAAGAGCCTGAAATAACAGTGCCCCATACCACTGTGAAACAAACTTGTATTTGCACTGCCAAATAAAATTATTCTTTGCTGATACTGCAGGCCAGATTGAGATACTAGAAGGCCTTTAAATCAATATACCAGAAGAGACCTAAGCTCCAACTAGTTCCCAGACATGATGGCTGACAAAAGCAACCGGGGCTTCTTCACCTGCACTGGGATTCAGAAGACACAGCACTTCTCTGGAACCTGGGCTGTAACAGTCACAGCCCCTGAACAAATGATGTTCCCTAACTTTATCTGGCTTTCCAGCTGCACTGGGTACGCACCCACGGAAATCCTGCAGCTGAATCTTGTCACCAAGGAAATCCAGGAACTCCAGGAAACCCTGACTCTCTACTGTGTTACTGAAGACTTCTTCTTCAGTTGTCTACAGAAGGAAAGCAGAAGTAGTAAGAAGCACAAGGAGTACAAAGAACAGGCAGTAATTTCTACAGACAGTTCAACCAACAAATATCTCTGCTTGAATACATTTCTGATCTGGGCCCCCCCATGGTGCTGGGGCCTGGTGTCTCACCCCCAAGCTGTCATGAGGGTTAGAGTTTGGGTTCAGAGATCCACAAAGCCTATATTTCCAGAGACATTGCGGGTGGAAGAGGCAAGCCAAAGGAACCATGGCACTGCACAAACTGCTGCCTCCATGCCACTGCTTCTGGACAGTGCAGACCTTGCTATTAAACCCTTTAAGATAACTCACTCTTTGCAATTTTTCCCAAGTACCATGGGTCTAATGGGTCTTACCTGACCAGGTTTTTGGTAGATGACCCCAAATTTGAAGTTATTGCTTATGACGTGTTCATCAAACGCAACAATAAGCTGTGAGGCCTGAGGCAATGAAATCAGAAATTATCAACTGCATGTCATTAGCCAGATCTTGATGGAAAAGTGATATACAGACATATCAGAACACTGTACCTTGGGATAGAGGACAGGAAAGAAGCGTTCAACATTCACATCTTCACACAGTAGCTGTTGAGTGAGAGAGAGAGGGAAACAGAAGTGTGATTATCATGTGCCCTGGCTTGCTGCAGGCATGAGAGTGTAGGCACTGTTTATAATTATCTGACACGAGCCCCTTCAGGCAAAAATTCTGAGGTAAAATTAGAAGAGAAAGAAGAGAAAGCAAATGGAAGGGTAAAAGGGAACTATATGGCAGTTCTACTGGGGAATAGCAGAAAAAGAGGGAAATGGGAGGACAGAGGTGAAAATAACTTGAAGAGTAAGGCCTTAAGACAAACAGGCAAGCATGAATCTCACCTTTGCCATCTGAACAGCATTGGGAAACTCATTCAGACAGGAAATGGGAATTAGATCATGTTTGGTGCCAGTACGAGTCCTGACACAAAACAAAAAAGGTATTAGAGACATGGCTGAAGGGAGACACAAGCAACACTGGCTCTTTAAAGAATCACCGGAAAAAGCAAGGTATTCTTACTGCCTATCACCTGTTGTGGCAAGCAGAGGAAGACAAAACAGGAGCCCTTAGTGTCTTTTCTCCTTTGCACTCCTGTCTGCTTTGAAGAAATATTCTGCTTCCCCCCCACCACCATTTTCCTTCACAGAAATCTAAATGTCAAAATACAATTCACGGACACAGAATAATAAGGGATTCCAATGATCAGTGAGGGCTTGAAAGATTGTTAAAAAGTCTGTTAGAAACAGCCTAGGAAAGCAGATCTATGCAAAGTAAAGGCGGTAGAAACTGGTGTAGCATTGTTCCAGAAAGCTGACAGAGGAAAGCTGCCTTTCTCTTTACATGTGTATTTAAGGAGAGATATCTTTCTAGAAAGAAGAAATATTAGGCTGTCAAAAGCCTCTTCAAATCATTATAAACAACCCATTGAGCAAAAAGTACTGCATATAATAAAATATCTTAATAGAGGCATAACTACCTTTTTGTTCTTCTCTGGTCTCTTCCACATAGGAAGATAAACATTCCCTGACACAGCTCACAAACAGGCTCTCTATTCCCAGATTATTGCTGGCAGTCTGAAGCATTCTCTGCAGACACTGGAGGAAACCCACCAGTGATTTTCTTAATTCCTATGCAACCATTTTTTTCCCTCAGTCCTGGACAAATCCTTGTCAGCAGCAACTGTACACCACTTGGTTCCAGTAGCATTGCCTACTGGGAGTGCCCCCAGCCCATAGTGCAGTAAAAAGCTTCTCTGCAGGGGCCTCACACCTACACAAGATCCTTCTCTGTTCTCCTTGTAGTCCATTCAGCAGCTCTCTCTAGGTAATGCCTCTCTTCATAACACCCTCTAAGAGTTATGGCTTCATAGACTGCCCCAGGAATCTCAGGAATGTTCTAGATCACCTTCAAGGGAGCCTTATTCTCAAGTACACAGCCTGGGCTAGGCTGTCCTCCATTAGGGAATCCATATTCTCCTATAGAGTACTCACATGTCTCTAAGCAGACAGAATAAACAATAAACTTTCTATTTGAGGGAAGAACAGGTATTTTCCACACAGTTACTACCAAGATGCACCTGTAAGCGCCACACCATCTTCTTTAATGAAACTGCTGAGAGCAACCCAAGAGCAGAAGGCAAGAAAAAAAAAAGAGTCAAAGGTTTCTTTGCAGTTTCTTTTCTCACAAGAAGAAAGACACAAAATTCACACCCACATCTATGCAGAGGGAGCACCAGGTAAGACACAGCACAGTAGCATACATTTCAATAACAGGCACTGTTACCTCAGCAACAGGCGTAGATTTTCCTGTTTCTCTATCTGTTCATACTTCACAGAAAGTACTAGGTAGCCCAAGGACATGTCACTGGAGTAAAAGTTCTGGTGCTCCTGCAAACAGGAAACCAAAATGCATTATCCACAACACACTTCCTGGAGAAGTTTACCAGGTTGTTTGTTCTGTATACAATCTGTTACTCAAGATTAGCTAATTATTAATTTAACTAGCAGTAGCATGCTTCCAGATGTGTGTATGTTGTCTTCCAGCCCACTTGACCATCAGTGCATGAGCATACCAGCCAAAGTGCATCCAATCAGTTCAGTTCCTCCTCACCTGTCCAACATCAGAAGGGCTCCTGAGAAGGAATAGTATTAGAACATTCAGCAACACATTTTAAAGAAATTGAGTTTCTTGTCAATAAAATTGTATCTTTCATGGACTTTCCCTGTATCCATTCAGACTCTGCTTGACTAAGCAGTATCTTCCAAACACTCAACTGGATGCGGCTGTGGGAATTTTCTGTCTAAAGAGCAATGGCAGGATTAGGGTAAATGGCTGAACTCCAGGAGCGCTCCCATCTCAGGAAGGATACAGTCAGTAAGCAAAGAGGTTTTGCAGGTGAAGACTGGTCTCAGCAGTGCTACTAACACTGCCTGAGCTTTAGCGGAGTGTGCCTGGAACAGAGTCATGCAGTCAAACAATGAAAGATACTGCAAGCATTTTCAATCTCTATATGTAAGTGGCTGTGGCCATACATTTCTCCTGGGTTTACAGCCATGTTCCAGTGGCCTAGGTATAGTAATGTTTATTTTGTATATTGCTAAATCATATATATTGCTATATAATCTCTAACCTCAAAAGGTTAAAGCTTTTTGATGCAGGATGTGAATGGAAACCTGCAGCACAATGAAAATACTATTTAGGTGAAATCATGCAGAAATGCCTTGATCACTCCCATCATCCTAGTGGAAAAGCATCCTCAAGCATGACATGGAAGTAGGACAGCAAGTTGTATTCAGTTGTACAGTCAAAACCTGCACGATTTGGAATATGTTCTGTGAAAGGAATACTCCAGGTGCAATAAATTAGGGAAGAACCCAGTGGGAGCAAAGTGTAATTTGATAAAAAAATGGTTGCTAGTCTGTCAGTTCCTTCCTCAGTCTTTTGCCTAGAATATATAGAATATATATATATGCCTAGAAAGTCTGCCCTGGCTCTGATGGATTGCAACCTCTCCCAAAACACTGGTAAGATTGTCTTTTGCTGTCTAAATCTTTTGTATTAGTCATAGATCTGACTCACTGTCAGAAATAAAGATACATCTAGTGAAATACTCTGTGGACACAGCCAACTTGAAGTTAACAGACATAAACCAATCCTCTCTCTGAAACAAAAAATAGGAATAAATAAGACTACAGTCACTACCCTAAACCAAAACGTGAAGATGTAACTATCTAACTTTTTTAAGTACTAAAGATGTCATTGTCCTCACCTCCTCTTTGAGACAGAAAACACTCAACACTGAGAACTGCCGTGATAGATTTATGGGCAAAAGGTTCCATTGCTGATCAAAAAAAGGAGTCTGAGAAAGGTAAAGTCTAAAAGCAGCAAGAGGCAAACAGAATAATATGGCCTCTAGCTGCAGTGTTCAAATCACAGAAGTCCAGCGTGATCTGGTCAGTGAGAGCACATGGGAAAAGAAGCTGAAATCAAAGGAAGCCACAAAGGACAGTTTATTTCTCCTGATCATGACTTTCAGGATACTAATGGATTTTTGGGACGTGAACAAGAATCAGGTGTGGTAAGTGACTGTGTCCAAGGGCAGAAAGAGCAGCTGAGGAACAGACAGATTCAAGAAGACCTTGTTCCATGGTCAGCTGAAGTCTAGAATCAAAATCCTTAAACCAAAGAAGTCAAATGTCAGGCTGCATGCCCAAGACAGGCTATTAAGGAAAAAGATGGCATAATGCCAACAAAAATGGGAACTAGAAGGCAAAGCAAAAGAAGAGGAGCCAAAGCCTGAGGTTAGCTGCAGCTAAAAGTAACACTGAGTTGCAAAGACCAGAAATTAAGATGCCTTTTGATGAGACTTTTAAGCCAGACCTCAGCAGATCCGATACAGGGGGATCTCAATTGCTTTGAAGACTGGGCTATCAACTCTGCAGCTGACATAGCTAGGCAAAGCTGCACAAATGGGTGCAATCCTCACAGGGGAATGGGTACCAGGATTAGTGGAGGTCTTACAATAACTGAAGTTTTGTCAAAGCCACTCTGGCACTCTGGCTATGTAGCTTGATCCTGAAAGTAAGCCTGGGGTCTAAACTGAAATCTGATCAATTGTATGTACAAATAAACCTGTAGTTTACTCCTTATGATCTTCTTTCTCTGTAAAAACATATAAGCAACTTAAGTCAGACTCATATTCCTTCAATGGACAGCAGCCTATATTGTTAGCTGTCCTGAAGTTAGAGATGAACCATCAAAAGACTTTACAGTTGATACTGAAGATTGCAAGTCAGTGATGACAAGATACCCTGGAGCTGAGATGACCTATGTATTAAGTACAAATTGTTCAGCCACAGAAACAGTTTCTGTTACATTTAATATAGTCTGAAAGGTAGTTCTGGATTTCGAATAGATCTCTGTAAAAACAATTAAGTATCTTTCATGGGCCAAGGGAAAAGACTAACAGAACACACAAGGAATGCTGACAGTTTGTCTAGGAAGTTATAAAGCTACTAAGACATCTGCCATCTGCAGCAACCTTAACCAGCACAAAGAAAGGTCAGCATAAAAGAGAAATACATGTTCACATATGAATGCATAGCAAGAAAGCTTCTCCCTCAGCACTGAGAGCTTCAAGTGCTTGGACCCTAAGTTTATTTGACTGGCATTATTATTACAATGTACACCTTTATTAAATCCTTCCTGGCTTCAGGCTAGTTCTCTTTATTACCGCCTTGAAAAACAACACAGACATTGAATAATTCCCACAGTATAAGATGTAAGGTTTTACAGCCTTCTTCCTAAAGGCTAAATAAATCTTACTGTGTAATCATCATATAAAATACAGATCATGAGGCAAGGAAAAGGAACTGAGCTATGTCTTGAACGTTCTAGCACTTTTATTGGTGGTTGTTTTATAGGGTGTGCTGTAAAATGTTCTTTTAAAATTATCACAGAATTGTTCGAGTTTGAGCAATCCACATACACATATCCACAACATAGACATTCATTTAAGTTTGTAGTACCACAAAATACTTTGATCACCCCTCTTGCTTAAAGGATAGCCCCTAAACCACTATCTATGCATCTCCCACCATGTGATGCTTTCAGACTCTTCTTCAGCTAAGAACTGTTTGCCATTATTCAAAGCATGAAAGAGACCTTTCCTGACATTGCTGAAATAACCTTCCCATGTAACCAACAAGAAAAAGACCCAAAAGAGACAGCACCAAAATCACTGGTATCACTAACTTTGTACTGAAGAAATACTCTTCTAGTGGAAAAGCTCTGAGCTCTCTCTTTAACTAAGCTTTTAAACCATGGGGAAAGCTTTCTAGCCAACGGTAGAGTTCCTTGTGACAAGAGTCCTGCTCCCCTTGTTCTTTTCTGACAGTGGCTTGCTCAAAACCTTGCATGTTTAATTGAACATGGACACACATTCATGTCAGTTAAGGCAAAGAATAAAACACTGGACACCAGAAAAAGAAGAATATAGGAGAGAGTTTTTCCATAGTACTGAGGCACAGATAGTTGGGCACTTTGAAAATACAAAGCTCCATGACAGAAGTGCTGGATCTCACTTGGAAGGAACAATGATGATATGGCCTTGCTTGGGCAAGAGTATGGACAAGATACGTCCCAGAGGTCCCTTCCAACCTCAACTGTTTTGTGATAGCTCAGCAGCGAATCCTACAATTGGACTGAGACAATCATATCCAGATTTGCCTCTTGTCCTATCTGGCTCTGGAAGCCTTCAAGCACAACCCTAAATTTACCATGACAGAAAAATAATTGCAGTTGGCATACTGAAAGCTTCCAGAAGGTTACATGATAAATGTCCATTAACAGATTGCACAGCAGATCTGTTAGTCTTGAGGGGAAGCCCCCAGGAAGGCTTCCTTTTTTTCCTAATTATTTATAAATCATATTAATATAATTTTCCAGTGTTGTGGAACAAGATTTGCAACAGAAGATCACTCTGACAAGCGCAACTGCTGCAGAACAGGTCCCCAGCACTGTGCAAAGCACCACATGTTCCTGGTTTTGAACTTATTCAACAATCAGTGTGGGAGATCACGGAATAAGATGCAGTGTGAGCATACTTGTTAGGCTTCCTCATCTCCTTATACCATGAACCAAATCTCAGAAAATATCACGGTTTTTTCTCACTTGTTTTTTTTGGCTAATACCATCCTGAGATTCAGCCTGGTAATCCGACAATTCCCTAAACAGGCCCACCCAGATGGACCTTAATGGCAGGCCAGCAAACATTCACTTTGTAAGGCCTAGCTCTGTTTCCCTATATGACAAACTGAATTTTTTAAATTCATGGAACATTAGCACCAAACTTACTTAAATCAAAAACTACAAAACACATAGTCTGGTTTCATCATATACATTCTGTAACAATCACTTAAGGAAATGGACTGTTCTGCTTCCTACTGAGGAGCTTGCACTGTCAGTACTCAAGTCCCCTCCAAAAATAGTGCCATTTCCACTTCCAATACTATTACACTTTTGTCCATTTGTTCTCCCAAGGTTGGTATCTGTATAGGAGCCTCAAAAGACCTTAACTAAATAAAAGCATTGCCTGTGCAAATCTTTCTATTTATGCACAGGATGATGCACATTTCACAAGGGGACACGACCAATTAAAAACACTACAGACCATATCACAGTATGGTCTCATTTACATCAGTTCAAGGCATCACAAGGAACTGAAATGCAGCAGTAGTGCAGACATTTTTAAGTTCACCAGAAAAACCCTGAGAAACATTTCAGCCTTGTGGCTGGGTGGGCAAAGAAGGTCACCCTTACCTTTCCCAGAAAATGTTTGCGGTACAGCTTGGCTGTAGGGTCACTTTCCAGTTTCACTTTACCACTCCAGGAAAAGGGTACATCAGACAGAGTTGGACTCAAGCTGGAGAGGTTGTGGCTGGTCCCTTCAATCCAGTAACCCCCAAACTGGGGTAGGATAATGAGAGGATATGGCCACCCCTTCTGTAATACCTATGCAGAAGGACAGAGAGCATTAAAGCTGACGGGACTGTAAGCTGGAAGGCGAATAACCTAAGAAGTGAATGAAGTCCAAGGACAGAGAAAGAAGAGAGCAGTACTAGCTCACCTCATGGATGCTGGGATAAGGAATATACTCCTCTTCCGTCTGAAATCAGAACAGGCCATTAGCAAAAACATGTGATATCTTTTAAAGTATTAAGCTCTCATGACTGTGCAAGCTGTGCCCTCAGCTTCTATTCTGCCCTAGGTCATCCTTAGAGTTTTAATTCAGGACTTAAGTTTAGACACCATTTCCAAGGTCTCAGCATTACAATAAAGGACTTTGAGAACAATAAACTTAGGAGTCAGATTCTACCCACTCTCCTCCTTCAAACTACAGGGAATATAGGCATGCAAAATGAGGAAGTAGCCAAACTACAGGCAAACTTAATGTGGTTAGGAGTGGCAGCCTCTCCCCTTCTACACACTGTTAGACAGCAGCTGTCCTGCTGAAAGGGATGACAGAAGGAATGGTAGAAAAAGTGCTGTTATTTACAGTGAGATTGAGGCTATGTCATCTCCAAGGCTGATCTGTGGTATGCAACTGAGCAATGCCGAGGTGTGACTCAGAGAACAGAAGCAGTATCTGAGCCAATTTTTTCCAGCTGGATGCCCTCTCCATCACCACAAAGAGCACTGACTATCTCTGACAGGGTAAAGCTATGTCAGTTCTCAATAAGGCTTTTTTTACAGGTCATCCCAAGATAAAAGTCAAGGTCAAGTTTCATTTTAAGGTTAGTAGGCCTGAGCTGAGACTGAAGAAACAGAGCTTAATCCTCAACTTGAGGATTTGAAGATAGGAATCTGTTCTTATTGCCTTAATATTGGACAAAACAGACCAACTTTCTAGTAGCATCTCTATGAGTCATCAAGCAGACTACTGAAATAAATGCTATGTGGTTTCATAAATATTATTACAGCTCTTAAATTGAATAAATTTAAGAAATTACTTAGTCAAAACTAACACTTCTAATAATAATAATAAACTCTTATTGGAGCCACGTAAATTAGAAAAAGGGAAATGTTAATTCTATCTCAGCTACATAGTTTCACCCTCTTGTGCAGCAACTAGGAAAAACAAAGAAAAGAAAAAAAGCAAGTGTGTAAGTGTTCTTGGGATATTTGCAGGCTCCCTGTTCATTCCAGTATGAAAGTACACTGCAAGCCAGGTCAGTAATTATCTGCCATTCTCAGCAATTTAGGTGGCAACAACAACTTGGCCTGACCTTGAGAGGAGCTGGAAGGGAACATCTTTGTTCATCCAGACGACTCCCCTGGAAACATAAAGTCACAAACAGTGAATCCTGTATTTTAGCATGTCAGTTTCACTTACCCTCTGCGTCCTTCTCCATATCCTCAATATGCATATTTTGTCCCTCTATAAAATCTTCCATTTTAAGCAAGATTGGAAGATTGGAATAAAAAGAAAAAATGAAGCTAGAACTTGGCCAGTCCCTAATCTTGCATTAAAACTGAAAAGCTACCCCCAAGCTTACACCTCTTAAAAAAGCAGACAACTGGCAGATATTAAGAACAATCTTCCCAACTGATTCTCTTATTCGATTCTCTAATCTCTTCTAGCTACGTTCCTTCCTATCCTAAGCAATAAAAAGAATGACTACGAGGTGGGTTGGAATAAGAGAGCAAAAGGCTACTGGCTGCCTAGTTTATTCCTGAATCAGGAACTAGCATCCAGACTTGAATCTTCTCCTTAAGGCTATTCCATCCTTTGCCTTCTCACTACGGCAAAGTAGCTCATTTCCACCACACCTCTGCAACAGAAGCACACAAGAATAGGACAACTTTTGTGAGAAGAGCTCCAACACAGACTGAGCAGAGGCCCAGACCAGAAGATATGAGGGTCAACAGGCCATAGCCCAAGTGAGCATCACAAACAGAAGAGTAAGCAGAATTTGCATCATCAGATAGGAAGGCGAGGACCAGGATTTAAAATGTAGGTTTCTCTTACAGGCAGTACATGAGTATTCAACTACTGTCACCTAAATGTTGTAACTCTCGTACTGGAACATGATGCTGAGACTACATTTTTATACACCATCAGTGAGTGACTGCTTAATGGCACAGCTAATCAGGGATTCCAGACAGGATAAGCAGCTCTTGACTTTGTTGTGAAAATAAGCAGGATTGGATTTATAATAGCCATGCCTATGTACATATTCTACAGTGGAAATAGCTTGTCAACTAGATTCTGGTAGAAATAAATAAATCTCAGAGGAGGTCTACAGTGGAGATTCAGGAGGCTCAGGAACAAAAGTTTTGGACAATGCTCCAGCTGTACAGGGTGCAAAAACTGCACGCATAGTACCACTAACACTGACCACTGAGGATTCATAATCAGGACGCTCTTTGCAGGACCAACAAAAAAAAAAAAAAATAAAGAAAGAAAGAAAAAAGAAAAACCAACACATCCACTTCACATAAAACAAGGTTTTAGGAAAATGAGAAAGTTTATAGAAAGAACCTAAGAAGGAGCCATAAAAAACCCTAAACCTTCATGAAATCATGAGGAGCCAGACCCTGAGTACACAACAAATGGTTAACACCTTTAAAAAAATTTTAGAAACATCAGAAGTAAACCAGTATGGCCACACTCCAGGGTAAGGGGACTAGTAGTAGATGCATGAGGTCATTCTTCAGAAGTCTGAGGTTGAGTTCAATCACAAAAAGTAGTAGTAACAACAAATTTTAATTAAACACAGTATAGCAAGTGAGGAACAATGAGCAGGTAACAAAAGACCAAATTATATTCCTTAGCTCTACTAGGAGAAAGAAGCTTCACATGTTATCTACAGAGTGACATAAGATCACACTAGAAAAGCTGAGCTTCAAGACAGCTACACAACCCCCCCAAAAAATTGTTTTCCTTTCGTATTTTCAACAATGAAGACTAAACAAATACCATCATGGAAAGATTCTTCACAGGAAAGCTTTAGAATATGTTTTGAACTATCATGTCAGTACACAGCATTGACAAAATGAACAACCAATTATCAGGACATGGTGAGTTGTGAAATGAAGATGGAACACAGGTTGATAAGTGATCTTTATCCTTTGCAGAGGTAGTTAGTAACCATTTTGCATTTAGGGAAGTTGTAAAGTTGAAAAAGTTGAGTTCATGGAATGTAAGTGCTAAATAGTGTTTTGGTGACGTGGTCTTGAGTTTCAGTTGTCAACCTACTAAGCTGAGGTTCACAAGGGAAGACCTGGTTTTGAAACAGAGATTTGGAAAAGAGACAGAAAGTCCTGTCACTATCAGAAAGTCCTGCGCACTGTCAAAATAGGACTGAGGCAGGAGGGACACATAGGTACAAAGCAGCCACAGCCCTCCACAACAAACTGTGGGAAGTACTGGGACAAAAATGGAGATTGGGAAACTGCAATCTTCTAATATTTCTCTCTCCTTCCCTCCTGCATTTTGGCAGATCTGATAAATGCAAGAATTTTTCAGTTTCAAAGGAGGTCCTGGTAGGAGACCAGTATCTCAGCAAGGCCTGAGGGAAAACTTTCTGGGCTGCTGTAAAAGAGCTCTGTATCAGAGCCTCTACAACCTCTCCTCTACAGTGAAGCTTAAGATAAGAATAATGCAACCCTGGGCTGTACAGTCCAAAGTTTTATTTTAAAGGGCAACCAGGACCACAGGAAACTTACAGCATAAGCTGCTGAAGCATGAAAGCATGGGCAGAACAACTGCTTGATATTCACTGTCATTCCCCAAAAGGGAGAAGAACAAACTGCAGCAGTCAGAGCCACCTCTTGAGACATCCTTCTGGTTAGATCTGGTTTGGCCTGCAGCACTGCCAGTTTCCCTTGGTAGCTTACTGGATTCAGCCTGGGAATCTCATATTCCCAAGGTCTTGTACAGGGGAAACACCTGGCCTGAGCAGGATGAAAGAATGAATGCCAGAGAAGAAGGGGTCCACACCCAGAGTCAGGGTCCAACATGGCATAACAATGCTATGATAATACACATATTTTATGGGGAAAGAGCAGTGCCTGAAGGGCATTTGTTCAAAACAGATAACTTGGATGCAAAAGGGGATACAGTAAAAAAAAACAAACATGCAAGTAGTTGTGAGAAAATAAGACTGAAAGATATGCAGAAACTGTAGGAATGTAGAACAGAGGGAGTGAACAAAAGCAGTCAAGAGAAGAGGGACTGGCTATGTAAACAAAGGAAGACCTGAAAAATCTGAGCTTATTGGATTAAATAAAATTTCCCTGTTTTTCAATCGCCTGCACTGCAAAGCAATCTAGGAAGAACATATTACTAAGTGTATTTAACAGAGTATATACTGTGACTCCACTAGATCTGAAAGCACAGAACAAGGTGGCCAGTCTTTATAAACATAAAAAAATCTTTATTTCCAATAAATGGTTAATAAAATTGAAGAGAGAAAAAAAAAAAAAGGGAAAGATAAAGGTAATCTTCTTTCCCAGATCTTGGGATTAGTTTCAGTGTAAAAAGAGAGTACAACTTTACCTGTTAATTCATCTCACAGAATGTGAAATGGCTATCCTAATTTTCAGTCCAACAATTATACTCCAATCCAATTGTTGAAGTACTCAAAAATCAGTTCTATCCTGAGGCTTTTTTGTTGTTAGTTTACAGGAGAAATGTCCAAGTCTCCTGCTTTGGTTTTCACTCACTTTGATTGCTAATGAAAATCCTAGATTTCGTTTTTCAAGAACGTTCAACAAATCTAAAGGATAGTCACGGTCAAATGGAAAGAAAGGGAAAGCAAAAACAAACATTAGAGAATAAAGAATTAGTAAAAATCCAAACAAAGACCACTAAAAGTATTAGAAAAAAAAATTCTGTTTTTCTTTTGGAAAACACTACATTCTCAAAAAATCTCAAAAACTACTTAAACAGCAGTTATTTATTCTCCTAGTGCATGTCAGGTGACAAAACAAGCTTAACTAGAAAAAAATGCTATAAAGTCTTAATAATGGGCAGCTAAGAAAACATCATAGATGCAAAATTATGCAGTCTACATGCCCTGGAAATTCCCATCAGCTCCCTGTTATCTCTCTAACCAAAGAGGTGCAAATCCAGTCAGGCTTTCCAAATGGTAAACCGGGAGCAGAGAACCACTGACAATCATAAGCACCAGTCTTCCACTGAGGGACACCTGTAGTGACTCTTCCTTATCCATATTTCAAAAGGCCTGGGAAGCATTGTCACAACCTTTGAGCATGTGCTTGAACTGAAGCAGCACTGCATGCTCAAGTTCACTTTCCTGCACAGAGGTAAATGACCTAGGCACACTTACAGAGCTTGCTACTCTAAAGCACTGAGAACACACCCCAAACATAGTTTGGATGTCAGTACCGTGGTTGCAAGGTCTGTGTCTATCTGCACACGAATACATGGCAGGTACACCTTCAGCCCCTCCCTCCCATGCTCCCCTCTAGTCTGCCAAAAAGTACTTTAGACTCATAACTCTAAACTCAGGATTTTGCAGCTACCTTCCACCTCCTCACCTTTGTAGTCTCACTGAAGTCTGGCATTTCCCTCATATTCAAAATCTGATAATCAAAATTCCAGAAAATAAGTTAATTTGTTTTGGTAACTTTAATTCCTGCACATAATGAAAGGAAGGAGCTATGTGCTATGCTATATGTTATGTTAAGTCAAGGTTAACCACAGCACCTAAAAGAAGGTGCACCACTCAGGGAAAATATTGGTAACCTGCAAGGATGCTCTGAGAACACAAAATCTGAAAACATAATCTATCTTCATTGTTAGATATTTGACACATATAACATATTACTATTTCTTTATTGACACGGTAAAAGGGGGAAAAACCCAACTCTGCCCTATTTTAGCCCTGTAACATAATATATGCAGCTAAATGCATGTATTTCTGGGTCAGAATTAAGCCAGACTCCTTCCTTCTCACACAAGTTAAAGACAGGACCTACAGTAGTTATTTATTAAACTGTCTGACCTTGCTAAATGCAGTTAGGTTAACATCCCATTAATCACCTGTCATTACACCTGCTAAGAGCAGAACAGAGTTTCCTGAAGAAGATGCCAGAGATAACTTATTGCAACTTTGATTTTCTCTAAGAATCACACTTCTGCAAAGAACAGACAGAATTATAATAACCTGTGTCTATTGCTTCCATCATGCTGACTGGAAAAATGAACACAGAAAAATGCTTTTGAAATCCCATTGAAGAGTAAGAGACTGACCCTAGAAGATGCAAAAATTCTGCAAGCCCGAATTAAAGGATATTGTGAGTGAAGCAATAGGACAAATAGAAGCTGATTATTTGTTTGCTACAAAAAATTAAGAGATCCCAAAGTTTGACAGAATTATTTCTCCTTACCTGCATTTTTTCAATCATTTCAAACAAGTCCACAGTCTGTGAAAAGGAAAAGACAACAGAGAAAAATAATTTGACATTTGCAGAAGCTAACGTTATCTTCTGTGGTGACCCCGATATTGAAGGAGCCAACAGCTCCTTTCATATTTTGGCAAGAAACTACTTGCTTGCTGAAGACATGATGGAATTGTTCTTCCTTGATCAGCAGCATGGACAAAACAACTGGCCAAATTGTCTTCTCCTTGTGTTGCAAAAGCTTGCCCTGAAACCTGGTCAATCAGGTATCAGGAACTTCTCTCTTTCAATGGGTGAGATTGACTTGAGATAGTATGGCATAAGAACTGGTCAAATTAGCAAGTTTAGGATTCTCACAGAAGGAGGCAACTGTAGCTGTAAGACACACATGCGCACAAGCTTGATTTCAGTCAATTCTTCTGCACACATAACTCAAAGCATACACCAACCCTGAGCCAAACATGGACTGCTTTTACCTTGTTGGGGACAGCCGGAGTGAGGACACATGGAAAGCCTTCAGTGGGAGAGTTTATAACATCACTAAAACCCTGCACCACCTCCTCAGACCTCCTGCAACAGACAGAGTCAGAAAAAAAAAAAAAAGTTAACTCTTAAGATAATTCAAGATGTCAGTGCTTGCCTGCAGCGCCTCCTTTGCCTTCTGCTTATTACTCCTCTCCCCAGGCCATTTCTTGCCTATAAGGAAGCTGTCATTCCCTGTAAGAATCCCTGAGGTGGCTGAACTTAGCACTTGCCACTTGCAAACATCCTGAATGTAACAGCAAAAATTTTTTGGCTTCTGACTGCTCTGCCTCTGCTCACATAAAATATTTTCCTCACAACTGTCATGGAAGTGCTGAATGATTTTTCTTTGCCAAGTTCCTCTTCCATCATGGATTTGGAGCAGAATTAAGACACGTCTCATGAGAAGCTTTGTAATCAGATCCCAAAACAGAACTGTATTAAAAAGGATGAAAGTAGTTCTGAACTATCACTGAAATCAGCACCAAAAGAACAGCCCCAGCTGCCACAGCCTGGGTACTAATCTCAAAGACAGAAGCATAACAGAGATGGCACTAGAACAGAACTGATAACACCCTGCAGAGATGCAGGCACAGTTTTATGTTACCACTGCTAGTACAGCCAGCATGGAGATTAGGTGAGCTTTTGTCTGCACATCTGCTATGGAAAATACATTATTACTATGGTCCCTGCTAGAGCAGCAGTGTGTACAAACAGCGGCAGGAATTTATTTGATTTCATAGATGAGAAAATAAAAAGCAACACAAGCACTACACTGTAGTTTAGAAGACATATTTAGCACTGCCCATGGCACTACAGACAGTCTCACTGCCAGCAGCACCTCTCCTACTGTTACTTTAGAAACATTCCACACCTCTCACAGTTTTTACTAGCAGTCACAGCTGGGGTTAAGTCATGGTGAAGGCCACATAGGTGGGGCTGGGAACAAAGCACAGGTTTACAGGAAACAGGACTCGTCCACTTTGTAATGAAATCATGAACATGACTGTTGGGTGGTCATAGAACCACAGAAGGGTTTGGGTTGGAAGCGACCTTAAAGATCATCTAGTCCCAATCCCTCTGCTAGATGTCACCTACTACATCAGATTGCTCGGGGCCCCATCCAACCTGGCCTTGAACACTTCCAGGGATGGGCCACCCACAGCTTCTCTGGGCAGCCTGTGCCACTGCCTCACTATCCTCTGAGTAAAGAATTTCTTCCTAACACGTAATATAAATCTCTTCTCTTTTAAAACCATTCCCCATCGTCCTGTCACTACCTGCCCTGTAAAAAGTAACCCTCCCTCTTTAATAAGCCCTTTCTAAGTACTAGAAGGCTTCAATAAGGTCTCCCCTGGTCATTCTTTTCTCCATGCTGAACAATCCCAGCTCTCTCAGCCTGTTTTTGTAGGAGAGGAGCTCCAGCCCTCAGAACATCTTTGTGGCCTCCTCTAGACCTACTCTAGCTGTTTAGCGTCACATCTCTCTTGTGCTGGGGACCCCAGAGCTGGATGCAGTATTCCACGTGTGGTCTCACAAGAGCAGAGCAGAGAGGGAAAATCAACTCTCTCAACCTGCTGGACACTCCTCTTGTGATGCAGCCCAGGGTATGTTGGGCTTACCAGGCTGTAAGTGCACACTGCAGGCTCATGTCCAGCTTCTCCTCTACCAGAACCCCCAGGTCCTTCTCCACAGGGCTGCTCTCAACGAGCTCATCTCCCAGTCTGTGTCCATGTCTGGGATTGCCCCGAACCAGGTGCAGCACATTGCTTTTGGACTTGTTGAACTTCACCAGATTCTCATGGGACCACCACTCGTCAAGCTCATCCAGGTCTCTCTGCATGGTCCCTTCTTCTGTTGTGTCATCTCCACCCCTCAGCTCTGTGTCTTCAGCAAACCTGCTGAGAGTGCACTCAGTCCCACTGTCTATGTAATTGATAAAGATATTAAAGATCACACAACAGTCCCAAGACAGAGCCAGAGAGACACCACTTGTCACTGGCCATACAACCGTCATACAGTGCATATAATTATCCTAAAAGGCAATCAAGAATTGCTGTCCTGTAGCTTTTAGATGTGTGACTGCTGCTGCTTCCATGCTAAGAGAGTGGTCACACAGACCTCTGCCTTGAAAGCAGCGGCTACATTCCCTCTTGCATGGAGGTACAACATACTTCTGTAATCTTGAAACTACTCTATCACAAGCTCCAAGAATCATAATGCTCACCAGTTCTCTGACCATTCACAATTCACTTTAGTGGCCCAATGGCATCATGTAACTTGCACATAGGTTCATCTACACAAAGTAACACAATGCTTCCATCCCACAATTTTCTCCTGAAATTCAAATGAGGGAGATTTGTATAAAGCATCTAGAAATTAATGCCATAAAATTTCTGGGAGGAAAGACATAGGAGTTAGTCTTGAAAACCTCAAATAAATATTGAAATAGTTTGATGGCAAATGTATTTTAAATTAATATTAATACTATACTAATACATGCTTTATTTATCATCTTATTCATTTACTTAAAGAATGTTAGGGATGAGCAAAATTTATGACCAAGGCAATACATGAAACATTTTCACTGTCTCTTAAAAATCTGAATTCTGTGAGCCCCAAAAAGGCAAAAGCTTAATTTGATAAATTCTTGTTTCCAGAAAGAAGTGTAACAATAGAACCTTTTGTCCAACTGGATGTCCTGGGGCCTTGTTGCATGGTAGTGTTGTCTTTGGCACGTCACTGAGGCAAATGCTGAATCATTCAGAGGAGTTAAATACACACCTGCATCATGGAAATCTGGCAGCTCCTATATGAGGTCAGTGTCACCAGTCCTGCCCCTGTCCTCTCAACATAAATTCATCTCAACACTTTGGACTGACTGGAAAACTTTGGGCAGAAACTGTTCTTTACTGCTGAATCCTAGTACAGTTCTATTGTCCAAGTGAGTCCAGTAGATGCCAAAATCATCAGTCTTACTGAAGATTTAGAGATGTTCAAAATTCTGTAATTATCCCAAATTAGGAATACATTATGGGTCTTTGAAAATCCAAAAGAATGCCTTAGATTTTATGCTATCTTTTATAAAATACCACAAAAATCTGGGGCAATTATAATTATTGCTTAAAAGTCCACATTCAGTTTCCGGAACTTTGAACTTCTGGAATGAAAAGCGCTAGACTGTATTATAATAAGGGAACATACTTCTTTTCAAACTGAATCTTCAAACTCTTTGACCAGAGAAAAGAACATCTTCCTTCTAAAAAAGCAAAGCAATTCTGCAGATTGAGAGAGGAATATTTACATTCAACTGTGTACTTGCTGAAGCTTTATTCTTAGGAAATGGCAATATGGGGAAGCATAGAGCCTGGAAAATGCTGAAGGCTAAACTGGGATTTTGCTAGTGACAGTAACCAGTGCATTAATTTCAAGCAGGCAGTCAAACTAAATGTAGGTACTGCTGATCCACTGATAAATTCCATTCTCAATTCTGAAATGGAACAAGAACCTTTGAAGATCTCTAAGCCACTACAACTCTGCTCCTGCCTTGTATTCCTGTCTTGGCAGTATCCTTTGCTATTTCAGTTTAGAGATCTCTCTACCCAGCTTTGAAAATCATTGCTATCTGCTGTAGATGAATCAGTTCAATAGCCAAGTCAATGCAAGTATTTGCTCTCAGAAAAACACAAATTGGACAGAATTTCATACACCCTTTCATAAATATTCCAGAGCAAATGGGGATTTGCTGCACTCTAAAAGGCAAGTGCCCCAAATCCTCAGGTAACTGTTTTCCTGAAAGTTCACAGGGAAGCAGGTGTATGGCTGTTGCAAATACTTCTGCTAATCTGGAAGCTGTCCAATAGGAGAAACACCACAGCATGATTTGCAGCTATCTATGGAACAACAGTCAGTATATTAACTGGTGTCCCAGCCTGATAAGAGTTTCTTACAGGGAGACACTAATATGTTTTTTAAATCCCTCACTAGAAGAGACAGGCAATTCAGATGAACTGAAGGTAATGTGAGACAAGAACAGGTCTGAAATGTTCATAAGGAAAATTCTGGGCAACCACTTCTCTTGAGAAACAGCTTCTGCTGTTCCACACTCCCTTGTTTCTGCCTTGGAGAGATGCATTTGCTTTACCAAATACAGTTGTTAGCTACTCGGTGGAGACAGCTAAAAACATGTCACGAATAGCCCTACTCTCAGAACACCTGTACAGCTTTGAAATTTGCTTACACGTGGATTGCTAGTGCTCAAGAGAAGGAACTACTGAAGCAGAACTCGGAAAAGGAAGCAACCACTACAGATGAGAGGCGGTTTGCCCTCAGCTAATGACAAACTTTCTGCCCACAGACTCTGACTTCCAGAAAGAACCTCGGTGTCACTCGCACTCCCCTCTGGCTGCGGAGCACCTCCGGTGGTGGCCACCGCTCCCACTCGTGGGCAGCCCGTGCTCAGGACTTGGCGCACCCCCAGAGAGGTGGGCAGGGTACCGGGAGGGCCCGCAGAACCCCGCCAGCTCTCCTTGCGGGGCAGGAGAAAGGAGAACTCCAGGGGGAAATTAATCTTGCCATCCAACCCGCACTCCCACCTCCTGAGAAGTCCCAATAGGAGAGGTCCCCCACTCCCAGGACAGCAGGAGAAAGCCCGTCGGGCTTCCCTCTTTCTCTCCAGGGAGAGGGGCACCGGCTGCCGCCCCACGGCCCTCCCCTCCCGGCCGGAGCGGGGCCGGGAGGGACGGAAGGAGGGAGCGAGGGCCGGGCCCACAGCCAGACCCGGACCTGCCGGGCTGGGCTCGGCCATCACCTTCCCCCTCCCAGCCAACCCGAGAGGGCTCTTCCTGCTGCTCCAGCACTGAGATCCAACGCCGGCAGCCGCTGTCCTGCCCCGTCCCCGGGCTGCTCGAGAAAGGCAGGGCCCCAGGCCCCGCGGCCGCCTGCACCGGTCCCGGTGCCGGTACCTACCCTCCGCTGGCTCCGGCAGGGAAGCCGTGCTCCCGGGAAAACATGCTGGACTGCTCCGCTGAGTCAGCTCCCGGGTTCCCTCCTCGGGAGCCTGCTCTTCCCCGGCCTCGCCATGAAGAAGGGCACGGGCTCCCCCCCGGCCCCCTCCGAAGCCGCCGCTCCCGCCCCCACCCCTCCTCTTCCTCTCGGGCCGGGATTCACCGGATAGACAGGGAAGGGACCCGCACGGCCGGCACCGGGCCCGGCGGGCAGCGGCCCCGGAGAGGACGGAGGGGAGGAGGAGGAGGAGGGATGGAGGACGAGGAGACAAGGGGGGATGGGGTGATGACTTGTGCCCCTCCTCCGCCGTGGCAGAGCTGTTCCCCCTGGAGCCCCCGGCTGTGGGAGCCCGTGGATGGAGCACAGCGTGCAGGAGCAGCTGCTGGGACAGGCGAGCCGGGGACGCTGCTCTCCAGGTTGTCCGTGAGGGTAACACAAGCACAGCGCTAGACAGGGACGGCAGCGGGGTTTCACTTCTTCAACTCTGCTGTAGAACAAGATCGCACCTCCGGATTCTCAACATCCAGTGAGGAAAAATGAGCATCAAAGCAGTCCTCCACAGACCCCATTCTTTTAAAGAGAAGGCTAGGAAGATACTAAATCCACTAAATCCAAATCCTTGTCATTTGGATGTGACATACATCAAGTACCGCAGAGATTTGGCTCTGTGCCTCTTGTGAAATAGCTCATTGATGCAATGTGTAAACTAGGGAAGCTCAAATTTTCAGGGGTCACAGACGCCTTAACCACATGTATTTCCATTCACTCATCAACAGATTGTCATTCCTGATAAAAAAACCGAGCATGAGAACATGGTCTGCTATAGCAAGAATATGCATATACCTGTGTTTAAATGAGAACAGAGAGTTCTTCTGGACACGTATTTTTTCTTGTGCTTCTCAGTTTCATTCCACAGGATGATGTCATGTTTTCTCTTTACATGAAGACCTATAAAAGCAGCAGCCTTACACCAAATGTCAGCCTCACACTGGGGTTGTTCTAACTAATGAAGGGGACATAAGGAAACACAGTACAAGAGACAGAATTTGCCAGAGAGCTAGGAAAAGATGTAAAGGAGGAGTGCAAACAGTATGCAGACAGACCAGACAGAAAATATGAGCTAGCAGATAGAGATGGGGAAAAAAGAAAAATGCAGAGAGCAAGGAGTTATATCAAAATTTTGGGGATGAATGCAGCATTTTCATCATAATGCTTCCTATAAATTCTACTCTTGAAAGACCTGGATAGAAATTATTATGGGGACTTTAAGGGTCTGTGGGTGGGCATAGAGACTGTAAGGAGTAAGGAATCAAGATAGGTGACAACTTTGAATGGACAAAGAAAGGATCCAGTTGCTGTTTTTAGTAACTTGTACGGAGCCCAGGTGACAATTTTCTCTTGTCTACCTCTTGTAATTCCCCAGAAGATCTGATGCTGGAGCATGGGCCAATTCAGACATCCTCACTCCAACTCAAACACCTCCCAAATGGGCCCAGGGCACTGAATAGAGCAGCTGCTCTCTGCACAAGCAGGTCTTACTCATTCACCTGAATCTCTGAGCAGAGATGTGACTGGGCCAAGGCAAAGAGCCAAGCTTGCCATTTCTGCTGCATCTAGGAAGGAGGAAGAGACAATATTTTTTGCTGTTTAGAGAGGGCTGCCAGCAGTAACTACTGCCCTCCCCCATCTCAGGGTCATTATCAGCAGCGCTATCAAGCCTGGCCATGGTGAAAGCAAAGCATACAGAGAGGCTCAGGTCTTTCTGCCATTCTTGTTCTTCGGCAGCTTGCCACTACAGGCAAGAGCCAACTTTGTTCACATACAAAACCACACTGAGCTCAGCTTTCATTTAACTATCTCAGAGCTTTACCTAACCTTCTGTGCAACTCCAGTTGTGTACAAAGCCCTCAACATGCATAAGCAAAACAGCAAACAATTATTAAATACCTTAATTACTGTTCTAATTAGCCTCCTTTAGTAATAGCAATATGAATAAATCACATGGAAGCAAATCACAGGACCGCTTTCTGTTCCTCAACTCACAATCAAGCTAACGATCGTTACTATTTACCCTGCCGATGTGAAAATATTACCTATTATAAGCCTTCAATTGTAGTAAGTAGATTCAGCTCCTACTGATACTTGTGTTCTTGTATGACTAATTCAATGTACTTACAGTCTCAGATTTTAATCCCTATATGTGTCTATACTTGCATGGATCATTATGCATTTTATAGTTATTAGGTGGTTCAGGGACTGGCATGTAAGTTTTTGTTCTTTCAGGTATCCTTATAGGCACATAAATATATGTATTACAGTAATTGGTGTCTATACCTTTTGCTATGTATTTTCCCAGTTTTTGTTAGCAGATTTTTTTCCACATGTTTAATTTCATTAGCATTTTATCTTGCTCACATAGGAAAAGTCTGTATTAGCTGTAACACAGAAACTGGTCCCTGCAATTCTGTTAATTGAGTCATTGTAAGAACATCAGCAGCTCCACGGAAGCTGCGCAGTACCACATAAACACAGCAGTATATCCTTCAAGGGTAAACTCTTCAGGGCAAAACCTGTATTTTTTTAAGTTTTACTTCAATATTATACAAACTCATAGCTGCATCCACAGACAGAAACACACATGTTTTCACATCAGCTGTTTCCACAGATCTATGCACACAGCTTCTAAATATAGCACCGGGTGTGCACAGACAGCACCTCCCGCAGCGCACTTGGACTCCTCATTTTATATCCAGGACTGACATAATCAGGGTGGGATTCCTTTGAGTCTGGGTAGACCCTCTCTCATGCCCCTCCATCCCTTCAGTTTGTTTCATTTCCTACACAGACATTTCCGCTCTCCCCACCTCCACTCTCCCTTTCTCTCTCTGCAACTGCTTCTCTACACAATGCAGAATAGCACAATGTCTTTTAAAAAGCACACACACTTTCCCTGATGAGGCTGAAACTGCCCCAAACTCTATCCATTACACAACGCCACGCAAGCAGAAGAGAAGATCTAGATCAACCCTCCCCCACCTATCTTTGCTCCCATTCCTTCTAGATGCAAAATATTTTTAATTGGCATTGCAAGCAAGACGAGAATAAAAGCAGCTAAGCTGTTCATCCCCTACCTGAGCAAGGATCTCTCATCCCCAGCTGGTGAGCAGATGGAGACAGGGAACCCAGCTGCTCTCCTTTCCTTGCACTATCAATTATTCACGTAGGTTGCAGTGTCCTCCCTCTCCCTCCCTCCCTTTCTCTTCCGCTGCCCCCACCTGCAGCTGAATGGAGATCGAGCAGGTCGGTGCTGTCACACTTGAAACTAGAGATCATTGTCGATTGAACAGCCAGCCTGGGGAGCAGATGTGCTCTTAAGCAGAGAAGATTTGCCCTGGCAGAAGGGGACAGACTGGCAGCTCCAGAGGTGGAAGACAGGCAGCTCTGTACATCCACATCCTGCTCCCTGTGCTTCTAATCCCAGACCTGCAGGGATGACCTTTAAAAATGAAAGAGGGCTTTTTAGGTTTGGTTTGTTTGGGTGTTTTTTTACCACAGAAAAGCACATTTTTCTAGTCCTCTCAAGTATAATGACAGTTATTGGGTGACAGTGAACTGGGTCATGCGAATTCATGTGTATAGATCAGAGTAGGAAGGGAAAGTAGAAGACTGGAAAAATCTGAACCATGATTACGTAGTACTGATTTAGTCCCATGGCAAAGGCACTGGAGGAGGATAACTTAAGGGGACAGGATGACATGGTACTTTCTGTAAGTGCTTTTGGTAATCATGAGTCATGGGACTGACCTGTGGGTTGGCATGATTCTTCAGTTGCAATTTTTGTCGATAATTAAAGGATTCTTACGTGGAACCAGTCTTACGCAAAGGTAAAATGAGTTCTGGCAGACCTAGGTCAAGACGTTTAAAGCATTCTGCCTTTGTAGAGGGCTACTACTCACAACTGGGTGAGGGTTCTAGATCTGCCTCACAGCAAAATTAGGTTGAAATCCCAGGACAAATCAACTGGTCCATTTTGCACTGAAGTAACTCACCGTGAGTCATCCCAGTCACATCAGTTTGCTGGGGACCCTCCTGCTGTGTCATCTCAAACATCACAGTAATTTGTTCTGTTAATTGCTCCCATGACCGTAGCTGTGGCAGAGTCACTACAGCGACAAAAAAAAAGCCCCAGTGTACTAGAGTGCTCGAACAGTAGGTCATCATGGCTTTTCTGTCCTATTTAACTTCTTCCATCTTTTGAAAAAAATGTCTGCAGGAATTTTACCAGAAGCAGTGAAGAGTTTCCTGAAATTACATTAAAAATAAAATGCCTAATAGAAAATGTTGGTGTTGCAACTACAGTTACGAGTAAAACTTCTGAAAACCAGCAACTCTTTTTAAGAGGGCACTGTGATTGTTTGTAATTATTTTCCTGTTTTCAAAACTTTACAGATCAAGCTTTGTCAAGCATTTCTCCAGAATTCTGCAGGCTGGAAATGTTTTATTTTAAATAAAGAAAAATTTATTACCTTTTTGTTTTCATGTGAGCATTGAAACCACCAAGTTCTATAGATGGAACAACAACAAATTTCCCAAAGATTTGTTTTGTGCAGTTGTTCCAGGTTCAAGAACTCTAATTGAGTCAGCTGGAGCACTTACAAGACCTTTCTCTTGTGCTGGATCTTTGATGAGGTTCATTTCAAAACTTTTCCCTCCTTTGAATCTTTTTTCTTGGTTGACCATTTTAACTAAATTTACAGGAACCTTTTCTCTGAGATAACAGAAAAAAGTCTCTTTGAGATAATTATCAAAGGAATAATTATCAATTATCAGAATATAATTTTAAGAAAATTGTCAAATCAACAAATGATCTTTGCGACCTTCATACCCTAGCATTGGTAGAAGATAACTATTCCAGAGGTTACAAATGGATAATGGTACACAGGCACAGACATACTGTCTGAAGTAAGTGTTATTTCCAGAAAAGTAGACTAAGAACAAGACATGATAAAACTCAATAAAAGTAAGAAAATCATCATTGTAAATATTGGAAAAGCAGTCATTTTTGGCTTTTCAGCAAGCAGCAAACATCAATACCTGGGCATCTACCTACAGGTAGGAACATAGATTTATGCAGTTTTTTCATAACATTAAACTCATACTGGACTAATTGTGTGACTATTTTGGTATCTTTAAATGTAGTATTATTCATATTATATCCCATATATACAATTTATATACTGTATACAATTTAGTATTCTATACTAAAATCGGTATTATTAATAACCTGATCAATACAATTATAACATACTGCCATTTATACAAGTCTTTAAATCACCCTTAGATTATAAACTGACTGGGTCTTCTCAAATGTCTGTAAAGACTGTAGAAGAAATTGTTTCCATATAAATATGAGCACTTCCCGTTTCCTTGCCACCTTTGAGTATCTCACAATGCATTGCAGATATCGGTCCCCATTATTATCACTGCTCCACATAAGGATAAACTGGCATGGAGATACTAACCCTCACTATCACCCAGGGCCAGAAAAAGGAAACAGAACTCTGAGTCCATCAGTACAGTTGTATAAACAGCTTGAGATGCCTCCATACCATGCTGACACAGGACAGTCCCACTTGGATCAGCCAGTGGGTCCAGGTGATGTCCTGAATGCCGGTGCTGATGCAATGAAGGGGATGGAACAAGTGGCCAGTGATGGAAAAGGAATATGGCAGGACTCCTTTGCAAGCAACTGAATTTTAAACTGGCTCATCATGGTGCAGCATCAATCTCTCAGCAGGGCTCTTAGATAACTCAGTTTACTTTCAAGCTTTGAGCAAAGTTGCCTGCTAGTATAAATTAATTATATGAGAAATATTTATCAATTTATTAATCTGTCAGTACTGTATGAATTGGGGAATTGGGGGGATTTTGACAGTATAACTTTGGATATTTGTCCACAGGGAAAATTCATTAGGAAGGAAATTATGGGATTGCTTGCTAATTTCAGAGATGACTGGAATGGCCATGATTCAGAAAAGATGAAGCAGCTCCTCCACAGAAGTGACATCTAGGTTCATCACTGTAGGCACAGCAAAAGGACAGGTGACAACATACAGGTTGCACCAAGGAAAAATTCAGCTGTATTCAAGGAAAAAATTTGTTCTTCCTATGAGGGTGATTCAGTACTGAGAAGTGCCAAGAGAGATTGAGTAATATCATTCTTGGAGATCTTCAGAAGATGTAAATACAAGGCCCTTCTAGCTTAGCTTTGAAGTAGACCATTTAGTTGACCATTTAGTTGACCTAAAGGAGACTTTTTCATACTAATTAATCCTATGGTTTTATTCACTGCAAGTTCGAAAATCCATGGCAGGAAATGTTCAAAAGCTCAAAGTTCATCATTTCAGCATAATATATAAGAGCTTCAAGTTCTGCAGTATATCAGATCATAACCAAGTCGAAACTCTTCACTGATCATTTCCACCCAGAAATCAAGTTCTCTAATCATTCAGCAGGTAAAAATTTTTCTTGCCATACATAAAAGTACTTGGAAAATCAGAGTTTTTATCATCCAGCAAGTCTTGCCCTGGACATGTATCACAGGGGCTCAACAAGAGAGGAGACGGAAAACTCAGGGAGATGGAAAACGTAAGATGTGAGGACGGCTCTAGAAGAGGAAGACCCTCTAAGAAAAGACCATATTTTGCAAACAGTTCTCATTATCTATATAATAATCATGCTTAAGAAAAAGGACTTAGTTTCTAGGCTTTACTGCACCATTAACTTCATAATGGGCTTTAACTAATAATTTTAACAAAGCAAAACTCTACACTCTCAGTAGGCATAGTACTTCAAAAGCAGTGATATATGAATATACAAAGCCAGTTTGCATCCATGAATTACATGTGAAATCAAGGCAGAGAAGTGAAAGGATTGCCAGGGTCATGTTAAAAGAGATGGATGGACAGTAGAGAGGCAAGTCATTAGACTGAGGGAAGGCTGAAAAGCACAAGGGTGAAGAAATGGGCCTTGCCTAGGCTGGATCAACAAGTTTAACAATTTGCAGTAATGAAATGTTATTCAAATAAGGGAAATAATAGCTGTTAAATCAAAACCAAAGGACAGGAAGCACAGGCAAAGATTTTTTTTTTTTTTTTTTTTTTTTTTTTTTTTTTTTTTTTTTGGTGCCACTGGCTGCTCGAAAGATACATTGGATGAGAAGGGAGGTCAGAACTGGATGTGGTGCAGATGAGGACAACAGAAGAACGTGTGGATGAAAAGGCAATCGGACAAGTAAATTTCTTTTGCAGAATTAGGGATAAAGGTGCTCGCAATTTCCTTCTGTCCAGATAATCTGGACCAGCTGGGATTATTCCCCACAAACCTCTCCTGCAACTCTGAAGGGCGCAGAAGGGGTTAAAGCAGCCTGCAGCACCAAGGGCGGCGGGAGCGGCCCCTGTCAGACGGTGTCGTGCTGCGGAATCCCCGGGGAAGGAACACCCGGGCCCCCTCCTCAGGGAAATGAGAACGGTGCGGCGGCCCCTTTAATAACGGGAGCCGGTGCTGATTAGTGTGGACGGCACGATCCACTGCGGAGCGGGATCGGGAGCCGGGAGCGGGAGCCGAGGAGCGGGAGCCGGGAGCCGGGCGCTCGCCAACAGGCTGCTGTGCCCGGAGCGTGTTAGGGACGCTCAGCAGGGCTTACAGCCCCGGCGCATTAATACAGGCAGGTGGTCGTGCTGACAATATCTTAGACATGATCCAACACCTGAAATACTGTGAAATTATCTGTTTCAGTGAAACATTTCTATTTTTTTTTTCTCTTCATTGAAGTGGGATGCGAGCTAGCTCAAGAAAATCTCGGCCCTGTTTCCAAGGCACAAAATAAGAGTCAGTCCCCATTCTAAAAGAGTACATTCTCTGAAAGACCTGCAGTGAACGAAAGGATTTGGCTAAAGTCACAGCTGAAGGCTTTGTAGTTATTAGAATTTGATCTGAGATTACCCGAATCAGAAGTGAGTGCCAGTTACAGGAACAGTCTCCCTGTTTCCCTCTTCCTTCCCACCTGCGATACAGCGCCTTTCTCCAGTCAGGGCAAGAGAAGGACATTGTTACTTACAGGAATCAGGACAGTAAACAAACAACGTGCAGACTGTTCACAATTGATTGCTCAATAGAACTTCATTGGGAAGCACCTAGCAATTAGTCCACATCAACAGACCACCTGGAAAGCGGTAAGGGTGGTTTATGCGGAGCATTAGGAGACAAAATAATGGATCATTTATTTGTTAATCAATAAGGACACGTAAAGAATAAGGAGGGTTCAGTAGCGTAAGCATGTACAACAGTAGAGAACAGCTGATACTTGCTTTGACAAATACTTGGCATATATAAAAGCTTAAAAAGGATCACTTTGTGACACTTGGTAAGAAGGTGTCTACCACTTAGGAACCATATACTAACCCTAAATATCTAGAAAATCTTTTAATGAAGATCGTGGGGAAGATTTTGCTTCTGTGAATGGCTAAATATGTGTCCTAATGTGTTTGCACATTACACAGTACATACTGTACTACATGGCATGTGTGGGCTGTGCATTATAGGTACACACACATTTATCAAATACATATATATTCTGCATATCAGACATGCAGTAAAAGTGGAATCTATGGCTTCAAGTTTACTTGTTACAGAGAAGTGCCCCCTAAACATTTTGGAGTACTATCAAACAACATGTCTCACAAAATAGTGTTTCCACATCAAACTTACATGGAAAAAGAAATAATAAAAAATTATTCTATGGCCAGTTTGTTAAGCACCTCAGTGGCCTGGATAGCACTACGAGGACAAGAACCACTGGAAAATCAGCCTGCATAGAGCACCTTGGTTAGTAAGAATGCAGTGTAATTCCCAGACTGCAGGGAGCTGAACTGCTACAGTAAAAGAAAAAATTCTATTCAGTTGCAGTGAAATTGGCTCACTTACTTCCCTCTGGTAGGATGGGGGAGAGAATCAAAAGGGTAAGAGTGAGAAAACACATGGGTACAGTTAATAGGTAAAGAAGAGTCTGCATAAGCAAGCAAAGCAAAACAAAGAATCATTCACCACTTTCCATGGGCAAGCAGGTGTTCAACCATTCCCAGGCCAGCAGGGCTCCATCATGTGTCATGGTTACTTTGAAGAAAATTAACTCTTCCACAGCCAAAACCAGCACAGCATGGGATAAAAAACATCCAGGCATTCTCAGGAAGCAAGTGGTCTTAAAAAAATTGTAGACCTGAAATAAAGAATGCCAGCAATGCTTTGCTGACATAAAACTGGGAACAGGGAAAAATCCAGCAATCTTTTAACAGTGAGTAGAGCTGCGCAAACTAAAATGTAATGAAAAGAGGGCAAAATGTTTACTTCCTTCTCAAAGAATATTAAGAATTGATAAATGTATTTATATAAGTGATGTAAATATATTTGCGGAATGAAAGGCAGAGCTACAATCAATCATGGAACTCTACCAAAATGAGAGAAGTTAGATTTCTTAGGCAGTAAATATTTACACTTTGTTAGTGCTGAACTAACCAGCCCAGCTGGCTTAGTGTGAATGCTATGGAGATAACTCGGAAGGGTCAAGAGTTACACCAGAGAGTTTAGGATCAGCAACAACAACTCTCTCATCCTGAAGAGTTTTGCACAGGCTTGTCAAATGTGGGGAATCACCTAACCACAGCCTTGTTATTTATAATACCAGTATATCATCTATAACCCCCAAACAATAATTTCTTTTCCCTTTGACTCATTCAAGAGCATACTTCCAGTATAAATCTGGAGAATGTCAGGTTTGATTTTTTCACCATTTTGTGTGTGTTTTCAAGCTGTAGCACTTCCATTGTCTCTTATTGACCTACTACAAAAGCATCTTACTATGGCAATTTCTAGCCAAAACTTTTCCATTTAGAGAGCCGCAATTCACAAGAAGCCTTGATTTTGTCTACTTTTTGGTTGGAAACATGTTTACAGCCAAATTCCACACTGCTTGTTTGACCTATCAGTTTCAACACAACTTGTAAGAAAAAATATTCAGCCTCCAAATTAACAAAATATAAAATAGGAGCATAAAAATAATCTGTGAAACAAGCCTTTGCGTGGAACTGAACATATCTCTGCCTTCTCCAACGCCGTAATGAAGTGCGTTGACATGGTAGATGCTGTATTGCCAGCTTCATATACTTGAGGTTCAGAATTTTAGAAATTGTGAGACAGGCTTAACAAAGTTCACCATAGCTGGGCTGCCATGGAACAACACTTCAGGGTAGGATTGCAAGAGGAAAGCAGCAAGCAGAAGCAAGACATGCAGAAACCTGTAGTCCTCAATACAAGCAAAAAATTGTCAGGGATTTTGCATAAATAAAAATCACCTGGCCTTTACACTGCTCATAGGAAATTGAAAATCAGTTCATCTCCATACAGCCCTCATTCTGCCCTGACCCCTACTTTGCAAATATAAGTTTAAAACAGCAGGTGAACATAATATTGCCAAGGAAGCAGAGGAGTCAGCTCTCATCATGGAGGCCCTTTATTTTTACTTAAGTTGGCCAAATGCTCATGCCATAACAATACCTGAAGTACAAATTTAGGAAGTCTTGGTGATTGTCAAAGTGGTTGCTGAGTATCTTCATGAGCAGGAGAGTCTGGCTAAAATGAGCACCACCATATATCAGAGACTTGGAAACTTCATCAGTATTAATGGAACCCAAGGACTTTGTCAATCTCAATGGATCTCAAGTAGATGTAGACCTGTGAGAGCTCTGGATGTCACATACTGCCATGCCCTCAGGTGTGAGAAGTAAAGGGTCATATAATGGTGATTCTGATAAAAGACTAATCTCTCATTTTTTTTTTTTAATCAAGCAAGACAATTTTTGGCAGAAGCAGAGAGGAACAGAGGAGGCAGCAGACAAGAATATATACCTCATCGATACTTCCAATATAGTCAAAGAAATCTTTCAGCCAAGACTGTGATCTCTCATGCCCCACGTGTCAATGAGAGCTTTTCAAATAGTTAACACCTTCTCGTGAATCACTCTGACATCTTTCATCATCTGCAAGGGATTTCATAGAACAGTTCTATGAATCAGAGGTTGCCAATAGCCAGTAAACTTAACAACTCTTCTCGAGAAACAGAGGCACTATCACAATGATCATCTTCAGCATCAAATATGACTTCACTTCAACACAAATGTTCACGAACTATGACCACTCTCCCCTAAAATTCTCCCTTCAATGGCAGTCTTCTCATTTTCACAGAAAGACCCTTTGCCACCAGTCCAAGCTTTCTCATGAAACAGGTACAACGTGGAACAAGCAAACTTGCACAGTCATCACCATTAATAAATTCCCAAAGCCGTCAGTTCAACCAGATACGCAGTTAATTTCACATATTGAGTGTCCTGTTTTTTTGTTGCCTACAGTGAAGAAGAAAGCTATCTCTCAGCAACAGAAGCCCTCATAATGCTGAGTTCCCCTTCACAAACAATAGGAGTTGCAGTATCACTACTGCTGCTGCCTCAGGAGAAAGCAAAAGGTGGTGTATTGCTTTCACAGTGTTCATTTACAAGGAGCAGGCTGGACTGGCAGTGATGTGGTGTGGTGCTTTTATGAGATTGTCCCTGCAGCTGGTGGCTGACCTTGGAAGCAGTCCTTTGCCCCCAGAAGAACAAACATCTGCAACATGGTCACAATGACATTCTAGAAGGTACCAGAATGACAATGCAGATGCCATACAAACTGCAACACTACAAGGCATGAGAATGGCACATATCAGAAATGCATTATGATGTGCTCTTGCTAATTTGGCAGTGTCCATTAGGAATGCAAATCCATGCCAGAACTGGACAAAATCTGTCTGTATCACTAAACAGACTGACAGCTCAGGCTGAGAAACCATGCCAAGATAAAAACTACGTTCTTTTCAGTTCATGTGACTATTTGCTTTCATAAAAGAACATATTTGCTCTTTCACTGACCCCTGTGGATGCCTGTTTGCAGGGATGTAACTGAAATATAACACCCGTTTTTCCTGAGGCAGAAAAAGGAACCAGATTGAGTTTCCTCCCTCTGAGGTGTGCTGCCTTTATGGCACATGGCTGGAGCAAAGTGCAGTGAAAGCTAGTGGAAAAACTAGGCTGAAACAGTGTTGCCTTTGAGTGGAGAATATCTAATGCAGGAAAAAAAAAGGATCTCAGTTACAGACCTAGTTTTCAGGCAAAATGTATCTTTACTAAAATAGATTTTACTCATTCTTCTTTTCTTTTCTTTGAGTTTCTTTTCACACTAAGTTATCTATCTCTGGTCTTCTATAGCTAAATTATACTGTGGCTTTGTCACACTTGCTTTAGACTGTGCACCTTAGGCTGAGAACAGGCATCAAGAAACATGTGGGATTCTGTTCTTGACTTGCTACAATGCACAGCACCCCTCAGAAAGGGGCCAGTACCAATAATAGCAGTGTCCTCTTCTTCTCCAGAGCACAACTCATCAATAAAATAGTTAAGTGATTTCTGTGTCTGGCAACACTTTCCCCATTCTCCCACCCCGCTATTTACTGAAAGAATTTGAACAAAGTGCAATGTTATACAATAGGAATGCAGGACCATCTTATGGAGAGACACTGTGGGTCCCACCAGCAACAGGAAACGATGCCAAATTCCTGCTCAGGAATCTACATTCTGGAACAGGCACTTCAACCTCTTTCTCCTCTTCCCACGTCTATTACATTTTAGTCTACAGCAAGTTGCACAGTTGCTGAATTCCAACCCAAGTAGGCTGTATTTTACTTTTGGGTGGTAATTCCCAAATATTTTAGGTGTGGTTCCCCAGCAAAACCATTTAGTGCTGGTGAAAGGAAAAGAGCATCCCCCTTTCTTCAACACA
The DNA here is from genome assembly GCF_029207755.1 of Chamaea fasciata. Taxonomy (NCBI): domain Eukaryota; kingdom Metazoa; phylum Chordata; class Aves; order Passeriformes; family Sylviidae; genus Chamaea; species Chamaea fasciata. The sequence continues at coordinate 27,279,067 of NW_027094087.1, forward strand.
GAAATAGGCTATGAGGTCCTTTCTCCTCTCCTGTGGCCATACTAGTGCTTCCTGCATGTTTCTGTGACTGTTAGTGTATTAACACAAGAAAAAATAGCACTTTTTTCCTTTTTACTGGTTTATGCCCTGTTAGCCATTCAGAATATGTCAGGGAGGGCTCCAGTGTATAACAGGTTTGGCAACATAAGCAGCAAGAATATGTTGCTAGAACCAGGGAGGAAGATAAGGAACAGAAACTCTGTGGCAATTACACATTAACTTTTCTCACTGCATCTCATGTCCTTCAGCTGCAAAGTTTCTTATTTTAGAATGGTGAAATTACGTCTGGAGAAAAGGAATGTTCCACAGTAAAGCTGTTCAGCATACACAGGTCTGATTTTCTCTTCTTTCCAGAGACAGCTAGTACAGTCTAGAATGACAGCAAATTATCTTCCTGTGTTCTTTTAACTATTCTCAGCTGAGTCCTTAGTTTCATCTTACAACTATTTCTTTCTGGTCATTTGCTCTTTCCACACTATGGAAATTTCCACAGTGTGGAAATGGGATCCTTTCACCATATTCTGGCAGTAGGATCTTAACTGTCCTCCTTCTTCACATTTAGTCATGGCCATCTCCTCCTCTGTCTGATCCACATTAGGAGCTCTAAATTAGCAAAAGAGGAGAGGTCACTGTACTGTCCCATTTAGAAGCACTTCAGTCACCAGGGTGGATTCGTTCAGAGAAGTGCATACTGCTAGTTTACACCCCACATACAGTAACATCTCAGTAGAAGTACTGCAGTGTGCAGAGATTCTACACAAGTGAAGAAAGTCTTCCAGCAAAAAGTAAATTAGACCAAGCTGGGCTCTGTCATTAAATCAGCTGCAGAAACTTTTACCAATGGTAATGAAACCTCACAAATTTAAAGTGCTTGCCCTAAGGAGAGCTCTGAATAAAAATATGAGGAAGCTTCTAGCCTTCACTTTCTTTTTTTTTTTTTCCCAGACAAAATGCAAAACATGATGTATGTGAATTTAAAAGTGTGTAAGAGGATATAAAACCCCTCATATCATCTTGGTAAATGCTTGCTATTTTTCTGTTCTTCTCCTGGCAGGAGAAGGAGGTGCTGCTTTGTTACTTTTAAATATTTAGGAACTTTAGGTGTGCAGAGAGCCCTGAAAACACTTCACATCTTGAATGTGACTCCTCACTTTCAGAAAAGAGAAATCCTTTAGTTCTGCACAACATAACAAGTGTCTCTGACTCAATCTCTGTACATTTATGTTTTTCAGGCATCCTTCAGACAGCTGAAGAATTAACAGCAGCAGTGGAAGATCTTTGTGTAATATCAGTCCTTCTGTGACCACTTCTCAGCCCTGATCTACAGAGAAAGGCCCCTGCAGGTAGAAGACAGTCATGCCAAAAAATCCACCACGCAGTGACTACACATATAACTTCCAACCACTGTCCTGTAAGAGCTGGAATAAACTGGAAGGAAACAGAGACTGCCAGTTCCCAAGAAATGTATGACCATTAAGCTCTGGCTGGTCAAATATAAGTAGTTTTCTCAAAGTTACATACATATTTTGAATATCCAAGTATAGGCATTCTGCTTTCCTTGGGATTTTGCTTTCTCCTGCCTAAAATTGCCCAGAAACATCAACTAGAACTCATGACTGCCCCATGATCTCTAGATAAAATGCAGTGATGCAATTTGCCTAGTCACAAAAGTGACTATGCAAAACCTAGGGGACAAAAGGAGAGGCAGACAAGACTGGAAAAGGTGGTTCAATAACACTTTGTCCCCAGTACTTGCTCAGGTTCTCAGAAATTGCTTCAGGATGAGGTTATGGGGAAGAATAGACTTAGCGATTATGGTCAGATTAATCGTGCCGTGGTGTGCACGTCACAGGCCCTTGGGAATAAAGCAAGCTTCTCTGCATACCAAGCTGATAACTGAGCTTACTGTGGGTACTAAGTTAATTAGTAGCAGTCTGGGCAGAAGGTTGAGTAGATAGTGAGATGAAACAGGGGAAAGGTGAAATGCTTCCTAGAGGCTGACAACGAGATGCAGGAAGAAACAAAGAAAGAATTTAAAAAAAAAAAAAAAGGAAATTCACAGTCCTAACTAAAGAAATATATTGTTAAATGAAGGTTCCCACAGTATGACCGAACAACAAAGAACAGAAAGCTTTCTGTAAAAAAGAAAAAAATCTCTACTGCTCATGAAAGGGACACAGTTTAGCATGGCAGGATTAATGTCTTTGTTTACTCCCCAAGGCTTCAACACCTTGTTTAACAGACCCTGCAGAGTGATATCTCTCAGGCCTTACCCAAGCCCCACTTCATTTTCTGCGCCTTTTAATCACCAAAAACTTCTTGATGCATCTGTGTGATCAATTTTTCTTTGTTATGGATCCCAGTGACAGTCTGAACCACACTGTGGAGAAAACCAAAACAGCAAAAGACAAATTTCAGAAGCCCTTCAGAAATACTAAAAGACCTCATGTAGAAGCACTTTTCTGCTAGAAAACATATCACAAATGTTAGTTCATAGAAATTCATCCTGCTTTGTATCCTTAGACTCACAAAGCAGTATGTATCACATTCATAAACATGTTCAACTAATGCACTCACAGCTGCATCATAAAATCTTGTTGTTTTATGTGTGCTTGTAAATGAATAATAATAATTCCTAAAGATTCTGCACAGTCATCCACGAATTGCATGGGTAAAATCTACAGGAGTTACTGAACTCTGAACTTTAACAGAAATAAATTGATACAATCAATACAAGCAAAAACCAATTCGACACCAAGACCTACCATTTCTAGCATCTTTCATCCCGATATTTCATAACTATGTCCAAGACTATTTTAAAAAATGGTGCACCAATCAAAACTACTGTACAGATTTTCAGCAAAACCATTATCTTTCTATCTATCCACAAATCGAATACAGCATTTCCAATCACAGAAGTAGTTCTCCAGCAAATAATGAAGAATTTTTTCACTTTTCTGACTTTCTACTAACCTGGCAAAAAGATCTAGCCCCAAAGCTGTGCCTACTCCCCACAGGAGAATGTGCAGATAAGCAAAATGCCTCAGCTCCCTCCACACAGCTGTGTAGGAACCCTCTGTAGGAACTTACAAGGGGGATTCAACAATGGTCAAATTGTTGAGGCCTTTGGACAGTAGACAGTGTACATACCAGAGCTGGGAGTTGTCTAAAGTCATCAAGCTGGGCTGGTAATCCATGATATATCTAACAGGCTTTGCTGAGTAAAAAAATGGATGTTAGATTCTTTCTACACCTTTCTGTGGGGCTTAATCCATCAAAGCAGGAAGGTTTCCTTCTGCTCCAATGGCTTGGGCCAAGTCAATCAAATGACAGCCATGACACCCCTGAAAATTATTCCCACTCTTCCTCCCTGCTCCTCCACCACTCTCTCTATGCATTCCTATTGCTTCCCTTTAATGGGGAACTAATGGTTAGATGATACTTTAGGGATGAGATTAAGCCCACTAAATTCACTTTGGAAAAAGGTAAATACTTTCCCACTGAGACAGTTGGGCTAGTTCAGCAAGAGATCACCTGAGGACTGAGTCACTGCAAGGAAGACATGAGGAAATGGAGAACAGGCAGGAGGGTAACTTTAATCACCTCCTCAAATCAGCAGGATGTAAATCTTTTATCTCGGAGTAATGGTTCTAACAACCACCAGCTACACTGGTTAGAAAGTAGTTGCTGTTTGAACTGACACGTGCAGGTTCTACCATGGGTCAGTTACAATAAAGAGGCTGTGTAAAGAGGCTGTCAAAACAGTTTTCTCAAATCTTCCTTAGCATTACGGTCTTCTCAACACCAGGCAACCCCAAAATAGAAATCATATTTTCCATCTAAATAATAGCCTTGCAAAATGACATGCTACACACCAGAATCCTGACTTTTTCCCCCTTATGTGGGTGTTAAGTCTGCCATCTTCGAAAGAATTCTCTTGAAAGCAAAGAATGGATAACAATCAAAGCTAAAGGTCCTTTATCTGTGAGCAGCCAGAAAGGCAATTATAAGGAGAAAATATTCAAAACACAGAAACATTGACAAGTCTAGGCTGGAAGGGCAGAGGATCTGGTCCAACCTCTTACTGAGAGCTGGGCCCGGGACTCAACTGTCTTGAATATTTCCAGCCAAGAGGATTTCTCCATTTCTCTAGGCAAGTAATAGCATGTTGCTGTTTTCACATTAAAGACTGTTTTTCTTATATCCAGTGGCACTTACGCTTTTTCCTGTTGCCTCTTATCCTGTCACCATGTACCCTCATGAAAACTCCCTCCCTCCTCTCTGAAACTACCTACTACTATTGGAAAACTGTGAGTAGATACTCACCACCTACCTGCCCAAGCCTTCTCTCCTCTCGGCTGTTGAAATCCAGCCTCTTAAGCTGTTGACATTTTCCAACTCTCAAGGCATTCACCAATATCCAATTTTTCAGACCACATCCAAACTGGGGAGACTAAAACTGTACACAGTACTTCATGTGTGTCCTAACAAGTGCTGCTCAGAATAATCCCACCCCTTGATCTGTTCACTACCCTCTTACTGATGCAGCCCAGGACACAGCTTGCCTTCATTGCTTCAGGGGTGCACTGCTGACTCCTGTTGAGTTTCCCTTTCATCATGTCCACCAAGCTTATTTCAACAGAGCTGCATCCCAGTCAGTCTGGCCCCAGCCTGTACTGCTGCTTGGGATTATTCCATCCTTGCAAGACTTTACATTTATCTTTGTTGAACCTCATGCAATTCTTGTTGGCCCAAACTTCCAAACTAAGTACTATTAATAAACATTTAGCACTAGGGCATCTTCCTGTTATAGACCACTATGAGCTGCACTCTGCTCCTGGAGATAATTCATCCTATAGTATTCAAGAACTTACAGTGAAGTAAGCACTGGTGAGTTCTTCTACAGGCATTTAAGAGAAATCTCTGAATCAGCAGCCCTTACCCTTATGGAAGGTTCCATTTTCCCAGACATGACCTGAGAATAACAAATTGCTTACATGAGCACATCTAGGAAATTCCTGAAGTTTGTAGGAGATAACTTCTTGTCACAGATACTCGGTGAGATGCCCTCCTAGACTTGGAATTTGTGAATAGAGAAGGACTCGTGGGAGTGTTGGTGCGGCATCACTTGCTGTGCTGGAAGCAGTTCTGGGTCCCACTATTTCAGAGGGGTGGGAAAGTCTTTGAATGTGTACAGAGGAGGGAAACAAAGCTGGTGGAAGGGCTGGAAGGTGTGTCCTGGGAAAAGCAGCTGAGGGCTCTGGGAAAAGGGAGGATGTGAGGTAACCCCTTTGGTCTCTGCAGCTCCCTGAGGAGGGGAAGAGGAGAGGAAGGTTCTGATCCCTTCTCCCTGGGATCCAGTGATAGGACAAGTGGAGATGGTTCAAAGCTGTGTCAGGGGACATCAGGAAATATTTCTTTACCTAGAGGGTAGTCAGACACTGGAACAGGCTTCCTAGAGAGGTGGCCAATACCCCAAGCCTGTCACTGTTTAAGAGACATTTGGACAATGCCCTTAATAACATGCTTTAGCTTCTGGTCAGCCCTGAAGCAGGTGGGGAGTTGGAGAAGGTGTAGGTCCCTTCCAACTGAAATTATTCTATTCTATTCTATTCTATTCTATTCTATTCTATTCTATTCTATTCTATTCTATTCTGTTCTGTTCTGTTCTGTTCTGTTCTGTTCTGTTCCGTTCCGTTCCTTTCCATTCCATTCCATTCCATTCTAGTTTTCAGACACACACTAAAGGTTCAGATAACAGAAGTAATTCAGTACCTTGCTTATCATTACCTCTCATTCCATTCCCAGATAGATCAGGGAGTACAAATGTTTTTAACTCATGTTAAAACTCATTTTACATTTAACTATGTGAAATAATAACCTCTTTCCCCCCTTTTTCTCTTTCATTTGTAAAATCAATGAGGGCATAAAACAACATTTGACAAACAGGACTTGATCAGGACAAACGTATGAATTTACATTTTACAGAAGTCATAAATAGATTTATGTGTGGGCCACGTGGCATGGGCTGGGCAGGCAGTTGTTCCTGCTTTGTGAGGCAGAGATCAAGATTCCTTTGCTACATGGGGAAAAACCCAGAATTTTCAGGGCAGCTTCTCTCAGTGAAGTGAAGCAGACCAAAGAGATTCGACACAGGTAAGCACTCCCCCACTGCTCACTCCGCCCTCTTTCCTAACGAGTTTCCTGCTTTTGTGGGACAGACCGAGAAGAGCTGCAAAAGAGTAGAAGGTGTGTGATCGCCTAGAAACTGCTTTGGATTCAGAACCTGGAAAACGGAGATCCTACTTTCCCACATAGAACTTGTACAATGGGGTCTTCCCATCAGTTGATATCTTCCCATATTCACTAGTTTCCACCTTTTATTTTCAAAAGAAATCTTCATAGTTTCCCTACCAAAACACTCAAAAGGAGGAAGGGAGAGTTTTAACTGGTGTTCTATCCTCGGGTGAGAACAGGAGCAGCGGTGCACATTTTTCCTTGTGATGAAGAGAGAAGTTAAAACATGACTGCTCGTACCTACCAAAACCTCTTTCTGGTAAGTAGCTGCTAAAAAAATGTGTTTCTTTTGCTTATATACATTTAACTATTTTTGCTGTAATAAGGAGAAAGCACACAATATAAGATGGAGCTATATAAAACTGTTTGTTTGGAGATGCTTATTCATAAAAAATATGCCCATTGTTTCATGCTTTTTTCCTTCAAAGAGGTCTTCACCAAAACAGTGGGATAGATGTAGGTTGGTATAACACTTGCAAGACAGCTCCTTAATTATGGTATTCTTGAATGCCACAGATTCCTGGTGTTCATTCCGTATTGACTGCACACAGTGACAACTGCTGTCTCTTTCACAGAAATGGGGTTTGGAATGGGGCACAGGAAAGGCTCTCGTGTCTGAGAAGAGAGCAAAAAAAAGCACATCAACAGAGAAAAATTGAGAATACAGGCAAAAATTGAAATAAATGCCTACATTTTACAACAACACACATAGCCTAGCTACATCCAGAACCTAAAGGTACATTACTGCTCTAGTGCTACATTGAAGTAAGATGCTCAATTTACCAGGGCAGACGGGCCTATTAAATAGTGCTGCTTTTCTTCCGGGATTTGAATGAGTGTTTGAATGTTGATTATGCAAGGCACAAATGTCCTGGAATTAACCCTTAACGTTGTTCTGTGTCTTGCTTTTGCAGTAGCCTCAATCTGCCTCCCTGTTAAGCCAGACCTCTTTAGGTATATCTGGTAATAAGAGCTGATGGTCTACTTGTGTGTTTTATGTTTTGCAACTGTGTCCAAGCATTCCAACTATTCAATATGCACGCACATAGGAAATTCTAATATGTTTACATTGGTGTGCACAGATTTCCCAGGCTTATGATGTACGTGCACCTACTCGAGTGTTATGTTTTTACTTTGGTCACAAAATACTTAGAAATGTGTTTATATGCTCATGTTTCATGTTGGAAAAACTGTTTCATCTTCCACAGATGTCTGTCCCTTTAAGTGCCCATCTGTTCTCAAGTGCCTGCTACCACCATCCCTTCTGCCATGTTGTTAGAGACACGCTGGAAGAACATCCGCCAAACCTTGCTGCTTCTGTTCACTGCTGCTCTTCTCATTGGGGTCACCATGCTGGCCATCTCCTCTAACATCAACCCAGTAGGCTACTTCTTCCTGGGGGTAGGGGGAGTGTGCCTGGTCGGCTATTTGCTGAGTGTGTTTGTCGAGTGTTACCTGAGGAATCAACAACGGCATGACGCAAATGAAGTGCCTCCAAACAGGCAAAGCCAAGCAGGGTAAGCAGCAACCTGGTTACTCCTCTTTAACTCTCTCACCTCACTCATGGCCATTTTAAACACTCTTTTGCTGCCCTTCCCCTGAGGCACAAAACAAAGACTCTGTTCCCGAAGACAAAAGTTCTTCTCAGATCTTTTTCCCTCATTATTGACGTGGAGGTTGCAGATGTCAATGCCACGTATATCCTGTACCTTTTATAATATGTATTTTCTTCCCCTGGGAACTGATCCACTAAAATTTGCCAATGTTAAACCAATCCAGGCCCATTTTATTTTTCTTTGAGTAATCGAGGCTTGCCAAACAATGAGTCAGACAAGGAAAAAGAAAAAATGTTGAAGCAATACCAAATCTTATTTGGGTTTAGCTCTATAAACCTTATCTCTAGAGCAACTGTTTCTTGGCAAACTTTAAGAGAAACCTGTAACTGGGTGTGTTTCCACTCTTAAAATTCCTACTTGACCGTAATAAAACCCCTGATTTTTAGAGACTCTGAATACTACCACCTCTTTTTGGCTTCATGTTCATTTGCAGGTTCTCAACATCACCTATTTTAACCCCAGTTTTCCTACTGTCATTGAAGAGGTTAACTTTATTTGTAGCCTTGCTTCATTGTATAATCCAAATATTTATTATCCATGTGCATAAATGATTTGATGTTCCCAAACACAATGTTTATTTTTAGAAAGACTATATAAAAAAAGAAGTCTATATTGGGCCCTGCTAGTTTGGGAGCATACTTGAAGAAAACCAGTATCCTTTTATTTAAGAATACGATCTGAAAAGGAAAATGTCTCCAAAGTAACTTTTTTTCTTTGCAGATAAAAAGCATTTTTTCTTTGCATTGTTTCTTTTAAACACGGAATAATTAGTCCTTGTTTAAACTAAATAAAAATACTTAATTTTCTCCACTTCTTAAAAATGGATGGACATTGAGCTAATATATTAAAAAAATAGGTCCTGTTTTATTCCATGAGATAGCTAGTAGTTAGCAATCCTTAGTCATGAATTTTAACTGTAGGAAGACACCAGGTAAAGCCTAGGAACTGAACAGTGTGGGTAGCTACACTAACTCTAGGGAGTGTGAGAAAATGGTCAGATGAGCTATTTTCTGTACCAGTAAGAAAGCCATTCACTTGGCTGGAGAGGTGAGCTGATCCAGGGGCAGAATATCCTACACAGCATACCACATGAGATACCCCATCTCAGTCCATTTGTCGATTGTAGCATGGTCCCTATAGTCCATGATCTGTACTATAAACATAATCTACACAGTAAAATAACGTGCATGTGGCATTGCTCTCTGGCACAGGGTGAATGCTGCCTATGAAGCACCCACCTATGAGGAGGTGATGACCATGTCAGCTCCAGCAATATGGACAATTACATCCAACCCAGGCTCCGTGCCCTCGCCGCTGAGCGAGCCTCCCCCGTACGATGTCGTTATTGAATCCTCTTCCCAGCAAGAGATGATGGTGGAGGCTCTCCAGGGGCCAATGCACACCTCTGAGACAGACATGGGCTCCAGGACACAGCTGCAGCTGGTGCTGCCCCCGAGGCTGCAGCGGTTTGTTTCAGACATCCATGAGGAGAAAGACGTTGAAGAAAGGTTTGAGCCACTGGAGCCACTCACTCCACCACCTGCTTACGAGACTGCCATCAGTGATGAGGTCTTTGAAGATGCTCACCAGCCCTCTGTGTTAGGACTGATTTCACCTTCCATGAATACACAACCAAACCCTCACCCCAATACAGGATGCTCCTAGAGGGATGGTAAAATGGCTGACAATGTTTTGCCTATAAGTTTGTCTCACCATTATTTGAACCAGGACTGAATTACAGACACAGCTTCTGATGTTACTAGAATCTTTTCGCACAAAATAGAAATTAATGCAGTACCACACTGCCTTGTCTTGGCAGATACATAAAACCACTGTGAGGAAAGTTGTGTTATGTATGGCAACATTCTCAGACTGGAGATACTCCTTTATGGGAGAGGAGAAATAAATCCTGAAAGGAGACAAGGTTGCCAAAAGACCTCTGAAGAAGGACTGTAGGATGCAGCCAGAAGAATCTGCCTGGGAAAGGGGTAGAAAAGAAACAACACTAAGCCCGTTCTCCCTGTGCATTGCAAACAGCAATATTGCTGCGTGCTGTGTGGTCATCAGTCACCCTGAAATCCCTAGAGAGAACAAGCCTGCGCCCCCCACATTGCTGTTTTGCAGCAACACAAATTTATGGTCTGAGCTGTTTGTTACTGTTCCTCTGCCACACCTGCTCCACATTCTCAACTGTGCTACATGGGAGTGACTGAAGGGTGAGTGTCTGACTGCATCTGGAAGCTGCTACCACCTGATACCTGTCACTTAGGGTTAAAAAGATGATAGTATGCATCAAATGACTTCTGTTTTTCACAAAGTTCTCATCCCTCACAGCAGTGGTGGACAAGAGGGAGATAAGTTCTCCCCTGCAAGAGAGGCCAGCGATGGGATACATACACATGTAAGCATCCTCTGCTTGGACTCCATGGCTCTGCAACAGGGTGTATGTCTGCTGTATTACAGATGTACTCTAACAGATGGCCTGAGACACTTTATTGCCATCATGCACAGAAAGGCCAAAGCTCCTCCAGTTCCCTGCAGGCTCTGGAAAGGTCCAGCTTGTCTGCCAAGGCAGCAGAGCACCTGAGGACAACAGCCCCAAGAAACATTTGGCCTTCATCATGATGGTTCTAGGCTGTAGGCAGGTTCTAGCTCTCACTGATCAGTGATGCTGTGCCTTTTTAAATGGGTGAGCTAAATTGTTCGGCTCTGCAGATTCACAGTGGTCTGTAGCGTGCAAAGAGATGCATTTGCATCTGGTGAATGTCCAAATTAAAAAATAAATCTCCTGTGAAGGAGAGCAGCAATCATCACAGCCTTGCTCATGACTGCATCTTTAATTCATATGAGGAACTATCAAACCATAGGCTAGAAGCAAATAAATTATTTCTTATTGTTTGATTCTTTATAGTTCAAAGAAAAAGAAAAGACCTTTTATGTCATTTATAAATAAACAGAACTGCATTAAAAATTCCTGGTGGCATCATTAATTTTTCCTCCCAAAGAAACAGTCCACAAAGCCATGCTTTTGCTTAGATTCTGCTTATTTGATTATCTTGGCTTAGAAAAGAGAGAGGAGTTCCATTTCTGAATTTACAGCTGAATCACTTTATTATCATTATTGAGGAAGCAATTATGATACCTCTATCATTAAGTATTAGCACAAACTTGCTGATCAAGGCAATTTGATTTCTTTAATCAATCACTACTTGCATTTCTCTCCTGTATCTGCTAACAGAGAAGAAAAACCTCACCAAAAGGTGTCACAGGTATGTGACACAGGCATAGAAACTTTGAAACTTTGAGTTTTAAACTGAGCAACTCAGGACCTGCCTGAGTGCACCAAATTGCCAGAAGTCAGGAAGAAATTCAGGTGACCAGCACAGACTAAAAACTGGCCAAAACAAAGACCAAAAATGTCACCAGTTATGATCAGTACAATTTTGTCTTCAGCATTTGTAAAGGTTGTCAAGCCTTTGGACTTGCATTAAGCTTTAGCAAATAGAATTCCTGTGCATCAGGACACAGGAAATCTGTGTGCTAAAGAATAATGTGCAGAAGTCATCTGCAGCTTTATGTGACTTTTTTTGTTAGTTGTATGAGGAGCAGCTGTGGGAGCTGGGGTTATTAAGCCTTGAGAAGGCTCAGGGGAGACCTTCTCACTGTCTACAACTCCCTGAAAGGAAATTGCAGCCCCGTGGGCTTTGGTCCCTTCTCCCGGGCAACCAGCAGCAGGGCCAGAGGAACTGGCCTCAAGCTATGCCAGGGGATGTTCAGGCTGGACATCAGGAGGAATTTCTTCCCAGGAAGGTTGTTGAGCATTGGAATGAGCTGGCCAGGGAGGTGGTGGAGTCACCGTCCCTGGAGTTGTTTCAGGAAAGGCTGGACGTGGCACTCAGTGCCATGGTCTATTGCCATGGTGGTGTTTGGCCAAAGGTTGGACTTGATAGTCTCAGAGGTCTTTTCCAACTGTTTTGTTTTTTTTTTTTCAATTGATTCTGTGATTCTGTAATGAGAGCTGTGCATTTGCTTTCGCTAGGACGCTCACTTGATTTTCCCTTTGTACTTCCTTTCGTATTTCTCTGCACATGCCGTGTGCTCCGCTTCTCCTTCCCTCTTAACTGCAGCTCGTTATCATTTCTGATTGCAGCTGATTTCCGCAGAAACTCGTCCCAGGAGAACTAAAAAAACTAAAATCGGGGTTTAAAAAAAAAAAAAAAAAAAAAAAAACGCCCAGAGCCGGTTTGCTTCCCAGGAAAGCCGCACCCCGCTACTCCCCGCTGCAGGCGCGACCGCTACCCCGGCTCCGCGCCCCTGAGGAGCCGCGCCCCAGCCCGCGCAGGAAGGGGCGGGAAAGCGCTCCCGCTCCAGCGGCGGTCACGTGACGGCGGGAAGCGCTTCCCGCCGTTTGAATCGCGGGGGCCGCCGGGAAAAGGCGGGCCGGGACTTCTTTCCGTCTGCCCGGCGTCTGGCGGCGGCCGCGGCCCGAGGGGTCCCGCAGGTTCCTCCCGAGCCCAGAGGCGGCAGGGGACGCGGGACACGGGAGGCTCCTTGCCGCGGCGCTCGCCCCCGGTGCCCCCGCTCCTCCCAGGATGCTGGCGGCGTGCGGCATGCAGCGGTGCCACCAGGAAGCGCTCAAGAAGAACCGGGTGATGCTGGCCAAGCAGCTTGTGTTGAATGTGCTGGTGGAGCACATGGTAGAGAAAGACATCATCACCACGGAGATGGTGGAAATGATACAGGTACGCGGGTTGTCGCCTGCGCCGTGAGCTTTGTTCCTGGCTGAGCTCGGTGGCGTTCCTTTGCAGAGGCAGCATGGAAAATAACTCACCTGTTACCTGTACATTTCAGTGTGATTGCACACAGACGGCCTGCAGGGGTTTGGTTGCAAGGTGCTTTTGTAGAAAGGAAAAGTGTATTTCCTCTAAGATTCCCGGCGTTTTGCTGGTGTGCAGTTCCAGCAGGCTGCGCTTCGTGGATCGGGTGGTAGCTTCCAGTCCTTTACTGTAGTTTTGTGCTTGTCTTTTTTCTTCCACATGTAGAAGCAGGAATAATATGTATTTCCAAAATAATACTGTGAAAATAAGCAAATGAATCTGTTATATGCCAGCTTGTTGTGGCGCCCTCCATATAAAGAATTCATGTATGTTTTTGTAAATTGCATGAAGCACCTTGCAAGGTTCAAGGCTCTCTGTCAAATAGCAGATGCTGTTTGTTTGTAGGCTTGTGTTGCTTCCCCTGTGCGGTGGGTGCTGTGGAGAGAAGTTACTGGAAATAGCTTGGGATTTGTCCCAGAGGGATGGTAATGCCCAGAACACTGTGCAGGATGGACACGCAGCTCTTCAGGGAAAGCAGACTGGAAAGGAAGTGGCTGAAGCTGCACGTCGGGTGCATGGCAGGGCTCAAGTGAGGAATTGAGGGAGTTTTTAGTTCCCTGGCAAAGTTCATGGCCCCATAGTAAGAGCAGATGCTGAAAAGTAGGGTTATGAACTATTTTCTGGGCATGAGTGTAGATAGCGTAAACCTGAAACTGATAAGGTTTTGATAGCAGTGAAGAAATAACTTCCTAATTAATTTTGGGTCATTGTCAAAGATAATGTGAATAATGTGATAATGTGAATCACTTTGCATACTTTGACGCAGTGTCAAAGATAATATTAGATGCCTCATAGGGCCTGTCAAAGGTATCAGTGCTGAATTGTGGGAACTCTAGGCAGTCTCAACTGAAATAGCTCTAATCCCTAGTGGAAGAGAACAAAGATACCACGAAACAGTGCAAGTCAGAGAATGAATCAAGGACTATTCTGGGTTTGGGCTGGAATAGTTAATTTCTTCATAGTAGCTAGTATGGGGCTGTGTTTTGGATTTGTGCTGGAAACAGTGTTGTTAATGTAGAGGTATTTTAGTTACTGCTGAGCAGTGCTGACCCAGAGCCAAGGCCTTTTCTTCTCACCCCACCCTACCAGCAGTGCTGGAGGTGTGCAAGAAATTGGGAGGTGACACATGGGAGACAGCTGCCCCCAGCTGACCCGAGGGATATTCCACTCCGTTTGGTGGCATGGTCAGCACATAAAGGTAGGGGAAGAAGAAGAAAGGGGGAATTCTGAGTGACAGAGCATGCTGCTAATGATGCCAAGGTCTTGGGTTTGATCCCTGTATGGGCCATTCACTTAAGAGTTGGACTCAGTGATCCTGGTGGGTCCTTTCCCTGCTCAGAATATTCTGTGATTCTAAGTCACCATTGTGAGTGATGGAGCCCTGCTGTCCTTGGAATGCCTGAACACCTGCCTGCCAACAGGAAGTAGTGGATGAGTTCTTTGTTTTGCTTTGTGTGTGTGGCTTTTGCTTTACCTGTTAAACCATCTTTATCTCAACTTTTCTCACTTTCATTTTTTGGATTCTCCCCACCGTTCCACCTGGGGAGGAAGTAACTGAGTGTCTGATGCTTAGCAGTCCACAGGGATTAAGCAACAGCGTTGCTGGAGTGTGAATGGTGAGTAGGGGTGGGCTTTTGATGGCCTGCAGTTTGTCCCCTAAGGAAGAGCAGGGAGAAGGGAAGAAAAGGGAAAAAAAAATCCTCCCAAACTGTAGGTAATGACAGAGAAAGTACTCTTTTGGCAAGGTGCTGTTGTAGGTAAAAAGTATTAAACTGAGACAGAAGGGAAGAAACCTAAAGGAATCTTCCCCTCCAGATCTAATTGAATAAAAGGGAATGCAACAATACTTAGTAATGGATTATCAGTAAGGAGAAAGGTGCTGTGATGGACAAGTCAGGTGAAGAGTAATAGCTTAGTGGCAAAATTATGCCTAATACAATAAACACACCTAACTAAGAGCTTAAATGTGTATAGATAGTACTAGCAGCCTGAGCAAGAGAACAGAGTGACTTGAACTGCTATTGCAGGGTATTGGTCTGGAAATTGCAAAGAAATAGAAATATGGTAGATGTAGAAGGAAAGCTGGAACTGCAAAATATGCATTGTAGTAGAAGGATAGAAACGAAGAGAACATTTGCTGGATAGTCTTAGACAGAACAGTGCTATGGAGAAAAAGTGCATTTAAAAAAAATCACTTGAGTGGAAAATGCTGTCTTATGTTTCATTTTCCTGTAGTAGGTCTGTGAATTTTTAATATTCTTCCTGTCTCTGGCAAATGTGAGCACAGGTCTTAGAAGTGCTGTTAAGTAGCCTGTTATTGGAAATGTATTGTGGCACTGATCATCAGGTACCTTAATGGAAACAGGAGGAGCCAAATGCCATTGTCTGATGAAAGAGAATACATTCTCCTGGATAACTGACTTGTTCTATATATATCCTCCTGCACCCCCAATAAGTCAAGAAATCAAGATCTGGATGAATCGTTACATTCTAAATCATCTTTTCTTGAGAATACAGCGTTACACTG
This sequence comes from Chamaea fasciata, assembly GCF_029207755.1. NCBI lineage: Eukaryota > Metazoa > Chordata > Aves > Passeriformes > Sylviidae > Chamaea > Chamaea fasciata. The sequence continues at coordinate 27,294,423 of NW_027094087.1, forward strand.
GTCCTGTTGGCTTGATTTAAGCTCAACAAAATAATAAAATGGTTGTGGAAATAGAGCATGTAAATACATTTCTGTAATCTAAGGAAAGTGAAATAAATCCAGGAGCTCAGGGAGATGAAGCATGTCATTTTTTCCAAGTGTGAGGTGTCAAACCAGTACTGAAACTTTACCACAAGTAAGAAAAAGTTGGGAGGGGGAGTGTGTTGCAGGAGGAGCCACTGAAGACAAAGGTGCTGGATCAGGAGCTCACAAGGAATATGAAGAGTAAGTAGAGAGTTTATAGGTGTACAGCATTGGAGAAGACTCAGTAAATAGAAGCTGCTTCCTTTGATGTCTGAAATGTGGGGAGATAGTAGGATCTGGCAGTACTGAGTTTAAATTGGGTCATTCAGAAAGATACTAAATCATGTGAGTTTTTACACTGTATGCATTTTCAATAAAGAGTAAAGAAAACCATTGTGTTTACTTTGTAGTGAAAATGATGCTATAATTATCTAGGTGAAAACCCAGAAGAGGAGTTTTCAAACACAGGGGAAAATTTGTAGTGGAAATAAAGTGGGACAGTGGAAACAGATGTTTTTAAGGCAAGCTCCAACACCTACTTGCATAAATGCCTTCTTGTTGAAGCATCAGATGTTCTTCCAGAGCTCTGGGATGAACTTCTGAAATTGCAGATATGGTAGCAGGAGCTTTCTTGCTTTTGAAACAACTTAAGTACTCTGTACTGTAATGAAAGACTGAGATTGTACAGACAGATTTAAATACTCTGTGGATCACTAGACAGTAATGAAGGGATCACTGATTTTGACAAGTGACATAAATTTGATTAGAATGATTGTAAGTTATATATGCTTTTTCTACAGGTGTATAATAAGGCTAATATGGAATTTTGACAGGAATTCAGAATTTATTTACAGCTGTTCTCTGTTATGCAGGTTATCAAACCCATCTGTGAGGGAAAGAAATAAATTAAGGCCATATTGGGAAATAAAATGAAAGAAGTGTCTTATTGGCTTCTGAATGTTTGCTGAACATTATTTAGCATAGCTTAAATGTGGTGTTGAAGTCCTATCAGGAGGCACAGCTTTGGATGTTTAAGGAAGCATTAAGGAAGAAGTCTGCCAAAAGCTGACTGCTGTGCATACAAAGTGCGGAATATGAACATTATGGAAATTTCTTAGCTATTTAACAGAAGTAACGTTCTGGTTCTTGAGGTCAGAACCTATGTTCTTAACTATCATTTATGGCCTGGAGTTATAGACTGTGAAAAAGATGGATGACCTTTAGCTTGTCTCAAAACAGCTGCAGGTCTACTAGAAAGGAAGAAAAATTCATTAGATATTTCAGAAATCAAGTCTCAATTGAGTTTATTAGTTACAATGAAATTCAGTGAGCTTACAGGTGGTTATTTTCGATGCACTAATGGAGCAGTGTTACCAGGAGAAAAGTACCCTGATACTTCTGGGAAGACACAAGTAAGACATTATTCTCGGTACTTCTAGTCAATAGTACTCTGAAAATTGAGGATCCTGTGGGAATAGGAAAAGGTAGTTCACTGTAAAGGGAAAGAGGCCATTTATGAAAGAAATTACTTGTTTCCTGTAGCAAATCAAGACCAATTTATAGAAAGAAGTTTGGTACATAAGGGAAGGCACAGAACACTGAAGTCAAGGAACACTGTTGATGAAAATAAATGCTCTTAGTCCATCACAAATTAATACAGGTCTAAAATTCTAAATGGGTTCATAAACATTGGATCAACAAGACTTTGTAATATCCTCCAATGTGTTGGGGGAAAAACCAAACTATTTTTGACACCGAGCTTGATAGTTATGAATGAAACCAGATGATGTGATATCTGCTGTAGCAGAAAATTTACACATGTACCTCAAGGCTTGGTTTTTTTCAGTTTGGTTTGGTTTTTTTTCTGGTTTTCTGTGGTTGCTATATTGTTAGGCCTTAATTCTGTATAACTCATCAGCTATTCCCAATTGCCCACCAAAAGGAGAGATCTTGAATCTAGGTAGTAATTAAAAAACCAGGATGAATTCCAAATAAATTTATTTCTGATACCCAGTATTTTGGTATGTGATTCTTGGTATGGCTTAGATTTCACGGGGAAGGGTATAATTGTGTAAATTATGCATTTTGTTGGCAAATACCTGCTAATATTCTAACAGTATTCTTGGCACAGTTTCATTTTTTGATGGTTACTTTTCCACATATACTAGTGTATATTGCTTCAATGGTCTGAATATTTGTCTGTACATAGTAAATACCATTCTGGAATTGACTGCATATAATAAGTATTTTATTAAATGTTTTCTGGAGGATTTAATTATCTGCCTGAGACCACAAACTATTGGATAGTAGCAGAAGCATGTTTTCGACTTTATGTATTCAGTGAGGAGAAGTAGATACCATTCCAACAGTAACTGGATGTAAAATTTTAGAGAGAATACGGTGTATTACTGTGTGTGGTCATGTGTGAATTGTTGGCTTGTGGTGTTGTCATGTACTCCCACTCAAGCAAATTGGAACAGAGGAGTGAGAATGAAATCAGCTAGGAAGAGTATAATAATACTCTTATTATAATACTCTGTTACTAAGCATAGTGGTGGAATGTTTTTCTGAAAAAAAAGAAGTTACTCTGAGGATTCATTGAAAGTTAATTATTATCAGGTGTTATTTGAGTATGGATTTTGTTTTTTTTCCTCTGGGTTCAGGCCAAGTCCGGGAGCTTCGACCGAAACGTGGAATTCCTCAATTTGCTGCCCAAGAGAGGCCCTAAAGCCTTCTCAGCCTTCTGTGAAGCTCTGCGAGAGACCCAACAGCAGCATCTGGAGGCAATGATCCTGAAGACGATGTCCAACCTGAGCCACGAGATTGCAAGGGTACAGCAGTTTTTAAGAAATAAGATGGATGGCTTGCATTTCAGATTGGGTTTGGGCACAAAAGGGATGTTATCAAATGGGAAAAACTCAGTTGTTTACAAAGGATAGAATGGTTTTGTTGCTAGTTGAACCTTGTCGTAGACTTAGTAGAAGCAGAGAGGAAGAAACTTGCGAGGAAGAGAATTTTCATAAAGAATCAGAAGGTGGTAGAGGTTGGAAAGGGCCTCTGGAAGTCATCTCTTCCAACTTCCCTGCTCAAGTATTACCTTCAATCGGCTTCCAGGGTCACAGACAGGCAGTTTCTGAATATTTGCAAGGATGGAGACTGCAACCTCACTGGGCAACCTCCTCCAGTGCTCAGGCACCTCACAATAAAAAGACGTTTCCTGATGTTTAAGAGGGCGTCTCCTGTGTTTCAGTTTGTGCCTGTGGCCTCTGGGTCTGTCACTGGGCACCACTGACAAGAGCCTGGCTCTGTCCTCTTTGCACCCTCTTTTCAGGCACTCACACACGTTAAGAAGTTCCCCTTGAGGGATGAGGGATCTCCTCCCTTCATCTCTTCTGCCAGCATCACTCCTCCTAATGCAGCCCAGGTACCAGTTGCCTTTGTGCCAGGGGTACGTTGCTGGCTCCTGTCTGGCTTGGCAATACCAAGTCCTTCTCTGCCAAGCTGCTTCCCAGCTGGATGGCCCCCAGGATATATTGATGCCTGGGAGTGATCCCATTGCACTTCTTTTTGTTGAGCTGTACAAGGTTCCTGCGTTGTATTTACATCCAGCAAGTTCTTAATGGATGTCTAATCAATAATACAAAAATTGAAAGGAAAGTTGTTTTTTTTTTTCTCTGAACTTTTTTGGTTTAATATTCAGTGATTGTCTGAGTAGACTCTTAAGGAAACAAATACTTCTATTTCTTTCTTTCGTTACTTTTTTCATCTTTTCATTATGTGTAGTCAGTGTTGTACTAAAGGAAGAACTTTGCAAAGATTACATGTATTTAGTGCATTGTCAAGGGTGGAAACTCAGTAAACATATTTTATACAAAGGAAGGGAAAGCAAATACTTCAGAACAAATGTTCCCTTATTAAAACATAGAATTTATCAGACTACTCTTTTAATTTTTTGTTTTCAATTTTGCTTTACTATACAACCAATGAGATCTTGACAGCAAACCAAAATATAGGAATCACCAGAAAAATCAAGTTTTTGTTAAAACCAAGGAAGCTAAGATGACCCCAGTGTAAAGATTCTAAACTGAGGATTTGGGTAGAAGTGGAGATGATCAAAGAAGTACAGGAGTCTTGCATTGAGAGAAAATGCTGCTGCTGTCTTGTCATGAGGTTTATTTTGGAAGTGAACCACAGTACTATATTTCAGTCATTTTTATGTGTATGTAAATGCATGTATCTTTTCTTCCATGCTACCTTCAGCTTTTTACTATAGAGAGAAAAAAAATAGCTATTTTATGCTACTCTTTTTCATGGATTTATTGATGTCTTGTAGCTTGAACACTGTCATGAGTCAGATCTTCCATACCCTGCCAGTGAGTCCTGTAATTCAAAGAGACCCCGTTGGCTTGGTGAGTTGCACGATTTGCTGGTTGGCTCCTGCCAATTTCTCAATACTGTCTTAATTCAATTCTAGAAATAAGCTTGCCACCACTTTGCTCATCCCAGGAATACAAACTTGACAGTAAACTGACTATATTGTGATCAAAGAGGGTGCTTTGTAGCATATGGGAAGAGACAGCCAATGCATGTGTCTTGTTAGCTTTGTTTATTCTTATTGGGGCACTTAGTTGCTTAAAACAGTACATGTGTGTAAGATTCTATATTTTGCAACGATTTTCTTTAAGGTTTGTAATATAATTTCATTGAGCTAGTGCTCTGATAAGATACTAACTTTAGGCAGTATTCCTTAACCAAAACTTCCTTCTTAAAAAATTAGTTTAAGGCCTTATATGTTTTATGTGGGTCCAGCTTGGTTTTTTGTTGTTTCTGTCAAGTGCAGCAAATCAGCTTTTCCTTAACATGCATTTGCAGCTTAGACCAGGGGGCTGGTCTAATAAACAGTTGTTGGAATGAATCCCCTTGCTAGTTTTTATGTTGCCTCTGGTAATGCCTGGAGTACTTTTTCCCTAACCACAGGTTTACCTTTATGCTGCTTACTAGGCGCTCTCTCTGGTGTAAAAGAGCAAGTGTCTAATATTTGGAAACTTTTTTTTATGTGCAAGGGTTTTAGGTTGGGTTGTTTTGATTTTTTTAGAGCATATGTTCCTCCAACCAGGAGAGCCATGCCTCAAAAGGCTGAAAGAGGATTTCAGAAGAGATCGGGAATGTCATTAGCTCAGTTTCTTCAATACAGAGGAGTGAGTGTTTGTCTGCAAATGGCAGATAGTTGATTATCATTCCCCTCATCTGCTGTTATCCAGAGGAAAGTGTTGAGAGGCAGATAAAGAAAGAGCTTTGCACTTTATGAAAGTTAAAATTGTCTCGTTTGATCACTTATGCATGTGTTCAGCATGGGAGGCCTTTTATGAAAGGAAAGAACTATTCTGTTTGAAATTTTCTAGCAACGTTTCGTCAGCCAAACTCTGAAAGTAAGAACATACTGTGCAAAACAGCAGAAAGCACAAGGATCTTAAATTAGATGAGAATTCTGTTTTCATACTCTGTAGACTAGGCCTTAGATAAGGCTAACCCACATAGAAACAAAAATAAAAGCTGTCAGTTAAAATAAATAAAATAAGTATATTGTTACAGCACTTTTTTTTTCTCTTCTGTGTTTCATTTTGTGTCAGTAGTCCCTGATCAAACAAAATTTTTGGAGGTATAAAATACGCATAAATGAATATAGTTCAGAATTTGCAAGTTACTACCTTAATGCAGAGGCCTTTTGTCTGAATCTTTTCATTTTTGTTGATGTATTTGGTTTTGCACAGAGCCAATGGAACATTCCTTAGATAATGGAGACGGTCCCTCAATTCCTCCGGTGAAGTATTGCACTCCTGAATTTTATCACAATCATCAGCACTTGGTAAGTTGTTGGCAGAGAAAGTCTTAAGATATGAGAGATGTTTGGATCTATCAGCTGAACGTGTGTCACCTAAAATTGAGTTGCAATGCTTGATTGGGATGCAGATCAGGGTTGTGCTATTTGTGTAACCGAAAAGTGTTACCAGTCGTGCTCCATTTGATGTGGTTCTCATTTACAAGTGTCAGGAAATCCTGAGAAGTTCTGTAACTCTGAACAAATCTCTGCCTTTTTTTTTTTTTTTTTTCCGATCATGAAGAGCTTGGTGAAAGGACTTCTATTGCTCTCTGTGAGCTGTCAGTATTATTGCCTCAAGTTTATTTTTCTCTATCCTCATCTTCTGTTAGATGACAAGCCCTGTAAATGACTGTAAGATAGGAGAACTGTGTTTTCAACTAGTAAATTGGCTTTTTTAATTGCCAACTGTACCCAATAAAGTCCTTAGGCTTAATAACCAGATTGGGATTCTGTGCTAGAATTCTACCTGTGGGTAGAACAATCTGAATTTCTAATCTTCTGCCTCAGTGTTTGAAGTTACATGTGTAATCTAATTACTTTTTGTTGTTTCTGTCTGTAAGGCATAGATTGTGGTGGGGTGGGCTTAAGGAAAAATTACTTTGTGTTGTGGGGTAAACACTGCATTAGGGTTATACAATGTCAGAGGCTCTGTGGATAACAAAACGAGTTTCTGTTTATGTGTTGGTTTTTGTTTGGGTTGGGTTTGGTTTTTTTTAGGGGTTGCTGTTGTTGTGGGGTTTTTTGAAACTGACTGTGGGGGTGACTTGATTAATAAGCAGTGCCAGTGTGAGCTTGACTAGGCTCCTTTTAAATCTGTGCCTGGGTACAGCTTTTTTGATACTCTCCTTAGGTATTAAATTTTACTTCCAATTTACAGGAGTGATAGTAAATGAATTACTATTGATTTGTTGTTGTTGGAGTTGTAGGGACAGAGAGAGGACTTAATCTCAAGACACCCCTCCTGAATTAGTTCTTTTCCTGTTAACCTCTTTTGCCAGTTGCATAATTTTAAAGATCAGTGACTGACAGTCCCTCTCTGTTACAATTACAGTCATTGCTGTTTTACATCTCTGTCTGCGCCCAATAGCAATTAAGAAATGTTACCTAAATTTCACATAGTGTTGTCCTTTGATGGGGGTGGGGAAAGGAGAAGTTAGCAATATCTAATTCACTGTTTGAAATGGATGTGTTTCTTTTAAGATTAGGAATAAGGCAAGCCAGTCTAACTTTTTAATAACAGTAGCATTGTAGCATTGTCAGTTGTGGAGGCTGGCAAGCACAGGCATATCAAGTTGGTGTGGAATGATCGCTGTTCTATTCTAACACACTATTATTTCCTTGTGTAGTCTAAAATTACCCATTTTTAATCTTCCTTTCAGGCATACAAGCTGACATCAGAGCCCCGAGGCTTAGCACTGATCCTCAGCAATGTCCGTTTCAGCAGCGAGCGGGACCTGGAATATCGCGCCGGGGGAGATGTGGACTGTGCTTCCCTGGAGATGCTCTTCAGGCACCTCGGGTATCGAGTCACTGTTTATCATGATCAGACTGCACAGGTAAGGGGGTGATCCCTGTACTTCACAACTGGTGTGGGTGAGAGTTTGTTTCATAATTGTCTCCAGAGGTTCCCTTTGGTACGTAGCTAAGGTTTGGAGATATGAATTATCACTTAAGAATAGAAAATAGGGCTAAACATGATGGAGTCTGCTCTCATACTGATCAGCATGAGAAAGCTTGGAAGTCTGAGCTCTTCCAAAGGATAGTAGCATCACAAAGGACTACAAGAAGTACTACTGTAGTCTGACCTTAGTGCAAGGGGCAAGAATTTTGAGACCGCACATGGCACGTGTGTTAAAAGCACAACTGAATAAAGTCTCCAGTTTACTCTAGATAGACTTTTCCAGTGTCCTGCTCTCCTAAAAGTTAAACTTTGCAAATATTTGATGTAGTCTTTGCTATTACGATGTTTTTGTGTCCTTTCACTGATGAAGTCAACTGGCATCCTACTTATTAGTCTTCCAATATCCATGGAGTTCAGTTCCACTCTTTCAGTCTTCACTGAAAATGTGTATGTGCTTCACTTGGGAAAATTGGTTGTGTTCCATGACTAACTTAATCAAACCACTTTCCCTAGGAATGCAGTTGCTGTCTTCTCCAGCCTCATTTGATCTTATTCTTTTTAAATCCCTATGAATTCAAGTGATACGCGACCTGTTAAAGAGTGTTTTATTCAAGAACAGAGCTTTTGCAGCATTGATCTAAGATATTTGCACCTGCTATGCTGTCAGAGTTCCTGAAGTTTGCCACTTTAAATTTTGAATTGAACACTAGTGTCTGAATGCCTGAAGTCCCAGACTGTTAAGTTGCTCCAGTATCCAAGCCAGATTCCAGTGTCAGTGGTAAAACCTCTGCAAAATATCACTTGGTTTCCCGTTGGCCTGAGTGATTCCAGCTTCACAGTGTTGTACTTAGGACTGAATATTGCATTAAAGAACAAGAATGTTTTGCCTTTTTTTTTTTTAATAGGACGTCTCTTTCACGTAAATTTAATGTATGTAGGGTTTTTCTTTGTACAAGGAGGGACACTGGTATTCTTCCTAGAAAGTTGATTCAGTTTCCCTGTGGAAGTCTGGAAAGCATTGAACTTTTTTTCTATTCTAGGAGATGCAGAATGCTTTGGAGACATTCTCCAAGCTACAAGATCATCGAGATGTGGATTCTTGCATTATAGCTCTGCTTTCCCATGGTGTGGAGGGTGGCGTTTATGGCAGTGATGGCAAACTACTAGAGGTACATTGCTGAATCCTGATCTCTTGTTATAGGTTATCTCTAGGAAAGAAAATCTTAAAAAAAAAAAAAAAGAAACTATGCAAGACTGGGGATTCCCTTCTAAAATAGAAAAAAAATAAGAGCTGGACGGAAGAAAAGGGCAAGGGGCTGTCTGTGAGAGGTCTTGGCAATGAAAAATGGCAAGTAGGAGAAATTGTGTATAAATACTAGGTAGAGTGCATGAACCCCAGCAAGTATGAACCTGGGGAGAGGGTGGAGAAGGGATGTGTCTGTCACCCACTGAGTTGGCAGATAAAGGAGAATATACCAAGACTGGTGAGGTAATAAGGAAAATACAGGAAAGCAAGGTGAGGCTGGGTTTGCCTTACAGAAGGCTACAGTGAAGAAATTTCCTCTCTTTCTTCTCTCAGTTGCAGGAGGCTTTCCGGCTCTTTGATAATGCAAACTGCCCCAGTCTCCAGAATAAGCCCAAAATGTTCTTTATTCAGGCCTGCCGGGGAGGTGAGTGCCCCAAACACTGAAAGCCATGTACTTGGCATGCCATTAAGGCTCATTTTGCACACATGCACACCCTCACATTCAACTTGCTGTCAACTTTCCTCTTTGCTTCTCTCAGGTGTAAGTGGGACCCATATTCACCTCCCTCTGCCCTGCTGCTGCCACTGCATCTGTTGCTCTGTAAGTGTCTTTAGCTCTGCATGAGGTGTGTGCATTGACCTGCAGACCCCAGAGCACCTTGGTGACATAAAGCTCTGTCATTTCCCACTCATACCTTGGGGCTTCCTCGTCCTGTGCCTGCAGTAGGGGGAGTGGGGCACAGGATGCACAAATAGCACAGCATGGAGCAGTACACTAGCACTGGAGTCTTGCTGAGGTCCTGTCTTTCTCTTGATCCTCAGTGTGCTGTGTCTCTTGAGCTGGCAGTTGGTTCCAATTATTTTGGCGGTTTTGTCTCTTTCCTTTACCTTAGCCTGTTTTCATTCAGCCTCAAATGACCTTTCCTTGCACCCTTTTCCACATACTCCTGTTGAATTCTTACATGCTGTTGTGCAGAACTCTTTTTGTGATTCTTATAGACTTTTTCTTCTTCTGTGCTTTGTGTACCTTTTTTTTTTTTTTTTAATTCTGCTATTCCTTTTCCTTCCTTTTGTAGCTAAACAAACGTATCTGTAACTAACTACCTTTCAGATCTGCTAATGACCAAATTTTTCCCCTCAAGTGTTTGGACTCTTTGAAATTGCAGATATTCCAAAGTGAAGTTCTGTCTTATAGTTTCTTTTTCTCCCTTGTGACAGAGGAGTTTTCCTAGTGTGTATGCTTTTCCCCCTGCTTTTCCCTTGTTCCTCGCAGTTGTCTCCCTTCTTTCTCATTTTTAGCAAGCTTAACAATTTGTTCTCTAGTCTCTACTCTTCTTTAATCCCAATGCTGGGAAAAGCCTGAAGTCTACATAAAGTATTTTGGTGATCAGCAATAACTTGATCCTTTTAAGCATTTGGGGATATTGTAACATGCATGTTTACAATATGAATTGAATCTGATTGCTTTCCTTATGTGAATGAACATTTAGATACTCTTGAACAAATGTGAATGTGCAGACTCAGGGTGGAAATAAGTGTAGTAAGTCAGAATTTTCAGCTGACCTCATTAGGTAATAATACTTGTTTGACTGGAATGTTACCGTAATGAGTCTGTTAGGACTAACAAATCAAGCTTGGCCCTTGTATTCCCAAAAGAGTTGCAGTTAAGGAAGAGTGGTAAAGCTTGCTATGCATGATGCTTTAGAACTAGGATATTGCAACAGACAAAGGATTAAGATACTTGAAAAACTGGAAGGAAATACTCCATTAAATCAGCAAAGAAGGCAAACCCTTGCCTTGTCTAACCTCTTTTAAACCTTGATTAATGGTTGGAGGGGAAAGCCAGTTACAAAGTAATTGAACTGTCAACAAAAATGTGTATCCTTTAGACAGCATTCAAAGGACTGTATAAATAGTATTGTCAAAGGGCTGTAGAAATAGTATTGTCAACTTTAAAATAGTAGTCAATCTATCTGTGCCATGCAAGTTAGCTGGAACTAGTCGAAACAAGATGAGAAATACATAAGTTCTTCTTCTTCTCTAACCTTACATTGTAGGCCTGCTCTATCTTCTATTACTGACATGTTTTTAAAATGTAGATAAAGAACTGTTGGTACAGTCCTAATTCCCAAAGAGCTTTTGGCAGGAGTCTACTAAAGACTTTAAGTAGTCCACCTACAGTCATGGATTGAAAACCAGTGGCAGCAGAAAACAATGGGAAGAGTTTCAGTGTGGCATAAAATGAAACTTTGAAGTTGCTTGATATGTGTTTAATGTAGTTGAATCAAAAGAGTGAAAAATTATGCTAATAACTGGGTAGTTAGCGGTTACTTTAATTGGCAGAACAGCTATCTGGGGGCTTCAGTACAATTTAAACAGACTAGATGAATCTCTGGCAGTGGTTCTATTAATTAGATGTTAAGTATGCAAAAGGTTAGTGCTTTATTCATTTTCGTTAAGTTGATTGGAGTGAGTGGTGTTTGAAGACGTGCATGAGGAAGATGTGTAATTCTGAAGTGTAATTCTGAAGCTTTAATCAAAAAAGTTTGGATTCTATACATAATGGGGTGATGACCGTGTGAATAATAGAGTTTGATGGTGAAATTACCTGAGTCTTCTGTAATAAAATGCACAGTGAACAGTACACTAAATTTTCAAAAAGACAGAACTGGAAGGATTTGGAGAAGTGTGATAAAATATATGAAAAAAGTTCGGTTAAAAATTTAAAAAAAATTTGCATTGCTACCCCAAAGAGATGAAAAAGGAGCTTAATGGAAACCATTATGAAATTTTGAGCTATGGAGATTTTAATTCTAGGCTGTTTCACATAATCACACCCCTCCCACTACTGTTTTCTTTTTAGAGGAAAAGAACAATGTTGCTGACTTATGAACTGACCACTTTCTGATTCTGCTGTTAGGAAGTAAGAATAATAGATTCTCATCTTAGAACAAAAGAAAGTAAAAAGGCAGAATTATATGGAAAGTCTGTAAAATGTAATTTTAATTTTCTTGCAGCACAGCTGGACTATCAAAGTTACCACCACTAAGCAATTAGTTGAGATTATAATGGAAACTGCATCATGTAGAAAACCAATTGAGAATATCTACACTTGCATAATACATACTAATGAATCCTGGAAAGGGCATTAAATGCTCTCCAGGTTTTAAACTAATCTCCATGGACTGGAGTTCTCCCTTCATGTTTAGGGACAGATTATTTTGCATTTTTCTGCTGCACAATTTATGCTTTTAATTGAAACGAGCATTATTGTAATCAGGTTTTAGAACTAGGTGAGATACTTGGTCCAGGTTTTCTACATGTCCTGGATGTAGATCTTAGCAACCAAAATTACAGGTCTTGTTTGAGTTCTGCAGTAAATGGATACTTAGCATTGCAAAGTGCACTAGGCATTTTTGGATATTTCTGAGGTAGGTATGAGTGGAAAATAAAAACTAGGCTAGGTATCAAATCCTTGCGTTAATGGTGGAGAACTAGCAGAAACTTCCCTGCTTTTATGGTTATCCCAGAAATCAGCATGCAGATCAAGTCAGGTTAGGTTAAACAGGTGCAGCAGTTGTTGGTATCTGCATTAGTTTGTGCAGAAGAACTTCCTGATGAGTTTAAAACAGCTGAGAAAGCCTAAAGTTAGTTGAATAACTTTCTGCTTGGCAGTAGCTGTGGCATTGCTGACCACAAACCCAAGGAAGTACAGGAAAGCTACATCCAGTAATTCAGGATAATTTCTTCTCCCCTTCTCCCTCTCCTTGTTTATTGCCACCACAGATGAGTTGGACCGGGGGGTGGATCAAAGAGATGGCAAAGGATGGTCAGACTCTCCAGGCTGTGAGGAAAGCGATGCGAACAAGGAAGAAAGTCTGAAGCTGCGGCTGCCGACATGCTCAGATATGATCTGTGGATACGCCTGTCTGAAAGGTACTGGCCCCTAATTGTTTAGGGCAGTAGGAGGTTTCACGTGTCTGGGTTCCCCAAAAGTCTTCATGGTGGGCTCTCTCTGGCCAGGCACCGCGGCCATGCGGAACACCAAGCGCGGGTCCTGGTACGTCGAGGCTCTCACCTCGGTATTTGCAGAGGACTCCCGACACACTCACGTGGCTGACATGCTGGTGAAGGTAAAGCACAAGGGCATTTACTCTCCCACCCCTGCCTGGCTTTTGAAGGGCCTTCCATTGTTTCAAAATGCTGGGATTAATTTAGTACTATTAAAGCACTTATTCTTGCCTTGTTGGTAGCAAAATTACAATTCTTTCCTTGTTCTTATTCACTTACTTAGATACAGTTCCATAGCAGTTCAACCCAAGTAAAGATGCTGTTTCTTTGACTCCTTCTGTTTCATTTGTGTGCTCACATGGTGAACTTGCAAGTAGAATTAATATTGCTTGCCAAGAAAAACTTCTCTTCCATAGACATAGCTTTTTTTTCAGGTGAATTCATTCCCTGAACATGCACACAACACAGTTGCAAAAGCAGCAGTACTCAAGGTAAAGACTGAGAAAGTGGAGGAAGAAGTGAAAAAAGCAGTGTGACCACAGCAACTTGAGCTGCTGTGGAACTGCACCCTAGTTCTTTATCCTCCTTACGTTTAAGGGACTGCTTAATGCATTGAACAGAATAATCTGTAGAGAAAGAAATTACATTTTTCTTCCTTCTGTTTTTTTGATCCTTCCAGTTACTTTAATTTTTTTTTAATCTCACATCCAGGTGAATAGGCAAATCAAGCAACGAGAAGGTTATGCCCCAGGCACCGAATTTCACCGCTGCAAGGAGATGTCAGAATACTGTAGCACACTCTGTCGGGACCTTTACCTGTTTCCTGGCTATCTACCAGGAAAATAACCTTGCCAGCTCTGTTTGAAGAGAGATACTGCCAAAGCTGAATTTCGATTATGGATATCTGTTTTCACTCTTATGAACCGTGACATCAGATGTGCAAGCAAGGAGTGCCAGTCTAATTCTTTGTCTTTTTCTAAAACAAACTGGCAACTCTCCCTGTAATCTGACTCAGTTCAGGGTTTAAAATTCTAATATCCCCATTGGCTCTGTGTGTATAGAAAGTGATGGAAAGAGGATCAGCATTGGAACTGGAAAGAAGTGGGAACATCCTTTGGAAGGAGACATAAGGACATTTGTAAACAAAGTGAATGTGAAAATGGAAGTGGAGTACTAGTACAATTTTTTAGTTAAACCTTTCTGAAAGGAAAATCAGTCAAAGGATGCTACTTATGCTTGTACTTCAACTATTTTAAATACTTTCTGTGTGGTTTTTCATACAGGACAGTCAACTCCTGTGCACATTAGAAGAGGGCTCCTTATGAAGGAGAATCCTCCCCCTCTCTAAAATGGAAGGTTATTGTTCTCAGTACTCAACACTTTCCATTTTGATCACTTAATAGTCTATTTTTCTACATCGCTTCTATAGCCAAGTTATCAAGAAGACTACAAGATATCCCAGATTATCAGCAAAACATATACAGACCCAGACAAATATGGCTTCATAAAATGCCTCAAATAGTTTTGAATCTAGAAATTCTAGGTTAACTCCCCTTAGTCCCAAGAGTGAGCAACTGCATGGAATGTTCCTTTTGAGGAATTTGTTTGCCATAGCACTTATGTGTCATAATAGACATTCAATCCACCAGCTTCTCAGGAGTCTATAAATTGCACTGTACAGCTGAAGCCCTGAAACTCTACGGCCTTGTACAAGAGGGTCTTTTGTCTTTTTAATTAACAAAAATATTCAAGGCAGCTCTTTACAGTCTAAGCATGTTGCTTGGATTATTTATCACTGCAGTTTTTTTCCCTTTTAAATGAGAGGGAAGAGTTTAACATTATTATCCTGTTCTGTGAGTTTTCTTTCTTAATCTATGATCATTTATTAGCATAATCTGTCACGTCTTTTGGATATTTCTTCCACAATCTCTTCATGCTGTCATTTGTGTATTGCTGTGTCCAACTGCAGTTACTCCCACTTGATGTGATGTGGGAGATGGGCATTGTTCTCTTTTTGTGGTAGAGCCTAAATCCTGGGATACTGGATTACATATGGACTACAGGTGGCTCACTGCAGTCTCAATCTCTCTATTTTGTAGCACTAGGTTGCCATAGCTCCTGGGTTTTTTAAAATGTAAGTATGGCTTTTAAAATATATTTTTCAGGATAGAATTATGAATGGGAAGCACAGAGGTACATGGAGGGAGGCTGGAAAACTAGGCATGTGCTAATTTTATTATTCTGCCTAGTAAATGAAGGCTGTGTTTCCTCCAGCTGACAAAGGTGCAGCATTAATATGTACCTTGCATTTGTCCTACACACAATGTGATGAACAGAACAAGAATCATGCTTGCCAATTGGTGCCTTACTCTGAAGTCTAATATACCAGTTTAGGGGCTCCTGTACCTCCCTGGAGTATCAACACTGTCTTCCTGAGTGCTCCCTCTATGAAATGGTGCAATATTTTACAGATAGGTTTATTGATGAAGCAGTCCATTCTGATGGATGAAATTTCTGTAGGATTGCATCAAGTTGCATTATCACTGCCACTTTTGTATATCTTTTTGTATACTTGTATTTTACTGCCTCGAGGTGTCAAAATAAAGAATTTTTGTTTGATTAATCTGTGCAGTGTCTTCCATTTGGAGAGTTAGACTTCTGCAGAAATGGAGGTTCTACATAAAGAGAATTTTGTGTAATTTCTTGAGATGGCACATCCCAGAGGGTGTTTTGAACTCTCAGGCAGAAGCCTGCTACTTACAGCTGCAGCCACTATGAGCTGCTTGTAAATTTTGTTAACACCTGGGCCAGACAACGTCTGATACATTAATAAAAAGGTGGGAGGCAGAACCAACACGTAGGAGGCTGATGGTGTGCTTCAACACCCGAAATACTGACATTGGGAAAACTTTGGGCTTGGTGTTTTTGAAGGAAAAGTTGGTGTCAAAATGAAGGGTTCCTGGAAAAAAGGAATCTTGGAAGGAGGAAGAGACTGAAAAGAAAGTGACGATATCATCTGTCAGAGAGATTCTGGAAGTGGAGGAAGGTCCAGGAGATCAGAAAGCTGCAGGGGAAGGAATGCCAGGGAGTGAGTGCTTAGAGGTTTGATGCATAAAGCCCAATACTTGTAGCTGGGAGCAGCCGTACAGCACAGAACTTTCTGTTCCACCTTCACAAATGAGCCATGATCCTACTGCTGGGCAGGGAACCTGAGATCAAAGTAATGCACCTGGGAGAAAGTCAATTAGTGTGGAAAAAAGAAGGTAAAAGCTCTGTTCTTGCAAGTTCTAAAAATAATCCCCAGCTTCCAGATCCACTAGAGGTTGCCATTTACCCTGTTTCATCCATGACACCTTGAAGAGTTGTTTCCTGTATTCCATGTTCTCTTTTTAGTGAAAGAGTACATTAATTTATTGAAAATACCGAATTCTGATGTGGGAAATGTAGTACTGATATTAGCACTGGAATTACCAACATCTACATGTGCAGAAAGTGATTCTAGTAGGCCAGAAGATGAAGTAAACAAGATGTTTGCATTTTCCTGGGTAAGCTTTGAGCTACTAGCATAGTTTAAGGAATTACTTTTAATAGCTGGGATAGCAGGGGAATGTTAATGGGTTCATATTTTGTCTGGAAACCAGAAGAATAAGGTCAAGGGTTTTATTTGAGATGGGGGGTGAAAACAGTGAACCCAATGTAAACAATGTATTTTAAAAATCTTGAGTTGCGTAAGAATCATATTTACTAACAATTTGGTAAATTAATAGAATTTTAATTCTAAATTGATTTTGTTTCCCTATTTGTGATTACCAGTAGATAGTCAAAGGATTTGATTTTGTAAAAATAGTCATTGGTCCTCTTAAAATTAGGATGTAGAGAATGGCATTGAAAGATAGCAAATGCTTCTAAAACATCAAAAGGTTTGGATAAACATCTATAAAATATCTTCTAAAATTTATGTCAAGCTGACAGTCCTAACATGCACTGTGCCTGTGTTGTATGATTTCTTCTTACCCCTCAGGGTATGAGAATTCTTCACCATATCACAGCAGTAAATTATTAAGTTAGGAGAAGGAAATGCAGGAAGATACTGTTATATAATAGATTATGTCATCAGCATATGCATACAGAGAGCAGTTTCTTTGAAAGGAAGGGAATGAAATGGAAATCTCCAGAGAAGTTACAATCAACTGTTGTCACAGGATCAGCAGCCTTGGTGAGTCTGTTTCACTAGGAATGAGTGCTTTGTCCTACTCAGTGCAATTTGGCCTGCTGTTGCTGATTTTGCCACTTCTCACAGAATTCTTTTCTGTCAAAGTTTGATATTCTTTTGTTTCCATTCATCTGCATTTGTTACTTGTTTATGGGAACTGCTATGTATAACTTGGTCTTCAGACTGTATTTTTGCACAAACTGTTTTGCCTGCATGCACAAATTCTTAAGATGACATCTGTGTAATTTACTTCATCTTTCAAAGAGCTCAGAGTTACACTCAGATTTCTCTGACTCAGAAAAGTAGCTGGAACTGCTGTGCTTTAGGCTGATTTTTTTTAAAATTTTAATTTTTCTTTGGCACTCCTAAAAGTTTTATTCGCAGCTGCAAAAAAAAGGAGCAACAATAACGTCTGCCATAGAAACCATGCTTTGACAAAGGTGAAGTTGACACTGTATTGGTAAAATACTTGGATTTGGATTTGTTAGGTACAGGTGGTAAAGAAAAACACAAACTGAGTAGCTGATCCTATTCAGTCACTTGTAAAATGACTTAAAGGATGAAAGGCAAAGGTCACACT
The DNA here is from genome assembly GCF_029207755.1 of Chamaea fasciata. Classification (NCBI taxonomy): domain Eukaryota; kingdom Metazoa; phylum Chordata; class Aves; order Passeriformes; family Sylviidae; genus Chamaea; species Chamaea fasciata. The sequence continues at coordinate 27,312,038 of NW_027094087.1, forward strand.
GAACATAGGCTTAAAATTTCCAAATGGATTCACACAGAAATAAACACTTAAGGAATTTTATAAACTGCCACTGCCTCCTGCAAGTCTGGCTTGGTTATTCCTCCTGCCCAGCCCCAAAACCCTGGGCTCCATGCCTTAACAGATGCACCCAGGACATGTGCTGATCCCACTCTAGAGGCTGGAGCAGACACTCCTCCACTCCTGTTTTTAAGACCAGGGTGCCAATACCCCTGGTGTGGCCAGTTCCTAGTGCAAGTCCTGTCACACAGGTCTGAGCTGTGGCACACCAGGCACTCATTGAGTTGGTCCAGAGAGCTGTGGCTGCTCCAGCTGCTGTTGCTGAGACCACATTTGCTTCTGCTCCTGTCCCCAGCACCCCAGTCTGACTGCAGCCGCTAGGCCAAATTCACTCATGCCTGTCTCACCAGCTGCTGGCACCACCAACTTACAGCACTCATGTACACGGGATAATGACTTTTCATGGAAAGATAGTTAAGAAAGCATTTAATATGAAGACAGGACAGATGCTGACCAGCCTTGGTTTTCAGGAAAGCTGTCCTTTTCCATCTATTCCCCTCATTATTCCGCCCCCGCCATCTTCCTTAACAAGTTTTACATAGTTCCACAGACCTAGTTTAAATCCTTATGTTTTTCATTCCCCCCCTTGTAATAGTTACAAACTTCAAACAAGCCCTCTCCAAAGCTGTGAATGTACTTTCTAATGTTCTGTCAAATAGTGACTTTAGACATTTCATCTTTTGTGTAATCTCTGCTCCCCATTGTCTCTGAATTCTGGGTAGTTTTTTTTCTGGCTTACCATCTTCTGCATTGAAATTCTCCTTGACTGGATAACCTTAATAAAGCTGACATTTTTACCTTTCATGTGCTCTTACATAACTCACTCTTATTTAGTGGGAGAAACAGGTTAGGAAGTGATGATGTTGCTCTAGGTAACTGCTTTCCTAGATATAGAATTTTCCTTTTTCCCTCAATGAAAAATTTTACAGATAACAGATGATTTTAAGAAAAAAAAAAAGAGCAGTTGTCTGTGAAAAGAGCTGTGGCCTATATTATCTGTTCCATTCCCCACAAACTTCTGTGCTTGCTGATGCCTCAGGGTACAGCAGACAGTAGCTGTGACTCAGCTGAGGATGTAGCTGTTGCCACAGCTGCTCAGTGCTCTGTTTCTCAAGGCAGTAACCCACAGCAGGATTCTGATTTTGTCCTTTCTACACTATTAGGCCTTCCTTGCTTTTCTTGTGGCAAAGGCCCAGGACACACAGAAGAGTAGGGGGCAGGACCTCTCTACTTTGCAGCCCCACAGATGTTCCAGGATCCTCAACAGCCCACAAACCCTTCCTGACTATACTGTTGAACAGTTTTAATTGGTTTTATGTATAAGATATTTGGTTAAGTCACAAATTAAAACCCAAGAGGCTCCATCAGGAAACACTTTTTTACCATGAGGGTGCCTGAGAACTAGAGGAAGTTGCTCAGACGCTGCAGTCTCTCCATGCTTGGAGACACTCAGAAGCCATCTGAACATGGTTCTGAGCAACTGGCTCTAGAAGGCCCTGGTTGAACAGGAAAATAGGGCCAGATGACTTCCAGAGCTCCCTTCCAACATCAGCCCTTCTGTGATTCTGGATATAAAAGATACTGAGTGTTAGTTATGCCAGTGGATGAAGATCCATGAAGGTATGGAGACTGCAAGGAAGGCTGTTTATTTGTGGTGAGGTAACCAGCAATAATGGGTATGCTTGAAGAAAAATTATGTTAAATGTGAGGACAGCATAACAGTAATTCATAGGAGGAGTAGTCTTCCAAGGCCTGCTAGAGAGCTTCCCCTCTCAGATGGTGACACTTCACAAAATTGTCCCTGAAACAGGCTGTGGGAATAATCCTCTTCAAGTTGCAGGATTGTTCTCTTGCCTCTAATTTTGGAAATTAGTCATTTCCATTCTTTTCTTCCTTAGTCTCTCTCTGCCATCAGTACCCATTCTTTCTGTGGTTCCCCACCCTTTCCAAATGGAGCGAAGAATGACACTGCCTGAGAGAGGAGGAGGAAATGTTACCTCCTGTTAATTTACTGAGCTGTCCCTTTGCCAGGACAGCAGAGAGAGATTAAAGCAGGGAAGCAGACAGAACAGGAGGGGGCAGGGAGTCTCTGGTTACACTCTCCCTCTGTGTCTTTCCCTCACCAGTAACCTTCTCTCTCAGGGTGCTCTGAGGGATTTTAGCTGGAACCTTGCGCCTGTTTCACTCCATGATTTTGCTGGGGAGGGCAGAGGGGAAGACACTGCCCTGAACAACCCCTGCTCCACAGGACGTTGTCCCTGGAGATATGACTGGGGATGCCTCTCCAACCAAAGCGTTCCGATACCAAGAAACTCTGGTGAGTACAATACCTGCAGCAGCACAGAATGTTTCCTACATGAGAGCTGCCTTCCCTCCTCTGCTTAAGGGGCTTTCTTTGCCTACAAATGTCCTTCCCTGTTTGCATTAGACAAACTCTGTGAGACTTCTGCTCGAGCACATGCTCCAACAGTGGCGTCCTTCAAGAGAGAATGTGGCCATGTTCTCCTTGAATTCCTAATTCCCAGGGGTGAGAAATTTGCATCACCAGGCAGGTCAAAAAATGCTGGCATGAGTCAGATCTGAGTCTGCAGAGCTACACAGAAGTGCAACTGCTGATTGGGAATGGGTTTCTCTCTTCAAGACAATCACAGACAAGGCACTGACACCATTCCCTGCCCTTTGTTACAGCTCCCACAAGAAGTGGCTAGGATTCTGCCGTAGTGGTGTCTAAGGTGCTGTGAGAACATGGAGCATGTTGCTCTATGGCATCCTTTGGAGACATCCCAGTGGGGTCTTGCACTGCTTTGTTTTTTAGGTGTTTGGATGCAGACTGTTGAACCTCTTTCTGCCTTAGCTACTTGGAAGAGTTACTGCCAACTAGCCGAAATGAGACTCATTGCATGTCTAGGAGTCTTCACACTTTACTGGACAAATGGGGGTAGCAGTTTGTCCTCTGCCTGAAAAACCTCTTGGTCTGGTCCCTGAAGTGAGAATTGGTATCATACAGTTGCCTAAAATTGTCTAAGGGATAGCATGAAAGAAATCCCAGCCTTTAGAAATGAATAGTGACCTGTTTGTACCTGAGCATGTGAAGTTTTGGTAGCAGTGTTCAGAGAGAAGTAAGACTCTGATGTGGCTTAGAAAAAAAATGAAATATCTTCTTTGAGCAACTGCAAAGAAAGATGGAGTCTTTTTTACATGTTGCTCCCTGGCATCTCTTGAGCACATCCGAGTAGGGTCTTGCGCTTCTTTGTTTTATAGATATTTGGATGCAGACTGTTGCCACATTTCCTGATTTCTGTTCCTAGAACAGCTAGTTTAATAAAGGAGAAGGTATGGTTGTCTTTGGGAGCAGTAGGCTGAGGTGAAGAACTGGAGAGTGGTTTCACTCAAAAATATTCTGCTGCTGAGCACTGCTCATGTGTAGGACAGAGCACTTACAGATGAATGAAGACTCTGTGATCTTCAGTGTGAGCATAAAGCCCTTTATGACTGAAGTCTTCATTTCAAATCCAGACTTACACAATGAATGAAAATTTCCAGTGATCCACGTAGGCACATCACAACCACATGCCCTCAACTCAACTATGGTTTATTAAGAATGCTATTTATCACATATCAAGTATAAACATTGCCAAAGGAGCCACTCAGTACAGTGGAAGGATTAGGATGTATTTCATCTCTCTTGGCCTGACTTTTTGCATTCAAATATAAAAAAGAAGCATCCTCAGTGTCAGAAGTGAGCAGCATCAACAGTAAAGCATCAAGGATGAGCCTAATATAGGACATAAAGGGATTGCCTTGACCTGTTTGCACTATAAACAAACAAGTAATGATTGCATGAGATACCGAACTGTAAGGAAATACTACAAACCCAAACAAAGGCAGTGGTAAGGAAGAGAGCATGAACCAGCACAAGATGCAGAAACAGTGAGTATGCTACTTGGATAAAATGGTTGTATTTCTTCTGTAACTATAACAGATTCATGGAACTCTACAATTTTCAGTTTTAGGTTCTTAGTGTAGAACTAGACTAGTCAGAGGAAATAGACTAATGAGAGTTTTCTTGAATGCTTGTGGAAAGACACCAGTAGCACCAGATTTCTTGAGTTCAGAGAGCATGATTTGTATAACTTGAGCTACGAAAAATCTTTGACTAAATATTTTTCCATTACTAAATAGCTATTTTTGAGAGAAAGAAATGCAATGTATTGCATTGTATTAATTTATTCATAAATTTATCCCAAATATTTGCCACTGTGAGCTCTTCTAGGCTTCTGGACAGGACAGAATTGTGTAATAAATTGTATCTGTTTGATTCCTTGAGTATCTGCATAGGTAAACCCCAAATGATCAGTTCTTGGTTGAATTCAAGTCACCTCCATCCCTAATAAGCTTTATGATAAGGAGTCAGCCATGCTATGACCCGTTTCATTAGAGATGACTCTAAAGTTATTAATTCTTTGAGAATAACCATATATACTCAAATCCTTAGGGACCATAGGCAGAGTAGCAACCAGCTACTGGAGCAGCTATTTGCTGGATCTAGTCCAGGCATTAGTGCTAAGAAGGCACTGAATCACTAATCTCAGTTGAAGATAAATTATTTCTCAAAACAAACAAAATTAAGAACACTTATAAGGATTATGTAGCAAGAGAAAAAAGGACTGCAATTCTGGATGTTGCCTCAAGTGTTGTTGCCAGACAGTCTCAGGACCTGAGTATCTTAGCAATTTACACCTTAAAATGCTATCTTTAGGAGCAGGCTCCTCTCAAGTATCAGCATTACATCTGTTCACTCCATGCACTCAGTCATATTAGTTCGTTCTTATTTAGTGAGTGAACAGAAGCAGAGAGCACTTCTGAACTAAATGCAGTTTTCAGACATAAAGCAACCACTGCTCTCTGGGCATGATGGTTGGTTGTAAAAGACAGACAGTAGGTCATTGCCTGGCTCCAAAGACTGTAGGAATATCTGCTATTTTCCTCTGATTTAGAAAATCTCTTGCAGTGTCACGATCCACAGGCGAAGTCACTTATGAAGCCTGTATATGTTGGGATAAGGAGAGATGGGAGATGAGGTAGCTACCAGTCAGCCTTCAAGGTCACAAACCATCTACATGAGAGTGCTGATGAGTCAACTGACCATTTCTTGTCCTAAAGTCCCTTCTATGATTGAAGCATGTGTGTTTGTTTTTACACTGTGGCCACTTTACTAATTTTTTCTGCTCCTGGTTTGTTTTTTTTTTTCTTTTTTCTTTTTTCTTTTTTCTTTTTTCTTTTTTCTTTTTTCTTTTTTCTTTTTTCTTTTTTCTTTTTTCTTTTTTCTTTTTTCTTTTTTCTTTTTTCTTTTTTCTTTTTTCTTTTTTCTTTTTTCTTTTTTCTTTTTTCTTTTTTCTTTCTTCTTTCTTCTTTCTTCTTTCTTCTTTCTTCTTTTCCATTTTCAATAATCCCTTTTAACTATTTGTTTCCCAGGTATTAATTGCCTCTTTGTCACTTACTCTTTTACCATTCCCTTGTTGCTCTCACATGCCTTCTCCTCTCTCGTGTGTTCTGCTGCCTCTCCTCAATTTGTTTCTCTGCTGTTCTTGCTCTCAGTGTACATGAGGCCAAGTGTTAGGTTTCACAGCTGTGTTTTTCTCTGCGCCTTCCTCACATCACTGCCATTGGATTCTGTTCTAAAAATATCCCATGTGACCCTTTCCCTGTGCTGTCCCAAGGCAGAGGGGGGATTCTCCCCAGCTCCCCTCTCTTCTTTTTAGTTTTGAAAGTGTTGTCAATCATACAGAAGGTAATGTTAGAAGGCAGAAGAGACCTGGGAAACTGAGGTCATGAGAAAGATCACTTGTGCAGATTTGTGTTGCCAGTTCCAAAGCTGGAGAGGACAAAAGATGCAGATGAACATGGAGCCCAAGCTGTGCATGGCAAGATGTAGACTTCTGACAATGACAATGGGAAAGAAAAAAGGAATTCTTTCTTCAGTCCATCTCTGCATGGGAGAGGTGTTCAGGGTTACCCTACCTGTTTAAAAGATCAGGATAGGAATTTTTGCTATATTTTGCAAAAAAATAGAAGCTCCGCTTACATTATTTCTCTTAAGCTCTGCTGTGAGAGCTAGCAGCTTCTTGAGGGAATTTTCTCATTTCCAGTTTGTATTGCTAGCAGGCCTGGTCTTCGTCGTTCTATTAATAATTGAAGTTTGCCTGCCAGTATTTTGGTTTTGTTGCCATCAAAGCAAAAAAAACAAGAATCACGGGAGTATCTGGAATGGAAGGGAGCATTAGCAGTATCCAATCCAGCCCCCTGCTTGGTTATGAATTTCCATTGTTTCAAATCATGACTGTTACCTCTTGCATCCTCCTCTTGCCTCTTTGAGGAGAGACTGGTGCTCTCTTGTCTATACCCTCCCTCTGGGTGTATTTGCATTTTCTGTTTGCAAATCAGCCTTTTCTTTGAGGTGAATAAACCCTGCCGCTTCAGCTTTTCCAGTCAACCATCCAGGCAAGACTTGCTGAGGTGACACCTACAGCTGCACACCTGTGTTGTATATTCCTGACTTAAACACCTTTCCCATGGAGAAAGTTTGGTTTAACTGTAGCACACGAAACAGAAATGGTACCAAAGGTTTACCTTGCCTGGCTGTTGCCCACTTTGTCCTTGTACTGAGCTCTGGGAGCAGTTACAGCCTCACAGGTGCAGGCTGCCTGCAGACACCGTACTCTGGATGGCAGCATCCTGGCAGGGAGTGCAAGGGTCTTTTTCTGCTACTTGCTGGAAAGTATTTTTTTAACCCATTTCCAGCATCATTCAGGTATTGGGCTCTGTTGTGAAGGTGTCCAGAATTGCATTTCCATGAACTGTACAGGCCTCCTGCCCAAAGAAATAAATTCCAAGGGCTAGCAGCATGCCAATCAGTCTAAACTTCGCCACTGATCTTGTGCTGTAAAAGGTAAAAAAACTTGTTCATGTGTAAATGGCATGTGGGGGTATCCCACATTTGTGTGGAAGCAAATAGGGTAGCTGCATGCTGTAAGCTTTTTTTATATGAACAAAGAAAATACATGATTGCTTTGACATCTGGTGTGTGCTACTTTGGCAATATAGCAGATTAAACTATTTCATGCAAGTTTGGGGTAGGGGGTGTGGAAAACCACGTACTAGAATTCTGGACATTAGGAAAAGACAGACCTGTTGCTAGTATAATTCTCAACAATGGCAGTAGAGGTGCAACAGTAATACAGCGATTACTGCCCCAGCTGTACAGCAGGTGGCATACAAAGTATGGTAGATGAGAAATAATTAATCAATACAGAAATGTACAGCAAATAAAAATCCTCAGTAGAAAGTCGACTACTGTTGTGAATCTCCACAAAATCCCAGCAGAGAACCTGGTTGTGCAGAAGAGAAGCTGGCAGTAAACATGACATGAAAAAAAAAAGTTATTTTGTCAATGTTTATTTTAGCAAAGTAGCAGGAATTTGCTGATGGAACAGCTTCCATGTATGGTTCCACGTACAGCTTCCTGTATGATACAATGATCACTGTTAACTTGTTAATGCAGAGGAAGGACAGACATAAGTTTAATCATGCTGGACACTACCTTATTGGAACATGCTTATTTTAAGTGTTCATATTTACTATTAAGTGACATAGAACTTCTTGGAAGAACCAGATTTCCTTGCTGTTTCTTTGCATGGGAAGGCACATAATGTTTTTGTATTTGTTAATCACACAATTCTCAACACTGAATGTAGAGGCAGCAAAGAGATCCTCCACACATTGTGATTGCAACTTTGGTCTTTCGACCTTGATAAGGACATAGTCAGGGGTAAAGGATTTGCTCATGGTTTTAAAACTCAGCCATTTATCTCTACAACAAATTCCTACCTCTTGGTGAAGAAATTGATTCTTACTTGTTCTTAAGGGAACCAAGTGCTGTTGGGATTGACAGTCATCCATTTCCACAACATATTTGTAAAAGGTCATGGATCAGGAATGTTTGCCTATCATCTACCAGCACTGAGAGAGGATTCTAGAAGAACATAAAAGTACAAAGCACCTTCAACTATTGCACAGTGCTATTGTGAGTGTGAGTGGCACTTTCACTTTTTCAAAGGAAGTGAAATACCTGTAGCTCTAAAAACTCTGACAAATTACATGCAGTATGTTGTTTTCTGATTTGGTGCTGTGAGGAAACATTACTTTGTGCATCCCCAAATTTGTTTCAGGTGGAAGTTTGTCCAGCTAGTCTTACCTGTGCATAGACTAGCATACAGATCCTTTGATTATGTGTAAACTACTATAGTGACTATGTATGTTTATATCCTGAGACTTGGATTTACCCACATCTCTACTGGGACACTGAAGAGAATTTGCCTGAAGACCAGTCACAGAGGCTAACAAAGTATTTATCTGTGAGGAGGAACACCCTGCTTTTAACAGCTGTAGAAAAATAACTATCCCTTTTTGAATATGCAGTCAGCCCAGGACTGACCACAGTCCTGCAAACAGATTTCATAATTAGATGATGCTTTCTTCAGAGCATTGGAAGAGGTTTTGTTCAGAGTCCTTGCAAGCAACCTGCTATAGCACTAAGAGCAGGGCACAAGCAATCTGGGTTTCTGGAGTGCACTGCCAACAAGTTCGTAACAAGATAATCAAAGAGACAGCGAGAGGAGGCATTCTCCTGGACCTGATATTTACAAAGGAGGAAGGACGGGTTAGGGTTGTGAACATCCAAGACAGCTTCTGGATCTGAGGAAGGAGAAGGGCTCAAAATAAGGTGTCAATCCTTGAGTACAGGAGAGAAGTCTTGGACTCTTCAGGGATCTTCTTGGAAAAATCCCATGGGAGATGGCCCTGCAGGGAAGAGGGGTCCAAGAGAGCTGGTCGTTGTATAGGAATCATCTCCTCCAAGCTCAGGAACGATACATCCTTATGAGCAGGAAATCAAGCAAAGGCAGCAGGAGGCCTGCATAAATTAGGAATGAGGTCCTGACTAAACTCAGGTGACCTGGGAGGAATCTATGGACAGCAGCCACGTGTTAAAGGATGAGGTTAAGAAAACCGAAGCTCATCTGGAGTTTAATCTGGTGAGAGACATGGAGGGCAACAAGAAAGGCTTCTACAGGTGTATGAGCAGCAAAATTAAGGTGGTGGAAAAGATAGGCCCTCTTCTAAAGAATCAAGACAAATTGATGCTAAAGAAGATGATTAAAAGAAAGGACCCTCACTGGAGGAGGTTGAGGTCAGACAACATTTAAATAAACTAGGCATGCACAAGTCCATGGAACCTGATGGGATGCACCCACCAGCATGAGGGAGTTGGTCAATCTCATTGCAAGGCCACTCTATTTAATCTTTTGAAGGTCATAGGGATTCAGAGTGGTAACTGAGGACAGGAAGAAATGTCACTGCTATCTTCAAAAGGAGCAAGAAGTCCAGCAAACTGCAGGCTGACCTACTTTAGCTCAATCCCCAGAAAGGTGATAGAGCAACTCATCTTGAGAGCCACTTCCAGACACATGAAGATGATTGGGGTGGCCAGCATGGAATTGTGAAGGGAAAATCACACTTAGCCACCATACAGTTCAGTGATCAGATGAGACAACTTCATGGATGAAGTAAGAGCAGTGGATTATGTTTATTTTACTTTAGCAATGGTTTTGTCTCCCACCACCTCCTCATAGTAAGGTGATTAAGTACAGGCTGGACAAGTGGACCTCGGAGTGGGTTGAAAACTGCAGGGCTCCAAAGGTTGTGATCAGCAGCAAATCCTTCCACTTAGGTGTGATGACGCTAAACCTGGAATCCTGTATCCAGGTCTGAGCTCCTCAGTTCATAAAACCTATGGAGCTACTGGAGAGGGTTCTGCAGAAGGCCACAAAGACGATGAAAGAACAGAAGCCTCTCACATCTGAGGAAAGGCTGAAAGAGCTGGGATTCTTCAGCAAAGGTTCAGGGGAGGCCTTATTATCGTATGGAAGACTGAAGATGGTGGAGCCGTTCTTTTCTCAGTAGAGCTCAGTCACAGGACAAGATGGAATGGGCACAAACTGAAACACAGGAATTTCTCTCTGAACATAAAGAAAGAGGCTTTTGCATGACTGAACACTGCCACAGGTTTAGGTGGAATGATTGTTACATCCTTGGAGACATCCAAAAGCTGTCTGGACACAGCCCAAAGCAACTTTCTCCTGCTGACACTGCTTGAACATGGTATTGGACAAGACAGCAGGTGTCCCATTCAAAGCTCAAATATTCTGTAATTTGGTAATTAACTAAAGTACTCAGAGGAATAGGAATGCAAATTATCTACTAGTCTACAAGATTATTGTCTTCTAAATATTGCACAGAATGTATTTTTAATTCCTTGTCCGTAATGAACTCTCTTATCTATCCTTGTTAAATGACTCACACGAACCTGTCATTTACTTCTATTACAGAAAAGCAAATTAAAACTGTTTGCCTGCATCCAAATTCCAAGGAGATGTGACTTCAGTAGAACAAGACCCTACCTCCTGACATACAGCCAAATTAACCTTCTCAGTTAATTTTCTTCATACTGCTCAATATTTCCCAGACCTCATTGTCCTTTCCAGCTTAGGAGGTTCCAATCCACTTAACTGTTCTTCATACAGCAGCCATTCCATAATTTGACCATCCTCTGAAACTCTCCCAGTTCTACTATATTCTTTCTGAGACTAGGGGAAAGAGAAAGCAAACATTAATCAGATGTACTTGCACATTGTATTTCATTAGGTATTATTTTCCTACTTCTTTACCATAGTTCTAGATAGATGATAAAGAAGTCATTATGATCATTCTGTGTAATCCAAAGATCTTATTCTTACATATCGAGAGCTTACATAGTTGAACAGTTCTTGTGTATGCAAAGCTAGAATGTCTGTTCCTCCTTAATCACTTCAGATTTATTTTGACTTTTCATCTATAATTTTATTGCTCAATCATCCTGTACAATTCTTCAGTCAGTCTGTTTTTATTCCTCTGAATAACTTACTAAAACCCTGGGAGCCCTTATCCAGACCAGAGAGGTATTTGATATTAATTCTGCTTGGCATCAAGTTTGTTATCAGCCGTAGGGGACATGGTACCGAGGGCAGGCTGCTTTTAGTTCCAATTCCATATAGAAATAGGGCATGTTGGAAACCTCATTTCCACTAGTTTGAAGTCCATAATGCTCCAGGCTCAAAGGGCAAAAGAGCTGCAGGTTCACCTAAGCTTTCCAGGAATGATAAAGGCAAAAGCAGGATTAAACACATGGCAGCTATGCAACAGGGTAGTGACAGAAGAAACAGTCAGCATGGTGTAGGAACTTTATTCCAGAAGTACAAGGAAACCTTACTCTTGGGAAGATGAAGCAAGGGGGCTAAGCAAATTTCTCTTGCCTCCACATGTGTTTCAGTGCTGCATGTGAGCATGTGCATTGTGGGTGACATGATCTATAGACGGCCACATGAACAGCTTTGTTCTTAAAAGCTGCTTCCCTGACCTGCAGTGAACTCTCTCAGAGCACGACTCTGAGCAATTAACTGCATGAAGACATGAGTGTTTTCCATCATCTTACCTTTCACAGTGCTCAGACAGACATATCTGAGCTGGTGCAAGGAAGGGAATATTACCATCCTTTCTTTATGCCACTCACAGTTTTGGGACAGCTGTAACAGTTCAGGCCAATGCTGAAAAATCTTGAATTTCTGTGTGTTCTCTCTTCTTTAACCCAGGTATATTTCAAAAGCAGTACCAATTACTCTTATGCCATGACCCTAGAAAGCTTCCTTTTTTTTTTTTCCTTATAACTGCCTCATACCAAAAGATAAAAGACTAGACTTGACACTTTGTCTGGAAATGTGGAACAAGGGAGACTAAGAAGGTCAGGGCCTGATGCATCACTGGCTTTTGATTAGGCAGGTGCACAGTGTGACAGGCAGCCTTTTCTCTGCAGAGCTCAGGTACGGATCTTGCTTCACCCTGACTAGTAGCCCCTCTATGCAAGCCTTCAGAAAGAGCCAGAATATCTACAAGAAGTAATGCTTCCCCATGGGACTTTTCACTCCCCATTAGTTCTAGCTCTGAGCTGCTGGAATGTTACATTTATTATCTTTTACTGTTCCATTGCTGGGGGAAACCACTTGAACGCTATGCAGCAAATAAATAGTGTAAAAATGGTGTAGTGGATTAACAGAACATGCTAAGATACTCTGGAACACCCTTTCTAAATCCTTCCACAAAGATTTTTTACTCTCAGAACCTCTAGTGGTTTCTGCTTCCAACCCAACTCTTTTTTATATTTGTGGGCTTCTCACTTCTTCTTTCCACTTTTCCAGACCAGTGTTTTTGGTTCTGTAATAAATGGATCTTCTCTAAAAAGAATGAACAATCAGTTGATGATGATGCTGTGCTACTGAATATGGAGGACTGACACAACTGATTCCATATCAGTATTTCAGCTGAACCTGACATAACCACTGGTATATCAAATTCAGCTTCTTAGCTGAAACCACTACTTCCCAGTGACCACAATGCACTTGGAGTTAATACCCCCGTGGAAACAAAAAGGGTCAAAACATTAATTGGAATGGATCAAATGGAAAGCCACATAAAAACAAATAAGCTTTTTAATCTGTTAAGAGAAGTGTTCAAAAAAGTGAAACATTTCCAGAAGACATGAAAGTTACTGAAGGACACCAAGTTGATATTTAAAGAGAACGGGTCCACACGAAAAGGCCTCAGTCCTTCTTTAGTCTGCTTCTGATCCTTAACATGAGTGCTGTCCCCTGCCAAGATGCAGGTGATATGTTTATTATCTGGTTGGAGGGTGTACTAGGAATCCTTTAGGGAGTGCTGACTTCCTCCCTTCTTAGTGATACCTGCCTCTTATTTCCCATGCAGCTCTATAAGAAAAAATCAAAGCTGGGCCCCGACCCTCCTGTGGACTGCAGAGGAAGGCATCTTGATAAAAATGACATTTCAGACCTGGTATCAGAGCACAGATATTAAAGATGTTAATGCAGTCCTAAGCAGATTTGAATGCTCAGCAGCTGATTCAGGGCAAAGATCATGTTCCCCAGCATGAAAGACTATAGGTCAAGAGAGGACAGGATTGTAATGATCAGTGTGGCAAAACTCAGTATGAAATTGTATAGAGAGACGTGACTGTTCAAGTGGTCCTACCACAAAGTACAGTTAGATTGGTGAAGATTTCCTGCAGGAAGATGATGGACAACCCTCCTGCCCAAAGCAGGGAGAATACTCTACCCCTACAGAGGCCTCACCTCCATCCCATGGGATTTAATGATGGCATTAGGGGCAGATTCATTTAGAGGTAGAAGTAAGGGGGGGTGGGGGGGCGGGTGGGGGTAATGAACCTGTTGGCTGGCAGTGGTGGTGCCACTGGTACCAGCTGTGCTTTCTACCAGCAAGTTCTGTAGCAGAACTGTGGTCTTTGTAGTACAGGGAAGCACCACAGCAATACCCTCTGCATCCCTTTCCTCTTTGATGAAGATGAGTTTGAAAGCTGCCATGGCAAGGGTCAGCTGAATCTTCTTCCCAGAGCAAAGTCTTCAGCAAGTGGTATAGCTTGTCTGTCAGCATGATGGGTCTGAGGAGCCAGCAGACTTGTGTGAGCTCGTGGTCCTCATGGTGCCACAAATCCAGTGGTCTGTGGCATTTCTGTTCATTTCCTCCTAAGTAAATGTCCCTGGCCCAGCCAGTGCACCTGCCAGAGAGCAACAACTCTCTTTCTGATGTGAGAAAACCCAGCAGTGTGAGTGGGATTTGAAACATTTCACCAAGTCCATCTCTACTTTTCTTTTTTGTTTTTTTGTTTGTCTACTGATTCATTTCTTTCAAAATATGCTATAGACATAATGTGGAATAGAATCTGGCTCTGATATTGACAGGAAAATTTGATATACACCCCAGACAGACTCAAGGGCAGTGCTTGAACATGGTACCACAAATACTCTTAGGCATTATTGCTGATTCTGAACACTCAGTAACACAAGAGCAGGACTGTGAGCAATGGTCTTGAACAAACACAACATCCAAAATCTGTAATTTCTCATAAACAGTCTGAGTTCAGCAGCTCATAGAACTAACTTCAGCTCCCAACATAAGTGAAAGTCAGAATAGTTTACACCATTTATTCTCGGCGCCTTCTTCTTCATTGGCCCATTATATCTCCACCATTTCTGACTCAATTGTTTCCAACCTACAGACCCTTTCTGGACTCCTGTTCTAGGTTTAATATTTTTATATGGCATGGACATTAAATGCCAGCCCTAGGACACAATGCCATTTATGGGGAATTTCCTGCAATTTCTTTTGCTGATTTATCTCATCCTGGGCTTAAGATACTAAGCTACCTGTCTCTTTGGCATCTGGAGGTTGTATCCCCTCATGGCCCTGGTGTACTTCTTGCACCATTTTTCCCCTTTTGACAATCTAAATTGGCTCTTGCTAATAGGGGTGAGAAGCAGCTCTAGTTTAAAAAGCTTGACAGAGGAAAGACTTTTTGCAGCCTTCATGCTGAAGAGTGGCCCAGTACTTCAACCTGAATGCACATGCTTGATGCAGTTCTTCTTCCCTTCCCCTAGCACCTTCCTACAAGTCAAAGCAAGGGGCTGAGAGAAGAGGGAGGGAGTCCAGTGAATGTCATGCTGTCTGTCACCATCATCCCTGTATCAGGAGCCAGTGATAACAGCAAAGGTTATTGCTGCAGGGGAATTGCTTTGCCCTCATTTGTGATGGATTTATTATTCAGGCTGCCAAGAGAAATACTATCTTCCCTCTGTTTACCTTAGTCTTTATCTCATGTTGCCACCAGGGATTGTTTTATGGAAAACAGGCATGACCCCTGCTCTGCTGGAGAGTTAGGTGTTTTTGTTTAGGTATCTGCATTTAGATGGGGGAAGGAGAAGGAAAAGAAGAAGCTTAGTCAAAACTTTGCAGGATTTGCAACTGCTCTGGTAAATAAGGTATATTAAAAGATCTTCAATGGTAGTGATAACACATCTGTGCTACAACCCTTCTGTTGACATCCTGTATCTCAGTTATCTGAGACGAGACAGGACAAACCAGTGCTGCCAACAACTAGTACTTAGCAACCATGGTTCATGAAAGTAGTTCATAGCATCTGCTCTAACCATGTCAGGAGTCTGAAATGTAAGCAAGAGCCAAGTGTTACTGAGAAAATTTGTATGGTGGATTAGGGCTCTGTTGCAATCAGAAAATCAGTCCCTTTCCTCATTTCTAGTTGTTTTCCTGGGCCCTTCTTTACTGACATTCACATGGCCATGCATCAGCAGGAATGGAGAGCTGAGCTGGCTGAAAATTAATTTTTTTCCTTGCATCAAGCTTCTTGATCACTAGTTCCAATACACAAAAAAAAATAGGACTTTTCAACCAAGTTCCCTAAATTAGGTAATGTGATCACTCTCATACAGATCTATAGATCATAGGGCTTCAGGGAAATTACTTTTCAGGCATTTGAAAGTGGAACATGTATCAGGAAAATGAAATAATTTCTCTTGCATACCTCTAATCCCAGCCGTGGCCTCCTGGAGATATTCTGTCCATGCTCATGGTTCCTTCTTCTTGACCAACCCCAGCTCATGCATGTCCTTGAAACTTTCCCCAAAATTTTCCCTTCACAAACCACTTCCTCCTTCTAAACCTTTCAACTATGACCACACATCTTCATATTTGGCCACATTTTACAGAAGAATCATTATTCTCCACTTGAAATTAGCCAAATCAAGCTTAAATCAGACCATCTCTGCACAGCTCCTCACTGCACTTCCTTTCCACCCTTGTGGTGTCAGTCAGGCTGTGTGTCATGGCATGATTGACAGATCTAATGGGCAATTATTCATTTTACCTGTGCAACAAGGATTCTTACAGGGAGAAGGGGAAGAAAGGCACAAGCTGCAGATTCTCTGTGCTGGAATAATAACAAATTCACTAGCTTAGAGGTATCCTTCATAACTTTTGATCATTAGAGTCAACTGTATTTCCTAGATGTTCCTTGGTCCTTTCTGCTAAAAATGTCTTCAAGTTGACTACATCAGAGAATGTTTGTGATGCAAAATCATTCTCCTAGAAAACAAGAAATCTACTGAATCTACTTCAGTCAGTTAACTGAGTGTTTGCTCGTTCTCACAGACTTTAGCTGCTTTTGGATGCACAATCCAGTTAGAAAAAGTTTCCTCAGCAGTCTAATATTACTTTCTCTTAATTACTTTTTTCCTTCTTTTGGTACTTGTATACACACTGTGCCTATTTGATTTGTTCCTGGTTTATCCTAAGGCAAGACATCCATTTTTCTACCCCACCAGTAATACACCTCTTCATTTGGAAAGCTTTTCTGCAGATGAAAAGAAGAAATTATTTAATAGAAGCTACGGGGTGCTGTAGGGTAGAGAATCACCAAGGGAATTGAGGGCTGCAATTTAAGAAGGAGGCAGCTGTAAGGGCGGAGGCATCAAAGCTGTGGAGACATGGAAACAATCTCCTAGGCAATAGAGTGTTAACACAAAATTTTAGCAGCTCAGAAGGTCATCAACTTAATTGCAACCAAGGTCACAGTAGGTGAGGGAGAGTTGTGTACAGACAATATACTTATTTCTGTGCTTGACGTTTTCTCTATTTAAAATAATCAAATACTCTTATTTTTATTCTACTAAAGGCTGTTCTGAGTTTTAAAGCCTGATGGTCTTTACCTGAGAGCTTACCAGGATGGTCAGATTCACTTTAAATTTCTGAATGAGTTTGGATCCATTTACAAAACCTAATTTTTCTGTCTTCTCTTTCATCTGAATTTCTGTGTTTTGCTCCTGTTGCTGGGTTTGTTTAAGTCTCTCTGCTTGTTATTTTTGCTCTCAGTTCCAACCTGTGACCGCATCGTGATGTAGGACAAGACAATCTCGAGTTAAGTAATTTGCCTTCGATGGCATCATGGACAAGGACATGGTGCTCTGTGCAGACTGTCACAGCTGGGTTGTTTCTGGAACTAGGACATAACTCTACCCCTTTAAAGCCCATTTGGTTTTTGCCA
Organism: Chamaea fasciata; assembly: GCF_029207755.1. Lineage (NCBI taxonomy): Eukaryota > Metazoa > Chordata > Aves > Passeriformes > Sylviidae > Chamaea > Chamaea fasciata. The sequence continues at coordinate 27,329,193 of NW_027094087.1, forward strand.
AGTCATGGCATATCATATTGTCATATCATGTCATACTGCCCTGCCATCCTGCCCTATTCTGATCTGTTCGAGTTTCCTTCCAAATTCCTCTATTCCAGCATCTATTTCAATGGCTCCTTCATGTCCTTGTGTTCTTGTAAGTATTTATCTGATGCCAGTTGTGAGATTTTTTTCCCCATTCTGTCTCTTTCTTCTTGAGTTATCAAAAGCTGATGATTCTCAAAATCTGCCCTGTTTCTGTCAATTCTGCTCTACTCAGTCTAGTATTAGTCAGTACATGTCCACTTGAATATCATCATATTATCTTGTTTTTTCTCCGTGATGAAAGCACTAAACTTTCTGGTCTTATTACTTTTTCCTATGAACTCAACGCTTCTTTCAAGTGTCCTCTGAGAGTTCTCTGTTTCTCCATATCCAGCCTGGTTTACTATGTGCCCCTGCACAGTTTAAATTTCTATCTTTTGCTACTGTTCAAGCCTCGGTCCATGATCTATTTCTTTCTTTTACTATAAAAGCTGTCTTTTCTTTCAATCTCCCTCCCTCATCCTAGCCCTTTTCACAGCATTCTTTCTCTCCCAAAGCTCTAATTGCCTCCTGTAGCTCTTTGAAGCCTCCATGGATATCTTGTCTAATAAAATGTCCCAGTCAAGAGCTTTGTTCTCATCTAGAAGCCGTTGCCTTATCTGACATCTACTGAAGTCTTTTTCCTGCCTTTTCACGCTTTTTCGCTTCATCTAAGCGTATTGCTTGAAGCAGAATATGCTTGCTGTGTCTTCTTCCTGTCCAGATTCTCATCCCCTCATGCCCTTCGGTTCTTTGTCTCTTATTGCCTCTGTGTTTCTCTCTTAGAGACTGTGTTAGTGTTAAGTAGTCATCCTTTTATCACCTTCCTCCTCTTCCTCCTTTAAAATTCCCTTTTTCACCTCTATAGTTTCTTTTGTCCCACAGACTATCTTTTATATCTCTTCTTTACAGACTTGTGGACCTCTTGGGCTGGGCTTTCTCAAGCACAGAATATTATTTTTGCTTTCTTCTTAGATGACTGCTTCTCTATTCTGCATGCAGGGTTCTAAGTAACAATAACTTCGCCCCAGCAAATTCCACTCCTGTCAGTCTGGGGTGGCAGAGGGCTCTGCATCACCATCTGCTATAATGTCTGTGTATGCAGTGTTGGTGGCAGCTGAAAAATAGACATGGTGTTTCACTCCAGAGGAGGCTGCAGTCTGCTGGTGGGCCATAAGGCTTGTGTGCAGTGAGGTCATGAAACGGTCTAGATCTTTCAGGATGAAACTGCTGCAGAACAAACGAAAAAAAAGCTCTAGCGTAAGCAGAAGGCTCAAAAGTTAGTAGGATGTCTGATAATTGTGTGGGCAGGGCAAAGGGAACATTAAGATTGTTACTGTTGATAAATAGCACTTGGATTATTTCAGGTTGTAAATCTCCTGGGACCAGACCATGGGAGAAGCGTGAGCCTTCGGTCATCCTTGCCCTCCTCCCCACCATCCTCTCAGAGCTTTCAAGGCAGTAGCATGGGAAGGCTAGGAATTGTATTTCTGCATCCTGAAAAGCGTTCAGGAGAAATAAATAAAAGAGATAAAGGGAGACCTGAAATAAAACTGAGAAGAGGAGGGAGAAAAATAAAAGCCTGCCTGCACAAGAGATCCATCTTTGTTGACAGTTCTTCCGACTTCTATTCTTTCCTTTACTGCCACTTAATACCCTAATTTAGGCACTGTAGGTGTATTTTCATCTATCACAAACATGTCCTTCTTGAAACACACTTTGGAGTCCCACTAGGGCCTGTAATATGCAAAGGAAAAAAAAAAAAAAAAGGTGTATGAGCAGGTTGTGTAACTTTCCTCTTGCATGCCATAGGGAAGTCTAGAAACGTTTGTGAGCCTTTCCAACAGGCTTAGGTGCACCCAAGGATTCAAGCCATGTGTACAGGTCATCTGTGTTTGTGGCTAGTGCAAGATTGTTATGACACCTTCCTCTTTTTTTTATGTCTTTCTCCAGCTCTCTGCTAATCTCCTAGTCTGCTGGTAATGTCTGAGCAACAGCAGTACTCCATTGATGAGTCCTAGTGGAAGTGCAGAGCAAGGCCTGGGAAATTTAAAGCAAGAGAGAGAGGCAATAAAGAAAACATAGGAAGAGCCGTGGCAGGAGATTACAGGAAGAGTGTTAGGGGAGATTTGACAGAAGTTGCTGGACAGCAGCTGTGCAGAAAGGCAGATTTTTTTCAGGGTGTTCTCTGTATTTTGTGTTTATGTTTATATCTGCAGATCTGAAAACATGGAAAATATGATGAGTAAAGATGGAACTTTACTTTTCATTAGGTCAGCTGTGCCAGCTGGAAAAAGTGGGCAAGCTGCTGGGTCTACAAGTTCTTCTGAGAGCGTGAAATAGAAACAGCAGATCTCAGAGCAAATACAAATTGAGAGCAGCTCCTTTGAATTTAACTAGGGTAGTGTCAGTGAGGCTGGAGGCTGCGACAGAGATTATTGGTACTGTGTGAAACAGCAAGGATTGTTAATGATTTCCAGAGAGCTGATAAAGCACTGTCACCTCCTAGGGAAAAGAGGGAGACGGTTGATTTATAAGCTCAGTAGCATGGTAAGATTAGTGTTCAGGACATGGGAAATACTGCAACATAAATCCAGGATCTATCTCTACAGATTGCATATATTTTGTCATGCACTGAAATGATGAATTTCAGTTCTCAGTTGTTTCTTTGTTAGACTATATCTGGATACAGAGAGTAGAGGCAGAGATACTGTTTGATGAGAAGTGGGGATTAGTTGACTATGTGATCCTTAACTACAGATGAGCTAGGTCTTTCCTCATGTACAGGTGCCACCAAACACAGAGTGATTGCTCAGTATCAGCTGCGTAGTTGCAGCAGTGCCATGCACTGGCTGAGGTGTGTCACACTGTGGGAAGCACGAGTGAGGGCTCAGGGGGTGTGTAGGATGTCTTCCTAATGATGATAGTAAAAGTTTCTTGTTCAAGTAGCATCTGGAGTCAGTTGGTGAATGCTGGCCTTGGGGTCCTTCATGCTTTTATTGACGAGGTGAGTGAGGCTGGGAAGTTTGGAAGCTGAGAGAGACAGTTCTTGGAAAAAGCCTTTTAGGGTAGGATCATCCTATTTTAGGCTATTATTGTATCATTATTTCCCGTGGAAATTCCACAACTGTATCATGCAAGACAGACAGCAAAGTTTGATTTGCTGGCAGTAGAGGGTTCATTTTTATACTGCAGCAATTTCTAATATGCCATTCTAGTGACTCTTGAAAAACAAGAGCTAGAAGAGTGAACTTTGAGCTAAATGTTCTCATTAGTTTTCTGCAGTGGGTCTGATGAGTATTCTCCTCCAGTACACATAATAGTGACTGAAGATCTGGTGCTGTGTTACAGCTTTGATGTTTGCTGGGCTGTACTGTGTTTAGTTTTTAGGCTTCCTATACATGATGTACCTTTTATTTTGACCATTTTTTGTCTTTTATACACTATATAGTATGTGCTATGCATAATTTTTTATATAAGCCATAATAACAATGGTCTTCCAAAAACATCTCAATAGATTGGGAGCAATTAATGCCTTTGATGGTAACCTGTGAAGGTAAGCAAATGTGTTTCCCTGATTTCCTAGACACGGTGCCTTAGAAACTCTTTTTTGCAGTGATTCATTTCAAGCTGTGTCCTACCTATGGGGCACAGTCTTCCTCCAGAAAATAGTGCTTGTTGACCGTAAAGTAAGTGCTGGTGAGAATGAAACAGGAGAGCCTGTAGATTTTGGGCAGCACTGATATGCTTTCGTAAATATTCAGTGTTTGCCTGGCCTGATACCAGTTGTAAGTTGTACACACTAACCTTATGCACATGGATATTATTTCTAATGGATATCCATATCTTTGCAAGAACATGGAGAAGGTGGTTTGTGTAAGAAATTACGTGTGTTTTCCTCTTGGAGACTTTCTTTCTACCTTACTCTCGAGCACCATGCAGACTAAAAAAAAAAGCAAAAGAAGAAATGTTTTACAGGAGTCTGCAAAATGCAATAATTACACCACTGTTCTGGGCCCAAAAAAGGGTGTATTGCCCTTCTTTCCACCCCATCTTGCCTGTAAATCTCTTACTCAGTATGAGTAGCTTGGCATGTGAGGTCTCTTTTTCTTGTATGCAGTTTCTGAGATCTTGAACTCTCTGCTCCTCCTTAATTAATAGCCCTCAGAAGCAATATGGTTACAGGCAGCACACTGACAGTACTAGGAGGTGTCTCCAGGCCAAGTTGCTGAGACATGTTTCTCATTCCTATCGCTGGCTGTCTCACTTGTGTTGGCTGAGCTTGTTGCTTCTCTCGCTGGCTGAGAAACAAGTGGCAGAGTGGAGAGGAGAAGCTGATGAATGCTCTGGTCTGTGAAAATGTGAGCATCAAGAAGAATTAAAATTCTGCATAAACCTATAATTGAGCACCCACAGAGCAGTTTGACGTGCTTTGCAGTGCAAAATGTTCCCCATAAGAACACCTAGGAAGGCTGAGATTAGACTGTAATGTTCAGCAGTTTACAGGGATGCCTGACCTCTCCATTAGGGCTTGCTGATGTGAACTGTGGACTTAGAAAAATTGTTTTGGGACACTGAGTGAACACCCATCTCGTTCCATCTCACCACAGTTGCTGGCATCCTTATGATTGTTGCTCAGTCTTTAGGACACCTGGTATATGGGCAGAAAGGAAGCCCACTGACCTTTGTTCTCATGGTAAACAGGGAGTGTGTGGGATGGGGAGCTGTGAAAGAAGAGATATCCTGGATAATAATTTCTGCTTCCTCATGTCTGCTTTCTGTCTCTGTGCTTGTAGCTCTGTCTGTCACACCACCTCCTTCCCCGTGCCCTCTCCTTCAGGAGTTCCCCTCTTGCTCATACCTGATATTCAATCCCAGCAGAGTTATTGCCTTTTGCTGAGATCAGACACGGCACTGGGGAATCATGTGGCAGAGGAGGGTTACTATAAATATAGTCGAACCCCTTGGGCAGGAAGGGAAGAAAGTGAGAGAGGCACAAGGAGGAGGAGGAGGGGCAGAGAGAGAGTGCAGGAGCAGGACAGCTTGGAGGGGTGTGAGGAGAGAGAGAGAAAGGAAGGATCAGCAGAGAATGCGGAGGCCGTGCTCTCTGCCAGAACAGGAGGTGGTTCTAGGTAAGGCCCAGAGCAGCAACTCAGTTACAGGTGAGCGTGCGGAGGAGCAGAGGAATGCAGAGCCCAGAGAGCAGGACACAGGAGCCCAGCTCGAAGGCAGCTTTGTGGGGGGGCACACCGCAATACGACTATGTCTGCTTTGAGAATTGCACCCGGTACGGGATTCCTGTGGAGGCAGGACACCAGGCCGGGGCCACAGGGGACGACCTGCGCTCCCCAGAGAACTCCCTCAGCTACCCACAGGTAGGGCTGGACAACGGGACGTTTGTGGCAGCACAGGTCTCCCTGGGATCACTCTGGGGCTCTGGCAGAGCACACATGCCCGTCATCCCCAGTCCCGTCAGCTCTCCCCTCCACTTGCTGACTCCAGGTCAGGCGTTGACATTCATGGCTGTACTTACACCAGTGATTCAGGTTATTGTCACCTGCCATGGATGCAATGAGACTTGGAATGGGCAAGCTGGGATGGGGAAAATTAACCAGAGCATTAATGTGTTTTTATCAGCAAAGAGAAGCTGCAGCTCCCTTCAGCTGCATAGTGACATTAATTGGAGCACAAGAGTGAGTAAAACCAAAGGGAACAGTGATGTATATAGATGGGTATTTATCTGCACAGCTGTGTAGATGAAGTAAAGCTCTCCTGTAACTTTTCTCTCACCATAAAGCCCTTCATGGTGATAGACCCAAATGTGTATATTGGTATTTTTGATAACTCTTAGCAGAGCTGTGAGGGGTTTTCTAACCCTTAAGCTTGACCTGACTCTTGCTCTGGTTTGTACAAGCACTGGTTCAGAAAAATGTCTGGGACATAGATGTACTCAGGTTATGACTCTTTGTTCCGTTATGCTCTGTATCTCCCTTACCTCTTCTTTTGGGACAGCCTCCTGCAAAGGGGAGAGTTTACAGCAGAGTTCTGGTTTCATATTTCCTACCACTCTGTTCTGATTAAGCTGATCTAAGAGAGCTTCTGTGCAATGAAGAATCCAGTCAAATTATGAGGGAGTGTGTGAATGTGAGATTCATAAAGTGGGTGTTTCTCGTTAAGTGAATATAAATCCTTTTACACAGATGGTGAATGATTGGGGAATTAAGGAGATTGCATTAATTGTCTCCTAAAGACTTACCTGATTTAGTGATAGGAAAAAAGGCACATTTGCCACCAAGAAAATCTCTTCCAGTAGATAAGCATCCTATTGAGGGTAGTTATGTGTCACATTGCCAAAGGTCAGAGAATCAGTTCCATGGTTATATCCAAGGATTTCTCTTCTGAAACTGCCTACATAATCTGAGAGTTTGCATGTCTCCTATGCTGAAGTCTTCCAAAACCACCCCACTGGCTTGGCTTGTTTGAAAGCAGCAGCCCAGATGGCCAGAGGTCTGAGGGGAGCAGTTTAGGCTTTTTCTGTGCTAACACAGGGCCGTGCTTTGGCTGCAGCAGCCACGCTAAGAGGGTGAGCATGAGGGGTGGGATGGGGTGGAGAGGCGTGTGTGCCCACCTGATGCTGAGCTCCACTGGGGTCACACCTGCCCTATGGGGTGCAGATGGGGCTGGAGAGCTGAGGTGGGTGAAGGAAACACACGTTTGTGCATGTGCCATGAACCAATAGTGAGCTGGGGTGTGGGGAGCTGCTAGATGCAAACCCTTTCTCCAGTAAAGCACATCCAGGCACAGAAACATCCCAGTTCACACATATCCAGCATATATGCCAGTCCCACACACCTAAAACCACCCTCCAGTAGGCACAGATGACACAGTGAGGCAACACCACCAGCTCTGTGCTCTTGCAGCCTGCCACCAGAGTGTCTCTGCTCAGTTCCAGAGGTGTGATGGTCAGTGCGTGTAGATAGATAATCTCACATGCAAACAAGGAGGTCATCAAACCCATTCCCATGCATATCTTCAGGCAGAAACATCCCCAAGCAAGCATGCATTTGTGAAGGCAATTTGCAATCTAAAACCCAGACAGCTGTATTTATAGTTTACTGAAAAATATGTCCTAGACATATTTTATATCAGCAGTCGTGTACACGTGTGCATGCACATTTACCATGGAACTTTGCATGCAAACATATTCTTGCTAAGCCAGGCTTGCTGTGGATGTGTATATTTTGCTGGTCATTCATGCACATGCAGATAAATTATAAATATGCACATATACTTTGTAAAAGCATGCACACTTATTATCATGTAATTAGCATAAAAAACAACCCATTGCACATGTTTTCATCCATTTCCACACAGAGTAATCGTTAAGATTTCTTTCTCCACTGCCATGTGAAAAAGCATTTGACAGAGGTTTTGATTCTGTTGTGCTCCTTTTTTTTTGCTAGCTCTTGCCTTCTGTTGTAAATGTGACTTGGTTTGGTTTACACAGGCCCCAGAACAGTGAAATCTTGGTCTTTGGCCTTGGACCTTCAGATAATTGATAGTCAAAAAACATATAGTGGTTAATAGAAAGTAGCATAATAGTAGTAAGATGATGATAATAATAATAATAATAATAATAATAATAATAATAATAATAATAATAATAATAATAATAATATGTTTTTGACAATTAATATAACAGATAGTAGATATATGACAGATGATGTAATATACCTTGATAAAAATATGCATTATCCTACACTGTAGGATTTTGTTTTGTTTTATTTCTGCATGAGAAAGCAGTTACAGCTGGCAAAGTATTTAAAAGCTGTGCTATTTGTGACTGTAGAAAGGGTGTTCCTGGCAGGGAGCTCACTCAGCAATACACAGATGGGTGTAGTGGGAGGGATGTGGAATAAGAAATCAGGCAATGCAGTAATACAGAATAACAGGCTCACAGAGAGAGTTAGGTGGGAGGACCTCTGAACCTCTCTGCTCAAGCCCCTACTCACAGCAAGGCTGACTCCTAAGGTAGGTCACACTGTCCAGAGCCTTTTCCAGGCACGTTCTGAACGTCTGCAAGACTGAAGATTCCCCAGCCTCAGTGGACACCTGCTCCTGTGCTGAACTACCCTCAGGAGGGGCTGGATGGGGACATGTGTTCCTTTGCATAGGCCTTCCTTTCTTGCAAGTTGTGCTTTTTTCCTTTTGTCCATCACTGTGCTCCTCTGAGACATCTTGCTCTGATGTTTCCCTCCAACCCGTCTCTCCCTTTAGGTACTGGCATTGCTGTAGACTTCCCCTTTGCCACCTTTTCTTCAGGAACAGCTATTATTTTGTTACTGTCCCCTGTCCCTTCCATGTTCATCATCAGCTCTATGTCTAAGCAATTGACTGAAATGTTTTACTGACATTTAAATTTATGTATGTTGTGCATTTGGGGAGGTTTCACCTTTGAGATCAGATATGGCTTCTCTTTGGTAATGCATCAGGGAAAAAAATCACCTAAGAAAGATGATTTTAGGAGTAGCAAGATGGCTTCGAGGCAGGAGTGAGAGGGAAAGGAAGTACAGGCTAAGGCTGCCTTAGTGGTTGGGAGGAGCAGATCATAACAGGAGGCACTGGCAGAGCTGGGGAAAGGGATTTCAGGACTGGAGTATTCTGTGGGAAGTGTATTGTTCAGTCTGAATGGCATGGGAAATAGCTTGGGCTTTGGACTCTGGGAGGAAGGCAGTTTCATACAGATGCTGACCCCTCAGAAAATAGCACCCAGAAAAGTCTTGAGACTGTGATGTATTTTCCCCCCTGAGATTCCGTGCAGCTTTTCCTGTGTTCCTCAAACAATGAAATTTCCCCAATTTTTGGAAAGATGAAAGATCATTTGCATAGATAAATGCTTCATCTCTGAAAATAAACTTTACTTGCTTCTGCTTTCTCCTTGAATGGTTTGGGTGGGGTTTGGTTTGTTTGTTTTGGGGTTTGTTTGTTTGTGAGGTTGTTTGTTTTGTTTGTTTGTTTTGGGGTCGTATGTTCCTCCCATCTATCCAGAATGGTACTTATCTCTTCAGCTCTTTTTGCACCATTTTGGTGGTCTCTCTCAGCATTTAGCCAAGCAGGCATGATAGCACCTTTTCTTGTTCAACCCTTAGGTAGTAATTGGGAACTTATAAAATTGTCTTCATTTTTTCTGGTGCTCAGAAACCCTGTGTTCCTTGTGTTAGAGAGGGAGCAACAGAAGAAGGAACAATCAGAGTCGTACTGTGTTATATTTTTAGTTTTACATCTTTTAGTGGAGTGGATATTTCTTATCTAACCCAATTTTGATGTAAGGTCATCCTCTGATTTCTGGATTCTTTCTCTGTCACACAATCTCCTACCATTTTAGATACTTCCAGAATCCTGGAGAAGCAAAGCACGTGTGTGAAGCATTCTTTAAATATATTGAGACTACCTGGTGTGCCAGGACAGCAACTTCTTTTTTATGTCTGTGGACTTTTTTTCCCATATCCCAAGTGCACCATTTTACAGCTAGGCAGAAGCAGTGAACTAGGATACCATATGAGGACTTTGAACATTCATACTATTATACTGTCATGCTGTTCTATCTGGCAGATGGAAGATTCTAATTTGAATCTCATACTTGACATGGGTTTAAGTTGTATTTGACATGAACCCATCTTTCATGACCATTTAATAGCAATGAAACACTGGTGAGGTGAGGATGCATTTGTCTAAATCTGCTAGTATTTGGCATTTCTGTCTGAAAGACACAGTGAAAGAAAAAATTAGCAGTTTTCTAGGTAGGACTGCATTATAGATTAAATTCTTCAGCCTGATGTTTCACTGTCCTGTCTGTTTTAAGGGGGTCAGAGCATGGCCATTATTCCCTGCAAAGAGTCTGCTTAATTTACTTAGAATATGTTGGTAATCATGTGGTTAATAATTGCATTAAATTTGTGTAGCTTCCAATACAGTGATGAATACTTTTGGCTGTTCACACATGATCAATCTGTTTAAGAGGCAGCAGGTGAGCCATCTTTAGAACAGGATGATTTTAAAAAGCATAGATATGGGTTCTGTGAAGAAAAATAATGCACTAAAATTTCCAAAGGGAGCTATGGCACATGGATCAAGTGTCTGTTGAGGAATATGTACAAATAAATAAAATACTTAAGACCTTCAGTCATATTTATTATGTTGAAATACTGATTGGTAGAACACTGAAACAAGTGCTCAGAGAAGCTGGGTAATTTCTCCTCCTGGAGATGTTTAGGAGTTGCCGGGGTAAGGTCTTGAGCAGCCTAATCTGGTTTACCTGGCTTTGGAACTTGGAGGCTGTGGGCAGAGGCTTGGTCTAGAAACCTCCAGAGGTGCCTTCCAGTGCAAATCTTTCAGTGAGTCTCTGTATCTATTTTATCTCAAGGGAACAGGAACATCTCTTTTGTTACCTTGAAAGGGGGAGGCAGGAACTGTCAAATAGAAATGTCTCCTAAGTGTGTGGTAGTGCTTTATCTCTGTCATATGTCCTGTCATTCTCCAGCTTAAGTGTCTGATTTTGCTGATCAAAACATGGCTCATTCTCCTTCTGCCACTCAGAAAATCTCAGAGAAGGAGATCTTGTGCTGGGGAGGGAGCAAAGGGTCACCTTGTCACAGGTGGGAAGTGCACAGGTGGTAACCTGGTCCGAAGTAAAGCCAAACCTGGTTCACTGAAGGACATGCAAGGAGAAGATGCTTATTCTCTGATTCTCAAATGCACACCTTCCCCACCTATACTCTGAAAGAATGAGGTGAATAGCTGCTCTTCAGGGAATCTGGTAAACAAACACAGAGCACAAGTCAGGTTTCTTCAAACGCCCTTAAGGGGTGTTGACAAGACAGCACAACTGCCCAGTTTACTGTAGACCCGTGTAAGAAATGTCCTTGGTAAGCACATGCAGCTGATTGTGAATTGCATATAACCAACCACATTTCAAGTTTAGTACCTGAAGAAAACTACTAGATTAAGCAACTAGGAATTTCAGAGGATTTGGAGATACAGGAGGACTAAAAATGCTGATTTGAGTAGATAATGGTTGGAGGTGTGCAGCAGCCTGTGATATTTTTTGAGATGATGCTGCTTCTTTTCCTCCACGAGCACTGTCAGTGGCTGTGTGCCCTGTTAAGCATTCCTTGGCAGCAGGAGGAACAGATGCAGGACATTCCTGCAGCCTGTTTGAGAGTGTAATGCCTTTCAAAACCTTCAGAGATGTTTTACAGTGCTGCTGAAATCTATGAGACAGCCCTGAGGATGGCAGCCTCATGTGAACTACTTTGACCTTCTTTTCTACCTCCAGAAAGCTGTCTCTTACTGCTCAAATGCTGTGTCTTAATGTTCAATCTCTCAGCCATTTTTTTTCCCCAGGACATCAGAAAATAATGAATATTCTGTGATCATATCTTGTACTTCCAAAAAGGAGGTGAAAAGGTTTTGGAGAGATTGGAAAGAGGAAACTAGAAAGGAAAAAAGAAAAAATAAATGAGCTGCATCTGTCTGAGAGTTTCCGTGTCTCAGTTTCTCTGCTTGGTACATTTGAGTCTGTTGGTAGATCTGCCTTGTCATCCTTAATGTTGTTTGTGAAGGAGCATTTGTCTTACCTTTTCCTTGTGATCCCTCTTCTTTTCTGCTCCTCTAGCTTTATGGCCGATACACAGACCAGATAACAGATAAAATTTCAGACAAGGAAGCAGCAAAACTACTGAAGAAACAGGCCCAAAAGAACAATGGAAGACCCCTGAAACGTGACAGTCAAGTACAGATCAAAGAAGAGCACTATTCCAAATGTCAAGGTAGGGACAATTCATGATTTGTTACCCTATTACCAGATATTGGGCAGGCCAGCCAGAGAGATGGGATTTAAGCAATTGTGCCTGGGGAGAAGCAGAGAAGGAAGGAAAAGGAATGGAATCTCATTGGGTTGAAAAACCTTTTCTATGTAAGCTTTCACCCTAGAAAGAGAAAAGATACGTTTGGAATAAATAAACAATCCCAAGTAAATATTTTTTCCATAACAGAGCTCTCTAATGGGAGGAAAAGGACTTTCTTGTATCAGACTTTTGCTGCTAGTGTACAAGATGTTAAATTCCACCCTGTGTGTCCTGCACACCTGCCCCCAACCCCCCCACCCCCCCCTTTTAAAATTTTTTTTAAAACTATGTAAGATGTTACAGAACTGTGTGAGAAAGGGATGGGTACCAGTCCTTCAACATGAAGCCCATGGTGCCTCCAAATAAATCCGTGTTTTAAATCTTGTTTTAGTCAATTCTCAGCACAGGAGAGACAGACAGAGCTTCATCTATGTTCATTCAGTTTTTCTGGTTCACTCTTCCCTCCACAGACTGTGCTAAACGCATCCAGAAATATGTTACCAAGAAGCTTGGAGAGGACTGGATTTTCTTGGTTCTGTTGGGTCTGGTCATGGCGTTGGTGAGCTGGGGAGTGGATTATGCCAGTGCAAAGACCGTACAGGGTGGGTCCCATTCAGGTGTTGCAAAAGCAGCCAGTAAATGATACAAATGTTTTACAAAGCCCAGTGACCAGTGTTGCTCCTCCTTTAACATCATTGTCCCATGCTCAACCCTCACTGCTTGGGAAGTTTGAAGTTCTGGCAACATAGTAAACATTAGCTAGGGAGAGGTTCTGTAAAAGGATGGCAGGGGAAAATTTGGAAGTAAGTGGGCAGGAACGAGGGATATGTGTATGATGAGTCAAAGACAAACAATTATTTTGAACCCCTTTTCTTTCTGCTTCCTTGAATATGCAGGAGCACAGGGCAGTGTTACTATGGCCTGTCCTGTCATACTGCTTCCCTTTCTCCCCAAGAGTGTTAAGAATATGGGCGATGTGGGGGAAGGGGCTCTTAGATGCCCTCCTGACACTGTTTCTGCTTTTTACCTTGTTTTCGTTCTTTCCAGTTTTTACTTATACAGTGCCCTGTATTTTTCTGCCATCTGGGCATATAGTGCCCGCTCCTTTTGCCCTTTTCACGAAGATCTCCTATTCCCTGTCTCATATCCCTTCCCTTCATTTTTCCTGTGGTCTGTCTCCCTTTGCCAGCTACAAAAATTACAAGATCTTTCAGCCCCAATCTCAGTGTGCACACACATACACACACCCCACTGCCACATCCTGTTAACTGCGCTGTACCTTTGTCCTCGCCCTCAGTGTCCCAATCCTGACTGGCACACACATTCACCAACCTTTTCCTCTGGGCTGCAGCAATTCCTCAAAGCTCCCAACATTCCTAAAACCCAGAGTTCCTCCCTGCTGAGCTTCCTCATCTACTAGGTGACTGGTACGATCTACTCTGAAGGTTCCTGTCCTTTATACTTCCTGCAGCTGAGCCCTTTGGTGTTCTTTTTCCTTCTCCCCCGCCAAGTCTCAGCCTCTGCTGAGGCTGTGTGGGGAGCCAGCTCAGGCAGGGGAGATGCAATTGCAGAGGAGCTGCAGTTCAGTTTGGGTTCTCAGCAGCTCATGTTGTTGTACCTGGCTGAGCAATGGTACCACTTCTGTCTTAATAGCTGCCAGCACAGCTTCCATTCCACTGCTCTAGAAGGGAAATAACAATCAGAGCTTTTAAACTAGTTTTATATGAAGGAATGATTGGTGGACCACTTTACTGTCCTTCAGAACCCACACAAGACCCTCACACTGCCAAATGAAGACACTGCACAGTGATTTGTCCTCACAGCTGCATGTAACACACCTCTTTTTATGCCCATGCTCAGGTGTTAATACTTGTGCACAGGTATTAATACTGTCTTCTATCCATTCCTGCAGAACGCCTGCTTTATTGGGGAACTCGTACTCAAAATAAGGCTTGTCTTAGAAAAGGAGCATTACGGTCCCATTTCTGAAGGAGAGTTAGCAGGGGCACATTTAGCAAGTGTGTGTGATTCTCTGATGTATACGAGCCTGTTTGGAGCAGCTGTGGTTGCTGACAAGTTCTCTGTTTGTGTGTCTACAGCTTACAAGTGGACATACAGAGCTCTGCACCCGAATGTCCCCCTGCAGTATGCCGTGTGGGTCGCCTTCCCGCTCGGCCTCATTCTGTTTGCGGCCAGTTTTTGCCACTTCGTCTCTCCACAGGCTGTTGGTGAGGGCAGAAGGCATGGCAAGATCTGTTTCTGTGTGTCTTGCTTTTCTTGTTCCCTTTGCCTGCAGGTTTTGTTCATCCCCGGCTCTGCTGTTGTTTTCAGGGTCTGGGATCCCAGAGCTCAAGACCATTATGAGGGGAGTGGTCCTCAAGGAGTATCTCACTCTCAAAGCTTTTGTGGCCAAAGTTGTGGCCCTCACAGCTGGGCTTGGAAGTGGCATGCCTGTGGGAAAAGAGGTAAATATTGCTGATTCCATGTGCAGTAGTGTCCAGGGTCTGGAAGGTGGGAGTTGTCTGTGAAAGAAGAATTTATAGATGTTTTCTGACTTTCACCACCATTCCTCTTCCCAAAGCTCTGCTCTTTCCAGTGACACCTATCTTTCACTGGCCATTTTCCTTCCACTTTGAAAGACATGATATAGGAAACATCAATGACCTCAAGTCAGGTAGACTTTGAGAAGGAAAAAATTAAATGCAGATAGGAGAACTGAGGAAGATTGTAGGGTCTAGAGCACAAATCTTATGAGGAGCGGCTGAGGGAAATGGAGTTACTTCGTCTGGAGAAAAGTAGGCTCAGGGGAGACCTTCTCACACTCTGTAACTCCCTGACAGGAGGCTGTAGCCAGGTGGGAATCAGTAAATTCCCCCTGGTAACCAGCCACAAGACAAGAGGAAATGGCTTCAAGTTGCACCAGGCAAGGTTTAGATTGGATATTAGAAAAAATTTCTTCAATGAGATGGTGGTCAGCCATTGAAACAGCCAAGGGTGGAATCAATATCCCTGGAAGAGTTCAAAAGGTGTGTGGTTGTGGCATCTGGGGACATGGTTTAGTGATGAACGCAGTGATGCTGCATTAAAGGTTTGATTCAATGATCTCAGACGTCTTTACCAACCTTAATGATTCTATTATTGGCTGAGATGGCCTGGAGTAGCTAAATGGTTGTCAGTAACCAGAGGGAAACCCTCTCTGATTTTCTCCTCCTCTTCTCTTGCAGGGTCCTTTTGTGCATATTGCCAGTATCTGTGCTGTGGTACTTAGCAAGTTCATGTCCATCTTCTGTGGGGTGTATGAGGTAAGGCACATATCTCTGCACACGGTTATTCCACAAGTTGAGCTCCTGAGACACCCAGGATAGTATGGGTAGGCCATGGAACACAGAGGAAACACACAGTTTGATGTTTACTGTACTGCTGTAGGGCACTAAAATACAAGCTGAACAAGAGTAGTGCAGGGCCAGACATACAGTCCAGATAACTGTGCAGGACCACCAGTGTTACCCAGAAATTACAGAGACTGGTTAGGAGTATGTTTGACAAGTTTTTAATCTTGTGATTGATGCCTTTGCACTGTGATCATTGACTGTATAAAAAAGTAGCTGCAGACAAAGATTGATTTGTCTTTAAGCCAAATTTATACAGCATTGCTAATTATAGACACTGACACTGTCTCTATGCTTTTGCTATTGCAGAACAGCCTCTGCAGGCTGATCACCGTATTGACTGGTTGTACAAAAAAATCTATTAACTGCACATATACATAAATGTAGGAACTCCTTTATGTGCAGGCTCTTAGCAGAAAGTGACTGTGTAATACAGCTGGAGATGCTGTTTCACTTGAGTAGATCCTGTCTGTGCACAGGGACCAGATGTCACTGCTGGAGACCAGCTGCCAGTACTAAAGACTGCACTAAAGTGTGTACAGCCTGCTATTTGTAATAGCAGTAGCTGACTGTGCTGCTGGCTGTTGCTTATTTTCATTGTTCTGGGTCCTAACCCCGTGGCTTTGCTCCCTCTAACCCCAGCATGCCCGTCTCTGGCTGCACTCCCTGTTCCAGGATGTGCATATGCAGCTCGACCTCCTGGTGCCGGCTTGCGCAGTTGGAGTCGGATGTTGCTTCAAGGCTCCTCTTGGAGGCAAGTGTCTTCCTACATGTGACATTTAATGTACAGTTCCTCTTGCTGTGAGACTTCCTGCTCCCATGGAAGCTTTTCCACAGATACCTCTCCACTTCAGCAACACGAGTTCTTTCTTTTCACGTGTAAGCAGTGGCAGTGAAAGGAAGGGAAGATTACTGGAAAAGTGACACCTATTTAAGTGCTGATTTCTAATGATGGAGCTTGTTCAGTCCCTGCCAGCCATGAACATTGTTCCACCTGGAGAGTACCAAGGGCTGTCCAGAAAGTCAATAAAGATCAGTAGACAACAGAAGTGGAAAAAAACCCAAAACCTTGCGAGAGGCAATGGGTACAACATGCAACAAAGGAAATTTTGACTCTGTTAAAGGAAATTATGTTCTTCTCTCCCAAGGGTGGTCCAGCGCTGGCATGGTGTTCAGAGTGTCCAGGGAATTTCCACCCTTGAAAATGTGCAAGACTCACATGGACAAGAACTTGATCTAGCCTTGGCATTAACAGAACTAACAGCTCTCTGAGCAGGGAGACAACTCCAGTGGTCCCTTCACAACTTTCCATGATCCCACTTGGAGGAGAAATTTGGAAATTTATGTCTCCCCCATGCATTTGTACTAGGCTGCTGATTCACATGTGCCTCTGTTCAATTTCTTTAAACAGAGGCACATGATAACTTCTTCTGAAAGCAGTGGAAATATATTCATAAATAATTTGTTTTTCATTTCACTTCCCCCTCGCCCTCTGTGCTACCCTGAACCTCTTTGCATGGTTATTGTGCCCAGAAGTGTAAGGAGTTTTTAAATGCCGTTTTTTTCTAAGTTGGCTTTAGTTCTTCCATGCACTATTTTCCTGGTAGTCTTCGAATGGATGAGTTAGCTGACAAATCAACGTAGTCTTGCATCAGCAGTAATACTGATCTTTACTCTGGTTGGTTATTTAAAAAAAAAAAATAACAAGGAAGGAACATAGTTTGTCAGCTACAGATTAGAGGTTCTTCAGCTGATAACTTGGGAAAAGAAGCCAGAAAGAAAATCAGGCTAAGCAAGAGAGAGGCTGAGAACTGTGCATATGTGGGCAGTCTAGCAAGATGTAGACAGCCTGAGCCGAAGCCTGAGGCTTCAAGGCAAAATTTGTCAGTCTGCCAAAAGCCTTGAGAGAAAGCAGTTTCAGAAGCAAGGATCAGACCGCAGTCAGGTGGAACCATTGGAGGTATACCGAAGAATGGTATCTCTCTTAATGGTAATAAAATAAAGCACAAAAAACCCAAACCCAAAAAAACTCTAGAAGTCTATGCTTCTTGTTTCTGTAGCTCTAGTTCCTCTTTCGGATTTACACCAAATTGCCAAATGTAATTTCCATTACTTGGGAGTCATGTAATCTTCAGCTGACCTTGGTCCAGGATATAGCTTGCAGCTTCACTTCATATTGCCCTAGTGTGTAACTTCTTGGTATTATTGCAGGTAAATACCACCCTGTGTATTAAGGAGGATGGATTTGAAAAGCCAGTTTAGCCCTTGACAAGCAGATGTTACCCAGTCTCTTAGAAAGACTCTCCCTTTTACACCTTCCAGTTACTTTTTTTATTATTATGACCATTTTCACCAGGACAGCACAATGCTTTACTGGGTGATCTCTCACCTACTCACCTACCCAGCATGGAAGAACCTTCATGACCAGTCCACACTCTGCTCTGGACATGTGTGTGCCTTGTGCACACTGAATAGGTTATTTTGAGGCATTCTGTGGCACATGTGCATCCTGAGATTCCCTGCCAAAGTAAAAGAGATGGAGCGAAACCTACTTATGCTCCTTCCACCCTCTGGAGGATTTTCCATGAGACATTTTTTCCACAAGACATTTTTTCCACAGTGATAGAAATGCGTACGTTTCAAAGGAAAATGAGTTGCTGCCTTCTTCATGTTTCTGGAATGTGTGATTCCAGGTATATGCCTGTCCTGTGCCAGGTGTTGCCTTTTCAGTATTTTGAAGCCATCCAGAAGGGAGGAGTAAGACAAACATAGCTGTAACTCTGAGACTAGCAACAGAGCTGGGTGACATCATGCAGTCATACCTGCCAATTTTGTTACTCTCTGTTTTCTTTTCCTCTTTCTTCTGTTTGTCTGTCTCTCTTTGTGTCTTTCACCAGTAGCAGCCCTATTATTACACAGATGTCCTGACTGTGGGGTGTGCTGTGGGTGTTGGCTGCTGCTTTGGGACACCGCTTGGAGGCAAGTGGCTGTTGTGTTTCCTTTTTCTCAGGTACCTAAATCCTCTCCCACCTAGTCCTCTTCTCATCTCCCTCTATCCAGCACCACATTTTTGATGTGACTTTTACTTCGGACAGAGACACTTATGTGACACAAATGCACTTTTACATTTTCAACCTCCCCAGCATCTCTGACAGTCTTTTTTCCACATGTTGTCCACTTTCTGGAGGCAAGAGGACAAGGCTCTCTAGAGCAGTGGTTTCCAAACTGGGGTGTGCATACACCAAGGGGTGCACAAGGTGATCTGTTGGGTGTGGGAAGGACATACCAGAATTTCTATTTTCTTAAATATAAAAAAGTAAATAGATTAAACCTCACTAATATTAAGTATTTGTATTGGCAGTGGTGCCCTAATATGTCACATGGCCGCTTGTCACACACAGTGCATGAGGTGTAGAGTTGCTCCCAATTTGGAGGGATGACCATGGTGCCCTCAATCATTTACTCTATTTCAGCATATTGCAATGAATTGCAATCAATGTGTGCCCACACTAGATTAAGTGGATTTATGGATTATATTACCTAGTGGTAACTAAACTAATCCTCACAAATTGGAAAAGTGGCTTTAAAAGGTTCCTGCAAAGATGCTATGGACTGAAGATAATACTAATAATGTGAGCAGAGAAATTACAAGAAAGTGGCAGAGCTGACACTTCTAATACAGGCCCTTATTCAGTCTCATTATGAGGTACAAACAATAGTCAGCTAATCAGATCTGAGAGGAAGTCAGACAAAAAAAGATTAAAATTATCAAAGGCTCTTTTAAATATTAATTAACATCTGCTATCGTTAACGATGAACCTTACCCTATGTGAGTATCGTGCTTTGAGAAGTTAACTAATGAGTGTATGAAGCCATCAGAATTAGAAAGACATTTAAAATCTAGGCATCCAGAACATGAAGACAAACCTCTACAATGTTTTCAGTGGTGTTTCAAGCTGTGTGACATTCAATCCAATACTTCACAAAATTTCACTGAACCTAATGACAAATGTGTAGAAGCCTCCTTTGAGGTTTCTCGCTTCACAGCAAAAGAGAAAATGCCACATACCACAGGGGAAATGCTTGTTCTTCCTGCCATAAAACGTAAAAATGGCTGTGATAATACAGAGAAAGCAATAGAGCAGCAAACTAAAATGTGCTTCTTCATCAGTAAACACTGCTGGAAGATGCATAGCAGACATTGCTTAAGGTTTCAAGAAACAAGAGTCTGTACAAATTACACAATAGGAGAGGTTTCCTGTGCAGCTGGATTAGAGTACAGTTGTTTCTAAAATGCCTCAGATGATGGTATTTTCCAAATTCTGTTTCACTAGTGAAATGCAGAACTTCTTTCTGTGAGACACTGAAAGGAGTATCTACCAGAGAAGCTGTATTCTCAACAGTAAATTACTTTAATAAAAAATGTTGTATGGAAGAGCTCTGCAAGTGTAACAACTGGTGGAGCAGAATAAGAGAAGAATTGGGGGTAAGGTTAAGGTTACCTAGACACCACTACACCTGGAATTCATGCACTGCAATGTTCACAGATGAGCTATTGCAGCAAAGAAATGGGAGCCAGACATGCACAAAGTGCTACAGGATGTTGTTGATGTGGTTCACTTCATAAAAACAAAACCCTGAAAGACTAGAATCTTTACAATACTTCATAACAAGATGGGAAATGACCATGAAAATCCTACAGGCATTTATTTGCTGGTTATCTGATAGCAGCTTTGAAGAAGAATAGAATTTAAAGTCCAGTTGCACTTTTACTTCTACAAAAAGACAAGTGTTCTGAATTTGCTGATCTTTTCTGTGATGACAGGTGTCTGTCAGTAGATTGCTACCTAGCAGTTATTTTTGAAAAAGTAAACATATTTGATGTACTTCAAAGTGAAAGTGATGTTCTAACAGTGGGTGAGAAACTGCTTTTCAAAAGAAATTTGTGGAGGTTTTGTGAATCTGTTGCCAAATACAATGTAAGTGTCTTAGCTACAAAAGCTCTCATTATATATATACTCAAAAAACTTGAAAATAGAAATGTCTACCTTTAAAAAAATCTTCAAGATTATGATTTTCAGTGGGTTTCGAACCCACTTGTTAAAAAAATAAAAATTCAACATCTTCTGATTATTTTGCAAGAACAACTGATTGACATCAGGGAAGATGAAAATTTACTATCCAAGTTTTAACAAAAATCTTTGCATAGGTGGTGGGTGGGATTGAAAAAATAGTATCATGATTTAGCCAGTACAGCCAATGCCAATGATACATTTCTTGCATTTGGATCTATGTGTCTTTGTGAGATATTCCTTTTAGACCAAGTATCGAAATAATTGAACATAGAACCAGGCCTTTGAATCCCGGTGTCACAAAACATTAAAACCAGATTTTAAAAAACAAAGAATATTACTATTTTAGTGAGAACAATTTTTTGTTCCATTAATAAATAAAACAAATTATTTTTAAAATAATGTTTATTTCATCTTTATCTCATCCTTGTTTAATTTCTATTTTTGTGCATGTTTGATGTTGTACACAATATTTTAGTACAGTAGTACATGCATATTATTTTTAAACAAATACACATATGGGGAGAGGGTACATGCTCGAAAACCTTTTATTGGTACGTGCATGATCAAAGAAGTGTGGAGACCACTGCTCTAGAAAGCCATTTAGAATCCTCCTCCTGCTTCTAACAGTACACTTATTATTTTAACTTTGCTCCTTTTCCAACTCTTTCTAGGGGTTCTTTTCAGCATCGAGGTCACCTCCACTTACTTTGCTGTGCGCAATTATTGGAGAGGCTTCTTTGCAGCTACCTTTAGTGCCTTCGTGTTCCGAGTCCTTGCTGTCTGGAACAAGGATGCGGGTAAGCTAAGAGCCATTCCCGCTCTCTTTGTACAAAAGTTGATCTGCTAATGCATTATTTTCCATCTTTCTCCAAACCACAATGTTTTTTATGATGCTTGAAACTTCTGCCGCAACACATGACTCCCAGCAGCACAGAGGGAAGGAGAAAGGGAGGTGTCTTGTCATCTTGTCAGTTGTCCAGCTCAACCTATTCCTAGGAGAAGCTGGGGTGTATCTAACTGATAAATGACAGTATATGGAGTCCTCAGCAAGCAAAAGTCCCCCTGAGGTGGGATTTTTTTGCCTCTACTCAGAATGGCATCCAGGCTGCAAACACAGAGATATGCCATCATGGAGGATGTAATCCTTGCTGGAAAACTTATGGCCTGCTTTGGTCACCTCTTGAGTAAAAACAGATAGTTGAGAAAATTGAGATGATTAAATGATTAGGAGAGTACAGGATTGGTAGGATCTGACTGAAGATCCTGAAAAAATAAAGAGTCTCAAGTAACTGAAAAGCAGGAGGGTGACATTTGTTGCAGACAGAAATTATACAAGTCAGGCCTGTTCAGGACAGCATCTCAGCCACTGTGTGAATAGAGTTTCGGTGCTAAAGCCTGCCATTTCTACCTAAACTTCTTCCTTATAATACCTTTATATTTTATTCTTACAATTACATCTGTTTTATTGGGCCCCATGTTGGCAGTTTACTTACTTAAAACTGCTGTAACGTATCTCTCTTGACTTCAGAGGGCTGGATTTTTGCCAGGTTTGAATATTCTCTGGAACATAGAAAATTACTACACTTTCTATTTGAACATGATTCCATCTTTCTTTGTGTAGAACTGCCTAAAAGTGAGGGGTATCTAAACCATTGGGTCTGTCACAAAAAAACTTCAAATCTCATGTCTTTCTGTTCTTTTCAGAGAAAAATATAAGAAACTCAAAGACAGATAACAGGAGATAATTTCCTGTCCTTCACTTTGTCTTTTCTGACTCCTTGTTGGTCTCTCAAATCACTAGAAATTAGTTTAATTTCAAATCACTAGAAATTAGCTTAATCCTGAAACATCTTGACTCCTGTTCCTTCTTCAAAATCATCCAGACAGCTTTAATACCCATATTAATGGCTCCTTAAGTTCTTCTTCATTGACTGTCTGGGTTAAAAAGTTCCATGATTGAACCAGCTATGAAAAATCATTCCTTTTCACAGTTCTGTGTTTTCTTTGTTTTGTCAGTCTCCTTGTCCTTGTATTAAGAAACTCGGAACTTCTCTCTAGCTAAGTCATTCATTATTTTATGATCTTTTATCATGTCTGCTTTAACTTGTCTTTCATGTCTTTTCTTGCTCATTTATTTCCCTTCAGAAGTTACACACCCGGTCTTTTCAGTCTCTGTTCATGTAAGGTTTTTCTATTATGCCTGCTACCAGGAAGAAACAGGTAGGGAAGCGATCACATCAGAATGACAGATGCAAATAAGTTGTGTAGCATCTCACCAAAATTATTTTATTTCTTAGACCCACGGAATCTTTGCTGGTTTCTTGATACTCATGGCTTTGTTGGCTGGCTTTACACTATTATCTGTCCTTTCCAAATAACATTTGGTTATTTGCCAACCACTCTGGTTGGCTGCTGCAGCTTGAGCCCCTCTTTGCCAGTCATGGAAGGCTGGAGTTCTGCAATTTGCAGGATTTCTGTTTTACCATGTCCCAGACTTTCATCTTATTTGCCATAGGATTTCATGCCCTGCTTTCCTCCTGCTCCTTCTGGTTCCTTCTACACATGGCTTGGTGTTATCTTAAAGTTCAAATCTATTTTTAAGTAGATTTTCACATTAACTACTTTCCTATTCCTTTTTACTTCTATCTTTGTCAGAATTGGACAGATACTTGAAACTAGCACAGTTTATAGCCAATGGAGAGAAAAGGGCTTAGACATTCAGTTTCAGGATGGCTTAATCACTCAGGAAAGAGGATGCAGACAGGTGGGATGAATCTCTCTGTGGAATCTCTTTCTGTCCTGTGGGAGTAGAGATGGAACCAAGAGGGACCCAGACTAAATGCTGTGACTGTTTTCCTTTCCTCTGGTCATCTTAGCCACCCTGCAGCAAAACTCTTTGAAAATGAGTTCACTTTTTAATGCTCTGCCATTCAGTGGCTTGGACTATCTGTTTCCTAAAACTGAATTGAGATGATCCCTTTTTCGGGCTGATCTAACAAAAACGAGGACACTCTGCTTTTCACCATCTTCCATCCCTGACTGCTCCTCTAACCCTCCCTGGTGCCATCTCTGTGTTTGTTGTTCCCCTCAATTCAACTCACTTCCCTGGCAGAGGAGTAATCCAGGGAAAGAGCAGACAGGTTTTCTGGCAGGTTTTAATGAGGCAAAGGAACTCAGAGAAGGCTGTGAAGTGTCAGAGTGGGCCCGATGGGAGAGGAGAACAATAGTACAGCCGGGAGGGAAGGAACAGGGGAAGAGACAGGGAGCAAGATCTTCCCAATTTGGATAGCAGAATACAGTTTTAGGCTTAGCTATCTTAGGTAATGTAACCCATTGAGACCTCATTAAATTACTACTCTAAACCTAGTTCTGTCTGACCAAATAACAAGTACTTAATGCTTCCTGTTATTATCATAGGCTAGATTTTCACTGCTTCTTTCATTTCTTCATTGAACAAGTAATTCCTTCATCCAGGGAAACTCGGGATTTATATCCATCCTCATTCAGCAGCACTTCCACTCTGTATCAAATTGCTAATTTATCCTTCACCTGTTAGCATACAGATGTTTACTGTTTTCACACAATAAGGCACCTCCAGACAAAAGCAGCTCAGGTTTCAACATTTCATTGTAGCAGAGCAGCACTACCAGGAAGGGTCAGCTGGTGAAGATGGGGCTTAGCTGATCTTTTCCATCTCTGATTTCTAAGCCTTTCATTATTTTGGTACCAGTCAAAAATTTTGAAGCTGTAACTTCAGTGAAGGTCTGAGTTTTGTTTCTGGAAGGCAATTACAACTGTGAGAAGGGATACAGTTTCTTCAGATATGCAGGCACTGCCTGCCTCAGCAAAGAGACCTCTCAGTAAGTAAGAGTAACAGGAAGAACTTTCTTTTATCGTGTATGGATGGTAGAAGACAAGAAGGAAAAAGAAAACCCCTTAAAAAGTCAGGGATTGTAGCTAAAAATAATGCATAGATTCTCTGAAAGCAAACCTAGACCATCTAGAGTGCTAGGGTTACAAGTGCTCAAAAATAGAACCTAAATCAGAGTACTCTGCCAATCTGTAATAATGTATATAATGTCAAGAAATCACACTCGAGCATGTATAAACCAGTATCCTTGACCCTACCCCTAGCTTTTATTGCATTTAACTTCTCACCTCATTATTTTCTTTCCTCCTCCACCTTTCATTTCTCTCAGTTACCATCACAGCCCTGTTCAGAACAAACTTCCGTATGGATTTCCCCTTTGATCTGCAAGAGCTGCCAGCATTTGCTATTATAGGGTAAGTTCCCAGGAAACTGAGACCTTGCTCTACAAAGGTTACAATATGACCTGTGTTAGGAATTCTTCTGCCAAATAGTTACATACATCAATTTTAGTCACTTTGGTTGTTGCAAATAAGGCTTCTATTTGTTGGAATTCTTCCTTCAGAAATGGTGCCCATGTATCAAAATGGCTAAGGAAAGAAATATGAGTATTATTAAGGTGTTTGTTGTTTCCTTTCCATATATCTTATTCAGAAATTAAGCTCAGAGGTAAAAAAAAACACCAAAAACCTAACCAAAACAAACCAAACCAAACCAAAACAAAACAAAAAACAAACAAACAAACAAACAAACAAACAAACAAAAAACCACCAAAAAACCAGTAAGTCTAACTTGGTCAAAGTTCCGGGAATAGATTTACTGAATGGCCCTTTAACTGTTTTGGCATTATCCGGAAATGAACTGATCCAACAAGTATGGCCTTTTCATGTGACAAAGATGGAACAAAAGGTTTAACCTGAAGTTTCCTTTTCACAAGCTCAGAACGATTGTCATTTCTGAGAGAGGTTGGTATACCCGATGCGGTAACAAGGGTAACCAACCGTAATTGGATTCAGTGAGAATAATGGTTAATTTGGAGGAAATGAAAGAATGAACTTAAGAAAAATGAAAATTGGGAAATACTAGAGAAAAAATGAGTTTGGAATTACTGAGGGGAAGCACCTCTGGTTAGAGCTTGAGGGAGGCTCCAGGGAAATCACTGCAGAGCAGTAACAAAGGGAATCCACTGTCAGAACAAATGCCTGTGCTGGTGTTACGAACATATTCTGTTGCAAGACCTGCATCCAAGACTAGAAACATACTTGAGGTTTTCCAGCCTAGTTTAGTAGGTTTCCCTCCTACTAATTTACTTCAATATGAAATCAAGTGAGGTTTTTTGAAGACATCAGATATATTGAAAAATCTGTGAATACACAGGAGCTTTTGCTAGTAACATGTATTCACTTTGTTCTTCCCCTCGGACAGACTTGCTTAATGAACTTGGAGGAATCTGTTGGTTTAGATTGGCAGGGAAAAAAGTAATCCTTGTGATTTTACAGCTAGTTGTTAGAATGCAAAACTTCTTGTCACTATATTTTGGACAGAGTTGAGAGAGCTGGCTTTTTTCAGCATTGCATGTAGGCTAGGAAAGGAATATATGACAAATGAAAAATGCTTCCAAATGCCTGGGTGTCCAATGTGGTCTTCAAAATAAAAAAACAACCCCAAAGGCTTGGATAGTCTTGGATAAAGTCCTGATGCCGACTTGGAATGCTCTAAATTCTCCTAACATGAAGTCTCAAAGTTGAACTCTTTCTACCCAACATATTTCTTCACTTTCAGATAGGACAGGCACTACCAACAGGCAGATCTGATTCGTGTCAGCAAATGTTAATTTGCATAATCTATACAGAAGGACCACTTCCAGTTTATTGATAAATTGATAGACATGAATGGAGAGATCTATATTTTAATATAAAGTATTGTAGAGCAATTGAGTTGACTGTGCAGTCTTTAGGCTTATATTGCCTAAGGGACTGGTCTACTTTAAACACTGTTCTAATCAGTGCTGGCTTAAAATATTTAAGATTAATTCATTGAACATGTTTGTATGTGAAAAAACTACTTTATATTTAGTTTAAACGTGTTTCTGTGCAACTTTTAAATGATAAAGCAGGATTATTTTCAACGTACAATTTTTTAAGTATACTAAATTAATCATTGAATGAGATTTGGCAAAAGCATGCATAACTTATAACAAAGCAAAAGTTCATTAATTTTAGAAATCAATAGAATTAAAATATTAAATGTTTATCCTCAGTATTATGTGGGTTAATTACTTGCCACATAAAATAAGGCTTTCCCTTACTAATTCTAAAAACAGTCTTTTTTCACTCTTCCTTTCTTTTTTTTTTCATGTTCAAGTATTAGGCCCTATTTATCCAAGCCTCATTAAGCTACAGAGCCTAAGGATCACACCAACTCCCAGACAACTACACTTTTTTTCTTACTTAATTAAGATCAGGAGCATAAGCCTAAGTGATTAGCATCATAGAGATGATATACTTCGCTTTAGGCACAAGAGTTCCTATTACTATTAGTAATTGTTGTAGGCGTATAATTTTACTGAATCAGACTTAAAATTCCCTTCATTTTTACTATTTTCTGTTCCAACCAGATGTTTAAGTTCTGACAGTACTGGTCTTTGCCTGGTTGCTCTTCATGAGCCTCCACTGAGAACTGTCAGTCTTTTTTTATAGATTATTTTATAGATTTTCCCCTCCCAGCAAGAGAAAATTGGTGAAATGGTAGTGTGCATGACAGAGGTCTAAGATAATTTCTTACCCTTTCATCAGGGAGTCAATATCTTCAAATGAGCTGCAGTAGGAGTAATCTTCTAGCTGACATTCAAAAGACTTCACAAGCAGTTGAAGACTAAAGCACTTAAACTCATGTTCTTGCTTGATGGTTTGTGTATTATCTGTTGTTTGGCATGATTTTATTTCTTTTTCTCCATTTTAGCATATGTTCTGGATTCCTTGGAGCTTTTTTTGTTTATCTCAATCGCCAAGTGGTCCTGGGCATCCGACGTCATAAAGTTCTGAGCCAGTTTCTCACCAAACAGTGAGTGCTTGTGAAGATATTCTCTTTAGGGACCAGATTCTTACACCCCACTGACATTGGATAGTAGCAAAAGCTTTCTTGAAGACAGTAGACCTATTTCATATGTAAGATAGTAAAAATATGAGAACGGGCTTCTATATAACAGTAAGATCTCTGCAACCATCAAGAGAATTTTTCCTGCATTGGATTTTCTTTTTGATCAGCCTCCAATAGCTTCTTGATTTGGAAGGGAGACTCTGCAATATTTGTTAAGAAGATAAGGCAAACTATCCATTGAACAGAAAATATTTTTAATTAGAAAGTCAATAATTATGTTTCTTAAAATCATGCTGTTTCTGGTTTGTTTGGGTTGTTTAGGATCTGTGAAAAATTCAACATTATTTATATTTCAGGAAAACTGGAATCTAACAGCTGAAATCTAAGTATGTTTCTAAAATATATGTTTGTTTTTAAAGCAAAGTGCTGGCAAAAAATGTAAGGAATGTGCTCCATTCTTATGAACCAAAAGCTGAAACTGATAGTAACCAAATGGTGTGAAATGCAGCATGGAAGAGAAATGCAAAATGAAATAAAAGTCTTGACAATACATTTTACAAGACACTTGAAGATACTGTTTTCTCCTCTATAATAAAGTCCTAACCTCTGAAGTTTATAACTTGAACAAGAAATCGTGGCCAGCTGTAAATGTCTTCAGTCTCTTTATAGAAAAAATTTGATACTATAAGAATTTTTGAAGTTGAGAGGCATGGAGGACTTTATTTCTTATCAAGTTGCAGGCCTGACCAGAAGAAAACCACTAGATAAACAGAAGTTTAACTTAATTTCTTATGTGGAAGAAAACTTGTCTTTCTTCATCATGTATTCTTACCCACAAACAGCAGCAGGGCTATCAAATCAAGTTAATAGAGAAGTAGAGCAATGCCTGAAAAGTGGGAATTTACTTTTCACTGATTTCTCAGAATTTTTGAGATTCTTAGACTGAAACAAATTAAAGGTTTTATTTTGTCTTCCTAAATCTCAGCCAATGCTTCCTGCGGGAAACAGTAACTTGCCAAGGACACATGACAGGATTAGTCCAGCATGTGGAAGCAGTTTAGGCTCATGCTGTCCTAGTGCTTGTGAAGTGTCACAGTTTACCCAGACACCCACCCCAGGACTGGACACAGCAGCAGAAAAACACATATGGCTTCGGCCTCTGTCCTGCTGTGTCCCACTGGCCTGATGCTGCTAGACACACTGGCTACCAAGGACATTTTCCCAAAAATTGTGACAGTCAGCAATCCAGTGGAAAGAGAAGCAGTTTTCCCCATAAGAACTAATGCACCAGGGGGTGCCTGCAGAAATGAAAAAAAACCCCTGCCTTTAAATCCACTAGGCCAGGATACATTGCATGGGGGGTGAAGAAGCAAGACTGCCATAATCAGGACAAATGAGAAAAGTAGTGGCTTTTGACAATAAGTCAACACATCACTGCAAACACACATTTCTCCTACATGTTCAAGTTTGTGCATGTTGTACATCCCTCTCTTCCTCCATCCCTCCTATTATATTAATTCTGATAGGAAAAAGGGTCTTGCTGACAGGTGAACTCTATGAATTATGATGATCAGTGGAGCAGTGTAGCACACACCCTTACAGAGCAGGGCATTAAACCGCTGGTAACAGCACTCCAAAGCAATGGATACAAATGCAGAGAGGCTTCACAGAAATAGCATTCCTAGTCCTGAAGTGATGGTGCTACAGGAACAGAAAGTGAGGCCATATTTGTAATAACTTCCTTTCTTTACAGCCGACTGATATACCCTGCGGTTATAACCTTCTGTATAGCATCTGTGACCTTTCCTCATGGATTTGGGCAGTTCATGGCAGGAGAGGTGAGACTGGAGAGTGTATTACCAATCCTGTGCAGTTCTTTGGAACATTCTCTGCCCTAATAACCTCGTGTCAGGGAAAAGGGAAGAACAATATGGGAGGAGTTTGGACTGAGGAGGCACTATATGATCTCTGCTACCTCCTTCATAGAAAACTTGAAAAAGGTCCACTCTTCTAGGAAATAACAAGGAAGATGTTATTCCATGTGTTCAAGTAGTTATCTTTTCACCTGTTTGAGTAAAGTTCTATCTCTCTTTCTGAAGATTAAAAATGTGAATTAAGTTCCATAGTCATGAATTACCACAATAAAAATCTTCTCTGCTTCCTTGTAATGGAGAGAATATTTACTCCATCTAATCTCATGACACATAACTGGTTTTTTGCTGTTTAGCTGATGCCACGGGAAGCCATCAGCACTCTGTTTGATAATTATACCTGGATCAAACACCATGGGGACACCCAGATCCTAGGGAAATCGGCTGCCTGGATCCATCCTAAAGTCAACGTCTTTGTCATCATCCTGCTCTTCTTCCTCGTGAAGGTAGGAAGCCCAGCTCACCATAACCCTTCTCCACTCAGACTGAATGTTCTTCCCTTTCGTAAAGCTGTTTGTGAAGTGCCAGTGAGGAGTAGCTGGGTATTGAATGAAGCACTACAGCTGAAATGGATTCCTACATCTTCTGATGTGATGTTTGTCCACCTTGAATGACCAAAATTATTAGTGAATAGTTTCCTTAATTTAGTGGTCTTTTCTGCTTTCAAGAAGAAAGTCATTCTCCTCACTCATCCTGCTGAATGACCTTTGGTATCCACTGTATAGTAGCTGGTAGAGAAGACTAAATCAGGAAAGATTTCTCAAGTTTCACAAAAATAAATACTTGACTAAAAAAGCTGTCAGATAATTTATGTTTGATCTAAATGAAGTCTGATACAGTCTATTTGAAATTCCTGACTTCAGATAGGAGACAAATAAGAATATGTAAGCACAATCTATAGATGTACGAGGTTCAAGGATTTGTTAGCAGTCCATCAAAACTTGATGGAGAAATGAAGCTGGAAACAGTTTTGCTCACTTCCCAGAAAGCAACAGCAAATTAAAAATTCTGAGCTGACATGGTCTGTAGAAGTTGCAATTGTTCAGCCTCTGAAACGATCAGCTGTGTAATTGACACAGGATAGAGGAAAAAAAAAAGACATTTGAAAGAAGAAAACATCATATTCCAATGTTCAAAATGAAATAGCAAGAAGGAGGTTAAATATATATATACATTTTATATATATATATATATATAAAAGGATACAAATATCATAGAGTAGGTGCTAATTCTTTTATTATTTACTTTTTGCAAAGGGGCTGAAGAGCTGAGGCCACCTTGCAATGTCTGTTGAAAATTTCAGTTAAGAACAGCTATCAATGACTGATTGACACAACTGTTTCCACCTAAAGCAAAACACTCTCTTAAATTTCTGACAAGCATTTAAGGGTTCTCCTTCTGTCATAATTCTTATTACAGTGTACCAAGCAGAAAAGGTCTTGTTTACTTGAAGAAAAGGGGAGTGGACTACAGGGTATGTCAGTCCTGAGTCCATCTGTTTGCCTTTGGAAGAGCTGTACCCTCAGTCACTAGAAACACTGGCACTGTCCTACTAAAGGCTTTCTCTACTCACTGGATGACTGCTCTTGATTTTCTTCTGGATATATTCAGCATTGGGATAGACCACATAAACAAGGAACTGCTATTTTGACTCTGATTCTCCACTGCAGTATAGTCAGTTTTCAGCTGTATTTGTACAGGTTGGGCACTGCAAAGACAGAGCTCAGTGAACAGTACTACACCTCAGCAGTTTTCTGGTCTCTGCAGCCAGGCTGGGCACAGAGTGGGGCAGCAGGAAATGCTACTGCTGCTCAGTAACAACTGCACCCTCTGCCTCTGTTCTAGTTCTGCATGGCTGTTATTGCCACCACGATGCCAATCCCCTGTGGAGGCTTCATGCCTGTTTTCGTATTAGGTGAGTTTCAATTTTGTTTTGCAGCATATTGATCTGACAGGTGGAGAGAATAGGAGAGACACTGCCTACACACCCCGCAGGGTTCATCTGCTGTACGAGGAGTCATCACTTGATGTCTGTGACAACCTGATTAGCACTCCACAGACCAGCCTCTGGGTCTCTGCTTTTGACATTTCCTCAACCCCCTGAAACCAGACTCCAAGTAGGCAATCCCTACCCTTTTACAGAAGGAAAGCCATACTTGGGGAGACATGCTGAGCCATGGCCTTCTAATCTCTATACCTCTTCATTCACAGAGAAAATTCCATCCTACAAATAATAGTAGTTGATCCTTTCACCCCTGAAAGCCAGCCAGAAGAGATAACCTCAAAACTAGTACCCACAATGTAATCTACCACTTACTTCCATCTTCTGACTGAAATGCGATAACATAAAAAGTTTATTAACTTTTAACTGGTTTTAATTCCAATAACAAAATATAAATTAAAAAGAATATGATGCTAATGTTAAGAAGGAGAGGCTGTGTTAGACTGAACTACACAGTCTAACGTGACATTCAGCATTAAGTACCCACAACTGTCAAATGAAACAGGGTGCTCTAAGGACCTCTGAGTTCTGGCAGGCAGCAACTGAACATGAGGCAGTACCATGTCCTTGCAGTGATGAAGGCTAACCAACATCAAGGCTCTGTTAGGAAAAGACCTAGATAGCAATGCAAAGAAATTGTTTCTTTCTATGCATTCAGCATTTTGGATACAATTCTGGAACACTGTGCCATTTTATGTCCACCAATCCAAGAGACAGATCCTTGCAGACTTGTAAAATCTGTCTCAACAAGACATGGGTGACTCCATCTCACTTTGAAATTAGCCCTTTTCTAACATAGGTCAGAACAAGACCTCCAGAAGTCCCTTCCCACAAAAACTTTTCTGTAAGCTGTGATTCTAATGTTTAGACATTCACAGAATGAGAGTCTAAAGGGCCTCAAACTGTGATTTGGACCAACATTGTACACAGTCTGAAAATATGTGCTCCAGCCTGGGAATCATAGCCACTGCTGTGCCTGGTGTGCCCAAGTGGTGTGTCCAGGGGTCAGCTGTATTTACCAGTCTTAGTACCCCTTTTTCCTCTTGGAGTCTAACTTCTGTATTTTGCAACTGAGAACTACTCTTTAGTTACCAGTGTCATTTTAATATAAGTTTTGACTTAGTTTCTGTTAGAAAATATCCAAGTGATTGCCCAGCACAGCAGCACAGCACAGACCAGATGTTCCTTAAATGTTAATAACTGTCAGTGATATTTTTCAGGTGCTGCATTTGGACGTCTCATTGGGGAAATCATGGCATCGCTTTTTCCCAACGGGATCCTCTTTGATGACATTCTTTATCAAATCTTACCTGGAGGGTATGCTGTCATTGGTGAGCCTCCATGTCTTCCTTTTTCCTCACCTGGCCCCACTGCTGTAATCTTCCTGCTTGACATGGCATGCTGTTTCTATATGACAGTCTTCTCCTCCCCCTATTCCTTCTCCTACCTGGGAAAGGTGCAGCAGCTTTGACAGGAGCGGTGAGCCACACAGTCTCCACCGCTGTCATCTGCTTTGAGCTGACGGGTCAGATCTCCCACATTCTGCCCATGATGGTGGCTGTCATCCTTGCCAACATGGTGGCACAGAGTTTGCAGCCCAGCCTCTACGACAGCATCATCCAGGTGAAGAAGTTACCCTACCTGCCAGACCTGGGCTGGAATCACATAAGGTATAGTAGCAAAACAGGTGGAAAGAGGGAGTGGCAAAGAAATAAAGCAGGAAAGGGTTAAGACCACAGAGGAATAAAAGGTTATGAAAAGGGTTCAGGACTACAAAGGAATTAAAAAGGCAGAATAGGCCTGCAGTAAGAAAAAACAAGTGTTGGAGTAGAATTAGGTTTCATACACAAAAATGGAGAAAAGTCCTCTTCTTTTTTTCACTAAAAGCAAAAGTTGGAATGACCTGCAATGTTACTGAATTTGTATTAATATTTCCAAATTGCTTCAGCTTAAAAATTTAAAAATCAGGAGTCTCGTTTATCTAAATTTAGGGGTTTGGGTATTTTTTCCCCAGAAAATGTTTAAAATACTTTATTTGGATATTTTACTTGAATCAAAACTCAGTTATTCCTATAAATGTCTTCCTCTCTCTAGTATGTATCATACACAGAGGTATGTATATAAAAAAATCATCTATACATATATGTATACATGTGACTATTTTATGGTGAGGGGTAACAGTGGAATACAACTATAATGGAAATCCAGTTAATCTGTATTTATCCTCTTGGAAAGTCCTCTGTTTACTCTCCCAGAAGATCATTTGGCAGCTGTATTTTGAGCACTTTTTCAAGGAGTGGTCATTTAGGTATTTCTTCAGGGAATTTATGTGCTTGACATTTTTAATATGCTAACTCTTCCTCTTGTCATCCATAAATTCACAGCAAATACAATATCTTTGTTGAGGATATTATGGTCCAAGATGTGAAATTTGTTTCCTCCAACTGTAAATACCGAGACTTACAAGAAGTACTCCAAAGCACCACAGTGAAATACTTGCCTTTGGTGGACTCACCAGGTAAGCAATG
This sequence comes from Chamaea fasciata, assembly GCF_029207755.1. Taxonomy (NCBI): domain Eukaryota; kingdom Metazoa; phylum Chordata; class Aves; order Passeriformes; family Sylviidae; genus Chamaea; species Chamaea fasciata. The sequence continues at coordinate 27,363,054 of NW_027094087.1, forward strand.
TGGAGAAACTGGTCCTTCCTGAAGACTGTCTCAGCTTGGGGAAACTAGCTTTCAAATTACATGGTGTGAAGCAGGCAGTGTGACCTACCACACAAAAAAATAAATCCTAAGAATGTCCCACTGTGGATGATGTATGGCAGACAGCTGTTTCAGCTGGCCAGACAGGTAAGCTGGAGTGTGGGCAATGAAGCAGATCCAGCACGTAGGGGAGGTATGTGGGAAGACTACAGACTGAACTGTGACAACAGGGCCCTCCTGGGATCCTGGATGAGCCAAGAGCTTGCCTGGGGTGGCACGGCTTAGGACAGCAAGGTCCCTTCCCACAGCCCTACAGCCTAGGAGCCACCACAGGGCTACTCGATGACTCTTGTACAGCTCTGGATCGTACAAGCCCGAGCACTTGGAGCCTGAGCAGCTGGAAGGAGGAAGGGGTGATGTGTGGAAGGGGACCTTCAAAGCCTTGAGGTGGCTTAATGGCTTCCCTGCTCTGTGCTGTGCAGACACCATGATCCTCCTGGGGTCTGTGGAGCGATTGGAACTGCAGGCTCTGCTCCAGACACACCTGAGCCCAGAGCGGCGACGGCTCCTCAACAGAGAAAGGCAGCAGAAGCTGAATGAGGCACCCTACAATGGACCCTGGGCAAACCTGCCAAAGCTGCAGCACGAATCTTTTGCTTATGTCGATGAGGATGAGGATACAGATGAGAAGGGAGAGGTGAGGGAGAGAAGTGGACAGACTGCAACACAGAGACTGCTTAGAAGCAGTTAGGCATTTGAGGAAGCTGAGAAATGAATGGCATAAGGTGGACTTTATTTTCTCTCCTTTCCCTAACAGCTGCCTCGGCCTCCGAGTCCCACTCCCAGCTACCCAGAGGAGCCAAATGGCCCAACAAGTCCTCTTAAACAAATGCCTGAAACCTTGGAGCCCCAGCAACACTCAGGTATGGTAACTTCTGTCATGGCTCAAACTCATCCTAGCCAGCTTGGGGAAGCTTTCATGCTAACTCTGTGTACCTGCATGTGTGAGGTGCTGGTTTCCCAGAGACAAAGAGAAGGAGCTTTCTCTGCTGTTCCTGAATGAAAGACACTTTGTTAGTGCACCTCAACATTAGTGTAATACCTGGAAATACCTTCTGGGATTGAGTAACCTTCTGTTATGATCCCTCAGAGAGCACAGCACAAGCAGACCCACTAAGGATGGCCTCTCATTGTCTTCCCACTCCATTCTTTGCAATAACAACTCCTTGGACATTTTCTGTAGAGTCGGCAGGGAACAGTCCCACCTCTTGGCTCCTTCAGCATGTGAATGAATCTCCCTGGGGAAAGCAGCCTGAGAGCTAAATACCTGCACTAAGTTTTTGAGTAGCTCAGGCTGTTGCTCAGACATCTCCAAAACTGAAAGGTTCCTCCCTTGGACACGCATCTCTTTGATTCAGCTGCATTAATATGATGGACACTGATGTATTGTGTTCTTTTGTGTCACACTCCAGCCTGTATTAGCTTTGCTTTCAAGATTGTACTCATACTCATTTCTGATTCATTTATCATGTATATTTGAGGCAGGATGGTGGGTTGGTTTTATCCTTTATGCGTCCTGAAATATGCAGAGAGTGAGTAAGCACAGAGACATAACCCAGTCTTGAGAATGAGTAGAGGATAGGGTTTTAGCTCGTGCTTTTAGGCGCCCCAGCATTACATGTAATGTAGAGCATATAGCACATTCTGGTTCATTAACACCCCTCATGTATGACTAAACCTCTAAGGCATAGAAAAATCCACATTATGCTTCCAGAGCAATGGAGTGGTGGGGCAGACATCCACCTATCTTACCAAAGCAGAAAAACAACCACATATGAAAACAAGGACAGTATGTGAAACATTTTCTGTGAAGCTAGAACTGAGTGACCCAGGAATGACAAGAGGAAGTGGAACAAGAGTGAATTCATGAGACCTTTCTTTTCTTTTTTTAGTTTGGCTCACAGCTATCATTGTTTCTGACCAAACTTCCTCCACAGCCTTGTTCACAACAGCACCAGGCCCTGTCTCCTCCTCTTTGCTACCTCCCTGCCTGGGAGTACAATTCTGGTCTTTTCTATTCCCATCATTTCACTGCTGACAGAACCCACGGACTCCTCACCCCTTGGCACCTCTCACATCCAGTTTGTTGATATGTTTTGTTGCATGGGAATATTCATTCTGGAATGTCCCAGACACCATCTTACAAACTGAATGCCAGACTGTGACCAGCTCAGCTCTACCGTGTCCCTCACAGTATTTCCCAGCCTGCCTTGGGTAGGAGGATGCAATCAGTGGGGCTTTGTATTTTTGTCTCTCTCTTGTTCTTCTCTCTTATCCACGTGTTTTTGTTCTCATCCTTCAGGTAGTTTCAGAAGTCTGAGGCAACTGATCCAGCAGCTCTTGTGCCATTGCAGCCGTCCACATGAAACAGAGAGCACCATCCAGGTTAGGGCTACAGAGAGCCTGGTAGTACCCTGAAGAAGGAAGGGAATGCAATGGAACTCAAAACTACTACTTGAGACATTCAGCATTTGGCTAAAGCATAGACACAACTGTGATCCTGAACTCTGACAGCATCAGTGGGGAACTCCCTCCAAGGAGAAAGGGTGTGATTACTGTAAAGGAATGTGCATCTTCCTAAAGAGTCACCTGTGCTCAGTGTCAGGTTACCATCATGATTGAGTTTGGGCACCTTTTCTCAGGGAAAAAATTAATGATATTTTGGCTAACCTGCAATAAAGTGCAGTTCTATTTCATTTGGCAAACAGCTTTGGACAGATGGAGAAAAATGAAAAAAAAAAGCTTTTGGCTCTTGCCATGTTAAATGCCCTTGGTTATCTGACACACCTGCACAGGGTTTGGGGATAACAGACAGAGCTTACAGGAGACCCACCCACTCCAGAGCAGTGGTTGGACGCCACGTGGGATATCCTGAGAGCATCTAGGTCAGCATTAGATGGCCATGTTTAGGCACCTGAACTGCTCCCCAGAACTCCATGGTGAACTGTCATTGGCAAGGGAAGCACAGCAAGGGCAGAGTACACCGTATAATGGATGAGTATAAAGCAAATCTAAGCACTTGGTAATACACTATTTGGAACACAAAGGGGACCACATGGGGTGAGGAGGCTGTGCAGATTTTCCCTTTCTGTACTCCGTGAAACTGTGGGTTCTTTGGCTGTCCTGAACAGTGTTTTCTCCTACAGGAGCCAGTGGAAGTCATTGAGACAATGACACCAGAAGAGGTAAGACCAGGTGCAAAAACGGGGCGAGGCTACATGAGTGTTTCTTTTACCCATTTCCTATCGCTTACAATACTCCAGGAACCTCAGTGATTGCTAGATAAAGCCATAGCCAAAGTAATGCTCTTCTTGGAGTGGGCAAGTCTCACCCATAAGAGAAGAGATTGGCTAGATGTGCTGGTAAGACTCTGACTAATCTGATCGAGCTTTGAAGTCATCCCTGCTGCAGCAGGGTTTTGAACTAGAGGCCTCCACAGGTGCCCCCTCATCTAAATCTTTCTGTGGGCCCATATTGTTCCTTCATTTCTTACACAATGGATCAATTATCTTGCAAAGACAAGGGGAAGATGCACTCAGAAAGGAAAGCTAAAGATCTTCACTCCCTCTTTAAGACGGAAAAAACAAAACTCTCATCTTTTCAGGGAATCTCTGAATTGCCCTGTTTCCACAGGAACTTGACATCTGACAAGAAAGGGATGGGAAACTTGAGGGGTGAGATATAATGGAGAGGATGAATGATGTACATAGGAAGGAAGAAGCGTTAACTGGAGGAGGGGACTAGTTTGGGTACACAAGACAGCAATGCTGCAGGTAGCTGTAAGAGTGATTCCTCTTTTTTCCTGTGTCAGATAGATGCTTGGGAACAGGAGGAGCTGAACAAGAACGTGTGCTTTGACAGCTGCCGTGTAGATCCTTCCCCTTTCCAACTGGTGGAGAGAACTTCTCTGCACAAGGTGAGTGCAGATGTCTCCCTGAGGCATACATCATTTTTCTCCACTCATTCCAAGTCCAGTCTATGACTTATTTCTTCTCCTTGCCACCACCTACAAGTACTATCACCAGCCACTTTCACATCAAGCTAAAGAAGTGAGCTTGTTCCTGTAATCTTCTGTGTATACCTCCAATCTCCTGCAAAATGAAAGGCTTTGTGATAAGAAGTCTGAGTCCATTTATTAAAAAGGCTTTTGGAAAAAAAAGAAACCAACAACAAAAAAAACCCCTGCTACATTAACAGTAGCATTGTGTGCCTTGCTGCTGAGGCATTAGACTGAGATTTACGCTCTGCCCTGTCAGTGTGCAGCACTGGAATGAGCACTCCTGGATTTCTCAGGGTGTTTTTCTGTCAGGGTGTAGAGTCTGCCTGTGTCACAGGCTCATCACTGAACTGAAGCACAAGGAAAGAGGAAGGTGGATCATGCAACACCTGGAGTCAGCATAGGATGACTGGGGATTAAAGCAATCCTTGTATGTCAGGAGGAAGACAGGACTGGGCTTTCACTCAGTGGAAAGGGAAAGCAGTCTACTGAAGTAGAATTGCACTGTGCATGCTTTCATCAATACCCATTTAATGTGAATGGTCAGCATAGGCCTTGTACTAAATTAATTAAATACTGTTGAGATCTCATCCTTCAGCAAAACAAGAATAGGCTACCATATAGTTCAGATGAGTTTTTTGGAGGGGTGGGTGAAGTCATCTGAAAACCACTAGCATTTATCTTTGAAAATATAGGCTTACAAAAAATTATACCTGAAGGCTGACCATGGGGAAAGTTTCGTACCTGTCATACAAAAGAGCAAGTGTGAAACTCTGAAATAACAGACAAATCAACTTAATTTAGATGCACAAAAACCCCCCATCAAAAATAAATTATCTAACTATATGAAGTATGCACAGTTAGAGCTAAATGTGAGACTACTGACAATGACAAGATTATCACAGTTTATTTTGACCAAACTATATTTAACTTGTTTGGTTTTCTTTTGCATTGGAGTAAAATGTCTTGTTCTTGAGATATCAGATTTTTCCTAGTTTACACTTGAACATGACATTCAGTATCACATATGATGCTAATAAAAAAAAGTCTAACATTAGTTGTGACAGAATGATTTCATATAAAGCCAAGGTAAAGTCCAGCTAGAGCTCTGCTTCAGGAACCTGGAGGTTGGAAATATATCAGAGATGAGCACTGAGAATGTGGAAAGTTTTAGAAAGCCAGATCTGTGAATAATAGTAAAATAATGGGGTATATTTAGGCTGAAGAAAAGAAGACTGATAGCAGTGTGATATCTGTCCTTTCAAGGAGACTTTATAAGAGAAAGGGAATAACCTGTTCTCAGTGTTCTCACTGCACTGGATAAGAAGCAACAAGCTTAAGCTTTCACAGAAAATATTCTAGGACAGGAAAAAAAGAAATCCTCTATTGTTAAGGAAAGCACTGGAATAAATAACCTAAGCAGTTTTTGACTTTACATATTACTATATGGTAGTTCAGTTTGCAGCACCAAAATGAAACCTGCATAGGTCTCCAAATGCACAACACAGGGTGTTGTATGTGAATCTCCACCAGATGCAGGAAAAGAATGACCTTGAGAACGTGCTCTCTATCATCAGCACAGTCCCAAGTACGGCTGCACAGCAGAAGCAGCTAAGAGTAGTATTTGGCAGATACAAAAGGGGAAGAAGGGAAGATGTAATTTCTCACTGAGATAACTGCACAATTTTGTGTCTTTGTGATTTCTAAATTCTGAGTCCCAGCTCTAGCAACAAGTTCTGTGTTACCCATTTCCAAAGTCCCTGAAATGGCATTTTGTGGTTTTGCTCCTAGACACACACGTTGTTCTCACTCCTGGGCCTCACCCACGCCTATGTAACCAGCATGGGGAAGCTGAGGGGAGTGTTGGCTTTGGAAGAGGTGAGTACAGATCCTCTGCCATCCTCTTAAATAACTGCAAGTGTCCTGTGGATCACTGCAGTAACTCACAGGTGCTGCAAGTTCCAGCTGGAAATATATATTACTGCAAGTGCTACATTTTCAATCCAGTGCTGAATTCTGAGTCAGCTCTTTGGAAGCCACGTAAAGGAATGGATGACTGCATTTCAGAGGAGGCAGCAGGTGTTGTTTCCAGGGATGTTAGAAGGTTCATATTTTTCTTAAGTGTAGGGCTCTTAAATGAGGCTTAATAGCCCCTCTTAACTGAGTGGCTATTATTGCTTCTGAAAGAGGTGTGGAATTTGTTGTTTACCACGGAATTTTTCATTACATCACCAGTTTAAAAGATTATTTCCACAGGCCCCAGAAGTAGAGCTATGACTCTACTTGTGATCCCTTTACCCTGGGGAGTAGATGGGCTTCTGCTGGGTAGGGCAGGGTGAGCTTCCCTTTCGTGGATTTTTTTCTTGAAATTTTTCTCCTTTTTTCAGCTCCAGAAGGCAATAGAGGGTTCCACCCGCTCCGGGGTCCGTCTCCGACCACCCCTTGCCAGTTTCCGGGACATCAACCGGACTTCCATCAGCAGTAAGGTGGGGCAGGGTGCCCAGGCGTGGAGCCGGGACGACAACGACAAGGTGGGAGCACAGCCAGCAGCAGCCCTGGACACCGAGAGCCCTCTGCCCCCTGGCTCACACTCCCCCCAGCCCTCACACTCACAGGAAGAGGGAGAAGTCCCCAGCTCTGCTTGTGCCACGGATACCGAGCTGGAAGAGATGGAGCTGACAGGGCCAGTTGCTGAAAACATCTCAGACATCCTCAAGGACATAAACCCATACACCACTGACCTGGATGAAGATGAAGATGAGGATGTTCCCTTATAGCTGGTGTGAGGGCAGCAGCCCATCACACTCTTCAGTGAGCCAGTCTTCTTGTGTTTGCTCCTCAAAGAGAAGCTTTTGGATGTTCTTTGCAACCCCCACAGAGGAATGATTCAGCTGGGAGGAGGGACATCAGACTGCCCCCTTCTTCTGATGCTTTCCCTCTGTGCAGACTGTTAGGCTGCTGGACTATTCGGGTGTGTGCAGGTGTCACATGTGGACTGCAAAGTGCCTGAGTGCAGGCTTACAATGCCCAGGCTTCTGCCATGGCAGAGCACACTGTGACAGGACATGGATACTGCTGGACACAGTCAGGATGCTCTGGGTCCATCTCCCATGTGGAAAGGCGAGGAGTATTACTTCTCACTCGCCACTGGTGCCGTCCTTCCAGTCACACCAGGCCTGCACGCAGCAGTGTAACACAGCCAGACCTCCAGCCTAGAAGCATACTGCTGCCTCTGACTGCCACCCTGTCCATGCTGCTGCAGCTCCTTTCCACTGGCTCTTATCTTGCACCCCCCCCAAACATTCCCATGTAGAACATTTTTATTCTTTCTCAATTTTTACTCTGGGATTTTCCTGGATGGGGATGCAGTTAGGAGCTTCTCCTCTGTCCTATAGCTGAGCCATGCCCTACAACACAGATGGGAGGAAAATATTTGGTATATGTCTCCTGTCTCAAATACAGCCAAGGCTTTAGAAAACACTTGAAGGAAGAAAAGCTTCTTTGTTTTCCCATCATCTCTGGAATTTTGAAACAGAATGGGAAAAATTTAAGTGAGGGCATCCTCAGTGCTGGGGGAAGAGGAGTAAAACAGCATATATGTACCTATATTTCAAACAACTGTGTTTGTCTCTCTGAATCACTGTTCACAATTTTCCACAGTTATAGTCTTAAAATACAAGAACTCAAGAAAAAAAAATTATGGAGTGTTAGCAGGCTGCCAAGAAATACAGCAGAGGGAAGACACATTTTCTACACTTTGAAAACAGGTTTCTTTCTGAAAACTCCTGCTCTCTTTCCTGGTAATTCTACCCTGCCTACTTTCCACATATTTCTGCATACCTCAGATCTGAGAATTCCAGCTCTCACTTTTGCCAGCTTGTCTCTGTTGTGACTAACAGCAGAGACCTCAACCCTTGTCTGCAGCATCCCTCTCTATTCCAGTTCTAAATCTGGAGCAGATCTGCATCTTGCAAAAAGATGTCTTGTCAGTTCGTGTCATGCATGCAAAGCCTTGGCATCCAAAGGTAAGATGCTGCTTTGTTTAATTCACTGCTCTTGTGAGGTTTTCTCAGTAAACAGGCAAAACCAAATTCTGTGTATTCTGCAGCTTCTTCTAATGGTCTATGTCTCTTTCTACTGTATTTTTGGTGTCTCACAGCACTTAAATGCAGTCCCAAGCAGCCTATTAGATGTGTTTCCACTTATCAGCAACAGAGAAGAAATCCAGGCACTGAAAATATGTTCTTGGGGACATTCTCATTCCCCTTCCTGATATTAGTAAAGCATTATCTAACTTAGAGTGACCAGTTCTACTTTAACACGTGATTTTCCATAAGCTGTCTCAAGAGCAAGTCAAAAATATCATTACCTCTAACCCAGTCACCAAAGGAAAATTCCCTCCTGGCTTTAATTCCAAGGATTGACCTTGCACCAATTCCTCTCTGATGATGCTTATGGGTGGGAGGATCTGTGATAAGCTTAAAGTAGAAGGAAATCTTCCCCGCTAGTCTCCTGAAGAGAGAGAAATTTGTATTTGCTGTCTGGAATTCAGAGCCCACCAGGTCTGTTGTTTCTGGCACAAGATCACTCTTTGTAAGCTAACTGGGGACAGCCTTTCTCTGCCTGAATGATTGTCTGTCCCCCGGGAGCCGCCCTGTCCTTGTTAGGAGACAGTGGTGATCGGAGGGCAAGTCTCCTGCACACAACAGCTGCTTGCCTCCACCAGAGGGGCACCTTTGTGTCTGCCAGGCATCAGCACAGCCTCCCCACTACCTCTGTGTCACCTTCTGCTGCCTGCAGGGAAGAGGCAAAACAACTACTTTGTTTTGTTTGTTTGTTTTTTCTCAAGGAATTTTGATAGTCCCTTGTGTAAGCAGAGGAGAAAGGACATTCCTTTAACAAATCATAAGTACTCAGTGAGTGACAACACTGAGGCCAAATCTGGTCTGAGGGTCCAAGCACACTCAAGAAAGATGAGTTTCTCCAAGTCAACCCCAGCCTTGCTGTGCAGACTTATACTTTACAGCTTAAGCACATGCTTCCCCTGAGACAGATGAGACAAGGAGAAACTTTGAGGCTGGAGTCAGTACACCTCCCCCTCTTCTCTCCTGAATACAGATATATGCTCTGCTCCAGTCCCACACTTCTCCTACAGCATGTTACAGAAGAACTGGGATGTGACTGGCTGAGAACGCAGATGGGAGTCTAAATCCAAGCCAGTGAGTGTGTGAGTCATGACAGACAGATTGTGAGCTGGGGGAGATGAAGCTGGAACAAAAATGATGTACATGAAGAGGCTTGGGGAGCTCAGAGTGAAACACTGGCTGACCTGGAAAGCTTCTTGAGGTTCATCACTTGAGATTGCAAGAGAACACACATGTGCCCACACATGCACACACAGGTACCTCATCACTCCTATTGCCTTTCGCCGTCCCTGGGCTACTGTGAAGAGCAGGATTGCTCTCTGGGGGGGAGCTGAAAGGTGGGTGCAACTGCTGCTCTTTGTAGACACTATTCAAGATCCATTCCAGGTATTGCCTCCACCCATGGAACAGAAGCAGCATTCATCTGCACCACTTTCTCACCTTACTGTCATGTATTCATACATGAAAACGCATCAGGAGCCATGATGGGACACAAAACACCCTGCAAAGATGGTTTTCAAAGGCTGAAGTTGCTTCCGCTTTCATCTTATCAATAAAATCTTCACTGAGCTGATGCCAAGTACCTTAATAGGTGCAAAATGTGCAGTAAAATAATACAAAGCCTACCTTTGTCATGGGAACTTTAGGCCTGTGCCCTCTCAGGCTATCCCACTATGCCCCCTCAAAGTTTAAACTTTAAACCTTTGTCCAGCAAATGAAGTCACACTGATCTGTCACTCTAAAACCTGCATCTCCCATCCTATCCAAATAGCACAGACTTGATTAGCTACAGGGAAAAATCTCTTTCTCTCAAACCAAAATATCCCCAGAATTTGTACCAGCTGTGAGGCCTTCCCATCCACATAGAAATTCACATCTAGCAAAAAACTGAACTCTTCCTTTCACATGGCACTTAAGGGTGAAAGCAGAGTCTTGTTTTTAAATGCATCAATATAAAGAATTGAAAAAACAGGGAAGACTTATGGTTGGTAAGACAACAAGTGGGGCTTTAGGTAGGTATGACAAGCCTAAGAGACTTGGCCATAAGCCGAATAAAGGAGAAAACACATGGAGCTGAACTACTGGACAATAAGAAAGATTTGCCTCAACAAAGTAACATTTTTGGTTGCCTAATCATTTGAGACTAAATAAATTCTAGTTTTCTAAGCCTATGGACAAAAACAATTAGTACAGGCAGAAACAGAGAGACAGAGTCCAAAAAAATAACAACCCCCTTCTGCCCAGTTATGCAAATACTGTATAGAAGTGTGTGTTTTGTGGCCAAAGAGTACAAGACCACCATTAACCAGCTAAGCCAGTGAAGAGTCCCTCTTTGCCTAATCAGACCAAACCCAGGAAGGGTATAATTAAAAACAGTCACAGCAAGCACTGAGTTGTTCATGGCCACATAAGCAGATATCTCGGCACAGCTCTCATAAAAATTTAATCAACAGTGGAGACCAATAATTAAAATTTACACATAAAAGCCATGCCTGAGCATTAGGGTTAGGGTCTTAAGACGTGACGCAAAACCTTTTAATGCTGTGTTTGTGGGAGACAAGCTTACTCTGGTCCTGACCATGAGCCACAGGCTGTTCTTTTGTGTCCCCCGTGCCAGTGGACAGACAACCCTGTGCAGGTGCACTCAGGCACATACACAAACATCACCTCTGTGATGTCAAATCACGGCTGTGCAGTAGCAGAAAACTCGCCAACTCAGTTTCCTGTGCCTTGAGCCACACCTCTCCTTCCCTCACCTTGCTGGATGTCACCAAGTCCCAGCGCAGCCTCATGGTAAGACAAACAAGACACTGCTGTGGACACTGCTGGGATTAGTGTGATGGCTAAATGAGGTAGAGTCTCACCCAAACCTATTATTAGTTCAAGCACTGGACTTTGAAATGAACATTTGCTCCCATCCCAGCTTTTTTAGCGCTGCTAGTGCAAACATCTTGTCCTGTGTTGTAAAACCAGTTACAGAAACACATCTAGCCAACTTGAAGAATTGCACCCGATATGGAGGACAGTGTCCAGCTGTGGAAAAGTCCAGTAGCAAATTCATAAAGGAAAGAGAATGCAGAGAAATGAAAATGTGAATTCCCTACTTTAGAGGAAAAAAAATCTAAGTACTGCTAGTATCTGACTATTTACTGAATGGCTACTCAGTTTGAAGAACAGAAGGTAAAGCTACAAGGCATACTGAGATACATTCAGAATTAAAGTCACATAAACTCAAGTTAGAAGCTTTTCAGTTTTTTCTACACAGAAACAAATGCAAAAGACAGTAATGGAAGGTTAATGAGAAATGTATTTGAAAGAAAAAAAAAATCTGCTTTTCTCTCACCCTTCTAACTCCTATAATGCACTTAAGCAAACAGGCTGTGAAAAGAAATGAGAGCTGAGATGGCTGGATTGTGACCAAACATGTCACAGAATCCTATGCTTAACTCAAATTTGCAATTTCTCTGGCACAGAAGATAAGATCTGTCTGAGGAACCATGTAGAAAGTGTCCTTGCAGCTGGCAAAGTGCAGATCCAGTGAGGTGTACAGCAAGAATGCTCTTATGCCCTTTTTAGTTACCACTTTCATTAATCCCTTAGAAGTAACATATGAGGTATTGTAAAACAGCAACATGAGAGAAACATATGGCAGGTTTGCCATCTAGTCTACACAGAGAAATAAGCAGAAAATTGAGATGAGAGCCTCAGGCAGATACCACAGAATGAGGTTCATGCTGGGGCTAAGCAGATAAATCCAGAGAAGATGAATTTAACTGAAGGGTAAGTCTAACCTGGTGTGATGACGAAAGAGTTCTTCTAGGTGAAGCGTTCAGCAGCTGGACACCATCTTTGCAGCACAATGTGAAATTAGGAAAAAAAGACATTTTTCCTATGCAGAGGTATGACTTTCAGGACCAGAGACATTTTGTTTTCCCAGGGACTCAAGTCTTAAACTATGTGGAATAACTGATTTCATTTGACATACTACATTTCAAAAAAGGAACTAGTTTAGAGGCCATATGGAAAAAAACCCAAACAAACACAACATCAACAACAGAAAACCAAACCAAAGAAACAAAAAAACCCCAAACAAATAACCAACGAACTAAAAAAAACAAGAAAAACAAACAAAACAAACAAAAACCACACACACACACACACACACAGAGAGAGCCAAAAAAGCCCAAACAAACAAAAAACACCAGACAACCAACAAACCCCAAAACAAAAACCACACACAAAACCAGGAGAGAGTACAGGGGGGACTTACAAGGATTGACAAAAGTAAAATTTAAAAAAAAAACTCAAAAAACAACAAACAAAAACCTAAAGCAGCTAAATAAGTATGTCTTATGCAAGTCACAATTAATTCTATGAACATAGTTATGCAGACATACATACCAAGTGGTGGGTGGCAATCTATTCAGTAGCAAAAGCAGGTAAACTGGAAAGAAGCAAATTAAATTCAAATAGAATACAGAAAGCAAAGATCAGTGCAATAGCCCTTGTAAAATATGCTATGCCTTAAGCAGGGCAAGAGACACTGCTGAGCTCCTGGAAGAACCAGAATCTGAAAAGCTCAAGTATCTTGGCATGGAAATAATACCTTTTATGGCTAGAATTTAAAAGTCTCATATGGCAAACAAACAGCTACTGGATCTGCCTAATGCCCTGCATCAGAAGCAGATGACACAACAATGTTGGAAGTGCAGAGATGTTTCTTTCCCTCTGGGTTGACCAATTCCCCAGGCTGCTATGAGGACAGCTGGTAAACCCAGAGTCGTGCTACCCAATGTCAGTGCCTTCTACAACCTAAGCATCAGACATCTTTTTGTGTCCTAATGGGCTGTTGGGAAATTTCTGTCCACCTCTGAGTCAGATGAGTCTGCATCTCACCAGTATTGGGACAAAACTTATGGAAAATGCTTATTCAGTAGAACAGGAAAACTCACTCTATGCTAAATCAGAGGATTCTGTTGATGTGATGCTTTCTATCCTCAAATCTGGCCTAGGATTCATGTCCTGGTAGTCACAGACACACATCAGATTTTAGCCCTGTTTATACAAAGATGTGATGCTCTTTCTTAATGAGAAAACAGATATTTCCTACTCTGGGGTGCTTCTCCAAGCCACCATGGATCCTTTTCAATGTGCTCCATCACACTATCTCCTTGAAACCCAACCCCTCTTCCTAGGATCCTCCTTCCTCAGACGCAACTCCCCTGGAACCAGTCCCACAGAAATAAAACACTTCCACCAGCCAGGAGGGCAAGACCACATTCTGTTTAATAACAACTCCATAAAGGACTGTACATGCTATTTTGAGCTACCTCCCCTCCTTTACTGTGGTTGCTGCCACGTACAGGCATGGAGGTGTGTAGTGCCATATAGTTCTCTAAGTCTATATGTAATGTGTGCACATGTATGCAGGTGGTTGCACATGTATGTATTTATATATAGCTTTGTAGAAGTGTTTATCTCGTAAGTCACATTATCAAAACATGCGAAGTATATCCAACAAAAATTTTCAGGCAAACATGTTTTGGAGCTGGAAGACCAAAGGCAAATCAGACTCATTTTAGTTATTAAGGGCTAGTGTGGGATAATGTAAGGATGAAAGCTTTCAGTGGTGGGTCCCTTTTTGTTTTACTTCCATTCAGTACCTTCTCCCCAGACATCAATGCACCGCTGTAAACACTAGCTTAAAAGGATACATAGAATCACCATGCAGCTTCCCCGCCACAGAAAACAGGTATAGGCTTGGGGGAAGCCCTTGAAAATTGCCTCCCAGCAACCTCCCTTGTCCCATACGCTTATGCTAAAGTAGTTTCAGATACTGAGAATATAACATGCGAAGACCCAAGTCTCTAGTTATTTTTACACATGCTTCAGGAATCCATTCATCCCACATGCCACTCCTGAGACTCCCATCCACCACCCATGCACCTCCCAAATCCTCTGCCTGTACCCACCCACGTCTGAAGAGCTGAAACAAGAGAAATCTTGTTCCCTGTAAAATTACTTTTGAGTTCCAATTTTATAGTGTAAGGATTCCCAGAGACCTCCAGTCATGCACAACATCCACAAATCAGAGAAGAAAAGTTAAAGCCAAACAAGAATATATACCTGCAAAAGAGCTTTTGGCTTGCTACATTGCTCAAGCATGCAATATCTGAAAAGAAGGGAAGTCCACCTACACTTGCCTCATGGGAACATGGAAGAGCTCTGGAAGAGGGTTCTTAACCTTGTGGCCTCCAATCCAATCATGACTGGATTTCCATGCCCAATGAAAATTAATCCAGAAGGCCAATGAATCTGGACTACATGCCTTTATCTTATTAGAAGCAAATCTTGATGCACAATCTTGTTTCCATTATGGAGAAAAGCCTTTTTAGATGTTTTTGTCTTGCAAGCACGGACATTTGATCCCTTATGGGAAAGCAAAAACAAGACTAGGTTTCAGAGGGCATTTAAAATGTCCCCAGCTGAAGGAGACAAGGAAGATCATAGCAGGAGCATTCTTTTCACAGAACACTGCAACCCCTCCCTTCCCAGAAGATAGCAGCTTCCACACATTAGTAAGTCCTGCCCATGGCAGAGGGGTTAGACTTCGTCTTTAAGATCCCTTCCAACCATTCTATGGTTCTGTGGTATCTGCACTGAGAATATTCTTGAACAAGTCTTTACAGTTTTAGTAAACACGCTCTTTCTCAGAATCACAGCCTCACGAAATTTTTCCTCTTCCAACAATGTGTATTTGCACTGGAAAAATACATCACATATTTCTTTTCTTTTGTGCAGACCTATACTGACAATCATAGAGCTTCTCTTCATTTCCAAGGGAAAAATAACACTTTGATCTGCCTATGCTGGGGAAAAATGTCAGTGCAAGGATGTAAATAGAACCCTGATGTTCCAAGTGCAGATCTTCCATGTCCATTTTTTAACAAAATAACCCTCATGCCTTACCCCAGTCAATCCATGGAGCTGGTTGTGCTGCTGAGAGAGCACAGTGTTCCCAGGCTCCATGACATATTCTGAGACAGAGAGACACTGGTCTGGCACACAAGTCCAGCTCTTCTGCTTCTGCACAGGTTCACTACTACTTAGCCTGGGAAAAGCCTATGGTACAAAAGAGGCACCTGACATTGACTTTACAGCTTGCAATCGTATTTGACTCTGTGCTTTAATGACTGTAGGCTGTCCTACACATATATTTAGTTCTAATAGGCACCATTTTACTCACATTTTCCCTGTTTATTTTTCCTTTCCCTGAGCCATGGCATAGAAATCTTTCCCTGTCAGATTGCTACAGGGGAGGAAAATCAAAGATGAAAGTATTACTTATTTACATTTTTCTAGTTGTAAGCTGCTGATAATCTCTGTATTGGAATTTGTTTGTTGGTTTTGGTTTGGTTTTTTTTTTCTTTCCTTTATTTTTTTTTTCTTTTAGAAAAAGTCAAACAGTTAAAAAGATATGCCAGAGTTCTCTGAACAAGGAACACTGGAAAATCCGCCTGGGAGAAATTAGAAGGAAGAGCTTAGACTTTGCCAATGTTGCTCTGCTTTTTATAGCATCTAGAGGCAGATTATCTGAGTTTGCTTCTCCTTCTAGGCAATTATCAGAACAACAGTTTAGGCAAACTAAGCTGAAATTAGGTATTTTGGGTTTCCAGTGAGGTCAGAACTCAGGCTAACTTCATCTGGGCAAGGAGTAAGTTCTTATTTGGTGTATTTCTCATATGATTTCCCTGAAGAATTAAGCACACTGTGAACTGTTTCTTGAAGACAATGAAAAAGAAGCTAGCAGGTACTCAAATTCAGAGGCGTGTCTTTCCTATCACTGTCTTAAAAAAAAAAAAAAAAAAAAAAAAAAAGCCTTGGACTAAGGAGTACCATAAGCTACAATAACCTGGACCTACAGCTTGTATAGCAAGTTTACACCCCAGTCCACTCTGC
The DNA here is from genome assembly GCF_029207755.1 of Chamaea fasciata. Taxonomy (NCBI): domain Eukaryota; kingdom Metazoa; phylum Chordata; class Aves; order Passeriformes; family Sylviidae; genus Chamaea; species Chamaea fasciata. The sequence goes on from NW_027094087.1 coordinate 27,379,233, forward strand.
CGAAAGTCTGCCATGAAGCTTCTTAACTGTGTTGTGTAAACAAAAGACATCAAGCTTTCCTTGACTTTTTTCCAAGCCTTTCTCTCCATGTCTTTCCCATTCTGCCACACACAGGGGTGCAAAAGCCTGTACTGTTGCACACTACCTTGCCTCACCACAATACCTCCTACCGCTGTCAAACAAGGAGATGACTTTCCTTCTCCAGCTCTCTTCTCCGAGGCTACAATGAACATTTTTCATTGTTGTTGCACGCAGTGCAGCATGCACAGGCTCTGCCTAAGAGCGAAGTACTCTCCTGGATCTCACACTAGACTAGAACTGGCCTGAAAATAGGGATAAATGTCCCTTCCAATAGCTATGTTTCACTCTTAAACAAGTCTCCCCTCCTGCAATTACATGATAAGACTTATCAGTATCTTTAGCTGCCATGGAGTGTAATCACTGAGTGCATACACGATTTGTGCATGTTAATTTTATTAATTTCATGCATATATCAAGTTACTCATGTCCTCCAGCCCAATTTCCAGGGTTTACCTCAAAGGGGCCTGTGGAAGGGAACAGTGAGGCAAACAACAGGGCATAAATAACAAAGACCTAATTGAATAAGAGCATACTAAAAATTCCTAGGAAAACACTAAGGAAGAAAATGGGGAGTAATGTTCTTCCTGGTACCCCAGTGGGGCTTAGTCTTTTCAGACAGACACATCACAATCAGCTTAAGCCAATTTAAGTTGCATCTGCAACCAGTCTTCACATGACCATCTATCTATATGTTCCACCAGCCCCCAGTGATGCCTGCCTCATCAAGAGAAGCAATATGAAGAGTTCATCCCACTGAAACTTTTATTTAGGTAGGGGACTAGGTTAGTTTTCAATGGGGCCAGTTCCTGAGCAGCCAAATGAGTGTTAGTGCTGGTGCTTTTTAGGCAGTAGAAGTACAGAGCTGGTGGTGGTGGAAGAGAGGAGGCAGGACAGTTCCTCTGAGCAGCTTGGATTCATCACAAAGATGCCATTTCAAAGTGCACTTTCCCAGTTTCTCTAACCTGATATAAAGGAAGGCCAGCTGCTGAGAACAGCACTCTCTCTCCCACTGCTCACAGCTCTACCATCTTCACTTTTACAGCAGGGTAAAAGTCCCAGGCTTGCTGCAGGCCAGCTGTGTATCAGCACCTGCCCGAGGGTTGGGGAAGGTGAGCATGGTCAGAGCAGAGTTCCTCCCCCTTCAAAGCAGCTCACCTCTGGATCAGCCTAGAAGCATGGCTAAACTCTGTTCTCTGCAGCAAGCCTGTCCTGAAAGGTGATGTTACCTGTTTTTAAGGGGGAAAGCAAGTGGATGACTTGTCAGCAGCTTTCCAAAAGAAGATAATGATTTAGAGGGACAGAAACTGAAAGAAGCAGATTAACTTCTCTGTCCCAGAGCCTGAGGGAATGGAATGGAATTGAAGAGAACCCAGAAGGCTTGTAAAGAAAGCTTCAGATTTACACAAAAGAAAAACTCATGAAATAGTATAACTAATCAGGTATGAGCAATCATGGGAGAAGGAACAAGAGAGAATTTTCTTGCAGCAGAAGATAGTAAATTAGGGCCACTTCTGTTTGAGCCTTCTTTCATGTTTAGCAGTCATTTTAACCAGTTCCTACTGAAGACAAAGGCTTGGCAGAAAGATGGGAATCTTCTACCCCCACTACTTCAATAATATCCAAAATTTTCTGTAGTGCAGCTTTGCATCATAATGGGTTTGTCGAAACAAACAAGCAGAGCTCAGTTTCTTAGTAACTGCAGATCAGGGATACTGAGCTTACCTTTCCTTCTTATTTACAGCCTCACAAACACAATTTGGGCTCTGACTATTTGCCTGGACTCTCTCCAATTCATCCCTCCTCACCAGGATAAAGGGACGGCAGGCCAAATTTCGTTCACACAGCACCTGTGCCTCCCATATGCTTGAATAGGTGTATCTATATAATGACAGCTTTTCTGGGAAACATACAGTAGGTTCCAGGTCTCTCTCTCTCTGATATTGGAATACACATAGGCAGCAGGCCTGTTACATAAGGAAAGGCCAGATTATACAAACAATTTTCCACTTTCAAAGAGATTTCAATTGCCTTTCCAGTTGAGCTCAGGCTTCTCACTTGGGTGGCAAGTGTGGACAGGAAGACTTGCTCTCTCTAGTCAAACTCCTAGCAACTAGCTCTTTTGGATTGTGGAGAGGTATGGAAAATTGCCTTTTTCTTTCTTTCAGGAAAAGGCTGAAATTTTATTATTCACAGAATGTTAAGACATTTATGAAAAATACAGAATTTTGTAAGCTGTAAAGTTTTTACAGAGAGTGCTGTTCAAACCAGTCTGCATTCACAGAGAATAAGGCTATCTACCAGATTAAGGTTTCTAGACAACAAGTTATGGAACTATACAATAGGGTGTAATTCTCTATCCCAATTCCACAGAGGCTAGAAGAATCTACAGATTTTCTCTTCTTATTGGACTCCACAGTATTTTGTCTAAGGTCAATTTTTTTCACACTTTTCCCAATGTAGGTAACTCCCTGTCACTGCCTTCCACGGAGATAAAGTATATCTTTTACACATCATCAGACATCTTGGTGATTGTACCACATGTCCATAATAAAGAATAAGAAGCCTTGGACAAGTTGACCCACTTGTCCCAGTCCTGTAAACAATACTGAGGGAACATGAGAAGCTACTCTGAAAGTTACCGTAAACATCCAGATTGGTCCTGGAGAGGCACATGGGAACAAAACGGTTTGGAGAAAGAAACAACAAGCCACCCAAATCTCCCACAAAGGTACACACCCAACCATTTTTGTTTCCCTGAAGACCTTTTAAAAAAGAAATAAAAATAGCTTTAAACTTACTCATTTACTCATCTGCTGAGGTGTACTTGGCACTTGCCCCATCTCCCTTTTCTGGCTAATGTGATTTCCCAGGCCCTGCTCCACAGCTGGACCCAAGCCAGTTCAGGATAATGAGCTACCACTGGCCCTTTCAAGAACTAGAGGAGATGATTTTTATCAAGCCTTGCTGCCCAGGGGAGGTTAGTACCTGAATATGTAAACATCTCTGAAGAGATATTGAAAGGTCATCATCCAGGAGAAGAGCGACCTCCTTAGAAAGGCGGAAGCAAGACCAAGCAAACATGTAAAAAAAGATGGGTCACAAAAACTTTTCTCTCTTACCTACACCAAATTACCAGTTTTACTTAAATATCCCAGAGGTCTTTCATTTAGAGGTGCGATGGAGAGGGAAGACAGATCTGCTTGAAGTGGACTTGGCTGGAAAGACGTGGGTATTGAATAAGGAGTCCCTCTTTTTGCAGCTGCCTGTGTCAGTGGGAAAAAGCTGAGTGGGGTAAAGTTCTTCCTGAGAGTCCCATTCCTACTTTTCACAATTCTTGGACATCATTTGTTTTGCTTGCCAGGAGCTGTCTAAACTCTGAGACTTGATGATATTCCTTCAGTCATATTTTATTCACCTTAGACATTCTTCCCTGAAAATATGCAGGAACTAAACCTGAAGCAGGGAAAGAAGCATGTATCACTCTCCTGTCATCCAAAAAACACACCAAGCCTGAAGAGGAGGCAAAGAAGAGACACATCTATCATGAATTAAACAGAGCAAATATGAGTCAGAGTAAGTGAGAAAGAGTTGCTCCTGGAACAGTATGGCAGTGTCCAGGCAAATTCCTTTCTCCAGCTCATGAGATCCAGCATCTGATCTACACCCATGCTCTGCTGATGCTTCCTTGCAAGAGGTCTTGCAAATAAAACCTAATACTTGCGTAATCTCTGCTGGTTCGGTTCAGTCCTCCAGCAAAATCAATGACCTTATACAATTTTTGCTTTTGTCCCTGTTTATTTACGGGTGAGAGCTGAAAGGAAACAATTTCAAAACCTCTCCCTCCCAAAAGGAGGTCTGTAAGAAAATGTTGAGGAATTGCAAGAGTCCAAATTCCCCCTAATCAGAGAATCATGGTTTTTTTAAAACAAAAAATACATAAGACCCGCAAAAATAGGGAAAACTCCTGAAATCAGCTTTCTCCACACCTAAAATAGAGATAGGAGGGAAAAACAAACAGACCAAGTACTGAGCACTGCTCAGGTACCCCACTGCTTGGGGGCAAGAAAACAAAAGAAGAAAACAGAGGCAGGAAGAAGAAGACAAATCGGAGGAGAAAGTTTCCTCTCACCCCTTTTCCTCTAGCTATATTTGGCACTGCAGGAGTGGCAGAAATGGGGAAGGTGCAGTATTTCTGTTAAGTCACGACTGGAGTACAGGCCTTTCCCATTACTAACTGCTTTGTTATGAACACTTATCCAGCGTATAAAAAGGTTTAAAAAAAAGCACAAAAACTGATAACTCTAATGTAAACTAGGTATCTGTGATCTCATAGCTGTACACACTGTTCCTGGACCTGCTGCCTACTCTCTGGGTCTCCCCATTCTGCTGGCAAGGAAAAGACAGAAGGACACAGCAGCAGCAGCACCAAGATGGACACGTCCTCAAGCCCCCCTGCAAGAGTCAGCTTTTTACAACTGTCTCTGTAGCTGAAAATGTCCTTTCCACTGGCATGCAGTGCCCACTGCCAAAAGGACACATTGCTCTTGCCAGCTCCTGGGAAGGCAGAAATGTCAAAGAGAGAAACAAATAAATGAAAGAGACCAAAGCATGAGTATCTGGGAGCAGGGTTAGATTCGTATCTGCATCCATTCTTCCATGCCACAGCAGAGCCATGCCCACAGAGCCACACTGGCAGCACAGCCCGGGCCCAGGGAGCGCAGTTCGTATCCATCAAACCTACAACTTTGTATCAAGGTGCTACTGAGGATCTGCTTACACAGCACATCTTTCATCTCCATACTGCCTGTATCGAACACGGCCTGATCCTCTGCCATCAGCCACAATTGCATCAGCCACAATTGCAACATCAGTGCAACCTAGATCTGCAAAGCCACATCTTCATTTCAAACCAGTTTATATTCATATATTCTATCAAAGGGGGCCATGTCCACAGAGCAACATCCATTCTGCCAAGATGAATTCTAGCCACAAAGCTGCTCCCTACACCAAGCTTGTCTCATCAGCCACATCCCCAGTACCAGAGGAGTGTGTATCCACAGCCAAGACTTTGTATTAAAAAGATTTAGAAATTATTTACCAATCCAGATCTCTCCAAGCATATCACATGTTGCCCAGAGCAATGAAAATCCAAAATATGTGTCCATGGGGGAGGGGAAGAAAAGGTTTTTATGTGTCAATCACTTTGAGACTTTCCTCATTTAAAAAAATAATTAAATGTCAGGAATGGAAGGTGTGTCTACTCGGAAATATGGGGAGCTGGAGAGAAGAATCCCTGCAACTGCATTCCTTGCCACCCCTCTCTTTGTTCAGCAATGATGAGAACTTCACAGAAAGCATCAGTTGTTTGTTTCTCCCTCTTCCTCATCAAAGGACTGCACCCCAGAGGAGGTGACATCTGAGACTTTGCGGCTCAGTGCAGCATGTTCCATCTCCTCTCGAGGAGACAAAGATTCCAGGTCCCGGCACACTGCATCATCCTCCTCTGGAGAGGGCTTCGTGTTTAGGAGAGGAGCCTTCTCCAGCCGTGGGTTCCCTTCATCCTCAATGTGGTCCTCCATGTATGTGCTGGACTCAGCTCCACCCCCACTCTGAGCAGTCTGCAGGGGCCACACGTGGACCAGCCCCGTGCTCTGGATGAAGTTCTGCTCCTGCCGCTGTTGCTGCAGCTGCTGCTGCTGGAGAAAGGTGCTCTGAAGCAAAATGCTTTCCTGAAGGTTTGTCTGGGACTCATCAAAATTCTGGCCTAAGTAGGAGCCAGTGGCTGGGGAGGCGATGAGGGACTGGTCACTGGCTTCCCAGGCGTCGGAGGAACCTAAGCAATACATGCCCTGTGAGACGTAGGAATGAGGCCAGCTATCGTACTGCGTCTGGGCCATATGCTCTGCAAGCAAAGGAGGCAAACAACACACAGTTAGACACCCTCCCTAGGCCAGCCTGGCTCATCCAGGTAGCCTGTGTGTCTGTTCATGGCACTGTGCTGCACAGGGTGGATGAATCCTTGAGAGGGAAGGAGGGCAAAGAGAAGACACAGTTCTGGGCAGTTGGCAGGTGGCCATGATTATACCCACAACTGACTGTAAGAGCTGGTAGCTTTCCAGAGTTGTGCTCTAAAAAGGCAAAAGGACCTGGGCTTTGGAAACGCCCTGTTAAGATTAAATTCCCTGGGCAGCACCACAAACAGGGGTGACTCTAGCAGATCTGTCTGGGGCTACAGAATAAGACATGGTAGAGCAAAAGAGAGCAACATGACAACCAGAGCAGGAAGGGGGTGTCTTAAGATTAGCAAGAAGCACTGGAGCTCACCTTGGCTCTCCATCAGCTCCTGATAGTTCTCAGAGTAGTTGCCCGCTGGGTTGTCCTGATTTGAGTTTACACTCACATCCTCACCATCCATGGAGGACCAGGCCATGAGAGTCGCTTCAGAAATTGCAAATTGCTCCATCACTCCTGTGCCAAAGGAGACAGGGAAGGGAAGCAAAGATGCATTAAAGTTTCCACTTCTCGCCACCATCCTTTACCCCATCTTTTGGTGACACTGTCCCACTCTGGTCCCATCTCAGCAACACCCATCACCCACAAGTGGCTAGAATTCCACCTTGCATTCCCAACTGGCAATAGCCCAACCATCAAAGCCTCTCTCTACTTCAGCCGCCTGAACCACCCACAGCCCCAGTGTCTTTTTCAAGCTCCTGCATTTCAGTCCCTCAGAGGGATTCCGCTCTGGGGCACCCCCAATCAGTCCAATCCATGTGCCAAAAACAAAACCAGGCACGGTTACCTGCGAGGAACCGGGCCTCCTTCTCGCCATCGCTGAGGTCGGAGTAGGCGTCGGCGTCCTTGCGCGCGGCCTCGTGCGTGTGCTGCTGCTGCTGGCTGTGGGCCTTGCCCCAGCCCTGCCACTCGATCATGTGCGCCACGCGGCCTTGCCCCATCGCCGTCGGCTTCGTCACGTGGTCCTTCATGCTGCGGGATATCCCTAAGGGGCCAGACATCGGAAAACAACCGGGGGCTATTACATAGCTCCAGCGCTTTCCAGCCCTGCTTTTAGCCTCTCTTAGAAGTGGAGCTTCTCCCCTCCTTTCCTGACAGGATGCGTGACTAGGGCTGGGTGTCTCCCACCTTTCACTGCATCACTCTCCAGGGGAGTTTCTCCATCTTTCCTTGGACAAACTCTCGGAAGGGGGGGGAAGGGGAACCCCAAATATGAAAGACCATTTCCTTCCTTGCCTAGAATCCATTTAGGATAGAGTTGGGCATGAAGGATGAAGCCTGGAAGTGAACAAACTAAGAAACAGAAAATGGGGTTAAGCCCAAGACTGAGGGGAAGCAATTGAAGATGTCTGAGCAGGGGTGCACGGTGAGAAGCCAACAGGAGTAAGACAAATCTGTTCATTAAAAGGGCAACAACTGTGAGATTTCTGTATTTAGAACCACGGTGGTGGAGACTCCTCTAAGGCCATGAAAAGGTGAAAGCCAAAAAGGAGCAGTTGTGAGAGCAACAGAGAGATATGGGAAGAGGCACAAAGGCCTGTGGAGAGAAGCTGCCAAGGCTAAAGTCAAATTTTGAGGACCTCACCAGAGAAAGATGATTTAGCCAAAGCCCCAATCCCATAAGCATTGGAGTTGCGTTTCAGCTTGGGGAGGATGGAGGTCGTATCTTCCATGGAGAGCTGAAAAGAGAGAGAATATGAAGAAATGATATACAGGAAGGAGAAAAGGAAGTGAACTGAAGTGAGAAAACAGTAGGTAGTTGGAAGATGAGGAGCAGAAGCAAGCAGTAAGGACAAAAGAAGGAAAGGAAAAATTAGAGGCTATTTAACCAGGACTGGATATTGCACAGCATTGGGACTGACTGAGGCAAGGCCAGAGGGAGAGGCAGAAAGAGGTTGTCAGAAGCCTCCCATAGGCAGCTGCCAGTGCTCCACAGACATGCTGCACCATTCCCAACTCTTTGTCAGAGATGCAAGACATGGCTTATGGACAATTCAGGGATCTTGCAGTGGGAAGTTGTCAGTTCAATAGGCAGGCCACAGTAATGTATCACATACGCATCATACTACCGAATTTTTAATGTCACTTTGGGGTTTTTTTCTTCTTATATGGTCTTAATAAAATAATCATGACTATATCAGTGATGGGTCCTGCTTCAAGCATCTACAGCTGTGAAGAAATTTTGTCTAAAGCTCTGCTTAATTTTCTTGACTGTCTTTTCTGTGTTTATCCTCAGTCCCTGAATAACAAGGACAGGGCACTGTTGGGATAGGCAGCCGTCACAAACATCATCACAAAAGTAATCTCTCAAGATGAATTCATGAGGCTTCTTCAGAGATGCCTGGCATTGCACATGAGGCTTAACTTTCACAAGGGCTAAATAAACATTGCTTCTGCTCTTCATTTCAACCTCTCCGAAAATCAAGGCCAGAATGTTTCAAACACAAGGGTACTCAAAGTAGTGACTACGACACTGGAAATTTTAAATCCTGACACAAAACAAGCACTTGTCATAGGCACAGACCTCACTCACTCAAAAAGTGAGTGGAGCAATAACTGGCAGTGAAATAATTGGAGGCAAAGGAAGGCATTGTAAAGATTTTGCACTGTGTATAATTCCAGTCAGTTGCCAAAATATGAGAGGTGAGTTTTTCTGGAAACTGAGTGTAAATGCACCAGCTAAGGCATCCTGTAACTGTGGAGCCAGGAATGTGGCGTGTGTAATGTGAGCTGAAGAAATCAGAAAGCAGAGGAAGAACAGTAAAAAGTGAGAGCACAGCCCTTGTTCCAGGATGCATTTCCTTCGGTGATGAAGCTTGTTGGAGAAAGTCCATCTATGCCCCCACTGGTCATTCCTGCCTGGGTGCTCCTGCTCAGTATCCACCCAATTGTTCCAAGACAGCCTGGGGGCTGTGCTGTGAGCTGCCTCATGGAACTCATCAAAAAAAGAAAGTAAATTGCAGAGGGTTCCTACTAGTGCAAGGTTGAAGAGCTGTGACATGAAGGCAGGAATGAATGGGAAGGGAAGGGAATTCATGATCCAGCTTCGGTACCAGAGAAGATGTATGGAATTACACTGGGTAAGAGCTGCCTCATGAAAGAGCTCCATGGATTCTGTATGGGTTGGAAAATGGGAAACTGCAAGTAAGGAAACTGGCTTCTACTTTCTTTAAGGAAACACGACCTTGTTCAGCTAGACATAGGTGCAGTGAAGAAAAAAAAAAAAAGACAAATTTCTTCTAGACAGTTGCTGCATGCACCATTATTTCCAACACAATTTGATTCTGTAACTGATTCTAGGCAAAAGGTCCCAAGCCATAAAGTGCCAGAATGAAAGAAGTATCAGCGCAGTGAGAATTAGTTAAAAACTATATTCAATGCCCCAAGTGCTTCCAAATCACACTAAAGAAGAAAGCTGCAGGTATTTTAAAAGTTTTGAAAGAATCTGGAATTTGAAAATACTTGCACTACTCAAAATGGAGCTGCTAACCCTGGCCTTCCAAGTGTACAAAACTACAAAGTTAACTTAGGTGAAAATATTCTGTAAGTACCCTTTAAAAAAGTCCAGTCGAACAAACATGCATTATCACTTTTTCAGGATGCAGTTTCTGCATTAGTCAAAAAGAAAAAAGAATATTTTTTTCATTGCACAGGTATTAAGAGCCAAAGGAACATGTGTAATTAAAAAGTTTGCTTGTTTCTCATCTGCTTTTTAACAGAAGTTATCTGGTACTCACCATCTACCCTAGGAGACATTAAGAATTCTGTTACTTCTGTGTGCAACTGAAAATGAGGGAGACATTTCTCCCAAAATTCCTGGAGACCAAATGATGCTTTAATCAAGGACTACTACTATTTTTTAAAATATGCCGGACGGACACCTTTCTTATGTAGCAGTGCCCAGAGAACTGAAAAACAGAAGATAGGAAATTTGTCCCCAAAAGGATGAAAGCAATTCAATAGCCACCTACAGATCGAAATACCTGCCAGACAGCAAAAGACTCAGTAGCAAACAAAAATCAGTCACCATCCTCTGAATCGTAGACAACTCCCAGAATTTCAGCAGCAGTAAGGATTTTCAGTCATGTTCCCATTCTGGCCTCCACTGTATCCAATGTCAGACAAATCCTGGTCTTCCTATGACTGGAAATTTGGAAAGTGACGCAGTGCATACTCACATTGATACCATCCCAGGAGAAATCCGTCCGTGTTTGCTGAAGAAAGCAAAGAATGGCACCACATCAGCGTAACAAACAACTCACGAGCAGCCATGCAACTCCAGTAGTTTGCCATAATCAACAGGCACTACTTTATCTGGTATGTTATAAAAAAACTTGTGTCTTTCAAGACGGTTTCATTGCCTGCTGGTTATTATGGTGCCTGTAAATGTCACGGTGTTTGAAGGTCAAATAGTGAGTGGGGTGACAATAGGAAAGAGCAAAGCACCTTTCACAAGGCTCCCCTCCTTAGTGTGGGTTGCACCACTTTGAGGTTAACACAAGGAGGAGCTACACCACCTTTGTATTTTGAGTGTCCTACGGCAAGCAACTCAATTCTGCTGAAATTATTTTGTCCTGCAGTGTTTTGGTTTGTCCATTCTGACTCACTCGCCCCTTGCAAACCAGAAATACTTCCCACATCAGCCATCACAGTACCAATTCAGAGTGTGTTTCCTTCACCTGGGAGGACTCACATCTCAACATCTTGGGTTTGAGGATGGAGACGCTCAGGAAAATTTAGATGACTCATGTTACACCTATGGTATCCATTCATATAAATCAAAATGTTCACTGAGGTGTGGTTTATGCTCATTGACTTTTAGATCTGCTTTGATTTAACTGAATTCTCCATACAAGATTGGGCCCAACAATTTCTGCCAGGACTCCACAAAACTCTGTCTTGGAGTTACTTTCCAAGCTAGCAAGTTACACAAACAAAATAAAATTACATACACATATATGTATACCTATTAACATTTTTCAAGGTTTTGCAAACTGTATGGTATTTGTTAAGCTTATTTGTGAACATCATCTGTGATTCTTCAAGTATTATGCATTTAAAATATATTCTATCTTTCTGCTAGTCGTCATTGCATGCTCTGAACCATACAAAGCTGAAAATTCAGGTATCTAAGAAAGCAGAAGCTGCAATAATTCAATGAACCAGCCCTTAAAATACTGCATGGTAAGTCAATTGTCTGTGAGTTACTAGTGAATGCATCTGTAAAATTTAAAATGCAGACAAATGTGTTTCTTCAAAAGATTTAATGGCTGTGCTGCAGAAGCTGGGACAGACACAGTGCGGGACATTCCAATGTGAATCCCCTATTCAAGGAATGCAGACCTACAGGCTTGTCAGAACTGCCACTGTTTTTCTCATGTTATGTTCCACTCCCATCATGACTGGTTAAAAATCAATTTCATTTGCAAATTCTTACTCACTATGGATCTTGTGAAGGGAGTGACTCAATTCTATTCAGAGCAAGCCAAACTACCCAGGTATGATCCTCAGGAGCTCACTGGCATTCTGGTCCTGTCACAGGAGCCTCAGTGATGCACAACACCCATTTCTGAACTTAGATTTCCAACTTTCTCATCCCCTTGGCTAAGCAGCTCTGGGACAGGCACTCACCTCAGTGGAAGGTCGATGGAAGCTGCTGCCATGCAGTGAACTCGTGCTGTCCATATTGATTTGGTCCACATCTTTCAGTCCCTTCCAGTCTACTGCAATCACCTCGTTTCCTGTGGGAACACATCTGATCAGGCTTCTGAATGCCACTACAATTTGTTCTATCAGTCTTAAGCCAACTCAGCTAAGCAAGCAGGAGAATCACTGAGTTTAAGGCCACAACAGACTCGAATCAGATATTCCATTTTCAATCAGACCACCTGTACCTCATCAACTATTATATTTCTCACAGCTATCTCCATATGAAGACTATGTCACTTGTGTTTTTCTCAGGCATGATGTATGCTTGGCTAAAGTACAGATTCATCCAGTCATGATGTGTGACTGGGAAAGAACCAATTCCTTTAATATCTCCTTTCAATATTAGACCATCATCCCTCAAAAAGGCAATTCACCATTATGGTTTGAATTGGTTGGACATCAGCTTAGAGTTGTTGGAGCCTTTGCTATGCCACCCTCAGCAAGATAAAAGACCTTTTTCATACCTGCCATTACAATTCAAATTTTAAATATCAATAACATAAAATAGAACTGATAAAATTTTATTAAGATTTAAAAAATAAACATTAATAAATTTAAGAAGTGAAACTAAATGCTAAGAAGCACATGTAAGTAGTCAGCCAGGTAACCAGGACTGCTCTGTGCAGTTCAGCAATTTGCCGTGCCTTCAGCCTGTGTGCCATCCTCAAACTCTGGTTAAAGTTATTTGCTCCCACATCATGGAAGAATAATTGTACTGTCCTTAAACCCGAGTCTTCTAGAATCTGTGAAGAAATGTAGCTGTCAGAATGATCATCTATTCCTGGGATCAATTCAGCAAGGTCTAGTCAGTTTGGAATGAATGTGAATGGTTCTACTTTCACGATCTTCTAACATTTTTTTTGCTCTTTATAGCAAATTTCTCCTCCACAGACATATGCAAAGCCCCTTGCTCGTTCTAAGCAGCTCTGACACGTTTATAGCATGCTCATCACTGCACTTCCCCAGTACAAATCTTCTGACAGGTGAAAGATGCTGCCTTCCACCCCAACAGGCCTGCAGGAGCCATGGAGCCACTCAATGGTGGGAAACCTGGAGGCATTCATCAGCTGGAATGCAACATGCAAAAAACCTGATTTTGTCCCCTAAAAATGCTGAACATGGCAATAAGAAAAACACCAGAAAGACAACGATATTTGCATGTTGTGGTGTCCACCACACCTTCACATCTCAAATTTCTGCTTCTGTGCAGGAAGATCCATTAAGGGATATTTTTTCCTTCACATCCAAAGTACGTTTCTGCTCCTCAGGATCATTAGAACCAAGTGCTTTAATAGCATCCCCCATGTGCTCCTAACTAGGCTGAGTAAAGCTGCTGCTCTCTGAGTTGCAGTTCCTTGCAACTCAGGGAACTCAAAAGAAGAAGGATTCCTGTACTGCATGCTACAAAGGTGAGCACAGAGATCAGACACAGCCAGATCTCAGAAGAAGGCAGGACATGGTTATGATGAGCATGACAAACACCACCTCTCGGGGCTGTGATCCTCTTCACTGGGTCTCCTGGCAAGCACATGCATGTATTGGGCCTCACTGAGCTCTTGCTGACTGCACTGGCAACCTTGAGTCCAGCAAAGCAGGAGAGGGAGATCTGGGGATTTCTGTACCCAAGGAAGAGGAGCCAGGCTTAATGGGCCACTTGTGAGTTGCCTGTTGCCTGTTGCCACCATGGCTGGGAACCTCTTACATCTGGGGTCCAAGTAAACCTTCTAGGGCTAGACGTCTCTCTGGCAAAGAGAAGTTTCAGGCAGAGCCGTGAAAGCTCAGTTGACAGCCCCAGGTGTATCAGCTGGAAGGTCTGGCTATGGCTTAGAATGGAATACACTTGAACTCAGTCCCCCTGAATAGGGAAGGGGTAAAGGGAAGAAGGAGGGAGCACTTCCAGGAAGTGCAAACCTAGAGAGGAAGGAGTGGAGGGATTGACTGTGATCAGGGTGAACTGAGCATCCAACAGAGGTCAGCAGGAGGATGAAACTGGTGCAAAGAGCAGAGCAGGAGCCTGTCCCTGCCTACTGGGATCCAGCTGCCTTTTCCTGTCTGTGCTCCTTCCCTCCACCTGCCACCCTGCACACTACAAAGGGAGAGCTGGGGCATTCCTGCCAAGGAGCTGAACAAGACAGGGATGCTGGAGACGCAGGAGAGACATCAACTCTCCAGGGCAGAAGGCAGCCGTACAGAACCCTTCAGTGCAGGTAACAGTGTCACACCTGTTTAATCTCTGTTTACCCAAGGTCTTTTTCCTGTACTCTCAGCTCTTTCTGAGCATCATGCTGTGGCCCTTCTCTAAGTCTAGAGCCACCCTGGCACACACTGCAAGCAGGCTGCAGCACCATGCTGGGCATGCACTGCAAAGACACCTCTGCCCCAGCCAAAGAAAGAGGAGCCTCTTGCCCAGCACATGTGACTTGACAGCCCCAAAGTTCTGCAAACGACACTCAGCCTTTGCTCTCAATGCTGCAAGCCCACTGATGGTTTTCTTGAAGTGTTAGAATGTGGAAAACATTCATAGAACCACACAATGGTTTGGGTTGGGAAGGACTTTAAAATCAACTAGTTTCATCCCCCCTGCCATGGACAAGGACAGTAAAAAATTCCTTCTTATAATCGAATTTAAACCAACCCTTCCATTTTGAAGCCACCTCCCCTGGTGCTATCCCTCCATGCCCTTGTAGAATGTCCCTCTCCAGCTTTCAGGCCCCCTTTAGGTACTGGAAGGTGCTGTAAGGTCTCCCAAGACCTTTCTCTTGTCCAGGCTGAATATTAGTACTATTCTGGCAGACGGTGGCATCAAGTGGTTGAAGAACATTAAACAATTATTTGTCTCAAAGTCCACATCTGTTCTGTAATAGGAGAACTAAAGACTTACAGAATTTTTTTACTACTGTTTCTTTCCAGTTCAAACAGTTCATCTACCTAGTTCAGAGAAAAAGAACGAGTAATTTGTGATTTTGCATGCTCTATAAAGACTGAGTAATTTTTGAAAATAAATTCTTGGTCCAAATAGTTTCACAGGTACTAAGAGAGAAATATATTGAGAGAAAATAACTCCTTAACATCTGTTAAATGGTGTTAAATGCAGCCATATCTGCTGAAAAGTTACATCATCATACACTGTTTGAAAAGAAAATGTCTGTGTTCTAACTGATGTTGGGCCCGCGGCAACATTACTTTCTCTTATTGAAAGTTGGATAAAGGTTAGCGGGTTTTTTCCTCTCCTGGTAGAAATAGCAAGAGCAACATTAACCCATGTTAGAGCAAGACAAGAAAAAAAAGTTCTCCTCTGACAGACGGAAGAAAAGAAACACAGAAATCTAAAAAAAAATATGGAGAGTGAAGTGGGAAAACAGAAACTGAAAGCAGTACTTTGTAAATTAGCATTCTTTTTATCCAGTCTCTTGTCAACCTCTTTCTCCCTGCAATTAGTACAGAGCTTTTTTCTTTTGTAATGGTATGTTTCTTCTCCAATATAATTTCTCTTCTCCATCTTCCATTCCAGCTCCTGCTAATCATCATGACTATTCTATTTGAAATTCTATGATCAATCATCTCTTATAGAATAGTATTTGCTCTTCTCCATACAGAGCTGATAAGAATTTTAAAATGAATGGGTCATAAAGCTAATTTTAAAGTGGAATTTTTACAAACATGCCATCAAATTTCTCATTTAGATGTTCTGATATGAGGTGATGAAAGTTGAAAGATAACTGGTTTCTGATTTCCTTGTCATTGTTTTTGTATGGTATGTGTATAGAAAGGGTATAGAGGGGATTAATTTTCATTGGACTTTTACAAGATGTCTTCATTTTTAAAAAAAATATTATTATTTGGTTTGGGGTTTTTAACATAGATTTCATCCTTGTTTTGGAAGACTCAGTAGATGGCTGAAGAAAAAACTAGGAAGCTGATTTCACGAAGCAGAGAGAGAAAATGAAAGCTGTCGAAACACATTAAGCCACATTATTTCAGATCATGGCTGCTTTGTATTTTTTAACACAAATGAGATAAAAAATAAAGTCTGCAAAAACAGTCCTAAGAAAAAGATGTCTCCATTACAACTGACATAACATTCCAACTCAAGTCATTTAAGCCTTTGGGGGAAAATATCATCCCTCTTTCTCTTACAGTACTGTTACAGTAAAAATCAAGATTTATTTTTAAATCAAGCCTTTCTAAATAATAAAAATGAAAACTATTTAAAGAGGAAAAAACATGGGGAAAAGAGAATATCCTTTTCCCCACTTCTTGCTTTATTTAGGGGGTTTTGGGCATCATAACTCTGGACTCTCAGGAACTAGGGAATGTGTGTAGTAAGCATTCCCAAGCAAAGTGACTATTTTGATGAATGCACTGGAAAAATCCAAAACACCATCTGGATGACTGCACCTCACCTTGCTGATCTATTATTATTACTTTTTTACTATTTCTGTAGCTTGTTTTGCCACATACCTTAATTTACCATGGAGACGCCCAGTTTCTTAGTTGGATAAATTTTCAGTTTCTTTGCATTTCTGTGATCCTAAGAAATTCACATTGTTTTGAATTACTCAAAACTTAATCTAAACAAGCCCATTCTCCTTGGGTCTCCTCTTGACATTTTCTCAACTGCTGTTTCCAGTGTGCATTAATTGATTCTATATTTGGTACCTGTGCCTGCATTTTCTTCATTTACCAAGGTCCATGCCTGAATCAGGCTTCTACACCTATGACTTTAATCTGCATCTATAGCCTTTAATAATCCATTGTGTTGTAACTTCTGTGCTGGATGTTAAACATCATCTCCAATTTGCCTTCTCTATTTTGTGCCACACCAAATAGATGAACAGAGTTTGAGAGTCTTAAATTTTGTTTTTCCCTTCCGAACATCATGCTGGTGAAGATCTACACCATATACCAAATAAGTGTTTGTGTTATTTGGCTTCTGATGTGTCATGCCAATTAACACGAGAAACATTTTAATTAAGCAATGACTTTCCAGCACTGCTATTATCCCCCGTTAGCACACTTTCTTCTGTTTCTCAAATGTTACTTTCCAGCAGAGAGCAGAAACCTTGTCATTTGATACGGGTAGCCGACATTAATGTTGGTAAAGATGAATATTTAGAGTAAATGGTTCAATTATTCTTTTCCATTCCCTTTTTTTTCCCCCCGAACAACTAAGAAAACAACAAATGTAATTGCAGTAATTATGATCAGTCTTTAAATTGTTCTTTCCCTGATACCAATTTTCATGATACTCGTGGGAGTGTGTATCTTTGTCAAACACAACATCATCGCGTCTTGTCAAATGTGGTTGAAATTAAAGCAGTTGAAGCTACTGGGAAGGACTGACAGATGGGTGGCTAGAATAACCATAGAAACCCTCTCCCTCCTTGCCTGTTTTACACAGAGCAAATCAAAGCTATCCAAAAGGGCACCAAGGAAAGGAATAAACCTCTGTCACCAGAGCTGTTCCTGAGGTGAACCTCTGAAGGAAGCACTCAAATTCTCTTAGGTAAAGCTGAGAAATCAATCAGCCCAAGTTACTCACCTAACTCCGCAAGAATCCTAGCTTGTACTGCAGAAGGAATCATAAAAATTAGTTATCTGCTGCTGGCACTTATGAACAGGGTCAATTGTGGAAGAGAAACAGAAAAAAACCCCTGTTTTTGTGGAGGAGACAGAGCTGAACAGTTTGGTGCTCATCAAGGCACAAAAATGTCGTGGTCTCCACAAAACAGATGCCTTTCAAATTTTTGATAAAAAATGGAAACACCTGCAACTCCGACATGTCTGTAAGATTAGGAGTCAGATGGGCAGTTCTCAGGATCATTGCTTTGAATCTGGATAATTTGAGTATTTTTCCAGACCATTCTACCTCTCCCTGCAGGCAGGTCCCTTTCCAGAGCTGTTTAGGAGACAGAATTAATGAACAAAGCCTACATGAACACCTACATTTTTCTTCTTGAGTGGAAACACTGTCAAACCAATACTAAAGGCTACTGCACATCTTTAAGTAAAAGATGAGCAGAGAGCCTAATGCTAGACACAAGCAGCTCTGCTCTGAGAAGCCTTCATGTCATTTGGGCTAAGGAGGTACTGCAAAACGAAACACATACAATTAACACAAACTCAAAAAAACCCAAACCTCAGAGCACTGTCTCATTTGCAGAACAAGTATCAGCCAGCACGAACAGCAGCCATGGGTTTATCCTCATTCTTCACTGCTTCTCTGAAGTGCAGAGAATGTGTCCCCAGGGGCCTCACTCAGCACAGTAAGTATGAAAACGTCAATATGAACCAAGGTAGCAGCCCTCTCTGGCTGGCCTGCAGCCAGCATTACAGAAGTAATAGGCAGCAGGCAGTTTCATACGTTGCTCTCCATACATGTTTAAATTTTAATCCCTCTGTAGCCAGCATGTCACATGGGCACTGTTCTGGAGCACAGGAATACTATTAGACATGCCATCTTTGTGCTGTAGTTTCATTCTTAACAGTGGGGGAGAAGAACCACCCCCAGTGCTCCTCAAGAGTCAGCTAGCAGATCACAATGCACCTTTGGCACGTCAGGGATGCTCCTGGTCCCTCTTCGTGGAATGGACAAAACAAGAGCCTGCTCCAAACACCAGCACATGGGGGCATGGCAGCCTGTGAGTTTTGGGCTCCACTCTCCTTACCTGCCCTGCCTCAGCTGTGGGTTATCACCCCGGCAGACCCAGAGTTTACAGAGAGGTGGCTACACCCTTCTCCACCACAGCCATCGCACACTTGGTCACAGTCCTCACAAAGCATCTGGTTTTGGGACAGCAGCAGTGGTCAAAGACAGGAGGCACCGAGGCTGCTGACTCCCTGTCACCACTCTCCCCAAAAAACAAAGTGTATACCTTAGCCTTTTCCTCATCTTTTGTCACTGTACTTTCCTCCGCATCCAATAAAGGATGAAGCATTCTTCTTAGCCCTCCTTTGGCTACTTATGCATTTACAGAAACATTTTTATTGCATTTTACGGCAATGGTCAGACTAAATTCTGGTTGGTCTTTGGCCTTTCTAATTTTCTCTCTGCACAACCTCACAACACCCTTGTAGTCTTCCTGAATGGCCTGCCCCTTCTTCCAAAGGTGAAACATTCTCTTTATTTCCTGAGTTTCAGACTAAGCTCTCTGTTCAGCCAGGCTGGTCTTCTTCCCCACTGGCTCACCTTTCAGCACATGGGGAGGGCCTGCTTCTGCACCTTTAAGGATACCCTCTTGAAGAATGTCCAGCCTTCCTGGACTCCTCTGCCCTTCAGGACTGCCTCTTACGGGACTCTGTCAAACAGTCTCCTAAACAAGCCAAAGTCTGACCTTTATAAGTCCAAGGTGGCAGTTCTGCTGACTCCCCTACTTACTGCTCCAAGAATCAGAAACTCTCTCATTTTGTGGTGGCTTATGCCCAAGACAGCCTCCAACCACCACATCACCCACAAGTCCTTCTCTGTTCACAAACAACAGGTCCAGCAGGTGCCTTCCCTAGTTGGCTTACTCACCAGCTGTGTCAGGAAATTCTTACACATACTCCAGGAAACACCTAATCTGTTTCCTCTCTGCTGTATTGTATTTCCAGCAGATATCTTGTAAAAGAAACTGTTCCCAGTCCTAGAAAGCCACCACCAGGGCTTCAGGTGTCCTCACCAGACAGAGCTCCACAGCTCCCAAAGCAACTAGGGAAAATGACAAAGAGCTGCTGGCACTGAGACTGCAGGGGCTGAGCTCACCAGGCAGAGCTGCAGGCACTGAATGCCCAGCCCAGGACCTGCTCAGGTGAGGCCACATCTCACCATCACAAACACCATCACAACACCATCACACCGACCTCTAACCCCACCCCATGATTTTCCCTGCTGTGCCTGAGGGCATCCACACCTACACAAGGGGTACTTACTGTTCAAGAGGCCCCTCTGATCTGCAAGGGCTAACCCACTGTCAAGGGAACAGTCACCACTTGCTCTTCCAGGCATACACATCATTTGTTCAACCTCCTCCTTAAACCCAAAACACCCCTTAGACCCATGATGATACATGGTTATAGGACCACTCATTGCCACAAGAGAATGAAGAAACCTGGTGGCCAGTTTCTACTTTGAGCTAATTCAACGGACCATTGGGAATATCAGCTGGAAAAATCCTTCATCAAGCAGAAGGCACAAGTTTCTTCAGAGGATTCCCCGAGTCATGCCTGTTCTGCAGTCAGAGGGAGACTGGCACACCATACATGCCAATCTTCTGTCTCCTCCAGAACTTCTAATTTGGATTCTGGCTGCACTTCTCACATCTTTACTTGTACAGTTTCTCTCCTAAGACCCTCTTAATTCTGGGTTCTCTTTATCAACTATCCTGTTTCTCACCAAGCTGGATACGTCCACCTCCAGGAGGAGGAAATCTCAAGACCCCAGCAAACTAACAGTGCTATTTCTATTCCTGTGCTCTGGGCAGGGCATCACTAGGCAGCATCGACCAGCTCCTGGATGTCACAGAAATACAGTGATGCTCTCCTCACTGTTCCCCCTTGATTCTCTGTTTCCCAGGTTTTAGACTGTTAGTCTGTTCTCTTTTCTTACTATTTTCTTCTTCCCACTCCCCAGTCCTCAGTGATTGGGTTTTTTTCCTCTCTGGTTTCTTTTCTTCATTCTCTTCTTCTTTTGGGAACTGGTGGGAAAGGAGATACTTAGTATTTGTTTGGGCTAGGTGTCAGTTTGTCCTTAAAGTGGGAGTGGATGTATACGAAAGACGGGAAACAATTCAAACACAGAAAACAGCAGCGATATTTTCCCAGAATATTTGTCCTAACCTGTCACAATTTACACCTCAAGTAGTTCCCAAGATAGACACTGCCTCTGTATCTAGTCATCTTTAGAGGATTCATCTGTTCACTTCTAAAATAAAAAAAAAAAGCCTTTTAGTACCCATAGCATCCTATGTCAAGTACTTCCACAACTGAATTCTATGTGTTACATGATGTAGTGCTGACTTTTATTTGCTTTAAACTTGCCATTTGCTAGTTTCATTTGATGTTTAGACTCTGGTTTAATATTTATAATGAAATAGTCTTCCCTCATAATTTCCTTCATGCTGTTCCTATCCCAGAGAAAATTCATGATGTTATAGATATCTGTCATATCCTTAACAATCTCATTTCCATACTGAGAAATCCCTATTTAAATAGCTCCTTTCACATTAGCCACACGATACCTTTGATTGTCTCTCCTGTCCATTTCTGAATCTTTTCCTGTTTGATTATGGCCTTTCAGAAACAGGGTCAACGCAATATAAAGGATCAAAATAAGGGAACCATATGGATAGGTGCATAATATAATGCATAGTATAATGCTGTTTCTCATTTCATTCTCTTATTCTTTTCCTAATTGCTAACATTTGATTGGCATTTTTAGTGGTACTAAGCATTAAGCCACACATTATAACCGCAAGATCTTGTCCCTGCATGGTAACAGTGAACTCAGAACCTCCATCATTGCAAATGTAACTCTAGAATTGCTTTGCCTGTGTGCATCATTTTACATTGATCCACATCAAATTTCACCCATAATTTATGCCATTCGATACCGTGAAATCAAATGACCTATAACTCGATATTGTGAAATCCTTTTTCAAATCACTCGACGCAGTTTTTGCCTGCTCCTCCAAATGATTACTTTATTTTTATACTTTGTTACCTCATTATGTACCCCTCCCCCCTTTTCATGTCATTTATGGATATGCACAAATCTGAAAAAAAATATCCCTGTGGAAAACTGACATTTCATGCTAATCCTTGTTTCCTATCTTCACCCAGCTACTTAAGGAACTTCTCTGACTCAGCAGCAGATTCATGTCTTTTAACAGCCTGGGGTGAGTGACCTCTATAAATGTGCTTTGCAAATCCAAGTTGATTATTGCCACTGGACCTCCTTTGTCCATACTGCTTGTTGACCCCTTCTAAGTCCTATAAATTGTGATATCCACTAACAACACTAGGGTTAACTCTTTCTCAGTACATCTGTCCATGCATGCACTAATTCTGTTCTTCAGAATAATGTTTATTAGCATGCCTCCTAGGCATATCTTGTTTACTAGCTTGCAGTTTTCCAGATCTCAAAATCATTTTAAGAAATGGCATCACATCATCTACCTTTCAATCTTCTTGTATGAAAGGAACTGGAAAGCATTAGATAACAATCTGCAGTTCAGCTCTTTCAGCCTCAAACTTCTCCAAAAGTCTTGCAGGAATACCATCTGACCACTTTTTTGTCTACCTGCTCGACAACCTCACAGAGGCTTTGATTTGAAGCTCATGTGATGCATCTCCAACAAGGCAGAGTTCCACAGAATAAAATTTCACAACTTTTCCCACAATTAACAGATACAAAATCATTGGGTTTTTGAGGCTGGGGGCAGAGGGTGGTGATGTTCTGCTAAGGTCTTAATCCCTCTCAGTCACCTCAAGCCTCTTCAGTAGTAAAACTATGCACTAAGTCCTCTTAATCATTGCAAAAGGCAAGTTATTGTCCTTTTGCAGGCTCTTTGAATAGCTCCTGAAGAAACATTTAATCTGCAGCTTGCCCAGCTTCCTGCCTTCACAGCCTCTTTGATCTTTCTCTGGCTGTCACACCTTTCTGTCACCACCCTGGCCAGTGAACATAAACGACCACTAGCATAAACCCTAAAACTCTTTTTCCCATGTGGAATGTAAATCCACATGCTCACCATTTGGGTCACCAAACTATTTTCTCCAGCACACTTTAGAAATTTTGAACTGAAAATTTCCCCATGAGCCATGTCTGATCAGCATCTGCAAATACAACCACATTCATTTCGGGATATAAAATTATGTTTCATTTAAAAGTCTGGTATACTCCTGGACTTGGGAACGTGTAGCTTATACTCACAGAGAAACATCCTGATAATCTAATATGACCTCCTTAAAATAATGGAGGCTAAATGTATTCCCTTTGTTAATTATACTTTCTGTCGCTGTGCTTGAACTAGAGCACTTTTTAAAATCTCGATTTTATTGTGTTCATGTGACAGAGGGCTCAGTACAACTCTCAGTAAATAATCCTAACAGTTCATTATTTCTACTTTTTGATTTTTGCCTCATTTCCAATCTGAATGTATCTGCCATTCTTCTATCACATCTTAACAGTTTTCTACCAGGTTGAAGAGTCAGATGACTTGCTTCAAACACTTAAAGACTGTAATCAAGTCACATCTGTAAGTTTTTATTCACGGTTCTGTGTTTATTTTCTTGTCATATTTCAGTTTTGCAGTATTTCTCAAAGTGATAATAATAGAATTAGACAAAGTAGATGAAAAATAGTTTTTTTCACAAGTGCCAAATCCAGAGGAAAATATGCTTTTCTCTCCTGCTATTCAATATTCAAGATCAAAGAACCACATCAGCTTCCTTGGCTGCAGCATCTCAGTAGTAGCTGTTGATCTACTGATTACCAGTTCCAATATCTATAAGCTTATTCAGTGTGACTGCTTTCTAACGTAGAGTTCTGGTCCCATAAATACTATTCACCCTCTGCCATTAGATAGATGAACTCCTATTTGGTTAAACTGAAACACACATTGTCTGTCAGTACTTAAAATGAATCAAACTGTTCCATACCAGTGATTTACCCCTTTCATTTGTTACTTTCATTTTTAGCAGCTCTTCCAGTCACTCCAGATACTACCGAGTTTATCAGTATTTTAGACCTCCCTCAGGATCTTGAGCAGTATGATAAAATCACGTAGTACTTGGCAAAATTAGAGCCACAGGTTTTTCAACAATGATTCTTTCCTTGTTAGTATTTTGCTATCTATTGAATTTAGATGCACTTAAAATGTACTGTATTCATATATTAACTAGCTAAGAATCATGTAGTGCTAAGCTGATCACTAGCTGATTAGAGATTGTGTCTTTTACCAATCTCTTATTTTACCTTCATTACCACAATTGTAGGTAAAGGTACTTCTAGCAGGGAAGTACTTGGCTGCAGGGAGACTCATAAAGTCATGAAATTAAGTTAGCTTGACAGGTTCTGTTTTGTATAAGCCCATTCTCACTGTTATATTGTCCTTCTAATATTTTATTGGAAATTTAAACAAATTGATAAAATTAAATACATAGGTCATCTCACAAAACCTTTAAAGTTGTGGTAACACCCCAGCTCTTCACTTGAGACCTTCTTCACTATTTCAAGACCTTATAAAACAAAGCTTTGATTTTTTTATCCAAGAGCTTAAAAACTCATGAGTGTGAATTATCTTGAATCGGTTGTTTCAAGTATCAGTCTAAAATCACAGTTGTTTGCTGTTGGAGAGCATTAAATAAAACTCTATTAACTGAGCTGAAAACTACTTTTTCTACTTCCCCCCAAGAAAGCTGGCCTAAAACATTTATTGATTAGTTCACTACTGCTTCAATACACATCAGTCTATAGAATTAAGACTCCCAGCACTATCATGCTGATGAATTCATTACTTCCATTTTTTC
This sequence comes from Chamaea fasciata, assembly GCF_029207755.1. NCBI lineage: Eukaryota > Metazoa > Chordata > Aves > Passeriformes > Sylviidae > Chamaea > Chamaea fasciata. The sequence goes on from NW_027094087.1 coordinate 27,403,545, forward strand.
ATCAGCTCCTTTGTAATTTCTCTCATAATTCTTTCAATATTACTGTCCATAAGAGTTCACAAAGTCAGTATGCTCTTCCTCAGTTCTGCTCCTCAAATCAAATATGCTGCATTGCACACACACAAAAGTCCTACCTCAATCAGCAACGTGCCACAAAGACTGTTTTCTGTTACTAACGTGTGTTTCTGACACACACCTTGCACAAGTTTTTTTAGGACTGTTTCCTTATTAAGCCAGGCTTATGCAATCATGCTCTTAGCTAGCCTCTCCCCACCACAACTTTGAAACCACTCACCTGTATTTCAGAAACCCTGACAAGAGAGGGAGGTCTCAGAGATCACCTGTTTGTACGCCCTTTAGCACAACTGGCCACTAGGTCTGGGAGATGGTCTCGGTTCAGACTCTTACTGGCAGAAACAAGTTCTCATCCCTGAGCTCTTTACTTGAGTTTCTAAAAGTGATCAATTGAGAACTGCTCAAAAGAGGAAAAGCCAGACTGGGAAGAAATACAAGTAGTGAAGTGAGACCAACCACAAAGCAATCTGATCTGGAAGGTGTCCCTTTGTCCCTCTGTTCTGTTTGTCTCTATCCCTAGTAAGAGAGGAACAAGATACCCAGATGCCCCTTTTCATGTATGCCCACTCTTTTACTGACATCAACTACAGTTTCTACATGGAGCTCTGTGCTCCTTCCCCTTCCACCTGTGTGCATGCAACTCAATGAAAATATCCCTACTCTCATGACTCAGTTTCCTTGTGCATCACCATTTCCTTTCTGAGGCTTCTCCATCTCTTTATTCCTTTTTACTGACTCACTCAGATGTTGAAGGTGAAGGAGGGTGTATCACACCTTGATACATACTTGATATGTGTGAGGTATGTATGCAGAGTGGATGTCTCACTTTTTCATGCTCCAAGTGCATAGACCACACTTGCCATTCCAGATCTCATTCCACACACCGACAGATCTGTGGGGGGAATAAGTAAGGAGAAAAATGCAGGGGATGTTCACTGCTTGCTCCAGCTGCTTTACCCCTCTCCTGTCAGCCTCCTACCCTGCTCCCACTCTGTTGAATCTAAAGTGGCTGGATTAGGAGTGGGTGGTCTTTCGCTCCATCTCTCCTGCTGTGGGTGCTATGAGCCACTCATTTACACTCAGCATAGATCACCCAGTGGGAAAGCAACGTGAAGTATGCAGTCCTGCCTCTGACAGGACACTGACCATTCCTTGTGAGGGGGAGCCCAGCAAGCCAGGTACCTGGCTTTGGCAGCTCTCATCTGACCCAGAGACTGAGCAATTAAGAGCTCTGCCTTTTCCAGTCTGCATGGTCAGTGACTGATGCTGGGTGCACCAGCCTGGCTGTCACTTGGGCTGCTTCTTGCAAAACTGCCAGACCAAAACCACACGGAGAGGACTTCAGCTGGCAGCTGGGGTTATCATGGTGAGGAATCCTGTGACACTCTCAGTAGTTCAAGGAAAGTGGTGATGGGGGCAACATGTAGAAGTGTACTAATGACATGTTGGAGACCTCGGCTCCTCTGGCAGAGCAAGTGGGTCCCACCTGACTCAGAGAGGCAACCACTCCAGGGTTTAGACCCTAAGCATAGGATCACAGGATAACTGGGTTGGAAGGTGCCTCCTGAGGTGCAAGCTCCAGCTCAAAGCAGAGTCAGCTGTGAGGTTAGATTACTCAGGGCTTTATCCAGTCTGGTCTTGAAAACCTCAACGCATGGATACTGAGCAACCTCTCTGGGAAAACCCTTACAGTGCTTGACACTTCTCACAGTCAAAAAGCTTTTCCTGAAACTCAATGTGAGCAATTCTAGTTTCTCTTCTCTCACACTCCAGAAGTACTATTAGTTTGTAATGTCTTGGAATATTTTCCCACCATTTTACATCACGTTCACAAAATATGTTTGCTGCAGGCTTCTGTGCAAAGACATGAGAGAAATCAGAGAAATCACCGGAAAAAAAGAGACAGCAGTCTTGGGCTTAAGAGGCTTGAGCTTTCTACTAATTTAGTCCATTTAAGGAATTAGGAGATACCTTGCCACATTAATCAGAACAGCCAGTGTTAGGAGATGTCTAAGCTGTAGTCAAAGGTACACTTGCAATGCATTCTGACACCTAAGCAGACCTGAAACCCTAAACTTGGCTAACTCAGTTACTGACAACAATCAAGCTGATCTTTGGCATTTAGCTGGTTGGCACTCAAATATCTGCAAGTTCCTAGCTGGATTTTACAGCCTTATCCTTCCAGCAACCTCAGCAAAAATTCTCCCAAAAATTGGGAAACTGAGACCCAGCTACGACGAGAGTTGCTAGGCAGCTCTCTAGGAACTATGATGGGGTATCACCAATACACAGACATGACTTGCAGCCATTACCAGAGGAAGAAGCCACCTCGAGTTCTCATTGTGTAATTGCTATCATGCCATGTTACACAGAGCACATGTATGACATTGAGATGTGACTGTGGAGAAGTTGATTGGATATCAGCTTATCATTTTAAGATCACTTTTCAGCTTTTTCCATACCATAGGAAATCAAAATGTGATCATTCCCATTCTGGCATCCTCTGTAAAATTTAAAGATGCTCTATGACTCTATTTCAAATTATCACATATGGAGCTGCTCTGTTATGACCCTCTCAATTACTTTTCCCCAGGGAGAAATAACCAGAAAACTCATATTTAGGAAAGAAAATGTAAAGTTGCACATCACTAAACATGTGCAAACTATGACATCTAACTAGATCATAGTAAAACATCCCTGCGGGAGATGAAGAAATCATGTGGCTTGCTTAAAATTGGAATGGAAAAAGGCCCGGAGCAAGCTCAGGGCACAATCCTGCACTGGCCCTTGTGTGGTGAATAAACTAAATGTGACTGATTATGAGCTTTCTATCACTAATTAAAACCTCTTGAATTCTGAGTTCAAAATCTGCTCCATGCAAATTCCAAGGTAAAACCAATATAAACATAGCATTCCTTTCTCTAGGACCTACCTGGTCTTGGAAAGGCAATACAGAGCCTGTACACTGAACTAATTCTAAAAATCTAACCAGATACACTTGGAAGAGAGAACACAAAGCTCTGCTCACGCTAGGATGCTAGTTTCCAACCACATCCTAGAGCTCAGACATAGTACTTCAAAGCACTGATTTCCCGAAATATGTCTGAAGAATCCTCTCAATAACTCTAGGAAGGCTGGAGCCAAAAATCTAGGCTGCCAAGTAGGAATTGTTCTGAACAAAATTCCTTACGTGGAGTAGTCCAAATAAAACTCAAGGATCCCACCATCAATAAATCCAGCCTCTAGGACTGACAAGAGAATAAGCCCTGCTAAAGCAAAGCAGTGTAAAAGTTTCACTCGAAGCAGGCATCAGGCAGTATTACTACATTCATATCTGACTCCCACAGGGACAAGAATCATAGTTGTGCAATCCCCCTCAGCGCACGCCTTCATAACACCAGGGCAAGAAAAACTCCTCACTTAACGGTATAAATAGGTGCCCAAAGTCCACTGAGCTATCACCATCAAGAATGAACACACATCACACCAACCAAAAACCGCTATCGTATGAGAAGTCAGACGTCTGTGCCACTAAGGTCTGTACTGAAGGACTGCAATTTGCAGACAAAGTGAATTTTCAGATATCATTATCCCATCGACATAGCATAGATGCTATTTTCTGTTTTCATCTATGCCCACACAACTGTATGACATTTATAAATATATATAAAAACACATACATAATCTCATATGAGAATGACACTTGAAACAGCTCATTTGTACCAGGGGTTTTTCTGTATCACAGATTCCAAGTGACAGATCATAAAAACACTGCCATGCACAGAAACAAACACCTGTAGTTTGTACAACAGCTTTAACCACATTTTGGAGTGGAGAGTGGATGTTACTAAATGCATGTTTGCTCTTTATTTCAACAGCATTGTGGTAAGAGAGACCAAGAATTAGCGCTGCCAGTTCAGACACACATCGATAAAAGGTATATCAATAATTACCCAGCTAACAGGATAATAATGTCCTCGGCAGTGTGGGTGTGCGGAGGATAGGGGGCAAGGCAGGAGATGGAGGCAATACATGCCCTGATATGCTGTAAAGACAGTGATCCAGGTGAGCTTGAAGAATCTCAAGGGAAATATTGCAGTGATCTTTGCCATGTGGACACGTAAGAGAATTCTCTAGGTCATAAGGACATTTGAGACTGCTAAGAGACATAGGCTAGATATGGGAATTAATTCCCAAAGTAGAAACCGGATTCTGTAGTTTAAAGTTTTCTGCTGCAGGAGTAGATGGTTCCCTGCAAGTGCTCACAAAGGGCTTTCCAACTGGGACAAGAAGTGTCACAGCACCAGGCTTTGACACAGCCCCTCAGATTTACTCTGGGGTGACACAGTCCCTCCGTCTGGGGTGGTGCTGCAATTCTGATGTCCTCAGAGGTCTCATTTTCCCACAGATCCCCTTGTGCTCTTGGGAGGGACAGAGCAGACCGGCTTGGGAGAGAGATGTACTGCCAAACGAACTCCGTTTTGCTCTCAGAGATTCTTTCGGCATATTATTATATATCCGCATGTAACTGATAGAGCTGTACCTGTGGTTTGCACAGAAGAAAAATTTCCTGAAGGGAAGAATATGTGCCCAGAATGCTGTGTTTACCTGTAGATACCTGTGCTTAAAGATCAAGGGACCTCTTGGTATCTGCGTGTGTGTAGGAGGGGAGAGCTGGGTTACATAGCCTGAAGGCTTGGGATCTTTCGGTTAAAAATGTGCATGGCGTGGCCCAGTGAAAGGATGCGATCCCTCCCCGCGTCCCCTCGCAATAGCTCCGCGAGAGGGAAGGGATTCGGTTTCGTTTGCTCTTCTCCATTGAAGTCTACGCAAGGGGAAGGGGGAGACAAGAAGACGTGCAGATCATGCAACGTTATGTATCCTCGGATAACAATAAACCCTTACCGAGCGAAGGAGGCAGCCGCCGGCCGCCTGATCCCGCTTCGGGAGGCACGGCACGGCACGCCCCGCACCCACCCCCTTCTCCGGAGGCGCCGCACTGACCCACATGTTCGGCGACCTTTCGTCACGGGTGACACGGGCAGACGACCCCCGGCCCCGGGCACGTCCCGCTGCCCCGCTGCCAGCACCTAGGCCAGCGGCTCCGCGGAGCCCCGCCACGCCACGGGAGACCGAGGTGGGGAAGGGTCGCAGGCAGCTAATGGCGCTGCACGGGCAGCCGGGAGGGGGGCTGCGAGGGGTGACCCGCCACCCGCCGTGCCGGGGGCTGCCGTGCCGGTACGACCGAGCGGGGGCCGCGGCTGCCCGAGCATCCTCTGGCGCCGTCCCCGCCAACGCCTTACCCACGGTGCGGGATCCGATGCAGCCCATCACTCCGGGGGGGCTCCAGGGAGAGGCGGCAGCCTCAGCAGCGAGTAGGCGGAGAAGGCAGGGAGCGGCGGAGGTCGGAAAGGAGCCGGTCCCTTCAGCGGGAGACGCCGGGGTGGCCCAGCGGGGACCGGCGCGGGGTCATGGTCAGGTAGGAGCGCGGGGTGCCCCGGCCGGGGCGAGGCGGGGAGCCCGCGGGCCAGGCTGTCATCTGCCCCCGCCGCGCCTCCGCGCTTTGTTCCGCGCCCCGCGCGGCTCGCCGTCCGCCGCCGCGTCCCCGCCGGTGCCGCCGCCGAGCCCCCGCTGCCCGCCCGCCCCCCGCTCCCGGCTCCCCGACGGGGGGCGGGCTGAGATTGGGTAAACAGCTCGGCCCGGCAGCGCCGCACCGATTGGCTGCCGCCCTCCGCGGCCCGGGGAGGGGAGGCAGCGCCGGCCGGGCCGGGCCGCCCCTCGGCCCGCGGGGAGCGCGGGACCGGCCGGCGGCGGGGCGGAGGCGAGGGACCCCGGCGGGCGGGCGGGCAGGACGGGACAGGTGCGGGCGGCGCGGGATGCGCACGGAGCCGGGGGGCGGCGCGGGGACCCACCCGCCCGCCTTGGGAGCGGGGCGGGGCGGGCACAGGTGAGCGGCGGGCGGTGCCGCAGGCCGGGAGCGGAGGGGGGAGGCGGGTGGACAGCGGGCGCGTCCCCGTAAGAGTAAAGCGAGTGGTGACGGCGGGAGGTGGGTGAGCAGGGGTCGTGTCTCCGTAAGAAGCAGCATTAGCAGCGATGGATGGATGGATGGATGGATGGATGGATGGATGGATGGATGGATGGATGGATGGATGGATGGATGGATGGATGGATGGATGGATGGATGGATGGATGGATGGATGGATGGGGGCGGGCGCGGTTTCCCGGTAACTACACTTGCGGACCCGACTCAGTTACCGGCAGCCCCCCAGCGGCCATGCCGCGCCTCCCCCGGGGCGCGCCCGGCGCGCTCCCGCCCGACTGAGCCGGCCCGGCGCGGTGCCGGTGCGGTCCGGCCGCAGCCCTGCCTACCGGGACTGCAGGAGCTGCCGAGGGGCAGGCGAGCCGCCCCAGCAGCGATACGGCGGGAGGAGGGTGGTTCCCCGCGGTTCGATCTGCCCCCGGGGCGGGCTCCGGGCCCCGGGGCTCAGGCGTGCGGCGCTGCCCGGCCTCTGCCCCTGGCCCGCATAACCGGGAAGGAAGCAAGCCCAGCCTTGAGGATGATCGCTGAGGCCTTTCCCACGTCCTCCCCGCGAACATAGCAGTGAGGAGGGATCTCTGCAGATGGAGAAGGTGCAGTTAGGTCAGCTCCCTTCACAGCCCAGATTCTTCTCACCTGATGGCACCAGCAACAGGCAGTGCTCTCCTGGCCCGCGTCCCCAGCACCACGGACTCTCCCCAGTCCGCTCCTTCCACCTCCACGCTCTGAAATGCTCACAGTATCTCCCTGGCCCTTTGTGGCTCCTTCGCCCAAAAAGCCTCTCTGATCTCGCCAGCATCCTTCCACCCATCTCTAGTAATGGCAAATTGAATTTTGCTGATCCCATATGAGCCATTTTGATCTCATCCTCGTGCTTGGAAAATTCAGTTTTTGTCAGCATTGCTGAGAAGTCACTCAAGACAGCTGATCAGTCTTCATTTACAACAGTACCAAAGAACAGGTAAGTTCATTCATTTTTCCATTCACAACTTACAGTCAGCCTACAGAAGGAAAAAAATAAGGAAAAAAGGACTTCAGACAGAACATATTTTGCCTGACCCTCTGAAACAATAAGCAGGAAGTCTACTCTGATAAAGTCCATTTACAAAATAAAATCTACATAGGAAAGACAAAGGCAGAAAAAAAAACCCAAACAAAACACTGTCTGAATATATGCAGCTACTTTATCTTTTTTCTTCTTCATGATATTGAAGCTATTACTATGTATGGTGAACGTGATGCTGCTGAATTGCAGATTTACAGTCTCCTCCTCTCTGGTGCCCGAGGCCCGTCTGTTGTGCTGTTACAATGCTTATATCACTGGGTACAAGGCATTAGATCTCTGCTGTGGATTAAGTTTTTCCACAGTTAGAATTCTTTCCCTATTTCACTCCTTCCACCTCCCCCATATATTTCCAAACCTATCAGGTTTTATCTCGTTTTTCTGAATGACTTGCTAAAGATACTTTTCCCAACATGTCTATACTCTTCTAACCTAGGTTGTAAAAATACTGGGACACAATAGGTCTGGCAGTATGTTAACCAGAGGTATTTCAGCATCTCTAAAAAGCAGATCTCTGGGCTAAAAATGCAAGGAAAAGGGAAACAAAAGCAGATTGCAACGGGAAGAGTGGTATATTAAGACACAAGTCCTGTTTTTGGTAAATGTTTTGTAAATTGGTGGCTACCCAGCCAACTGTTGTCACCCACAGTCTCCTGTGGACTGATCAATCAGGACAGCTGTCCTCAGCAGCTTCACCAAACCCCACCAAACAGCATTTGCACCTCACCCTGGCCTGAGAAGACGTATTACTGACACAGCTGTGGGCAATTTCTTCTGCTCAGAGAGTCTGGTTTCATTTTAATCCCCTTCTCCTTCTCACCCACCCACCAAATCTAAATCTGTTCCTCTGAACTTTCTTTCTGCACTGAGTGAACTCTGCTGTGGTTTCCTTTTCAGTGAAGATTTCAGACAAGTCACATTGACTCTTCTTTCTTTATTCTCCCTGAGCTTGTCTATCACTTTATCTCAAGCTCAAAGTCATTTCCCAAGTCCTAGCAAATGCACATTTGGCTTTCCTTTCATTAAGCTACAATATCATCTACATCAACCTGCTCTGCCTCAGGGTGTGATTCCACAGGCAGGTGAGCAAGACCTAGCACTTACCCTGCCTGAAAAGCTGCTTTCCAGTTCTTCATGGGTTTGTCTGCTGCTGCATTAGTGAGGTGGTAGTTTATACAGGATCTGGCAAGCACCCATGCTGCTGCCAGACATGCACAGCAGAAAAAAATGGACAGGAAAGAAGGATTACACCCAAGTGTCCATTCATTCACTCCACAGAACTATTGGTCTGTCTTGTGGGTGTCTCGCATGTCCTGATGCCACCAGCTCCCTCATTTTTTTAATTTGAAATCAATATCACTTAGCTGCTGGAAGCAATACCTGTCTTGGCACCTGCAGCCATGCCTCATCTCTCATTTCTAATATCGTCAGTCTAATGAAAGGATAGACTCTTCACCATCTTTTGGTTCTTAATCACACCTTTATTTATTATGTTTACATAATATTATGTGTTATTTATATTTACATAAATCTCCATATTTAAAGTTAATTTCATTCTCATTAGAAGTTGAGAAGATTTTGTTAAGACTCAGCTTTCACCCAGTTGCTCAGCCCTTCTGTACAGTAGGTTCTGTGCAATAGGGAATTCATCATCAGAGAACAGTTTCTAGTTTTTCTCGAGCCAATAACAAACTTTCTAAAATCAGTTAAAATGTTTATCATATTGTACCATAAGAAAAGTTGGTATTTTACATTTTGAAGAAATACATGGTTTAATAAGAATATGGTTTCATAAGAATTATCTCGTAGGAGGAAGTGACTCTCTGAACAAGGGACTGAAACAGCGTAAATCTAACTGTCCCCCACAGTTTTTGTCCTTGCACTTCCTGAGCAACAGTATTCCCACTGCTGCTGAAAGCTCCTGCAAGGAACTGGAGGTAAATGATAGAACATAAATGGGTTTGTTTTCTTTGAAATACACTTTCTGACAGGCTATGTATATTTTCTCTGAGCATTGTGGGTTCTTAAATGATGAGGCTACAATTTCATGTAGGAAATTGTGCACCGAATTTGTTTGCTAAATGATGATTTAAATGCTGGTCTGAAAGATCTTCATAAATGTAAATTTTCATACAGGTTTGGGAGAGGGAGATATTTAAATACCTAGAGAGAAACATGGATAGATCTTTTTACATAGCTGTGTATCTCAGAAGGAAGGAGCAGTAGGAAACAGCCCCTTGCAACCTCCTAATTTATTTGTATGATGGGAGAAATTATGTGCCCCTCTGTTTATTGCAGATCTGAAAACCTCCCCTTCCACAGCCCCTGCTGTGAGGGGTGTGCTGGCAAAAGGGAAGGAATGTTTGACCTGTTGTGTTCTGTCGGTTACTGCCATTAGCAACTTCTGTTTGCAAAACAAGAGCTTCAGTGCTGCCCAAAGTAGGTCAAGGATGCTGCTGGAGGAAGTGCAACATAAAGATCCCTTGACTTCCTTCTTCCTCCATTTCTGCAGTTTTGCCATGAATGCAACAGAGAAATTGAGATACCATATTCAATAAGCATGTGCTCCTAGGTGAGGACCACCTATTTCTGGGGTTGTATGCCAGGGTGAATTGGGAACACACAAGGATCCACACCTCCAATGGTCTCTTCCCCCCATGCCTGCACACAGGATGGTCACTATAAGTCTGGGCAGGGATGGGTGGGGAGGAAAAGAGAATTCCAGAAAACATAAAAATAGTCACCTTGTGACTGATAGAGGGGCTGATAACAGCTCAGAGCAAAGCAGTTTTAGAACTAGTCTAGTTCTTAGCAATTTGTTCTAAACCTACCCTGAGGCGTCCATCATAACCCTGAAGACCAGCTTATGCTGTAAATTATTAATTGTTTGTCTGTGTTTTAAGAGACAGCTGTTCAACAGCGTTCATCTTTTCTATAAGCCATTGATGAATCTATTAAACCTGTTTTACCAGATGTTCCCTATATCTCTATATGAATATAAAGATCTTATAAATTATAAATACTGGAACAGCATCTTCCAAAGAAACACTGCTTATAAAATCCAAAGCTATTGTCACTGTCTTACCTGCTGAGTAAATTTATTCTTTTCATCAATTAATTATCACGGATGCAGATTATGTCACAGTAGGTAATGTGCCCCTGTCATCTTCCTTTGCTACCACTAAAACCAGCTAAAATTAAAAGAAAAAACCAATATAAATCTTGCCAATTAATGTCCCACTTTCAAGTAAACATCACCAAGCACCAAATAATGCAAAATGTCTTCCTTTTGTCTATTCTGTCCTCAGAGGTGTCATTGGCAACCATGTCTGTCATCCCATGAAAAGACTCTGGAAAATGAATGTCCACCTTCTCCTTCTCAGATCCTTTTTTAAATCCTTATGTAATATCTTGTGACCAGCTACCATCACAGAAGACATGGAGAAACTTCCTACATGCTTCTTGCAAGATGTATCTTCAGCTGTGGAAAATATGCAGAGGCCTATGAAGTTCATCAGTAGGAGATGTTTACAAAAATAGTATCTGTATCAGATCTATAGAGGCAGGAATTGTCCTCCAGGGACGGTTGCTCCAATATGCTTCACTGCTGGCCTTCTGCCACTGGCAGTTTGGATTCCCCAGTAAAAGCTACTTCTGGCAGAGATCTCAGTAATTGCTTCATAGAAGTAATGTAGTAGATGCCATAAGAGTTAATTCTACATCAAGCTGTATTAGCTACTGATAGGATTTTCATGTGGACCGAAAAGGAAATGAGATAGCAAAATGACTCATGCAGTTCTTTCTTCAGAGCTCCTTTGCTGCAGAAGACAAACGGAAAGGTTTTTTTATGAGGTTTTAAAGAATGAAAAAAAGCTGTGCCAATGTAGTTCAGATCCTGAAAGTGGTGCAACTTATCTCACGTAAGTGAAAGGCTGGGTCCTTTCAAGCTGAGAAAATATTTGAGGCTGTGTGAATCAACTGAAGGGACAACAGGTGGAGAGAGGTAGGATATGTTTGCATTTCATATTGTGATATAAGCTCATGCTTACCTACACTCACATCCCAGCAAACTTGATCTTGTTCTTCCTGCACTCAGAGACCATGAAGAAATTTGGGGCAGCATCTCTCTCAATGCTGAGATAAAACTAATCAATCCACATCCTCAAAAGTGCATTTATCAAAAACTCCTCCTGGGTATTTTGTCCTATATTGCTGAAGAGATATAATGGTGAGCACCAAAATATTTTCTCCTCTTCTCTTCATAGTGGATTCTCAAATTGGCCTGTGCTGCCACAGTAGAGACACATGCTTGGGACATCCTGATTTCATCTATTGGAAACTGAACATTTGACAGTGTCCCAAATCTTACTCAGAGGACTTAAATATTCTGATGTTCGCCAGATACCTTAAAAACTTACTTGTTTGAACAGAAGATGAAAAAAAAAATTCCAAAACAAATTAGAATTTCTACAGTGGGGAGGTATGTCTTTCCAACACATAAAGCCCTGGGAAGGAGTGGGCCACCTGTAACTTAACAACAGAGAGGACTCACATGCATGCTTTGCTGCAAGATCCCTGTTGTGTGACCTTGCTTAATTTGGCAATATTTTATTAAAATGCAATCAGCTTTCTGTATAACACCTGGGTTTGAGGTATTGGTACAGAAATAAACGTTCAATGGTCAAGTATTCACCATTCTTTTCTTACCTTACCTTAATATTTGCCTTCCATGAGTTTTTTTCTTAAGAATTTGTGGCTTCATGGTTTTTCAGAGCAACAATACTGGTTTGCAGACTTTTAGCAAGTGTAATATTCTCTCAGCACCTTCATCCCTGTTTGGTTTTTACCCAGAGTCATGCAGAAGTGTCATGCTGAGTTCTAGATACATTAAGATCTCATTTTTGTGCAGTTCTCATTTCAAGACTTTGTAGAAGACATAGGAAGGGAATTTACCATCTGGAGCTGTGGTGGTACAGCTTGCTCTGCTGGCATCTCCCCCTCGCCTTTGTAGCACAGTGACCTACTGCATGTGACCATGAATCACCTGCCACTCCAGCAGGAGACCCGGCACTCCCTGGAACTGCAGCTCAGCACCAAAGAATTAGCAAGTCTAGGCTGCCTCATCTGTCACAAACTTCACCCACTCAGCAACACCCTCCTGGCAAGTATCTTTCATAAATCCATTCTGCATCCTCGTATGTCCTTACCTTGTGTCTGAGCCAGCTAAATGCCTGCTCACACAGAGTGAGACTGAAGGTAGGCTGGGCCATGCTCTGAAATTCCAGTTTCTTCTGCCATGTCCTGGGACTTTTCCAGCAGCAAGTGAAATGGGAAAATCAGTGGGTTCAGATAAGGGACTCTTTCCCACTCCCTCCCTACCTTGGCTCAGTAGATGCCAATGAGTGAGGAGGAAAAAAGAAAGGAACTTCCAGGAGTGTGAAAAAGGAATTTGTTGAACCTCTGGCAGTGACTCTGAGAATGTGATGGTTCCTCATCATCAGGTAGGTAGTGACAAGAGGGGAGGTCTGAGGAGATTGCTTTGGAAGGTCAAAAAGGCTACTTGATTTGCATTCAAAAAAGACACACCCCCAATGATATAAATGTGAGATTTTTATTAGGGTGAAAATATCTTTGGTACGGTCTGAGTATTATATTGCCTTTTTTTAAACATTTACTTCATCCTCTACTGCATGTCTCATTTCGCAGCAGTGAAGCATACAGCAGCTCCTTCTCCTAAATGTCAGTTGAATCTATACTAGTGGTGTTGCTCAAACTGCATTTTTAAAAATAATCTGCAAGCAGTTAATGTGCTTTTTAAATTCCCAGTGTTATGTAAAAAGGCACAATATTTTTAGCCTTACAAAATACCAGTTGTCATCTCCTCACTCTCTCCCTTTGATATATTGGAGATGGGGGCCTAGAAGCTCAGAGAAACTGTGGGTACTAACTGTTTTAAAAATAAGGTGGGGAGTTTTTTTTCTGCAGTGTGTTTTGTAGTTTTACAGATCTTAATAAAAACATACAAAAATATCCCAGACCTTAAAAGCAAGTCTGAACAAAGAAAAGTACTTCTTATTTTAAAAGCTACTGATTCTGTCCTGGCTGTCGAATTTTAGTGTCTGGAATAATGACAGTATTATGTATCCTGAAGCAAAATATCGACTTAAACTGTTCACGCATGCACTGACAGAATGGCCCTCCTATTTAAAAAAAAAAAAAAAAAAAAAAAAAAAAAAAAAAAATCTCCAGAAATTACTCTCTAGCATAGAGCACACAGCTGTTGTGAGTAGGCTCTGGCAAATCAACATTGACTCAAACTATTTTTGGAATCAAGTCAGGCCTGCTGCTGTTTCTGGAAGATGTGAATACATCTACCTGCTCTGCTGTGCTGCAGTCCATAAGGAATATGGTGGGATCCAGGATGCTTCCCTCTGTGCTTATTTGGAGGTGACCTTTTCATTCCCATCTGCTTACAAGTCTTCTGAGGTCTAATGTTTTTACCTGCTGACAACCACCTTGATAAGCACATTTGGACCTTGCTCCTTTCTGTGTTCTCCACTGAAACTGGAGGAACAGGGTCTCAGAAGAGGCTGCCTCACTGCTTTTTCTTCTTACTGTCTTGCAACACTTGACCTCCTGATGGCACTTCTGGCTAGGAGGCATCACCTACCAGAAGCAGCTCAGGAAAGAGCACCCCATCCTCAGACTTACTGGGATCATAGCTGATTCTTGAAAGAAATCCAGCAATGCAATTGAAGAGGTGGCTACTAGAAAATCATGGAATAACCATCTTTATTGTTGCACCACACGGTCTGTGCAGGTGCTATGTATCAATACTGGGCTAAGGCAAACCCTCTTAGCTTTTATCTGCTCTCACAGAAGGCTGCTTTTCCTTTCTATCTCCTCAAAAAATTGTTTTAATCTGCAATTGGTAAGATAAGATTAATCATATTTTCATATTTACCACTTCTTCCTCAGTTTACTGTCAGCTGGGAGAAGGAGTTGAAATGATTGTAGATGAGGAGAGTTCTGTTCTCATGGTCCCTGGAGTCACATAAATAATTGCTATGTTTAGGAGAGTGGAATTCTTCAAGCACCAACTATGTAACTTGAAATTCCATTCCTTGCTTGGAGGTGCAGGGATTTGGAGAATAACAATTTCTGAGTCAAAAGCAAACACAAGTGGAGACTCTTTGGACTCTGGTATAATCTGCTAAGACAGCAAAGCAGGATGCAGCATACTGTAGGCTTCTCAGTGTAGACTGAAAGACAAAATGGATTCTGAGTCTAATGAGGGAGTCATTCCAGCCTCAAAACCAAGCCAGGGGCCTGAGAATATGCAACATTAAAGAGTAAAAAAGTCTACATTTTAGTGTCCCTCTAATCCTGACCTCAAGCTAAGGTCTTTAAGCTGAATTTAGGCTTTTGGCACCAAAGGGCTGATATCTATCTGCAGTGATATCATCTAAGAAGTTAGAGGCAATGAACAGTATCAACCAGATCTTCATCATCACAGATGAGCTGTACCCTTTACCTTTCCCAGTCTCCTTCCTCAAGAAGATTCACTGGCAGTGTGTAGTCTAGCCCCTGTGGAATGCCTCCTTCTGAAACTTCAGAGGGAGTGGATACAGACAGTATCCCATATGTGCGTTTAAATTTGGACCTCTCTGCAGATTTCCTCTCTCTTGGATCAGGAGAAAATAGGAGCTGTTTTACTGCATTGGAGAAATGCAGGCTGTCCAATGTGTCCAAAGCAAGTGACAAGTGGAGCTAAGGCAACTCCTTCCCTTTCAGGGTCTTGTATCTAAGGTTGCAGTGCTTGTCTGTACATTGACTGAACGTAGTATGTGGCTCTTGCACGGTTTCAAATTTGACACACTCTTACACAAATCCACAATATTTTCTCGTTTACTGTGAAACCAAATATAGCCCTCCTTTTTTTACCAGAACTCATTTATTTTTTATATTCTTAAAGATAGAGGCTTGATGACCATCTTGGGAGGACAGAATTTTTGGAAAGCATGGCCACAAAGGCTAAATAAACAGGAAGCAAAAGAATTAGTGCTGGTAGGACTTAGTAATCCTCGTGGCATTGAACACTATGTACCAAGGTGCTGGAAAGAAAGATGTTGGTGGGAAGCCCAGGAAAAGCAACACTGAAATAGCTTTGTAAACATCCCGTTCGTTTCCTTTGGCAGCAGCAAGTCTAACACTGTCTCTGAAACCATCAGTCACTCTGCAGAAAATGGTTTGATAGGGCTCTCCTCATAACCTGAGCCTATTTTCATTAGCAACTTGGTGAGATACTGCTGGCTTAGATTCCAGGCATCTTTCACTACTTGCTGCTCCCAACCTTTAGCCAGCACTGTCACAGACATTACCTGGGATTCAAGAATCCCAGGGAAGAAGTATATTTTAGATGAAGCCTAAACACAGATGACCTTGATGTAGATTGCATCTGACCAAATGCATATCTTAAGTGGTTTATAGGGAAACTGAAGTGTTCTGGGTGAGGTTAAAGGTTCCAAACTACTTTCTTCATGAGCCATGAAAGCAAAGGGTCAGGTTTGCCAAGTACCATGGTCATCATACTGACCTTCATCAAGGCAACTGAAGATTGGCTTCATCGAAGGAAATGCACTTTGATAAATGTGCAGATAGTCAATGACTCAGTAATACAAGATGGAACACTTTTTGAGGACCTCTCCTCCCTTTTGGGCAACAGCTGTGGCTGCTGATCTCTCAATATCACCTGGATTAGGTACAAAGCACTGCCAATGGTGGTCTATCCTCCAGTCAGTGGCTTTCATACTCTGCTCCATCACTTTGCTGGATACAGAAGGAACTTAGCAGAGATCTTTAGTAAGGCCTCTTACACCTTATATTTTCAACCTAATGAAAACTATACCCTGCTTGAAAACCAGCTGTCTCTTGTTACAGACTCCTAGCTGCCACTGCAAGGACGGTAGTTCCACTGCAAGGCTGTGCTAATTTTCCTGAAAACCCCATGAAACAGTCAAGGATTTTTGTCTGGTCATACTTTTATTCTTACTGTCAGTAAATTAACTAGCAAAGATACTAGTAGCCACAGGCACTAAACCTGGGAACTGCAGGAAACTTCATGTAGCCTCACACTTTTTGCTTTTGGATTACTGGAAGGCAGGGGCTTGAGGGGCTGCACTTCTTAAAGCTGTACTCAAATGGTGTTTTACTGTACAGCTCATGGATAACTTTTTTTTTTTTTTTTTTTTTTAAGCAGACTGCTGGACCATATGCCTGGATTGTCTGTTACATTGGTCTGTTTCTTTGCTCCAGGGTCTTGGTTACATGATCATCTACACTGTGTACATACTAGGTTTTGCCAGGACTCCAGTCTGGAGTTAAATAATTACTTGTTTTTATGAGAGGCTGGTTTGCTGCAGAATCCACACCCTGTAGATAATGCAGGCATGGACTATAACAGGCTTCATTCTTCCACACCAGAGCAATCTGCTTGTGTATTCCTCATGTGCTACAAGTCCACCATGCCCTGGCATATCCACGGCACATCTTTGTAGGCACACTACAAATCACAGAGTTAGCAGTCTCCAAAGCCTGTCCCTGCTTATTTGGCTACCTCAGTTCTTATGCAAGAAAACAGCACTGGAGCCTGTCCCTGCTTATTTGGCTACCTCAGTT
Organism: Chamaea fasciata; assembly: GCF_029207755.1. Classification (NCBI taxonomy): domain Eukaryota; kingdom Metazoa; phylum Chordata; class Aves; order Passeriformes; family Sylviidae; genus Chamaea; species Chamaea fasciata. The sequence continues at coordinate 27,420,398 of NW_027094087.1, forward strand.
CTTATGCAAGAAAACAGCACTGGAGCAGACACGTGCCATGTGGGGGACAGGATCCTGTCCCAGGTTAATATTACTGGGACTGTAGCTCTCCCCCTCCAGTACCAAGCACCTGCTCCAGATGCTTCCCTGGGAAGCCACAACAGAACTACTACTGTACCATATAGCAGAAGGCTCAGTAGGAGGTAAAGAGAGTTGAGAACCTGCTTTTGTGTCTCAGCTTTGTCATAGGGAGGATGGGGGGGGGGAGAACCCTTTTCCCAGGAAACAGCACCCTCCCCCTGACAGCCACACACTGGAATTATTCCTGGGTCTTTTTGTCTAAATCCACCAGGATGCAACACTCAGAAGTACCTACATCTGATGAAACTCGTTTGTAGGGAGAAGCATGGCTTGTTTGTGCTGTTCTTACAGCTCTACACAAGTGAAGAAAGAAGACTTCTACCATGGAAGCGTGGTACTTGGGTGGAAAGAGGTTTGCAGCACACACAGGAACTCTTTAATTAGCAGGCTGACAGATGTGTTTCTTTGACAGTTCTGACAAGCAGTAATATTTGCCACAGAACAGCCAAATACGTCACAGCTTGTCTTGCTGGTGGCAAGGGGTGGGGCATACAGCTGAGGAAATGGTAAGAATGGCTTGGAATGTGGAAATGGCAGCTTTCCGAGCAGAATGGGCTCTGGCGGCCATCCATGCTCAGCCACACACATGGGCATGCCCCAGGAGCCATCTCACAGTTTTCCAGAGTTGCAGAACAGGTCATACAGTACCTGAGGGAAGAGATATCCACTGGGACAACCTGCTTGCATCTTTTTTTTCTTTGGGCACAGAGCCCAGCAGCAGAGAGCAGGAGGTGTGGGAGGGCTGTGTGAGGGGAAGGAAGCCTGCCAGTGAGCCAGCCCCAGGAGCAATGGAATTGTGGGCCACTGCCTGCTGAGAAGCAGCAGGAAATTTTGGTGGAAGGAGATAAGGAAACAGCAGTGGTAACTCATCTGGGAGCTGCACCTCCTGCCACAGAGACCCTGTCATGGCTCTGTCTAGGAAAGACCTGCCAGCTTTGCTGGAAATGAAGCTTCTTCCCTGGACACACCACCCCCATCCCCTGTTCTCCTGGCTGTCCTGGCTGCTCTGATGGCCAGTCATATCCTGGCATGACCAAGGTCATACCACAAGGAGACTTTGCTCCCTCTTATGTGTATATGGCTGATTTGCCCCACTAAAAAAGTGTTTCATGACACAGCAAGTGTTTGGGGTTTTTTGTTTTGTTTGTTTTTTTCTGTTTGCAGCTTTTGGCTTATTCTAGTTTTTTAGTCAGGACAAGTTAACTGTACATGTGGGTGGAATGCCTTTGGAAGTAGGTACATATGTGCACGTGTACCGTGCAAAACCTTCACGGGGGATTTGAGCACCTACAGTGGCCCTTTTCAGAGATGACAGAGGCTGTCTGTAGCTGCTGAACAGCTCCCCTTCTTGAGGACACACACTTGCGATGTGTGCTTTGCATAGCAGGCTCAGTTTTGAAGAGGACCAGCAGAGAGACGCTACAGCTACATGTCCTGGGTAGCTGGTCATTCAGGGACATCTCCAGAACTCATGACCTTTGCAAATAGCGTTCCTGACTGCGTGCCAGTTGCAGAGAGGCAGGGAGATGAGGAGGCTTGTAAGGACTGCTGTCTCAGGAGGCTCCGGTGTCCCCAGCACAGCTCTCTGCGTGTGGCACCCAGCTGTCAACACGCATCCCACAATGCCACTAAGGCACTCCAACTTGAAACTGCTGTTTGGTCAGAAAAAGGACAGCTCTGCACACGTCATGGCCTCCACAAAGGGCTGTGAGCAATAGCCTGGCAGGGGACAATCTGGGCCAGATGTTGTCTTTCACACAGAGAACACCCTGCTCAAGGGAGGGAGCGAGGAGCACACCAGAACGGGCTGTGCTGTGGGAACACAGCAGATCCTAGGAGACCTCTTACCAGGGTAAATTACATGGAATCATAGAGTTGTTCAGCTGGGAAAAGAACTCTTAAGATCACTGAGTCCAATTGTAACATCTGTTGGCCCATGTGGATGCAGGCAGTTTGCTGCAGGTGGCCCTGCCCTGCACAGTGCAGGCCTAACTACTTGGCCTGGAGACCAAAGCAGATCCATTATATATTCCCAACCCTTCCAGTTGGCCCAGACATAGCATTTAATACAGCATGGGGAAAGCTGATTAAGTAGCAATTTAACATTAATCAATGAAACGTGGTTAGACTAAACAGAAGTTATGTGACTAAAGAAGCATCAGAGATTCAACACAGATACGAGTCAGAACTTTTTGTTGCTTAGGAAAAACTTTTTGTTGCTTAGGGCTCCTGTGTGGCATCACTAATTGTTAACTAATTCACGCTGAGATAAAATGGCACTAATTGATCTGTTGATATGGATGGAAATTATACAGATGCAGCCATTTTGCATTAACACAAGTAAAGCACCCTGTCCAGATTCCAGATTGCTTTCCTCTGACCTTAAACACATATTTAACACAAAGATTCCCATCTGCAGCTACCTAAACCACACCTGGCTATCAAAAAAGATTTTCTGCCTGAAAAGTTTAATTCCCCAATAGTGTTCTTGCAAATAATTCTTCCTTTTGTATTCAAGGACTTATTTTTGATTCTTACATCTATTTTTATTTTTCATTTCATAGGCACCTAATCAATGCTAGCACATACCTCATCCCAGTGCAGTACATGAATTTGCCACACCACTTCTGTGTGGTCTTATTCTTTATTTACTCATCGAGTTACATGACTGAATTGCCAGCAAAGATTCTCTGTAACTGTCTCTGTTAAAACTTAGTCTTCCTGAGATGGCTGCCTTGAACTCTCAGCATTTCTAAGCTTTGATTTCATGGCCAGTAGCAGGGCTTGCTTCCTGTCACTTGCCTCAAAAGAAATACCCAGCTAGAACTGCGTATTCTAAATCCCTCAAACACCTGCTTTGTAGTGCTCTGTCACTTCACCCATGGTGACAGTAGCATTCACACCACAATAGACTCCGAAATACCAGATCACTTTTATTCATGGCATGGAACAGCCAAAGTGATTTATGAGGATGGCTGCTAATTCCACAAAAAACAAGGTCTGGCACGAGCCAAGTATACCTGCTGATCCATCTCTGTACCCAGGTAGCTAAATGCCTCTTCAGAACTAATATTTTGATTCAGCTAACGAGTGTGACTACAACTGTGTGCATCTCAAGGTTCTAATTTTCATTTGCAGCAGAAAAATGCCTACTCTTTCAAGCCAATAATTGCATAAAGGAAGACTGTTAGCATAAGGAGATTGTTATTTTCTTTCTGGAGGAATCAGAACTAACAGGGAAGTTAGTTAATCTTCATTTCCAATTACAAAAGGACAAACTTTAAAGTCACTGTGTGGAAAGCACAAAATCAGATTAGTTTCCCCCTGTTTATTATGATGTATTCTGATTTGAGAATTCTAGCTTTCACACATGCAACCTGCAAAACACTTGTTTTGCATTTGTTTCCTCATAGTGAGGAGTTCATACAAAATGTCTAAGAGGGCTGCTTTTCTTTTTTCGTATTCCCACTTTCCTTGATCTGCCTCCATGAGCTTTTAACACTCAACACACTGGTGAGAAAATCAAACATGCAAGCATCTGGATTTATGGGGATGTGACCAGAATGTATAAAAGCAAAGTTTTTGGTTTTGTTTTTTTTTCATAATCACTCAGCACTTTTTTAATCTCGGTCTGAGACATTCTTTGTTTTTTCTGAAGTCAGAGCTAGCCCAGGGAGCAGTGGCAGAGTTCTCTGACGTCAGGCTCACTGTGTAGGGTGTGTTGTGATGTTCTAGAATATGGTTTGCAGTTACGCAGTGAATTCTTTTCAGCTCTGCACTGACATCTTTACCTGAACAAGAGGGAAGATTTGTCTGCAGTAGAAAAGTGACAGTGTTAGAAGACCCATCACAGAGATACATTCTTTATCCTATATAATTACTTTGTGCATTAATCACGGGAGGTAAGGGAACTGTGCCATGCCTACAAAAGCAGCAGTAAACAGGATTATTTAGCATCCACAGAAGAGCTATATATCTCTAAGAAATTCAGAGCTATAGATCAATGGATCAGTGTTTGCAGCAGTGTAAGGAGTGAGATGCTCAGTGCTGGGCGTTGCTATGGGTGGCATTTTCAAATTGTATGTAACACTGAAAAACCTCAGAGAGACTTTTTCCAACTCTATCACCTGGTTAAATAAAAGATACAGCCTCTTTGTACAAACTTTACCTGTAAAATTAAAGATTTGTTTACACCGGATTTAAACCTTGGACAAATCTCTTTACATAGCTCTCCGTGAAAGTTCTGCAGCAGTGCAGACTGGGAGTGTCACTGGTGTGGTCACTCACCTCCAATTAAATTATCAGTACTGAAAGGTACCTATGTTGATAGGTAAGTCTTTGGAGCAGACAAATACCCTGAGCATTACCAAATACAGTAATTTTCCAGGAAACTCGCAACAGTAGGGGTATTAACCCCGATATTAAGGCCAGATTCCAAAGTCAAATACAATGATTGCACAAAGCACAGGAAATGTCTTTATTGGTGCTCCTCCTTCGTGAGAGGCTCTGAAGCAAGGAGAAGCAGCAAAAGGCTGGGGTTGAAAATTACGTTCTGTTGGGTTGGGTCAGGCTGCCCCTGTTCTACAGCGGGCTGAGCCCCAAGCGAGCACTGGGATAAAAATAAAACCGATGTGCAGCACTGGCAATCCAACAAAGCAATTCATGTGGCTAGTGTAAGGTATAAACCAGCTAATAGTGTTTGCCTTGCAGCCAGCACAAGAACAAGTCGCTTTTCTGCACGGTGGAGTCATCTGATGTTTGCTTTAATTTCTGGCAGATCGGGGCAGCGTGAGTCAGATGCTCTCACAGCTGGCTCTGGCGGGGGGGAGGCCAGCAGGGACCCTGACTCACCACAGCCGCCGCATTCCTTCCGAAAATCCAGCTCAGCGACTGGGAAGTGAAATCGCGGGCTGGGGGCAGCTCTAATGTTAGGGAAGGCGGGAGGAGCGGAGCTCTCCGTGCGGGTGGCAGGCAGCGAGCCCGGCCCAGGCTCGGCGCCGAGGGGGCCGGGGAAAACCCCGACGGACGCGTCTCGGCCACCGCCAGCGGCCAGAGCGCTCGCCCCCTCCCCGCCAGCAGAGCCCGGGGCCGCTGCCCCGGCAAGCCCCGGCCCCCGTTACCTCATTGCCACATTCCCCAGCGAGTGAGCTCAGCTGTGCCGCGGCCTCGCGCCTTTTATGGTCAAACAACTTTGCCTGGGCGAGGCTTTTTTCGCGAGTTGGGAGGAAGCGCCGGGGCTTGGCAGCTTCTCCGCCTCTCGCTGCTGCTGCTGCCGGCGGGCCGGCTGGGGCAGCCTAGCAGCCCGGCCCCGACAGTCCTAGCGCCGGGGGTGGCATTTCCCGCCGCCGCTGAGGTGAGTGTCTTCGCTCGGCTCGCCGAAAAAGCCTTTGTCCTTCGCCCCGGGGGTGGCGCGGTGGGGTGCGGGTTTCCTGCCGCTCCCTCCCGCACGGCTCTGCGCCTCGGACACAGCCCTTCGCTCTCGCTGCTGGCTCGGGGGAGGAGGGTGCTTCACCTTCTGCAAGAAAAGCAGGTTCGCGTGTGTGTTTGTGCGTGTGTCTGTCTGTGTGTGCGTGGTGAGTTTTCTTCCCTCCCGGTGGAATGGAGGCGACTCAGCGCTCCCGCACAGCCCCAGCAGCGGGGGAGAGGGAGGGGGGTGCTGCCGGCTCTGCTCGGGACAAGCTTTCTTTTGTGTGCGCGTGGATGGATGACCGAGACACCTCGCGAGCCTTTTTCCAGATGTGCTCGGGAGAGGAATCTGGGGCCCTTTGTGCATGAGATTTGCCTAATTTATGAGTTTCTGTCTCCCTGGGAGTGCCCTGAGAAAGTGCTTGCAAAGTCGTAGAACTCTGTAGCGTTTTACATATGTTTGCATAGCTTTTGGGAGTTTTCTCCGGTTTTTCTTCCCTCCCTCGTATAGGGAGGAGGCAAGCCCAGCATCCGTGAGAGAAGTTTGTAGCTCCGAATAACCCCATCCCCCAGCCCGGTTGCTTTAAGGCTTTACCTTGCAGCTCGCATAGCTGATAGACTTTGCTCTCTTTGAAGCTTTGTAACTTTGGGGCAGGCTGGGAGAACTTTCTGGATGAAAAGCAGCATAACTCATGAATCCGTTTAATCTGTTCTTAATATTCTTGTTTATTTGTGGGGATTTTTTTTTTGGTGGGTTTTTGGGGTTGGGATGGGTTTTTTTGTTTTGGTTTTTTTTGTTCTCCTCTGACTCCCTTCAGTTGGGAGGAAGTTGGCCGATGGGGGAAGTACAGATATGATGTGTATAGGGGCTCCCAGTGTGGCTGCTGCCGAACTGCTTTTACCAACAGAAGTGAAAAATGTCACTGAGCTCTCTGCTTCTTCAGGTTCCTCCTGCTTTTGCTACCCCGGGAAAGGAGCAGAGCTGTTGAGAGTGGTGTCACGGCATCTGAGAAGTGAAAGCAGTCTGGGTGTGTAACAGGTGGCAGAGCCACCATGAGACCTTCCGGGAACTGACCCACTTGCTGAAGGTGGTGGCCCTTGGTTCTGTCCTCCTACTTCCTGCTCTCTGAAAGAAACCGTGTTTGAGGCAACTTAGGCATCCCGACTGTGTCCTTTCAGGGCATCTTTCTTCATAGCTCCACTTGAGTCATCCTAAATGCTGTTAGAGCAGGTAGAAAAATCTCTCCCCTCGGGGTAAATGTGAGGATGAGAAAGATTTGAGATTAGTTCTCTTGGCGTGACACTCCCTCTCCCACAGCTCTCACAAACTGCGCCACAGGACCTGTGCGAGCTGTGTGTTCCTGCTACGGCTTAGATGGCATTGGCAACGCCCCAGGGCTGGAGGGGGTGACACTCTGCAAGGCCAGGCTTTCTCAGCTGGTTTGGTCCGTATGTGGGTGGACTGATAACCCGACGTGAGGATGAGCTCGGGCAGCTGCTGGGCAGAGACAGCCCTGAGCAGAAAGTGCCCAAGTGCGACACAGCATACCAGGAAATGGGCTGCTTTGGCTTAAGGGAGATAGCAGCTGCTGGTTGCAAAGCCGGTGGGGGTTTTTTGGTTGTTGTTTTTTGGTTGTTGTTTTTTTTTTTTTTTTGGTGAAGCAGCCGATGTCCCCAGATTGTTGAATAACCCCGTGATTAGAAGTGACACTGTCACTCTAGTGTTCTGCTCGTAACGCTGTCAGATCTGGTGATACTACTGCCAAGTGGTTCATTACACCCTAGTGCAAGAGTGGAGCATGAGGTAAAAGTCTCTAAAGAAAGGGTGGAGGTCTTTCTAACAGCTTCTGAAGCTTGGTGGTGCAGAATGGAGGGAGTTGGTCAGTCCATTCTGACTTGCAAGTCTGTTGACCCCTAAAAGTTTGGAGGAGTGAGGACAGACCTTGCTAATTACTCTTCTGCCTTGGCCCTTTCCCATTCTGAATCCAGGGGGAATGCTCAGCACAGCTCTTTGGCTCGTGCTTATTGTTGCGGCCTCATTCTCCTTTTGAAGCTCCCAGAAGAGTTGTCCAAGTGTACGCATCCTATCAGCGCTGCACAAAGGGAAGGAAAAGTTCAGCAACGTGGACTTTGTCTGTGTTGCCACACGCTTATGACCTGGGGAAGCTGTGACAGGTTGCTGCTACATCTTGCCACACTACACTGAGTCGTGGGAGCGCTTAGAATGGGGCAAGCGGATCTTACCAGCAGCCGGGGGTTAATCGGGGTGGGCGGATGTTTGTGGCACCGGGGCTGTCTGTGGCAGCAGCTGTTATTGTCCGTGTGAGAGGCCGGCAGCGCGGAGGGGCGCCGATTCGGACATGCCAACGTGAAAAGCTGGCACGGAGCCCCTGTGCTGACGGCAGCCCTATTGTGCTGGGGTGTTAGGAGGGCTATGGGCACGCCAGGCTTTACAACAAAGCGTCTGGCTCCATGGAGGCTTCTAGCGCGGGTGGGCTTGCTGGCCTGGATGGCAGGACCGGGGGATTCCTAGGGATGCGCCTCTCCTGGGGAGAGCCGGCGCGGCCGGGCATCCTGCGGGATGTGCGCTGGAGCCGGGCGGGCTCGGAGGCGCGGGGGTCAGCCCGGGGGGCGGCGGCATCCGGGGAGCGCTTCCTGGCGGGGGCGGAGCGGAGCGGGCGGCGGAGCCCGGCCGGGGCAGGCGGGAGACACAGGCTGGCATCGCCCAGCTCCGGGAGACCCTCTGCCGCCCTGCCGAGCGGGCTCCGGCGGCATGGAGGGGCCTGGAGGTAAAGGACGCGGGTGCCGGGGGAGAGGGGATGTTGCTGGCTGGCGCTGTCACAAGCTGAGCTCGAGAGGAGCCGGCTGGCGTTATCGGGTAAAGGGCGAGAGGAAATGCTGACTCCACTTCTGGGGGCATCCTTTGGGCTGCAGGGGATCACCTTCCTTCTGGTCACCACAGGTGCAAGGCTCCAGTGCGGTGGAAGTCTGGGTTTTCTCTGTTGTGAGAACCCATTTGTGGTTAATGCCATCCTGAGTTGAAATGGTGAAGTGTGGTGGCTCATTTGAGCTGTCTGCAGTTTCTGTTCTTCATTTTTCGTGTGCTGGTCTTGTAAGTGCACTGCTCAGGCACCTCAGCCTCTGGCCTGAGTTAAATTCCTGTATCCCTTTGTTTCAAATGCTCTCCGTTAATTTCCACTCTGGCCCAAGGATGACTTCATGTAGGTTTCCTCCCTTTTCTCTCTTGCTAGGTGCTGAGAAGATGGCCTCCCCAGGTGCCCCAGGGACCCGCATGACATCCACAGTCAGCATCAACATTTCTACCCCTTCCTTCTACAACCCACAGAAGAAGTTTGCACCTGTGGTAGCCCCGAAACCCAAGGTGAACCCCTTCAAGGCTGGGGGTGTGTCAGAGTCGTCGCTGCCCCCACCTCCTGGTCCTGGTGCCCAGCGTGCTCAGATGGGGAAGGTGGGGGAGATTCCAGTACCACCCATGTCCGTGCTGGCAGAAGGTAGGTGAAGGATGGCATGCCAGATGTGACTATGCATTTCTGAATTCTCAGTTTGTAGCTGGGCTGAATATAAGAACAGGGGCATAACTGCTGTAAGTGATGGATATTCTTGCTGTAGAGGCTAGCAGGTTCCATAGTGAGATAAATGGATTGGAAAGAGATTTCGAAGTATGTAGTATCTCCATCAGGAAAGGAGGGGGGAGGCTGTCCTGCGCTGCACTGATGCTGGAGGAATGCAGTGGATTTTTCTCAGTATTCCCTGGGTGCACAGTTGTGTAATTGCAGTCAGTTTCTGGCCAGCGTGTGTGAGAGCAAGTATGTTGCAGAGAAGTTGACCCTGATAGTGATGAATCACGTTGTTCTCCTTGTTGATTAGTTCCAGCTCAAGCTGGTTATCTCTGACTGTCCTTGTGCACTCTGCAGTTGCCATCTTTGATGCTGGAAAAGAGAAGGGAGAAATAATTGCATGAAAAAATAGTGGCAGTGATGATAAACAGGAAGTGAGACTTAGAGTTGAGTTTGTGTGGTTTGTACAGTTCTGTACTTTTTCCTAGTGGTTTGGGTTGGGTTTTCCTGTGTAGATTGACTTCTTGTTTCACTGTGGGTTTTTTTTTGGTTTGTTTTTTTTTTTTTTGTTTTGTTTTGTTTTGTTTTGTTGTTTTTTTTGTTTGTTTGTTTGTTGGTTTTTTTTTTTTTGTTTTTTTTGTTTTTTGTTTTTTTTTTTTTTGTGTGTGTGTGTGGCCTTTTTTTTTTGTTGTTTCCTGCCATGGTAGAGTGGTCTGTTTTTGATCCATGTTTTATTGCGTGGTTGGTTTTGTGTCCGTCAAGACACAAAGGTTACTGGTTGTGTGACTCTGTAGTTTGGAGTCATGATCCGCCACCAGAAATTTCTGTAGGGACCCTTTGCTAATCCTTGGAACTGCCTATTTCCCCAAGGCTCTGTTGAGTAAAGGGTGTGCCTCAGTTGGGACACACATGTTCAGGGAATGCCAGCTGCTGGTTTAAATTTCTTTTCTTTCACTCTTTAGCAGAGACTGCAACACTGATATTCTCTAGGTTAGCATGCTAAGTTAGTGGGCAGCTGAGCTTCCTGGTAGGAAGACTGGTCCTGTGCTTAGAGGAGAAAAGTGATTAAGCCATTTTTCCCATTTCTCAAGTCTTAAGGACATGCTGGTGCTTTTGCCTCCTAAAATTGTACCAGCTAACTCTGATGACCTATTTCTTGTATGTTGTTGACTGGAATCTTGTGTCTGTGGGAACCAAGGTCCCATCTTGGGACTTGTCATTTTCTGCTGTAGTTGTCTGGATTAGGGATGTGTCTGTCAGAAGGTCTCAAACAGACACAAATATTACCTGAAGTAGACAGATGGATGTTAAAAATTATTTTTCAATATAGAGCATGAGTGAAGCATTAGGTGTTGCTTGCTCTGCTTCTCCTGTCATTAAAGTGGGCATTATGGAGTAACTAGACAGAAAAACTAGAGCCATTTGTCATAAGCTGCTGTGTCATCATTGGATAAGGGCTGCCAGCAAGACATCTGAGGTACAGATGAGCCACCAAAACTCAGTCATGAGAGAAATGTGTCTGATTTGATCCTTCTCTGGTGCATATCTTCAGTCCTTCTGTGCCTTTCTTAGACACTGCCCAAACAAAATGTAGTAAGATACAGAGCTGTAGCAGATGGACTCTTTGTCTTAAATGACAGGATGGCTAAGATAGTATTGCTGTAGGAATGTTATATTTAGTATTGATTATTCTGTAAATCTGGTATAACAACTTTGTGAGGAACTTTCTTGTCCTGTGAATAATTTATAGAATGGGCTTTTAGTGCAGCTGAAACAATGTCACGACAGATCAGGGTTTAGTTTCTTATGGTTTCAATAAATGAAAAGGCAAGCATGTACAAGCTTGATCCCAAACTGTAATTTCAAAGAAAAAAAAAATACATATTATTACTCCCTCCCCCCAGCAGGATTTCTGCAGCAGGAGAAGGCTTGGAAGAGGTGTTGCATACCAGGGCAGTTTATGCATTCCACAGGCTAATAAGATTTTTGGCTTTCATTTTCTAAAAGGGCAGTATCGTCTCCCTCAGGTTACAGAGGAGGAGTCCTTATAAAGCCTGTTGACAGCAGCTGGGTATAAAGATGAGACAATTCGATTACTGCTGTTAAAAGTTGCACTTGGAGTAGCTGGAGTGAAAAGCTTGGTCTTTCACCCTACTGCTCATTGGGGCTAGCTGGGAAGAGAGGCCGGTGTCTGGAAGAAGGCATGTGAAGGTTACACCTCCGCATCTTCCATGTTCTTTGCTGTGTGGTTGATGAGAATACACTTTCTCCCCTGTGTGGGGAAGGGAAGAGGATTCACATTTATCTGTCTGTGTTCTAGTAGAAAATGGTTGGTTTTGGCTCTTCTGCATCTTTGGCAAGTATGAATAGGTGGAAGCAATGATGTTTTCTAGAAAACTGAGGCACTCTGGTGCCTTTCAGCCTGCTTAAAAGGGTTTTGGAAAGTGTTTCGTGTCCTAATGTATATTGGGTGTGAAGACATACTAGCCTCAAAAATCAAACCTGGTTTTACCCCCCAGAAAAACAAAGGTGTTTCAAAGATTCTTCATACACATCAGAGGTAATTGGTCCACCTTGCTTTCTCCCTGCCCCTTGTTTCTTGTAGTGCTTACTATCCTGCTGTGAGATGCCAGTTTTTGTGTAAAAACACCGGCTCTCCAGGGTCCTGGGTTGTCCACTGGCATTCCATGTATGCTACCCTGTGTTCAGTAATCCGAGCCAGGTACTGGCAAGGGAAGGGTACACTGGGGACCAGGGAATGAGACATGGAGTGGGAAAGAGCATAGTGAGACATGTTTCCCAAATACACAACAACTCTGCCCAGTGACTAATAGCAGCAGCTACCGAGGAAAGATTAAATGATTATGAAAAGCTTTGGACAAGGTGAAAAACAGCCTGTGGAGTTCAGTTGTCCATGATGGGTGCTGAGATCCCATGAGTACAGGGAAACCAATGTGCACTCACTGCCTAGAAGGCCCATGGACTACTGAGCTGCATCAAAAAAGGGTGTGACCAGCTGGTGGGGGAGGGATTCTGCCTCTCTGCTCCGCTCTTGTGAGACCCCACATGGAATACTGCATCTGGCTCTGGGGTCCTCTGCACTAGAAAGACGTGGACTTGGTAGAGTGAATCCAGAGGAGACCACCAAGATGATCTGAGGGTGACAGCACCTCTTCTAAGAAGACAAGGCTGAGAGAGCTGAGGTTTGTGAACCCAGAGAAGAGAAAGCTTGGGGGGAGAACTCATTGTGACCTTCTACTACCTTAAGGGGGTTATAAAAAAGAGGGAGATGGAGACTTTATGTGTGCAGATAACAAAAGGAGAAGGGTTTTAAACAGAAAGGGGACTGGTTTAGATTAGATGTCAGGAAGAAATTCTTTACTCAGAGGGTGGTGAGGCACTGGAGCTGGTTGCCCAGAGAGGTGGATGTTCCATTTCTGGAAGTGTTCAGGATCACACTGGATGGGGCTCTGAGCATCCTGGCCTAGTGAGTGGCATCCTTGCCCATGGCAGTGAGGTTTGAACTAGGTATTCTTTAAGGTCTCTTCCATCCCATACCACTCTGTGATTCTGTAATTCTGCTTGCTGCAATACCTTCTTGAACCCTCCTGGCTAGGAGTGAGAAATAATCTGAAGTTGCTTTTATTTTCATTCTTCCCCACAGACCTGCCACTGCCACCTCCTCCTCCACCTGGGGACGATGCAAGTTTCTCCTCAAACTGTGCATTCCCACCACCCCCACCACCCTTTGAAGAACCTTTTCCACCAGCCCCAGAAGAAGGTTTTCCTTCTCCTCCCACTCCACCTCCTCCTCCTCCACCAATGTTTGATGAAGGACCTGTGAGCAAGGTTCCTGCCCCACAGGTGAGTGCAGTCCAAGGCAGTGGGGTTTCTGTGTGATAGATGCTCTGTGAGTTGGGAGAGCTTCTCGCTGCTGTGTGAATTCAGCAGTGGGAAGCCCTGAGATCTGGGGAAGCAGGAAGTGCTACCAGCCCGTGGACCAGCACAGGTTAGGGTCAGCTGGCTGGGCTGCAGCCCTGTGGGGAAGGACCCAGGGTTCCGGTGGACACTGAGTTGAGTGTGAGCCAGCAATGCGCCCTTGTGGCAGTAAAGGCCAAACCACACGCTGGGCTGCGCTTGGGAGAGAAGGACAAGGCCATGAGTGCTCCTCCCTTCTGTGCTAGTGTGGTGCATCTTGGAGGACTGTATCCAGTCAGGCTCTTCAGTATAATAACCCCTCTGGAATACTGACTGAGATGCAATGCAGTGGAAGGTCATAGCGGCCTTTGGGAGTTGGAGCAGAAGAGGTTTCCAAGGCAGGGGTCTGACTGGAGTCTGCAAGAGCTAAAGGAAGGCTGGAGAGAAGACAGATTCTTCTTACTCAGGCACAACAAGAGACAATGGACAGAAGTTGCGGCAAGGGAAATTCCTCTTGGACAGAAGAAAACCCTGTTCCGCTCCATGGGTGGCTCATTGCTGGCATGTGTGCCTAGAAAGACTGGGGAACCTGCATCATTGGGAGTGTTGTGAAATCATCTGGACAGGGCCCTGAGCAACTTGGTGTTGCTTGGGAATTAGCCCTGCTGCAAGCAGAGTACTGGACTACAGACATCCAGATATCTTTTCCTACCTAAATCTGTCTAAGATCTTACTTGGGCTGTGCATATTCCCACTGTTCGTAGACCTTTGAGACTGTGTCCTCACCAGCTCGAGGTGAGACCTTTGAGATTGTTCATCCTCACCAGCTTTTTGCCCATTCAAAGCAAGGAGCAGATCCGTTCCACAGTCCAAAGGATCAAAATATGCTACTGTAAGGGCATGATACACCCATCTCCCTGGCTGTTCCTGTAACATGCTCTGCTCCCTTTTTCCTCATGGATGGTGGTGTAGGTACGTGGCAAGATGAGCAGCATTGAACTTGAGATTGATTCACTGTCTGTAATGTTGGATGACATGGAGAAGAATGACCCCTTCAAATCCCGGGTGAGCTGGCCAGAATGTTGCAGGTGCAAGAAGTGATGACTGTTTTGCTGAGCAGAGGTGGTGAGGAGGGTGCTGCTGAAGATTAAAATGTCGATTTTGGAACATGGAAGTGTTGGTGAAGGACCAGAAAGCGTGGATCTTGCAACTTGTCAGTACTGCTGAATATGTCACTGTGGAAACTCCTCACTTTCTGGGTCTGGGATAGCTGCTGACTGACTCACTGCTATAGATGGCATATTTTCTCTTCCACCTTGCTGATACCTGCCTGTTTTCTCTCCTCTGCTTCTCTTTGCAGATAACTTCAGGATCCACAGGCTCTCTGGAGAAACCATTGGTCCCAAAAGCCCCTGTGGATATACCATCTGCACCCAAAGATGCTCCTCATTCCTTTCCTTCTAAGTTCACACCAAAGCCAAGTGGAAGCTCATCTTTCAAGCCCTCTGGGGTGGATTTGAACCCCACCCCAACCCCATGGGTAGCCCCACAGCAACGCAAGGAGCCTCAAGCACCAGTCCCTCCACCCCCCTCTCTCCCTTCTGCTCAGCCTACCCCTAAATTCACCCCGTCTCCTGTTGCTGGCTCTCCAAAGTCTCTGTCCAAATCAGGTGACAATGTTCCAATGGCTCCCTCAAATTCTACAAGATACCCTACCTCCTTTCAGACTCAGTTCACAGCCCCTTCACCTTCAGGCCCTTCATCTCGACCACAACCCCCCAGTTTCACCTATGCCCAGCAGAGGGATCGACCCCAAGTGCAGGAGAAGCCACGCCCAACAGAACAACCTGCTGCTGCAAAAGACATGGTAAGGGAAAGAGACAGAGCCATGGGACTTGTGTCTTTGGACAGGCACCTTGGGAGTGAAGTTGGGAGGATGAGGGCAGATCTGTCCCAGGCTATGGGAGGCTGTTACCCATCTGAAAGAGAGTGATCTACCATATATCTATATATAAGAGGGTATCTGACTATGGAGATAGTGGTGGAGGACTACCATGTAAAGGTGGAAAGAATCAAGCACAGTGGATTGCACAGTGTTCCTAGAGATGAACAGAGAGGACCTGAAAAGGAAGAGAAATAGATTTATTAGGGACAGGGTGGGAGGGAGTTTTTCCTTTGGGATTGAATGTTTTCTCTTCCTGCAGCATAGACCCACGGGTTCCAGTGCAGATGCACCTAGGGGGAATTCCTGTCTGACAATGAAGGAGGTAGAAGAGCTGGAGAAGTTGACCCAGAAATTAATGAAGGATATGGAGCATCCACCCCCAGCAGAGGCTGCAACTTCTGGTGTGTTCCCACAGTGGACAGCAGTAAGACTAAGACTCTGGTGGGTTTTTCATCTCTCCTGATCCCTTTCCTCTTCCACTAACAGAGCTCTGCGGCTTCTGCCGGAAGCCCCTGTCACGAACCCAGCCAGCTGTGAAGGCCCTGGACCGCCTCTTCCACGTGGAATGCTTCACCTGCTTCAAATGTGAGAAGCAGCTGCAGGGGCAGCAGTTCTACAATGTGGATGAGAAGCCCTTCTGTGAGGACTGCTATGCTGTGAGTCACTGGGGTGAAAGCTGCTGGAGAGAACTGAGCTCGCTGTGTTTGTCCTCTCTCGCTTTCCCTTCCTCCTTGCATCTTTGCTTTCTGTGGTGTAGCTTCACAGGGGTGGGAGATTGGATTCACGTGTCTTACTTGTTTTCTTTGGGCTCAGAGCACCTTGGAAAAGTGCAGTGTCTGCAAGCAGACCATCACAGACCGGATGCTGAAGGCCACTGGTAACTCATACCATCCCCAGTGCTTCACCTGTGTGATGTGCCATACCCCCCTGGAGGGGACCTCCTTCATTGTGGACCAGTCCAACCAGCCTCACTGTGTGGATGACTACCACAGGTATGGAGAGAGCACGTGCATGTGGTGTATGAGAGAGGGCAGATTCCCTCATACCTGCTTCCTTTTGCTGCAGTGTGGGGTTGGGTTGCCCATGTCATGTGTCGGACATGAAGTTAAAAATGAGTCAGCAAAGAATTAAAATGTCTTTTCACCTAAACATTTATTATTCCTCTGCTGCTAATTCCATTGAACAGCACTAGGAAGCCTGCCTTGTATGTCACCATGATGTTCATGGTCTCTCCTCCATGGTTCTGTGTTGTAGGAAGTATGCTCCACGCTGCTCAGTCTGTAGTGAACCTATCATGCCAGAGCCTGGAAAGGATGAGACCGTGCGTGTTGTAGCACTGGAGAAAAATTTCCACATGAAATGTTACAAGTGTGAGGTAAGCCTGGTGGCCCCCCTCCTCCCATGTTTCCCATACCTGTCACCAGTAACCAGGCACCTTTGTTGTCTATGTTGACCGAACTCTGAAGTTGTTTTGAATAAATCTGGAGTGTTTTTGAAGCAGGTTCAGAAAAGATTTAGACATTCACAGGCATGAACACAGGGACTGTGCAGGGTTGCTGCATTCTCTAACACCTCAATACATCAGCTCTGTATAGGAGGAGGGCTTACTGGGATTGGTCTCCCCTCAAAACAGCATCTCCCATTAGCACCACTAGGAGCAGAGCAGTGGGCTATGAGCGATTATCCTGACCCCCTGGGGCATTTCTTACATCCTTGCATCCCTTCACCCTGTTCTTGGCCATCATTGAGCTCCCTCCCTCTTCTTTTCCTGTTTAGGACTGTGGGAAGCCCCTGTCCATTGAAGCAGATGAGAATGGGTGCTTTCCTCTGGATGGGCACGTGCTGTGTATCAAGTGTCACACTGTCCGTGCAAAAACAGCGCGCTGAGGAGCTCGGAGCGGGCATTCCCTCGAGACCCCTGCACTCCATACTCCTCCCCTCCCTGCCACCATTGTCCTACCCACCCCTCTGCCTGACAAGGCAGCCTGCAACCAATGGAGACTATGCCAGCGCAGTTTTTTTACTCATGTAGGATTCACTGCTCCTAGACTTCACTCTGCACACCCACCAAGAAGGGACCTCTTCTCCTGTCACCACTTCCTGGCCACAGTGTATTCCAGGCTGGGGGCTGTAATCAAGGTGAGTGCGCAATCGCTGTCCCCTCAAGACTCTGGAGGAGAAGATCAGACCTCCACCACCGCCTGGTGGAAGAAGCAAGAAAGACCTGGTGGCAGGTGCTGGGAAGGGCTGAGAGCATTCTGCAGTTCCATGGAGCCAAGAACGAGGATTTAACTTGAGATGGTGGAAGCCTGCATCTCAGCAGCACTTCTTTTATATCTTGTAACACCTAGTTATCAGGATGTCTCCCTCTGCCTGCTCCCTCACCTGGGTTAGAGTGTGGAGGCAGAAAGTAGTGGGAATCTGTTACTGTTGCTGGAAAAAGCTAACCTGCTATAGTTTTTCTGTCTCTAATGGATTTTACTGATTAACTGTCTTGTCATTTTTTTTCTTAGCCAGATTAAACTGGCAGTGGTTGAAATACTACTCTGTTTCTGAGTTTGGAAACTTTTTTTTTTTTTAAAATCTTTTTCCCCTTCCCAAAATGAATCATTTCCCAGTGCGGTTTCTGGACAGCCAGGCTGGGAACCAGAGTAGCAAAGCAGTCCAAAGAATGCATGTTTACAAATAAAGACCGTCATAAGGACGGGCAGCACATGGTGAGGAGGCGTCTCAGTGCGTGGATGAGGATTCAGCAGACTGAGGAATGTCTCCTGCTCCAGCAGGGTTTCTCTCTCTGCTGTTGGTGGAAGCTGCGGTGTAATTGCAATGTACTGTCTGGCTCTAAGTGTTACTGCACTGAGCCCCATTTCCTGGACTAGAAACTGTCTCAAACTGAACAAGCCTTTTGAATAACAACACTGTCCAACCACTGTTTGCATTCAATAAAAATGTGTGGTTTTTTTCCATTAACCTATGTCTGCTGTGTTTGTCCAGCCACCCATGAGAGTTGTTGTCTTTGGCAGTAGGACTGCCATTGTATAGTTTTTTATACATTGCCAAATGTATATAAGACTACACCCTCCCTCCTGAGATTGGGAGTCTGAACATGGCCTTTTTCTCTCCACCTCTTGGTCTCCTTTCCAGACTTCTATTTTTCTGTGCCTGAGGAGTAGCTCTCATTTAAAGCAGTGGAAGACTGCAGTTCTGTACAGGAATATTGTAGTCTGCTTCATGAATCACTCGGAGGTCGGTGTTCCAGTGAGATGGAAGCGGATTGTAATAAAAGTGCACAATTTTTTTGCTTTGCCCCTAACTATTGCTTCTCAGAAAGTGTTTGTCCTTGATGTTTAGGGTTCTAAGCATGCTACTGTGATGGTCACTGCAGGTGAAACTCCTCTTTCTGGTAAGCACCAATGTTTCTACGCTTCAGAGACCTGAAACCTACTCTTGATCTCTTGCGGTTTGGGGAAAATCTTCAATGACTCCTTGCAAAGTGATCCAGTAAATGGCTTGAGGTTTTCTATAGAATGAGTGGAGAATAAACAAATCATCTATTTATTTTTCTTACTGTAGTTGTTGCTAGTTTGTTGTGAGAGGTTGTTTCTAGATCATGTTATTAAAAGCTTGTGCCCACAAACACCAAGGAGTGTGAAGAACAATGCTGGGGTAGAGAAGCACTAATTCTGCTCCTCCCAGAGCTATAAGAGGACCATAGCCTTGGTGACCTATCCAGTGGAGTCAATGGGAAGGGATTACCTTGTGGGTTAAAAGGGTGGTTTCTCCTCTGAGGGGCATAGGATGTGTAGGGGGGAGATCAAAGGAAACAGGAGTGATTAAGGATGGGAAGCACCATGGGAAAAACGGTCAGGAAAAGGGCACAGAAGGAGGTGGCTGCACGTACACAGTACTCATGTCTGGCCATGCCCTGTGTGTCATCAGTGCAGTCTGTCCTGTCTTCATAATAGCTTTTTGTTTGTTTTGGTGCATGGAATCTGTTCTGTGCAAGTGGATCTAAATGCCAGCAACTGGACAGACCTGAGTGCATACATGTTGTGTAGGTGTGTATGTTATTGCCAGCAAAATCAAGTCAGAGTAGCTGGTGAGGTGAGAGATTAGAGAGCCAGGACATGGCATGGCTGTGGGTCTGGCTAAATGCTGTGAAGACGTGTGTGAGTCAGCTGCTCAAGCTCCCAGGAGCTACTCTTGGGTCTGGAGACCAGCTGAAAGAGAAGAGTTTGCATCTGTGTATGAGGACACTGGGAGACCAGGGAATCCTGGAGGCAGCTGCTGGGTAGAGCCAATGTCTAAGGCTCCAGGGGGTGTGTGTGTGTGCATGTCTGCATGCCCACCACTGCAGCAGGGCTGCAGGCCTTGAGGATTTGCGTATCTAGGTGCCAGCAACTGAGGAGAGCTGCTCAGGTTCCAGGGTGGTGGAGCAAGCTGCAGGATGGCTGGTCTCAGGCACTAGAGGGATACGTCGTGTGCATGTGTGTTTCCCTCTAACAGGTTCATCCTGATCAGCCAGAGCTGGGAAGAGGATTAGGCTGTTTGTGCTGTGCTTGCATGTCTGCTGTGCTCTCTGCCTCCGGCCAGTCATGTACAGTGTGTGTGCGTTTATATATGTGCACACATTATATACTTGGGGATTTTCTGTGCATGAGTGCCTATTGGGAATACGTGCTCAGGCTTGCTACTGGCTGTGCCCTGAGGACATGGAACTGAACAGCCACTCCTCTACCAGGCCAGCTGATTCAGCAGTCCTAACACTTGAAGTTGGAGGGGACCTCCCTGCTCAGAGCACGGTCAACCAGAGCAGGTTGCTTTTCAATACCTTAAAGGATGAGACCTGGATAATCTGTTCCAGCGTTAACAATTCTCACTGGTTTTTTTCTCACTTTCAAATGGAATTTACTGCATTTTGGTGTGTTCTCACTGCTGCTTTTTTTCATCGGATACCACTGAGGAGTGTCTGACTCCTTTTTTTACTCCCATCAGGTACTTACACACAGTAATAAATGCCACCCAAACATTCCCCTCTTGAGGCTGAACAGCCTCCAGCTCTCTTAGCCTCTCCCTGTATGTCAGATGCTCTAATCCCTTCAAAACCACAGTGGCCTTTCACCAGACTTGCTCCATTAAGTTTATATCCGTGTTTGTACTGGGGACCCCGAAATTGGACACAACACGTCAGGTGTCTGACCAAATGCTTAAATAGAGAGGGATAATTGCCTCCTTCCAGTTACTAGTGATGCATTTGCTGAAATGCAGCCCAGGTACTGTTGTCTTCTTTTGCTAAAGGGCTCAGGTGCAAGTGACCTTTCACAGTGACCTGCAAGTCCTTTCCTGCAAAGCTGCCTTCCAGTCCCCAGCTTGTAGTGGCACGTGAGACTATTCCTCCTCAGTCATGAGGCTTCGTCTTTCCCTTGGTTCAACTTTCTAAATCTCCTCTCTTTTCATTTCTCCCCTCTATTAAGGTCTTTCTGCATGGCAGCATATGTATTTGATGTATCAACCACTCCCACCTCTCTATCACCTGCACTGACAGGCCAAAGTTTACATGTGCATGACACAAGCTCATAATCTTGTGTCGGCCTCATCAGGACATATCTGCTAGCTTGGGATCTGCCAGGTAGCAACTTTACTGGTTACATGTACTTCATGTTAAAGACATCTGTTACTAAGACTGATATAATAAAAACTCAGAGTTTTGCTTTTCAGCTCTCTCTCTTGCTATAGTTACAGTGGTCTGTGGTAGCCATGGTCTGTGTTGAATAGAAACTGGCCTTCTTGCATCAGGTTGCAGTTCTTTAGATCTCTTCTTCTTAGCCCTCCTGTCATCTATGGTTAAGCAAGGCCTTCCTAGAAGCAGCAGTGTTAATTTATAGTCTTAAGAATCTAGAGTATTATACAGTTATGGAAACACTGTTAACTCTAGCAAGTCACATTGCTGCATGTGTAGCACTCACCTTCACCAACCTAGACCTGAGAAATAAATCTTGAGGTAGCTACTCTTCTGGAGTGGGAGAAAGAAAATTTCTCACTGATGTTCCTAAGACTTTCTCCTGGAGAGCCTAGTCTGCAGGAGAAAGAAGTACTACTCACATACATTTCATCAAACACAGCAGTAGTTGCTAATATTTATGATTTAGGAATAATCACAGGATCTGTAAAACATGGACTAGGATGTCAGATAGCTATGCTTGTAAATGGCTGAAAAAATCTGAAGTGACCAGCTGCAAAGGTATCCTTTGATCCTAATGCAATTGCACTTCAATGTCACATCTGCAGTTACATGGACAAAGACCATTAGCTGAAACAACTAAAGCTGGATGTAAGGACCGTGCTTGGACCTACAGTATGTATGCTAAAGGTCTCAATCACATTTGAAATAAGCCAAAGAATTCCAACACAGCCTGCTCTGCCACAGGTTTATTTACAAAATATTATTTACAGACTAGAACTGTCTTGAGATCCGATAAATAATAACATTTCCTCCACAGAGAAGGAGTAAGACAGACCACCTACACATTTTTCTGTTACAAATACCCTATTCCAGCCAAACAAGACTATTGTCTCTTTTAAAAAGGGGCAGAGAAAAATGGGTAAGTAAAGGGTTTTCTGTCCATGGCATAAGAAAAGGTATTAAGCAGTCTGGAGAGATGTAAATCTCCCCTCTGAAGTGTGCATGTGCAAAACAGCAACATGCTGAGGTGATGTGATCACACAATTTACAGCAGGGTGTGCTTCTACTCCCACTTTCTCCTCCAAAGAAAGAAGTACACCACAGGGTGGTGTTCACAGCAAGAATAACTGCATTAAAAAATACATGCCTTACCAGCAGCCTTGTGAAGAACTGAAAAGTTTGTTCCTGATGCAAAATAAGAAAGACAGAAGGGTGCTGAAGTGAGAAGGAATGTATGCCAAGAAGTGAATGAGCCCTGTCTCTACCTGTCTTTATTCTTGTGCCTGCTCCCTGAATGTCCCAGTCTATCTTGAACCCTCATCTCCAATCTTAAAACATTATCCACCACCCTCCATCCATATTGTCTTCCATGTGATAATACTGAGGGTCTAAAACTCCAGTAATGTGGACTACAGGGCCTACTTGGTGCTGGACAAAGTGGACTGCAGAAGACAGAGAATGGTTTCTACGACCAGTGCTCTGAAACATACTGATGGCTGCTGTAGAGCTAAAGCAAGGGGGAACAGAAATGAGAGCAGGTGGTGTTGCCTCATGAGCTTTTTCAGTTCTGGTTGTTTTGCTTTGCTTGTCCAGTCACTCATTTGGAAGCAATTGCCATAGGAATGATTCCAAATGATATCTGGTAAGGATGAACATTTTCAAACTTAAGAATGCAACGACTGATCACTCCTTAAAGCCTTGGATGCTGCACAAGATCCTCTTCTGGTGGCCTGGAAGTGACACTCCCATCTGTTTCAAGTCCCTGAAGGAAATAGGAAAAGAAAGGAAAAAATGAATTGCTATTCTTGTTCCTTAGGGACGAGGATGTGGGTAAGGGCAGAAACTATTACCAAGCATTAGTTCAGAGAGCTTCCTTTCCCTCAGTGCCTCCTAATACACCTAGTTTTTCTCTATAAGGAATACACTTCTAGACATTCCTGCCCGTCCTTGGCTATCTCTGCCCACTCAGTCAACTGACCTCTTCCACCTCATGGCTAGGCCTGTGCTGCCAGTAAATCAGGATTTGTGATTAAATCAGCTTGTGAACAGGGGCCAGGTCTCAACCCTTCAGCAGGTCTCTGCCTGCTCATTTGTTTCATGTAACTGCCCTGGTTGGAGCTGGCTGCACAACCCTCACAAAATCATACAGCTGTTTTCTGAGTCCTGAGGAGCCCAGAAAGATTTGCTCTGTGACACAACAGTACCTGGCTGATGGAGTGGGGGATGTCACGAGTCTGTATGGACTTTGTGGCAAGGAAATTATCTTACAAAGTCCTACAAGGGTGGGCGGATGGTCAGATTAGAGATCTGTTTGCCATCTATTCTTTCCCCTTGCTGTTTGTGTCTGATGTGAGTCCAGAGCAGCTGAAGATCCCTGAAAAGCCTCAAGCACAGACATGGACAGTTGGTGAATTAGTCTCACAGTCTGGGCTGCTCCTTCCCTTTTAGATCAAGAAACCAGTCCGCTTCCATTTAACTGCATGGAGAAGGATGGAGAGAAACCTTCCAAGTATATATGAGTGCCTGTTCAGATTGCACAGGGATGAGCACAGCTAACTTGCAGCACAGCCTGAGGTGCCCCGTGGGAGCCTGGCCTGCACTTACTCAGCAGTGAGCTCCAGAATGGATTCCATGGTGTCCAGGCCAGCAGTGCGGAAGTTGGAGATGTAGCGCTTCATGCGAATGGATTCCAGCCACTCAGGGATGGAGCGGTAGGGGATCCCATCAGACCCACTGCAGCTGGGGAGACGGAGTGTTACCCTAGAGACACATACACCCTTTGTTAGCCAGGCAACCACCTGAAATGGACTGCACTAGGAGACAGTAACCAAAGGGCAAGCAAGCACCCTCTGCCAGGGCTGAGCCAGTTAATCTGCTCTCTGCACAGTGAGGTCAGGGCAGGCCAGAGGATCTGCCCTCTATCACCAGGAGACAGAGATGACCACAATTTTCTGCACACAGAGCACTCAAGGTGCATCTTTCCAGTCTGCATTGCTCACACTGCCTCTCCTGCTGGGGACAGGGAGGTGAAGTGTCTCAGTTAACCCCTCCTCCTCTGATGACAGTCTGCTTACCTGGGATCAAAGTCTGCTACAGGCCGGAGGAGCTGGGGACTTGAGATGAAATGTTGCAGCTGTGCCCGGATTTCCTGAAAGTGAGGCCGCCTCATCCGATCGTGTGACCAGCAGCTCTTCATGAGTTCATAGAGGATAGACGGGCAATCCACAGGAGGGGGGAGCCGGTACCCATCCTCTAAGCTTTTCATCACCTGCACAGAGGACACAGAGAAATCTGGCCAAGAGCAGAGACTGCAGAAGAGGAGCATGAGACCTCTGGGAACAGCTATTCACCACTTCACAGTGTGCAGCCAGGGAGGGGTTGGTGCAGATTACACATGTATGACACAGGGTTTGGGCAGCATGGCACAGGATCGAGACACCCAAGGGATGCCAAAAACTTAACTGGCATATGCATGTCTTTTCAGTCCTTTATTAGTTAAGCTCCCATTTGCCACTCAGGACACGTTCACAAAAAGCGAGGACCAAATGGTCCTGGCACAGGCACAGTGAGAGAAGGGGAACCAGGCTCTGAGGGATAATTTTAACAGCACATGCTGAGCCTCAAATGAGACCAGACATAATGCACCAGAGCCAGAGGAAGGAGAAAAAACCAATAGAATGTATCTCTTGATCCAAATGCCATGGCTGATTTAAACACTCTTTAGTTTGGCTTAGTGCTGTTGACACCTCAATACTTACTGCCCTTGACTTGATTGCACTGATTTTCAGCAGGGAGGGAAACACAGTAGTTTTGTGTTCAAAAGAAAGTCAAGAGTGCAGGCTGAGGGAGATTTAAAAGTTTTTCCCACATGCCTCGTTTATTTTTTAAATCAGCATTTGAACTCAGCGTCTGTTACCTCTTGATTGGTCATGTGCCCATATGGCTTGTCACCAAATGACAGCACCTCCCACATGACGATTCCAAAGCTCCAGACATCACTGGCTGAGGTGAAAATGCGATGAGCAATGGCCTCTGGGGCTGTCCATCGGATAGGAATCTTACCACCCTGTAAAAGAGCAGAAACACAGTGTATCCTGCATGTCTCATTGAGTTGTATTTCTTCAGTGTTTTCATTCAAGGACCTTACAAAGTGGTTCAGAGATTGAGCCCACTTCATTTGAAGTGACACGTAACCACCCCAGGGAAATTTCTCAAAAGGAGAGAAATATTCTTGGAAAGTAAATGAGTTTAAGCCCTCTGTTCAGTTGAATGCTACACAAAATCTCTGCTGTGGGAGTAAGAGCCTGACACCAGTCACAGCCCTGCTTTGAAGGACACCACGCAT
Organism: Chamaea fasciata; assembly: GCF_029207755.1. Lineage (NCBI taxonomy): Eukaryota > Metazoa > Chordata > Aves > Passeriformes > Sylviidae > Chamaea > Chamaea fasciata. Next base: position 27,445,393 of record NW_027094087.1, read on the forward strand.
TAGAATTACTGGCACTTTCATTGAAAGAGACATGGAGATGACTCTAGTCCAAAACTCTGATCACAGCAAGGCTATCTTCAAAGCTAGATTTAGTAACTGAGTCCAAGAGATCAGACCTCCTATTTTGCTTCTCATTTAACACCACAGTCCCTCTGAATTTCTTAGCAAGCAAAATCAACGTGGACTCCAGAGACAAAAGTACCACTTCTGAACCATCGACGCCATGACTTGCAATTTTACTACAAGTTTTTCTCACACAGTTAATTCACAAGGCTGAAAGACTGGGTTTCCATTACCTTGGTTTCATAGGTTCCCTCTGCATCATTCTCCAAAATTCGGGAGAGACCGAAGTCAGACACCTTGCATTGGAGGCTGCGAGTTACCAGGATGTTGCGAGCAGCCAGATCCCGATGCACGTAGTTGTGTTCTGAAAGGTAGGTCATGCCAGAGGCTATTCCCTGCAGCATGCTCACAAGCTGCACAGGGCTAAATTTTTCCTCATTCTCCTGCATGGAAGAAGAAGTAAGAGAAGTGACATCGACCCACTTGGTTTCTAGTCACTGACCTTATCAACATACAAGAGTGGACAGTGGTGAACAAGGAAAAAGGCAATGCTGCAGCCCAAAGGCCCCAACAGGTTCTCACTAAGGGATTGGTGGTGATCTCCAGTCATCATTAAGCAGTTGCATTTCAATTACCAAAGATACCACTCTCGTCACTGAACAAACTGGATGGCATTAAGCTTCTGCTGCTGACACAAGAAATGTCAGTAAGCAGAAAGTAAGTGGATGTCTGGATCTTATTTCTAGTTTTATTTTAGGGCCCTAAATCCAGGTCAAGTGTTAAATTCTGGTAGTACACGAGCCTATTACAGATTGGAGTTTCTCACCCGGAGGAAGGTATCCAGTGCTCCATTTTCCATATACTCAGTGATGATCATCATTGGCCTCCCTTGAGAAAGACAAGAAGGTTTCAGCCCTTTTCAAATTCTTCTACGCATGCCTTTCAATGCTCTCCATATTCCCTGAGAGAACCATGTCCAACCACAGCTAACACTCCCACTCCACTGGCACAGCTGGCTGCCCCTTCTCCTTACACATCTCCCTACAATCTTGTACCCCTCCCTGTACTGCACATATGACCCTGCAGCATCCCTCACACTATCCCAACTTCTCGTCTACTCACCAGCCCTAGAAGATCTCTCCTAACACTGCCTCAGGACTCTGTTGGAAATCCATACCTCTCCTCCTTTCCTCATTCTCTGACATGACAATGCCTGTCTTCTCCTAGAACAGCCTCTCTGACAGCAAACTCTCTAGGAAAGGCCTGAGAACTGTGCCAGTTTCTGCCTTCATCCCAGGTCTATCTCTCTCACACACACTTACTTTTGGTGACAACTCCCTCCAGACGCACAATGTTCGGGTGATTGAACTGCCCCATAATTGTTGCTTCACGCAGAAAGTTCCACCACTGTGAGTCTGAATAAGTTGACTTCAGGGTCTTGATGGCAACCACAATACGTTCTTTCCCCGGGAGTCGCAGGGACCCACGATAGACCTCCCCAAACTCCCCTGAAGGCAACCAGAGGCAAAATGTCACAGGTGAACTTGAGAATAGGCAGCAAAACAACAGTGTGGGGAAACTGAAAGATGGGGAGAGCAATAAGTAACTCACCCTCCCCAATCACGTTCTCCATAGTGACAAAAGAGACATCCAGTTCCTTAGTGAATTCCAGCACCCCTCTGCTGGGGTCATCATATGGTTGCAGATCTACATAGGGTTTCAACCAGACCTTCTCTGGAAGGGAAACAAAAGAGCAAATTAACATTTTGACTCTTTGGACAACTTTTTAAAAGTGTAACTACAAAAGCAGAAGCAAATCCATGGGTTTCTGACAATGGCAGTAAAACAATCTACCCAACCTATGCTGAAGAGTAGAACTGTTGTGGGAAGAAGCAAATTACATCAGAAAAGCCATGTCAGTGTCTAGTTTCAAACTGATGTTTCTTTTCATTCCTTCCAACACATTCTAGGCTTCCCTCTGGTTTTATGACCCCCTTGAACCTCACCTCGCTCAAAGCCCGAAGTATTGTAATCTGGCCGTGCATGTCTCCGACGAGCCCTCCTGGAACATCAGAAAGAGCCATGAAAATTAAACAGTCAGCAGATAACAAAGGGAAAAGCAAGACTTCCAAGGTGTCTGCCCTAGCTCGTTAAGGACAGAGTTCAGGGTAGCACAGAGCAAAGTGGAACCAGACACTGCACCTACTTGGAAAAGTACAGCTGGCAATAAAATGTGATGCTTCATTAGCATTTAGAAATGAAGCTTTGTTTTCATACAGGGAGTTTCATGCTGAGTTACAAATAAATTTCTGTTTATCTCATGTTTTCTGTATGCTTTCAGTAGAATATCTGATCTTCTTAAAACCAAGCAATAGCAGCCTCACAGACATTGAGAAGCAAAGTAAAATTCTGTATATAGGTAGAGGACCCCAACAGTAATGGTATATGAAAAATGGTCTGAAATTACTGGATACATGTATTACCACTGAACTGGTCAGCAGCTATAGAAATGATTGTACCATAACAATGTTTTTATTCCTCTGTCATGATAACAATATGATGCTGCTGGATTATAACAAAACTGAGAAATCATGACATATTCCTCTGTTCCCAACAGCAAACATTATCTTACAGTATCAACCCCTCTAATCCTGCTAATCAAAATTATTTACTGAGACCCTTTCCATCTCACTGCAGCACACTGGTGTTTTTCTTCTCTGACTACCCTCTACATATACAATATCCTGTGAGAAATCAGGGCCTCCCTTTCTCAAGCTCCCATGACTCAACCATTCCTACATCTATACATTTTTCAATACCAAAAATCAATACTTACTTTCGCCAAAACATGAGAAATCCCACAACTAGCGCAATAAATAGGAAAACTCCGAAGATAATAGCGACTATGACTCCACCAGACACAGCTCCTGTGTCTGCAGAAACAAAGAGAGAGGTCATATCACCTAAAAGACCAGTGTCTATTTGTCTGGAACATACCAACCAGTTTCTACCAGCTAATGGCATTAGGCAAGTTACAGCCACTTGTCTTCCAGGCAGCAGAGCCACCACATGGGAGTCCAATCACAGTTATTCATGTGCATGGAGCACCTCTGATGGCTATCTGGTTGACTCTTATCTACAGTCTTGGTCTTCCAGTTGAGTAATTTATCCCTATGTCTGATTTCCCATTTTAATTCTATGACACTTTCAAAAACGAAGAACAGATGTTCCTTCCCTCACACTCCTCTCCAACAGTCCTTTCAGATCTGGCCCTTCTTCCCGCTCAGTAGCTGATTTAAACTATGGCAAAGCAAAGACATGATTTTCCCCAACAGTCTAAAGTGACTCCCTTCTTGTTTATGAAATTAATTACATGCTCCCCTCCCACCAATATCTGGGGCTGGTCCTTTGCCTAATTACCCTAACAAAAGCCCCTCACTGCTTAGGAACCTTGAAACAAGTACTGACTTACAAATTTGCAGTCTATCATATATTCCTGTTTTCTCAAAACTGGGCATCAGGTGGTTTCATTCTGTGATTGGATAGCTTTCAGATAGTGTTCTCATAACACAGACCATTTCCTTTCATTTAGGTTCTCAAGCTAAAGTTACTCATTTCCACAAAGCACATTTGAATTCATCAGCGAAAATGCTATATTACCTCTGCCAGTTTTTTTTTTAAATTTACTTCCCATAATTAAAAAAAAACCAAACAACTTAAAATGCATTAATGGAGAAGTAATGACAATCTACATCTTTCTAATATTTTCCCAAATGAGATTTAGGAAAATATCCGGACAAAAGAAAACCCCCAAATATTTTTTTTTAATAAATGAGCAGATTTTAAAGCAAGGAACAGATGATACATAGAACTGTGTGGGGAAGTGTTTCCTAACGTCTAGTCCAATGGTCAGCATTCATAAAGCCTAATGAACACTAGTTATTCTTCCTCTGACTCATCCCACTAAAATTATTAAAAATCACCAGCTTAGTCAAGCAGAAATCAAGGGACAGAGCTAATGTCTTTGTTTTCTTAAAATCAAAAAGCTAAGATTTGGAAGGTGAAATAGTATCTTTATTTATAAAATGGACAAGCTTTTAGATGCATAAGCTTTCTGCAGGAATTTAAGAGATCTAAATTACCGAATTCAGATTTAATAAAATTCTGCCACTCCTTGAAAATCCTGCTACACTAATACTCCTAGACGATAATAGCCAAAAAATGATCCCAGTATTATGAAACAAGAACTCTCATCAAATGAAACCTTGCTAATACTTTTTTCATATCTATTTCTTAATCCCTTTCATATTCAAAATACCTTTGTCTTGGCATGATAAGGTGATCAATTTTCATTTGAAATAAAGCATAATATTGATGAAAGCACTTTCTAACTTATTCTTTCTTAATCAAAACAATTGTGCATGCTAATTTACATCTTTTTCACAGGGCCTTTGTAGTACATTATTTAATTGGTTAAACATAATTTTTGTTATCATCATAACAAGAATGATAACGTATTGTTACCATTTGTCATTGTGACTTCATGAAGATTTTACCTAAAGCTCCTGGTGCCAAAAAGGGCCCAACCTTTATATTCCAGTAATGGTATCCAACTCCTTATCACCTTTTACACTGTTAATTTAACTATTTAGTTACATAAAGGTATTCCTTAGCTTTCTTCCTCATGTCCTTATTTCATTACAATAAAATCAGTCTTTCAAATGCAGAACTTCAGTACATGTATTTCTAAAGTCATCCATAGGGTCAACAGCAGTCTGTGAAACGAAGAGAGAGCAAATTCCATTACAGAAAACTTTAGATTAAGGGGAAGTTTCTGGGTGACCCAGGGAAAGAGGAGGTTGGATGTCAGGCCTATATAAGACGTTCTTTGATGCAGGAGAAAGGTCTTCTTGTGGCCCTGACAGCTTGGCCTTTTACACATTGTACTTTGGTGAAGAACTTTTCTCAGTGGCACATACCATCTCTTTGGGCAGAGCTACATTCAGGAGCTGGCCTACATACAGTGGAACTGATAAAGCTGAAAAAAATAATGCTGAGGTCCTCCGAGTTCTCCTTTTCACTAGTAACTGGCACATGAAAGGAAGCATACGGTAATCATTTGACCAGCATTCAAACTTAGAAACATTAGCCAAAATTAAAATGTCTTTCAAGAACTAAATGAAGGTCTGGTTAAGTATTGTGCCAGTACAACACACTAAACTGAGACTGATCAGGTCTAAAGGGGAAAGTGCAAGCAAATTTTATGACAGCAAGGAAACAGGAAAAATGCCTTTTGTCTTCACAATGCAACAGGCTTGGCTCTGGTGACAAGAAATTCAGGAGAGCGGTGTCTCGCCTTACAGCCAGCAGAACACAAAAAGAGATCCATGTACCGTGAGAATATACAATCTGATGGGGAAGTGACTTTCTCCCACATGAGATACCAGTGCTTGTCCTTTACCTGGTGGAAGGGTGCGAAATTCCTGCTCCGGGGAGTAGGGCCCAGGCCCAAGGGGTGTGATGGATCTCACACGGAGCAGGTAGGCTGTATCTGGCTGCAGGTCTCTCAGAGTGACATTTGGCTCAAGAAGGTGCTTCACTGTATAACGTGCCTCCTCTCCCTGCAGGAACCAAACGAGTAACAAATGCATGCTGAACAAGAGGACACTTCCACCCCTTTGGGTGAAAAGGGGAAGAGCAAATCAGGCAGGCCTTACCTTCTCAAAGAACATGACCTCATACTCCACCGAGGTCCGGCTGCGTTGCCGTGGGGCAAGCCAAGAAACAGAAAGACTACTGTCATCTCTCTGTGTCAGAATAAACTGGGATACTGTCACTGGAGCTGCAGTGGGAGAGAACAGAGAACATGAGGGAGAAATACAAACAAAATGCAAACTATGTCCTCCCTCCACAAGCTCTGATCATACCATGCAACTGGAACTGAGTCTCATTGCCACTGTCATTTTTCTTCCATGTGGTGGAAGGGAAATGAGATCTCTGGTTGTATTTAATTGTTTTCTGTGAACAGTGTGCTTCTGCCTTAGCCATGGAAGCATAATTTGTTTGGCCCTCAAAACAAAATCCATGTTCCAAGAAATTGCATTTATTCCAGGACTGCACTGAAAGTGTCCAGTGTGAAATAAAAAATACTAGGATTTTATGTTCCTACAGCAGCAGTAGCACAGCTATCCTATGTAATGGTTTGTGAATGCAGCTGCATTGCATAAGGGTACAGCGAAACTCAATGCTCAAAATCTCACAGCTGACTGCAAATTCATGCTGTTCATGAATAAAAAGATAATTCTCAAGAGGCTGCAAGGACTGAGGAATTAAGCCTGGTTCTCTCCTTGTCCTTCATCATCATCGGGAAGTGATGAGGCAAGCCAAAAGTAGCTCTGCTTTTCTAGCTCAGAGTTGTGCTGCCCCCACATAGCATCAGGAAGAAAAGTCATATTTTGTTACTAAATTAGAACCCTGGGAATGCACCAAGGGCTGTTTAGCACTGTGATGTCATTTTTCTATAATCACATTTCATGGTGCTCTGGAAAGTATTTACAGGACAGCCAAACTAGCCAGATTGAAGCTAACCTATAGAAATGTATCAAGATTTAACATCCTCATCCCTCCATGCTTTCAACACCTTTTTTTTTTTTTTTTTTTTCCAGTTACACCAGGGTTTCTATTATGTTTGGTGTTTTGCAATATCTGAGTCATGGGAAATATTTAATGACACAGCCCTCATCCTCCCTGTCACACAGGCAGCAACACTTAGGCTGTAGGACAGGGAGGACTTCATCCTCCTCACCGCTGTTAAGTTCTTGGCAGATTCATAGCTCTTGGTGGATAACGATTACTGCTACTTTCATTTGCAAGGAATATGACTATGGGACTTTACCTGCCGGAGGCAGAGGTACTTTAGAATCTTTATCATACCATACCAACACGTGTCAGGCAGAAGGAGAAGATGGAGAAAGCTTAAATATTCACAGAGATTCCTCTTCCTTTTCGTGATGAGCAGGAAGAAATTCTCTCTGCTTCTGCTAACCTGCATGTCCAACTGAGACCCAGACAGCTGGAGCAGTTCTCTGTGGAGCAGGTCCCATTCCTGAGACACCATTATGGGCTTCCACAGTGAATGTGTAATTGGTGTAAGCTTCTAGGCCATCCACGTCTACTGCAGGCTTTGTGAGACCGGAGGCACTGGGGGAGAACACCACGCCAGCCTCACAGGGCTCACAGGACAGGAAATGGCAGCGCTGGCAGGAGACTCTGTAGGTCACGTCCTTTCTCCCACCGTGGTCACTGGGCGGCTGCCACCACAGGCTCAGCTGGGTGCCAACGAGGGAGAAGCTGACATTGCGGGGAGCCGAGGGTGGGCCTACAGGGAGCACAAAAGGAGTGTTAGATCCAGCTGTTAGTGCCCAAAGTTCAGCTTCCCACCTACTTATGCATTTCAAATGGAGCCCTCTCTCCACCCAGCCTCTCCCTCTCTGATCTCTCATCCCCATTTTCCAACCTTTCATTTCTTCCCCCATATCACTGTTCATGGAATCACAGAATGGTTTGGGTTGAATGAGACCTTAAAGATCTTCTAGTTCCAAGCCCCCCACCATGGGCAGGGGACACTTTACACTAGACCAGGTTCCTCCAAACCCCTTCCAACCTGGCCTTGAAGAGCAATAGGGTCCCCACAACCTGCTCCAGTGTCTCATCACCCTCATCATAAAAAATTTCTTCCATATGTCCCGTCTAAATCTACCCTCTTTCAGTTTAAAACCATTGTCCCTTGTGCTGTTACTACAGACCTTGGTATAAAAACTCTTTCTTCATCTTTCTTACAAGCCCCACTAAATATTGAAAGGCCACAAGACGATCTCCCCAAAGCTTTCTCTTCTCAGACTGAACAATCCTCTCAACCTTTCCTCATAAGAGAGGAGTTCCCCAAAATCATTTTTAGGGCCCTCCTCTGGATGTGATCCAATAGGTCCATGTCTCTCTTGTACTGGGGGCCCCAGACATGGATGTAGTTTTCCAGATGAGGTCTCACAAGAGCAGAGTGGGGGAAGAGAATCGCCTCCCTCGCCCTGCTGGCCACATGCTATTGATGTAGTTCTGGATAACACTTGGCATTCTGGGCTGCAAGCTCACACTGGCAGCTCATGCCCAATTTTTCACCCACCAGTACCCCCAAGTTTCTCTCCGTGGTGCTGCTCTCAATAAGTTCATCCCCCAGCCTGTATGGATATTTTCCTTTCTTTTTGTGTGCAACTCACGGGTGCAAGCAATATTCTGGCCCTCGGAAGGTGCTCGGTAGAAGCCTGCATTGCAGGAACAGGACGTAGCCCCTGACTCGTTGGACAAGCTGTTGGGAGGGCACTTCAGGCAGCGTTTAGCATCCAAGGAGTGGCGGTAGAACCCCCGCTGGCAGGCTGTGGAAGGACAAAAAAGCCAACATAGGATAATCAATAAACCCAGAGCAACAGCAACAAAAAAACCCCACCTGGCAGTTTTGCTCAGCTTCTTGAACACTCCTTTATCTGCCTCCATTTTTTTTTTAGTTCACAGAAATATTTAGGTTGCAAGGAATAACTGGACACCTGGCAGTCACCTAAATCAATCATGTCAGAGTAGAGAGAGAGAAGATGCAAACTCATGGTAACATCAGTTCTGTGACTGGACTTGCAGACAGAAGAAGGAGGATCTAATTCCTCACAGATGCTGTATGAATACGGAATCCAGTCAACCTCAGAAACTTCTGTCACTGTAAACCCAGACTGGTCCCCACCTTTTCCTTTAAGCTTTCCACACCATAAATAAGAACCATAAATAGTATATAAATCCTTGCACTCCTCAGAGTCTTCTGCTTGCTGGCTTCATATGGGGTAGCCAGTAGGCTTTTTAGCAGAAGCATCTTTGCTGATTTCAAGTGTTGTACCAGAGCATTGCCTAGCAGGGCCCTGGGGAATATCTAGGAAGTGATCGGTTCACCTCACAGCATCAAGTGTAACTGGCTGCGGAACCAACATAGACTACAAGGAAACAGGTGTCACGTGTTTTCTACTTCCAGTCCTGCAAAAATGAGCAACCACACTCTCTCAGTATAACATCTGTCAACCTGTTTTTGCTGTGTTACTATTAGTTTAATCCACAGAAGCACTGTGTGGATTGTCAATGCTTCACCTCTACAGTTGTGCAGTAGGGAGGAGAAAATCAGTGAGGGAGCTTAAGGCAACCTGTGAATTTAATGATTTGCCAGCCTGTGCTAAAAGAATCAAATATTCTTTAGCTAAAAAAACAACCGACCTATTGCTAATCAGATGGTTGAGAAATGCATACACTAATTTTCTGTCAGAGCTACCCACTTTGCATTTAACTTGCACATTGAGGGAATGACCCTTTTTATATTGCACTACAAAAGGAACAATATCCTGTGTAATCCCTCAGGAGATCCCAATGAAGAAAACCATCTGTTCAGGAGCCTCACACAAATGGCTTACTGTGGTGGAGCATGGAATAGGAAATGATTCTTTATCCAGAAGACAAATAAAAACAACCCAGCCATCCCTACTATGTGGTACTATGTGGCACAAAGGAACACCTGAAGGACCTTGAAAACTTTCCACTAACACAGGCCAAACAAGACTACTCATCACCAGTCTGCAGAAGGGATGCTTAAAGAGCCCAGGAAAGAGAAATTATCACAAGTAGGAGCAACCAGCACCTTCTGATTCTGGGAAATGACAGAACCACTCAGGAAAATCTATCATTCTGAGATACAATCATGCAACTGTGTGATTAATGATAGCAAGGGCCATTGAAAATAATTAAAAGGCTCAAGTATTGATTGTCACAGCACAAAGAGATTCCATTAATGCTCCAGATCAAATCATCCCTTTGAGAAACAGGCAGTAAAAGTTACTTTGCTCTTCAGGCTGCTCACAACTGAGAACGCTTCTACATGCTGCACTGAAGATGAAAGTCTTGAGGCCTCCTGCCACTTTGCCCCAGCATAAGATTTGAGAGTTCGTGACATTGGATCAGTTTGGGTCAGGAGAGCTTTGACATGAAAAACAAAGGAAGTGCATGGCCACATTCTTGTATAACACAGAGAGTCTGATGTCGCCTGTATACTACTACCTGCCACCGATACCATACAATATACATAGACTCTTATCAGACTGAGACCGTCTGCAAGTAAATTAGAGAAATTTGGGGTTGGGAACCTTTGCAAGAATCACAGAATTAATTAGGCTGGAAAAGATCTCTGAGATCATCAAGTTCAACCTGTGACTGAACACCACGATGGCAACTAGACCATGGCACAAAGTGCCACATCCAGCCTTTCCTTAAACAGCTCCGGGGATGGTGACTCCACCACCTCCATGGGCAGCCCATTCCAATGTCTAATCACCCCTTCCGTGAAGAAATTCTTCCTAATGTCCAACCTAAACCAGCTAAAGACTATGTCCTCTTGTCCTGTCACTGCTTGCCTGGGAGAAGAAGCTGATGCCCACCTGGCTACACCCTCCTTTCAAGCGTTTGTAGAGAGTGGTAAGGTCTCCCCTGAGCCTCCGTGCCGAACGCCCCCAGCTCCTCCAGCCGCTCCTCATAAGACTTGTTCCAGAACAGGGAACTCCGACCCCAGCAGAGCCTCTGTTCCTGCAGCTCCGAGCTCCAGCGCCACTCCAGCCCAGCGCCCACACCTGCTGAGCCACCCGCGGTGCCGAGCCCCTCCAAGCAGGAGATGCCTTGCAGGGAGACAAGAGGCTGGCAGAGAGGCAGCAGTGTGGGAGCTGCACGGGGTACTCGGGCGGCGGCACAAACCCGGGAGGTGACCACAGCACCGGGGACACCGGCGACACGCGGCGGCGGCCGGCAGGGGGCGGGAGCGGCCCGCGGAGCCCTGCCCGGCCCCGCCCCAGGGCGGCGCGGAGCGGCCCCGGCCCGGCCCGGCCCGGCGCTGGGGCCGGCGGTGAGGACGGGCCTGCCGGGGCTCCCGGCTCCCCCCGCCCTGCCCCGGGGCTGCGGAGGTGGAGGGGAGGCTGCCCGCGGCCGCCGCCGGGGCGGGGGAGGCGGGCGCACCGCCAGCAGCCTCGGCCCCCGCCCAGCCCCGCTGGCTCCCGGTTTCCCCGGGCCTTGGGCACCCGCTCCGGGCGGCGCGATGGGAAAAACAAGCCTGGGAAAGGGCCTGCTCACCAAGCACCAGAGGGCAGAGAGGATGGCTGGGGCGCTCCCTTCAGTCCTTATTCCTGCAGGTGCCCCTGGTGAGTCTGCCAGCCAGGCCGGGAAGGCTGCAGGCAGCAGACCGGGGCTGTCGGGAAGCTCGGCTCACCTGCCACCCTGCAGAGCCCAGCAAGGAGCCAGGGCACAGGCCGGGGCACAACCAGCCTCCGTGGGCACAGCAAATTACATACTTGAGGAAGTTAATCACGAGCTTTGCGTTTATGGGCAGCGAAGTCTGAATGCTGTGGGGCAGGCACAGCTTCTCTGGGACTGTGCGGTGGCTGAGCCGTTCTGCACCCAGCAGATCTTTTTACTGCTGGGAATTCACTGACAGATTGAGGGGACTAGTTAAGGACCTGACCCTCTGGCTTTCTGTTGTGTCCCATCCTGTAACAAAGGCCAGGTTCTTTTCCCTGTTAAAAGGCAAAGGTGCAGCTTTCCCCCTCTTTTTTTTTTGCTCCGTACTCTAGGCAAAACTCAGAATGACACTGCAAGGTCTTCCATCCTGTGACACTTCACATGTTTGAAGAAGTCCTCCTCTGTTCTGAGGACAAAGTAAAAGCTGTGATTTCAGTCTTTATCCTGAGCTGGATTCCTCCCACTCCATTGTACAGTCTGGTCTTTTCTGTTGAGGGAGCAGATCCAAGATACCCTCCTGCACTCACCTTCTCCCCTGATGCTCCAATAAGATACTATTCTGGTCATGAAGTACCTCTCCCGATTCCTGCTAAGTTCTCCCCCCTTCCCTTCCTCTCCTGGGAGACCTCCCCAGTCCCTACTAATCCTGCAAAACATACTTCTGGCTGCAGCTGTACTTGGGCGGAGTGGGATGAAAGCACAGATGTAGAATGAACCTGTGCTGCGATAGCAGGCGAGGCTTGTCCAGACATGACAGCTTCCCTGCCCCTTCCCACAGGAGTGCTCTCAGGAGGGCGGGGAGAGCTCTGTAGCACCTAAGTGGAAAAACTGGCTGGGCTGTGCAAGGAGAGGGGATTGCTGGAGGAGGGCAAGGATCTTGTGCTTCAACCTTCTTCAGCTCCCCAAGCAAAATGAGCAGCAAGCAGTAGGGATTCATAGAGACACCAGACCCCTGTAGCAGAGCAAAGCAGAGACATGGGGCACCTGCTGAATCTGAGAACACTGTGTGGATCCCTGTGGCCCTACCCTTGTGCTATAAAGCTCTGGCAACAAGAGCAGAGATCTGCTGTCTTCTACTTCTTTCCCTGCAGTAAAACATATCCCCTGAAACACCACACATATCAAACTAAGTTGCCTTAAGAAGCTGAATCTTGTCCCCTCTGCAACCAAGGGAGAGCCCTGCACTTCTTACTCCAACAACCCTTGCTTGCAGTGGCTCCAGTACTCTGGTAACTCTTGCTAGCTAATCGCTCTTCAGAAGAGCTGGCACCACAGTATTGCGCAATATGCTTTACATGGTTTCCCATGGCAGAAGAGCCATCCCAGTCCAAGAGGAACGAGGAACGGAGGAGAAACTTGTCCCCTCTGCCTCTCAGCTTTCTAGTCACGGGACAAATGCCCTGCTTTGTGTGTCTGACCCATCTGCCCTGGGAGAACAAGGCTACTGTTCAAGGGTTGAGAACCAGTTGTTGAGTGAGTCAGTGTCAATCACATAGTTACAGCTCGCAGAAACTAGCTCCAGAGCTGAAAGCTCCTGGATGAAGCCCAAGAGGGAGTGGAGAGGTGTGTGCAGGTCTTACACTTGACACATGAGGAGAAAAATCACAACTAAAAAAGAGCAGCTAAGGAGAAGGAAAGATACAAGATACAGAGGGTAGGCAAGGGAGAGGTAGACCACACTAACTCTTCTGATCCCACCTTCTGCTTACAGATACACTGATCTCTAGCTCTCTGGAACGTCTCCCATGGCCTACAGCTAGTGTCTGCATACTCACCTACGCAGCTCCCATCGACTTCCTCAAACCCCACAGCACAAAGGCATTGGCCCACTGGTACCAGCCACTCCCCATCAGTGCTGCAGTGCATCCTGGGGGGGGAGCCCACTTCTTCAGCTGCATACTCCACGCAGACCCCAGGCACTTCTGTCAGCCCCTCTGACCCTGCCAGCGTCTCTGGAAAGCGGGCTAGGCCCCGCACCGCCTCCGGGCAAGTCTTGTAATACACTCGGACAGACACCATCGCCACACAAGCCCCAGAGTTCTGGAAAGCCAGGTAGAAGCCCCGGCGAGAGAGCTTCCCAATTGGGCACACTTCTGTGTTCAGCTGCATGGCCCCCGACTCGATGTCTCTGCTTGTGAAACTTCGATCTGCTGCCACAGTGTTGAGCTGCGTGAGAAAGAGAAAGACAATAGCTTTACCATCTGAGCAGGCCACAGCAGCTGAGATACCCATGCCTCTCAAGCCTCTTTTACACTAAGGCCTTTTTGGGGATGTCTGGTCAACTGCATCTAATGCTACTGCACTGCATGCTTTCTTTGCACTTGGAAGAGGTGCTAAAAATGGGGCAGGCATCTTTTCCTACCTCTATACCTTCCATCCATCATCTCCTTCAACTGCTTTATAGTCATTCACTGGTCTTCCACAGTACCCTGTGTTCCGAATCTCTTATTTCAAAGGTCTTCAGGAACTGCCCCTTACAGGAGCAAATCTTTTTTCTGTGATAATTTTCTTTGTTTGCAAATTGCATGCAGTAAATTCACAACACCACTCAAGAGCTGTGTTTTCAGAACAACCAGGTAATTACAGCCACTTGTTTTTAGGCTGTAGTTGCTGCAGTTCAGATTATCTATTGTAAGGTGCCTTGTGCAGCACTCAACATATTTCAGCACTGTAGGTACTTGGGTGAAAAATGCTCCCATGCTTTTGCATTCCCACTGCCTCTGCAAACAAAGGATAAGAGTGTATGTGTGTGTGAGTGAGAGAGGATATTTTCCATGCTTGAGCAAATGGGAAAGGCCCCTGTGACACCCTGTGACATGGAAGAGCTGGACTGCAGGTGGAGTGGCCTTTCTTCTTGGTGGGAGAGCCTGATAACTCTCCTCCGCAGGCCCCTTCCCACTGTATGACACCACCCACTCCTTGTAGTTGGATGGGAGATGAAAGGCCCTGTAGAGCAGCTGCATTTGGCAGGGATCATAAGGCATGTTTAGGAGTTGTGGAGGTATCGCACCAATTCATGTTGTAGGCTGCAGGGGAGGTGGAGGAGCACTGGGGAGAGACGGGAATCAGTTACCAGAGGTTTGCTCTAAAGGCCTGTGGTGGCCTATTCTTTGTTTCCATCACATCCCATTTAAACTGCAAAGCAAAGGGCATTGAAATAATTTAGGTCTATGGCTTCTATTAGAACAGAACTGGCTTAAAGAATTTCCTCTGGAAAAAAAAAAAAAAGCAGAGGTTCTCTATTCTGTAATTCCAATGTTTCTGTGGCAAGAGGGCACAATGTTGAGGAAAACAGCAGGTAAAATACAGCAGTATACCTTCACACCAGGGAGAATTTCACTGTAGCAAACCATCACCTCCAGGTTTATGAAACAAGACCCTTTATCTTATGGCAATCAGAGTAAATAATCAGGACCACTGAGACCTGAAATGGATTCTGTTCTTTGCCTGGTCTAAGCTTGTTTTATTCCCTAAGGCAAGTAAAATTCCTTTGGTCTCTGCTTCACTCTTTCTAAAAATTGGTGTAACCATTCAGCCCTGTCACAACCTTTTAGAACCCTTACCTACGTGGTGTCTGGTTAAATAAGAGGTTACGCAGAACACAGCTCTGATCTCATTTGAAACCTCCTATGCCTCCTGTGGCAAAGTCTGCTCTTAGCATTACAGAGGGCACTGGGGGTAAAGTTTACTCTAAGGACAGCACTTACTATCCATGCCCTTCCCCAGATGCTGGTTCTCCTGGCCTGTCCCAGCCAGCAAGACACACCTAGCTTAAGCTGAAAGATATGACAAGTTTAAGCCGAAAGATATGACTCAGTCTTCACCCCCAGCAATACAGACCTTGGTGAACAGCGGGCGGCGGAACTGGATCCCAACATCTTGTTCAGATTCCATGTAATAGAGATTGAAGGTCTCTTTGCAGGTCACCACTTCACCTTTGAAGCTCTTGCAGTCCCTCACAGTAAACTTTAGCTCCACATAAATGCGCGAAGCTGCCTCACCCCGATAAATCCAGTTGGTGCGAAGCCAGTGAT
This sequence comes from Chamaea fasciata, assembly GCF_029207755.1. Taxonomy (NCBI): domain Eukaryota; kingdom Metazoa; phylum Chordata; class Aves; order Passeriformes; family Sylviidae; genus Chamaea; species Chamaea fasciata. Next base: position 27,460,851 of record NW_027094087.1, read on the forward strand.
CGGTGTCACCCTCGGAGAGCACACTGCAGTCCTGGTACATGTAGATTGGGGTACCATTTATCATCTGCTGCACTTCACTCCACTGCTCCCGGGGGAGAAGAAAACACATACTGTTAGACAGATGTGAGAAATAAGTTTCACTTCAAATGTGACAAAAAATTGCCTAAAAATCAATTCTTACACAGGGTTTGGGGCTCAAAGCCTAAACAGCTAAAAAGTCTCCTACAGTCAGCAAAAGCTGCATTTGGTCTAGAGTCCCATGGCTGCCTGAACTCTGTACATAGGGAACAAAGAGGATCCTGCAATTAGGATCTGACTTACATAGGCCTTGGTACATCCCCTTCATCCTACCTTGGTTCCAATTTACTTCGTTCATGCACTGCCTTATCTTGGAGACTGAGAAAAAGACCCACTACTCCCATGTTATTTGCCACTTCTCTCTGCCATAGTTTACATTTAGGGTGTACAGTAGGACCTACCAGACCAGGACTATTATCTGCCCCTAGAAATAATGCACAGCATTTGGGGGTAAGAAAAAAGATGGCCTGGCATAATGGAAAGGTAAATTGCAGAAGGACTGTTCTAGAGCATGCACTCATTAACTTGGAGTTCATGCTTCTTTAAGTGGAATATTTTGCAAAACCCAATTTTACTGTTAAAACTCAGTTGATTTTCCTGACTTCATATTGCATTTAGGTTCTGCATCTTCCCCAGGCAAATAATGGATGAGAGGAAGACACGGGCCCAGCTGGTTGTATGACCTTAATAATACTATGTGACTTTACTATTTGCATGAATCTAATAAAGTTTGATACTGATTTTAACATATACTTTTGCCAAATTTTAGGTGGTTCTAGTTTTTCTTTCCTTACCACAGGTCAGATACAAAATGCAAAGAACATTCTCTTTTGAGCAATTCACACATAAGAACTGAAAATTTGGAAAGCAAGGTTTTGTCCACAGGGAAAATAACTTACATCCTTTTTTCCCCAATGCTAAGACGGCGTTTCTCATTACACTTTAAATGTTTAATCAAATTAAATTGAAACAAGTGCCCACATAAGTACTGGCACAAGTTTAAGCATCTTGGCTTTAAATCACACCCGAGGTTAAGATGCAATTTAAAAAAGGCCTCAGTCTTTGTGTTACTCCAGACTTGTCAAATCTCATGGGCTGAGCATGAGATTCACCAGTTTCTTCAGCACCACCACCTCCTGTGCTCACAGCACAACAGCTTGTCTCCCCACAGAGCAGGTCACTCTGCTAGTGGAATGAATACAAGAGATGGACCCACAGGGTGCCAAAGAAGCTCTGTTTTTATGCCATGACTTAGACCATACCTCTTACACAGCCCCACTCTGAAGAGTATCAGAGAGCTTTCTCCAAGCCAGCAAGTCCTGCTGACGGCACAAACTCCTCTCTGGATGATATCAGCCTCTTAACTAAGTGCACACTAGCAGTCTCCTCCCAGGAAGTTCTGGGGATGGTATCTATGTGTCCCTTCTTGTTCCCTTTTTTCTCCACATAATTAATCCCCAGTGTTACCCCACCCTCTTAATCTGATCCAGCTGGCATAGACCTGCAGCACACAGGATTTACACTTATTTCACTCACTGGAGGTCAAAGGATTTATGATACCAAAACAAAGAAAGACTGACAGATCAATCCCAATTGATCAAGCAGAAGGGACAATCACTTAGTGACCTGCAGAAGGGACAATCACTTAATGACCTCCTGCAGTCTTTCACTGAAAACCTTCTGGAAAATGTTACGTAACTGAATTTACAATGCATCCTGAAGTATACTTTAGTAGAAGAAAAGAAGTTAGGAAGGAGAATAAGAGCAAACTAGCTTTCATATGCTGCCAGTGTTAGGACTGGCTTTTAGAAGCATTTTTCAATGTGTGCCTGCCTGGGAAAAGCATTATTGCATTTGGAGGCTGAGTTAGACAACTTTCCATTAGCAGTTTATCCCAAGGCAGTACCACAGACAAGTGTCACCAGAAAGTGGTTTTTGCATGTCTCACTGAAAGACGAGCTGTTTGGTTCCCATCCTGAAAATACGTTTTCAAAACTTACATGATACAGGACCAAAGTTTCATTTTCAGTGGTGACAACTCTAGCCAAAGAAAAAAAAAATTCCTTTAAACTCTACTGCTGGAAAAAAACCCAACTGCTAACCCCTGTATTTCTTAGCTCATCTCTGCCCAGCTTCTTCCAGACTCAGTTCTTCAGGGCAAAGATGCTTGGCACTGACAATTGCACAGTTTCATATGCAGTGTGGTGCAAAGAAATAACAAGGGAGTCAGACATGTTTTTTCTAGACTCTACTGCTGATGGGTAAAGGAAGTAAAATGAGGATATTATTTATGCTAACAATACAGAACTATTGTTAAATATGCTTCTGACTTCTTTTCATTATTCAGTGAAGCTTTTAAATTCAAAGTAGTAGAGGAAAACTGTTACACACAACATTTAATGAAAGGGTGATGAGACCAGAAGTTGCCAGGCAACTGTCTCCCATCCTTAAAGAATCTGCTGCAAAATCAAAATGTATGCCTCTGATTTTTAATGTAATGTTCTTAATAAATGTGTGGTAAAGTCTGGCTCAATCAATATTAATTACATGCCTCTGCAGTTTGTCTGCCAATGACACTGAATCAACTTCCTTTGATAATGTAACTTTACCCACTTCATTCCAGACACTGTTGCCTTACTCCAGTCGCAAGTTGGCCATAGGATGGGCAACATTCTTCTACAAGTGGAGAACAATGTTAGTCCGACTTCCTTATTTTAGCAGTGAGTGAATTTGTGGTTTTTTGATGCGAGAGAAAACTTTCTCATGAGATTCAGAATCATAGAAAGACTGAGGATGGAAAGGACCCTCAGAGATCATCTAATCCAATTCCCTGCTCCAAACAAGCTAAAGAGTTCTTAAAGTCTTTGCATGTTATTCTTTAAATTGCCTTTTAAACTCTCTTCTTTATAAAATTAGAGTCTAAACTGTCCTTAAACTGTCTTCAATCTCTTAAAATCAAATTCTTTAAAGGTTGCTAAGAAAACAAATGCCAATGCATTCAGGAGAGTGTCATAGGTTAGTAGCTTGGCTTCCTAAAAAGTCTAAGTATGTAGCCATTGAATTTGAGAGCAAATGGGTTTTCTGTACTTCTCAGAAACCCATGTACTAACACAGGCACCTAGTTCCAGAGGTTTGTTCTTGAAACTCTTGGTGCAGCGGTGTAATACAGAGCAAAATTATTCCAGCACAGCAATTAGAGTCAAGTGAATAACAACCTCAAAGCAAAGGTACTGTGTCAATAACCTCAAAACACTGTAAGTTCATTAAAAAGGAAAAAAGGAAAGCAACTTTCCACACATTGGTTTGATTCCATATAAAGAAAGCTGTCTTTATAAAGGCCATTCAGAATGACTTCAATGACAACCTGAAAGTGCACCAATAGATATTTGTAATAAACAGTATTGGATTGGTCTGCCATGTGAGTAAAAATCCAAAGATAAGGTATGTGCCTTTTAATATCTGCCTTTATTGACTCTGAAATGATTATACAGTTTGAAGCTCTGAAGCCTACAGAAAGCTTACTCTGTTTTTTCTGTACAATAAACCTTCTCTAGATTAGGTTTGTGTCAAGGATCCTTTCTAGGACAAGCTGTGATTCCTTCGTCCATCTGTGAACTACTCTTCCTAGGACCTACCATCAGGTATAAGATGGAAACAGTTTGCATGTCTTGGGAGCCACTGTCTCAGGCTTTGCAGGCATCAGTGAAGTGGTCTCTTTTGGTTTTAGCCTTTTTGAGGTGGGGGAACAAAAGAAGGAAACAAGCTTTTTATGTTGACAAATCCAAATTTCATCCCTGCTAATGGAGATACAGGCTACCAGTGACAGAGGCAGCAGACTGTGACAGTATTGCAAATTGTAGGCTCAGACTGGAGTCAGAAGAGCTTGTGACTCGCAATAAGAATACTGTCTCCATCTTCAGCTTGCCTTGTCTCCTTTCAGAAAAGAGTCTGCCTGCTGTGACCTCCATCTCATTTGTTTTCACAGTACCTTAGCACAGTGACTTCCAATCTGTGGTCTGCAGACCCCCGAGGAAAGGCACAGCAATACTTTTAAGAGACTTACAGAAGCAAAAGCAAGGCAAGCATTAGCCAGTAGGCCTAAAGTTACTAAACTAAGATGCATGTCTCCACTGGAAAAGTTAATAAGAATTCCTACTGGAAAAGTCAAAGAGTTCATTTGCTGAAATCCTGTAACTTGTTTAACTTTGAGTTAGAAAATTTCAGTAAGATGAAAAAACCAGCTAAGTAAGTAAAGCCAGCTACAGTGTACCTGTGCATAACAAGTGTGTCTCAATCTCATTTAATTTTCCACAGAATTGAGAGGCCATTAAATCTCTTCTTGAAGAAAAATTACAAAAAATTGCCCCAAAACAGCAACCTTTTTCTGCAACAATACATCACTGGTGTGCCAAGCCTGAAACCACCTAGGAGAACATGTGCTGCTGAACAGTTTTTATCCCCTTTCCCCAGCTGCAATCTTGCCTGTAAAGTGTCTTGGCTTTTGTTTAGTAGCATTTGCATGCTAGCATGACCAAAAAACTTTCCTGGAACAGATTCAGCATTGAAGGTAATTACAGCTGTGCTACAATCACAGTGTAGTTTCCTCAGAGGAAAGCAGGAGACAAGAGTAGCACCTTGCTGGTCCCTGTCTTGATACAGTGAAGAGCTTCTCTTCAGTTGAAATACATCTGACAAAAATTTGTCAGGAGGCAGGCTGGACCAGCCAACCAAAAATAGCATCACCACAGTGGTGTATTCCAGAACTGAAGCTTCTGTGACCCTTTACTGAAAGTTTCTCAATACTCTTTGAAGTTCTTTTGCTGGTGTGGAAGACAATTTAGATGACGATGATGAAAGAAGCGTGGTGACATCTAGACACTTCATGAGTCCTGTAACTTTAAATCTGAGGACAGCTGAGGCTGCTCTTATTTCTTTGATCATTTGGCTATGGTCAGGCAATTTTAATTTCATCATATCATCACGGAGCCTTTGACACAACTGAACACAGAAGAGATGTTTACTTACGTACAGTATCTTTATGGGTGGGATGATATATTTTTTCCCCACAATGATCCATTGGTTATTTTCAGGGAGGAGCAACTCCATTATGTAATTACTGGTTCTTTTAGGGCACTAGCACATAGGTCTCCATCCCACCCATGTCCTTTCAATTTAACTGGTAGTCATGCTCTTATGGGAAGATAAGGTGTTAATGTGAGACACCAAGTGCCAGTGCATTGATTACAGAACCTGTTTATCAAACCCAGGTTCTGCTGTCTGCTCATTCTCTGAACTGCCTGACCACATTAAGGTCTTGCATGAAAACAGTTCTGGTCACAAGAGATGGTGCTAGATGAGGGATAATGATACTCTAGTCCAACATTTCACCTAGCTGGTTTGGATCACTTGTTTTGTATATACCTGTTTTACTAACACTCACTTACAGTACCAATAACTATAAAAAGGACTGGAGTGAAAAATCAGATTGTGCATCTTAAGAGTTCAGAATTCATGGATAAAGCCATATTACCAATGAAGAAAATATTAGCTCTCATATCATTTTTGCATTACATTGCATAGGATCCATTGTAAATGGAAGTGATTTTTTTTTCATTTTTTCAAGGTAAAGGGCTTTATGCTGTGAGCTGTGGTTTTGTATGATGTGTCAAGTGTACTTCTAGTGTTTACAGAGAAGCTGGAAATTAGTCTGATTGTGATGGGCAATACTTGCTCTGTTTGTTCCTTTAAAGATGGATCAGGTGGAATCCCATACAGGGATGGGGTAATTATGCCTTGATGATGATCAAACCTGCCTGGAGAAAAGAAGCTGCCGGAGATGGCAGCCTGAAAGTCATGTGAGGAGCTGGCAATATTCAGGTCATGAAAAGGGAAGTCAGAAACTAGGCCTTGAAAACAATGGAAATAACCTTCTGAGAAATAAATTGTGGGAGTATTTTTCTGCAGATCTGCCTCTGAGATGGTGAGAATCACAGTTCAAAGCAGAGGTTAATCTTTCGAGGACACAGCAGGCAATAAAAGATGTAAAGCCTTTTCTTTCTAATTGATTGCCTGCAAACTCACCAGTATTTTAGTTGGTATTATAATAGCACTTGTTTTATTTGGGTTTTCTGTTTGTTTAGTTGGTTGGGGTTTAATATTATTATTTTAAATAGCCTTTAGTCTTCTTGGAGGACCATGCTATAGGCAGCTTAATCTCCAAGCTCCAGCTGACTTGTGCTGCTTTTGTGTTGACACAAGGAAGTTCAGTGAACCTTGTCCACTCATTCAACAGGTATAAAAGAGTGAAGCAGTTTTCTGAAGCTGCCAGGCAACAGGGCTGTCACCACCACAGTGCCCAAGCAGCCGTGGTGATGAATGTCATGGCTGTACAGCATCTTCACTTTGGCTCACAACGTGCTCTTTTCTGCCCTTCAGGTCACAACACTGAGTGCACTGGCCAAGATTGTTACTTGGGTCTCTGGCAGTGACTCCATCCTAGGCTGCCTTGTTGCTGGCTCATGCAGTCTGGCCTTCCCTACAGCTATTAATTTACACTTCACTCGTTCCCATCTCACTGGTTGGTATTCCCCCTTCTCACACTTCTGAGTAAAGTATATCTGGATATGCATAACAATTTTTCTCCTTCTCTCCCAAATTGACACAAAATAACTAATTTTAAATTAACAGGATATCATCAACAAATATCTCTCCACCAGTCCACAGATCAACAGCAGCAGGTCATGTCAGGATACAGCCCTGAAGCCAGAGCTGTTCCCATTTCCAGGTAGTTGTTGACTTTACTAAGCACTTTTCCCTTATTTCTATACAGATCCTGCTCACTCAGAGGAACTAATCCCTTATGCCTGATACTTAAACTGAGAGCAGTGAGGTGTACACTGCTGCTCTACTCCAGCTTCAGAGGTGATGGCACTCCTCTGAGTTAGCTCCTAAAGGACATGCATGAACAAGAGTTGTGGGAAGAGCTGCACAAAACAGCTTTTCTGATGGTTGTTTTTCAGACCACCTTTGGATGCTACAAAAAGCTGACTGGCTGTGACTCTTCCACGTAAAACTATCTGAGTAAGAGATCATTGAGTCTGACTAAGTGAACTGCCCAGGTTTAACGAGATAGGAGTGTTGTGCTGGAATTGCTTGCAGGTTGAAGGCGTGTGCCCCACAGCACTATTTCCTTCGTGACCAGGACTATCTGTCTGACCAAGAAGTGGTGGAACAGAAACCAGCCATCAGCTGATACCGAAATCTGGGACCGCTGAGTCTGGTGGAACACAACCTCACCTTGCTAGAACCTGAAGGCATGTAAATGTTATGGTGTGATCAGTGATAGAGAAGATGCTGACAGGTCACAGGTACTTGATCTAGACTATTACTTAAAATTTTATCAGTGTAGAATTTGAACTATGCCTGAGCTTTAATAGGACAACAACAGCATAAAAAAAAAAAGGATCTGATTTTTTGGCTTAATCAAATTGTATTCACATAGCTTCGGCAGTTGCTGTGGTCATAATTAAACTTTCCACAGAACATGAGGTGCAGTACTCAGAAACTCTTGCTCCTAAACAAGAAGCAAATAATTTCCAAAGTTTTCAAGTATTTTTGGAGCCACAATAGCTGTAGTTAGTGGCTATTCATTGATAGCCTTTGGAATATGTTAGGCCACTGGCATTACATGCCCATCCTTAGTCTTGTTTGAAAGCAGACTTTGGAAAAGCTGAGCAGATAAAGTGCCATGCACACTGAAAAACTGGTAGAAAGCTTGAAGCTGATAGCAATGCTTAGAAGTATGTGTGGAAGCAAGCAAGAATATGGAATAGGCAGGAAAATAATTATGTCCTCCTCCTCACTGTGAATAAAAGACTGAGAACAACAGTAGCCTGGAAAGGAGACTAGGAAGGTCATTTGGAAGCTTTAATAATGCTATGATCCATGCAGGAATGTAAGCTGGGAAAAATAAGCTTCACAAACCAGCTACCAGCTGAGAACTGAGCCTTGCCAAACTTTTAATATGTAATAAATATGGCACAATTTGGCAGCAGTAGAGTTCATATGAGTCCTGAAATAATATACATCCAATTTAAAAATGAAGTCACCATGAAAAAGGACCCTATTACATGCAAAAACAGCTGTAGAACTGGTGAAAGCACATGTCCCAAGAAAATGTAGGAGCTAAAAAGAATAAAATGTGTTTAATTTACAGTTCATTCAACAATATAGAGGGAAAGTCATATTGAGAAGCTCAGGGTGCAGCATTCTCCAGCACAAATAGCTTGGAACTTAAGTAGTCACATGTACTTATGGAAATATGACTAGATTATGCAAATACTATTCACATACACAAAAAATGGAAAATGTGGATAAAAGGAAGATTTCAAGATAGGCCCACAAGCTGGGAGTGAGATATTCACAGCATTAAAGACAAATATTGGATTGCTCAGTGTGTTGTATTGTAGGCCTACATAAACTGATACAGAAAATCCATAGGAATAGATATTACATAAAATCATGAAAAAAAAATCTAAACATAAAATCATGAGGACCTTTTGTGCCTGGGCTAAAAATTCAGGTTCCGAATTCTAATGAACAAACAATTCTAAATTATCACACAGACTCAGAGATTTAGGTGGGAAAGGATCTTTGGTTCTCTACTCCAATCCCCTGCTCAGAACAAGGCTGACTTCAAAGCCAGGCTGGGGTGGCTTAGGGCCTTGTCTATTAAATGCAAAATGCAAGAGGAAAGCATAATTCCTCATCACTATCTGTTCACAGCCGATGCAATTATATTTGAAAGCAAATTAGTGATTAATAACATTTTATGCTGTTATTTTACAAGCTGCCAAGAAGCAGTGCCACTATGCCTGATAAGTGAATTTGTTAATGATTGGATTTGAGAGGTTCTTTTTGAACAGTTTTGGTGGTATCTGAGACCAGTTAGGGTAGCTAAGCTGTTTGCGCAGCATGAGGAGTCTTAAAGAAATGTGAGAGCAAGTAAATTCTGTACCCCTGACACCTTCAAAGTGGCCATCATTGGCTCTCTAATATATGTTAAAAGGTGGAGATCTACCACTAGTACTGTAATACATCTCTCTATGCCCACCTGGTGTTGCTGTGGCAAAACTTCAAAGCCAAAAAAGAATTATCAAGGAATACGTTAGATGATGGAGGAGGGAGGTGGTGGGTGGTAAGGTAGATAAAAGGGGATTATAGGAACTACAGTCTGCCTCTTTAAAAGTCTAGTTTCCAAAAGTAGCCTAAAGTTAATGAAGCCCTTTCTAAATAGCTACTACAAAGCAAACTAGCACAAACCTTTTAACAAACAGAACTCTACAGACACTTTACTTAAGGTACAGAGACTTTCACTCAAAGACTACCCTTAAGCTTACGCAAGATGCTGGCTAATGTGGTGCAGAAGTTCTGAACTACTGAAGCGCTGTCCAAAACTGAGTGGTGTTCTCAGGCTGAGCCTGTGTGTTAACGGGAGCATTGTCTACCCTGGATACAGCCATGGTCTGACCATGAAACAACCACACCTGGCAAGCCACTTCATCCTCTGTCATTGGCCACAAGTGAGGAGAAAACAAAGGTGTAGTTCTGCCTCCACAGACTCAGCCAACCTCTTCTGGGCTGTGCCTCGGGGGCCTTGTCCATATAAAGCATGAACATTCCCCACAGCAAATTCCTCCTCTGTGCGATAAGTATATTGACACAAATCCAGCTCCCTGATGGGAGATCTCCAGCATCTGAGGTTAAGTACAAGTAGCAGCCTTACATGAAATACACCCTTCAGCTCTGTGTGCAACACAGCTCAGACGTTTCCAGCCTGTTACTAATCAACCTAGTCAGATTATTCAGTACTAATCTTGGCTCTTTTTTGTCAAAAAATGTTCTGAATTCATTTCCGTTCTTTTTTGAACTTATTGAATTCTTCATTTTGAAGGAATGGTTTCAGAAACACTTGTTCAAAGTTCTGATTACAAGAGAATCAGCCATTGTTCCTTTTTTGCTTGTGGCAATTTGTCAGACTTCCACCCAACAGTTATTGGGAAATGATGTAATTAGACAAATCTCCTCAAAAGGCATGCTCATGAGAAGTCAATGGATCTATTCTTCATCCTCTGTTGTTTTATCAGTCATCCATATCCTGATCTGTTGATTTTGATTTCTTTCAGGTCATGTTCCTTATAATTTTCAACAATTCTCAGTTACAATTATATTTTGAATATACATATTTTAAAAAGCAAATGTAGCACAAGCAGAAGGATTTAACAACTCCTCACACTGCTCTGAACCTACTGTGCAACACTCAGATGTTCTGTAATAAAGGTTTTATTTTCTTTCTATCAGATTTTTTTTTAGAACACACTTTTCAGTTGGTTTTTTTTTTCAATCTTTTCAAGAGGCAAACTTCATCCTGAACATGCCTGGAGCCTAGAATTGGGGTAAAATTACCACACAGAGAGTTGATAAGACAACAAAGGGAACAGTGGGCAAAACATGATCTACATGTATGTCTCACTAGGGCACCTGTTTTGAGCAGGGTATAATAATACTACTAATAATAACCAAAACAGCTTTACTAATGAAACAAATGCAGTTATGCCAGCACAGAAGAACCTCACTGTCTGGCTCTACTTCACCCAGCAAGGCTACCAGGAGGAGGAGGAGGCTGGGGTGGATTTAAACCAGACACAGCACATTACAGAGGAAAGTTATGGAAATGAGTAAGGAACAGGCTGAACCCAGGTCTCTTTTAGAACAGGAAGGGCGAAGACTCTCCATTGGAAAGCTTGGACTTGCTACAAACACAAGAGCGTGGATGAGGAACTGAAACTGTGTATTGACATATGTGCTAACTAATGCAGCAGCATAGTCCCTAAATTCCCTTTTCTTCGTGCCTTCCTTCCACCACTCCCACAGTACTGCTGCTACAAAGGAAACCACCTTCACTGATGCAGGTTGTGACACTAGAGGGACTGCTCAACTATTCTTTATACAAAATAGCTGTACTTATACGAAAATAGCTGAGAGATCAGCTGTCTTTTGGGGTCCAATGTTGCAGTGGTTTCAGGAGTACATTTTGAACCACTTCCATCAAACTCAATTTTACAGTCACAAAACAAAGGGAAATTCCTCTCTCATTGTCAGCTGTGTGGACCAAACACCAGAGATTCGTGTAAAGTCCGATAATCTTGCAGCCCACCCACAAGGGCAAATTGCTGCCCCATGAGTTAACAGTTATTTCTTCAGTCGGCTGGTGAATTAAAAAATGTGTTTCTAATTTCTTGAGAGACTCTGAGACAGAAATACTTTTGCTCTGCCTATTTTCCTAGGAAAAGAAAAAGACATGAGATTTATGTGCAGCGTGACAGAATGAAAAACTGGGTGATGAATTGATTTTGTCATTTTTCTTCATTGCTTTATTACTTCATGGAAACAGTATGTTTCAAGGATATGTTTAAACAGGCTGGAAGTCAATAGGCATCAGTCCTTGAAAAGCTGTCATGGGGTGAGGCTGCACAGGTGAAAGGAGAGAGACTTATAAAGCCTAAAATGTCCAGAAGGGGATAGAGCCTCAGAAGCTCAGTTTCCAGAAGTAGTGTGAAATTTCAACATAGATTATATTTTTCCATCGTTTAATACTGCCAGTGGCTCCCCTTCCTTGAATGTGGGTACTCACCCCTACTTCCGGAGGGTCTGGAAGCCAGCCCAGTTCACCCTGTGCAGTGCTTGTGTCAAGAAGATCCACTGAAAACCAGAAGAGAGGGAAGAAATAAATCGGTGACCCAACTCATATGGCCCACGGAATGGTTTCGTCCTTGCTTCGTCAAAGAAAACAAAGCCTGCATTTCCTCTCTCGACCCTCCATCCTTCGAAACCTTTCACGTTGAAAAAGCGTGACTAGAGGAGGGACGGAAAGTTACAAGACAGGGCAGCTAGTCAGCAGTTAAAAGTTTTTACTAATATATGAGACTCCCTCCTATACACATCCTAACAATGCAACCCTGACAAATTTTATCACTTCCTAAAACCGTCCCAAAAAGGAAGAAGGAGGCTGAAGCCTATTCAAATGGGAACGCGGCATTAGCAGCTGAACACATCTTTCCTTGAAATAAAAGGCAGCAAACTAAATGGCTGAAGAGGAAGGCAATCAAATAAATTACCAACACAAAAGATCAATCAGTGTCGCCTGGAGGGACTATTCAGTACTTGAAACACAGTGGGAAAGTACAGAGGCAGTGTGAAGTTGTAGAAGGGACTTTCCATTGTCACAGTACCCAAAAGCCAGGACATGCATCAGTTGTGCAAATTGATGAGCCCCCTACTTCTAACTCAGACTGTCCACCAGCTGACGATGGCCTAGAAATCGTTTAACCCTCTCCTAACCTTCCGACTTTTCTGGCCGGGACATCAAGATGGAGTCATGGCTCCAGCCATAGCAGGACCACCTCCTGGGGAATTGCACGGCTGCTTTCAGCCTTGCTGCTGGACTCGTGTGACAAAGGAGAAAAACATTGGTCTGTTCATTTTTAGTCCTCAAAGAAATTTGAAAATGCGATCACAGTTTGGCCTAAAGTCTTGATCTGAAGACACGTTAAAAAATGTGTCACTTTGTAGGCAAACATTGAGAAAGCAGAGGAGTTGGAATAAGACACACTGTGGGATGTGCAGCTTCGTGCCTGCCTTTGGGTCTGCCGGTGCTGCCAGAACAGACTACTGGTTTTCTGTGCATCTATTGAAGTCCCGGCTTGGGAACATAGGAAACAAGGAAAATTCTTTGGATTCTCTTTTAGATTCCTGCGGGTGTAGTCAGAGGGGTCGTTTCTATACGACTCAGAAAAGAATTTGGGGGTGAAAGGTAGGAGTGGGGAGATTTTTAAATGGCATTTAAATAACCAGGTTTCCTCCCCCTCATCTGACTGTTTTACAAATACTCCCTGCCAACTATAAGTAATAGTGTAAAGTGCAGATCAGCAAGAGTCCTGTGGAATGAGGAAGCAGGCTGTGGGCCCAGGATCAGAGATAAGAGGGATTGCGCTGCAGTTCTCACCTCTTGAAACACCCTTTCAGGATTGGGAGAAGGGAAAAGCAGGAATCCAGGTTTTGCAAGTTTGAAGTATTCACAATATGGTCATATGGCACAACCTTCCTAGCCACAGACTTCCTGTCCAGACAAGGCTTCTCATTCATGTCCCCTCTACTCTCAATCTCTTTATTTGAGATAATATTCTCTTGTGGTTAGCTCCAAAAACTCTGAGGGTGAGGTAGCCTGCCCTGCCAGAACCATCACCCAGATAACAACTATGCAGTCCCATCCTCTTCAGGACCGAAGCGGCAATGTGGAAGTGAGAGGGGCTGCATGGCAAGCTCTAGCAGAGCAAGGGAAAAGGAACTTGGAAGTGGCCAGGACAGGAACCTGGCAGAGCCCGTCTGCCGTGCTCTGCACTGTCAGCAATGGCAGCTCCTTCAGCTGCTGGGTGCCCACGGGAGGGACAAAGTTCATTGCCGAGAAGTATTTCTCTAAATGAATCCCACAACAGGAATTCTCCACGGAAAGGATGATTGGGTTAGTCAAGACTACAGAAGCAGAGGAATACAAGTGCTCAGGGACTACTGGCTCTCTGGTCCACAGCTTTGCTGCTGGGCATCTCACGTGGCCGTCCAGCCACAGGGGCGGAGATGTCCCCAAAAAGAAGAAAGGCTTCAGATAAGAGAGGACGCCGGAAAAATGAGCTGTGTCCCTGATAGACAAGTTAAGGAAGAGTGGATCACAGACACAGCCCAAATGAGATGGCTGAGATAGGGGAGAAGCTGGCAGACAGGTTACTGTTACTGCCAGCTACTGGTCACACGCTTCTGGAAACCCAAGCCTGCGTGGTGCCACCCGGTGTTACTTCTCACCCAGGCTGGCCTTGTGCACAGTGTCTGCCAGCTGCATCCACCGCGTAGCTGGATCCGTAAAAGAAACGTGCTTGTCAAGGACGCTTTAAAAGATCACTCAGCACTGGCAGAATCAGAGCTGAGCCCATGGCTGAACTGCCAGTTATGACCAAGTCCCCTCAATCGAGAGCCTGGAGAATGAAGGAGGACTGTCTTTGGGATGGAAAAGCCCCAGCAACTCTTGCTGTACAAAACAGAAGACCCTGGCAGGAATTGACCGCAAGAGGAGGTAGGAAACAGGAGAGATTTACACTCCCCTCACCTCTCTATTAAAAGTTACCATTCTCCCATGTTTCATAACCACTGTGCAACTACCAAGATGGAAGAAAAAGACCCCACTATATCTAATAAAAGAGAGTAAGCGATGCAGAGAAGGGAAAGATGGAAGCCTAAAGAGGTGGAAGAGGAAATTTTAAAGCCCAGCTCCATCTTCCGTGAGTAGGGTAGGTAAACGACTCCGATAAAATGACTGCTTGCTCACAAGGGTTAACTCCTTAAGAGGGCTTCTTGAGGAAACTGCGGGGGTGTTGCCAGAGGAGGGGAGAAACTTTCTGAGTTTGTGTTTAAACTTGTTATCTGCAAGGCCCGTGTTTGAGGGAAACAGGGGCAGAATTCTCTTGGATCACTGGATATGCCGAGGCATTTGTGCTTCAGCTGGGAGGAGGTGAAGGAGGGGGAGAACATACCTGGGCTCGTTGACTGAGTCACCGAGATTCGGATGGGGTTTGCCAGGCCCTGGTCCCCCGTCCCCCCCGTCCCCCCCCCCCGGCTGCCCTTCCCTGACACCCCAGTCCCTCTGAGGCGTCCCTGGAGCCGCAGGCTCGTGGGCCAGGTCCCGCTCCCTGCGCACCCCAGCCCAGCCCTCCAGGCAGAGGGACCGGCGGCGGGTCCCACGCTTACCTTCTTTCCCGTGCGCCTCGGGAGGAAGGAGAACCCAGAGGAGAAGGAGCCCGAGGGAGAGCTCCATGCCTGAGCTGCAGGTGCTCAGCCCCAGGCTGGCCGGAGAGGGGGCCCGGCTGGCAGCCCCCGCCGGCTCCGGCCGCTGTGCCCGGGCTGCTGCGGGCAGCGCATGGGCCTCTCCCGCAGCTCCCGAGCGCGGCGCGCACGTTGCACAAGCGCCCGCCTGGCCCACGGAGGTGATGAAAGATCAAGGCGAGTGGGTGGAGAAGCCTTACTGCCTTTACCTGTTCTAAGGGGCTGGTCACAGACTTCCCATCTGGCAGGCAAATAAACCCACCTTAAAGGCAGCCACCTCTTTTCCTGGGAGCCTCCCTCCACCTTTGCTCCACTCCCGTAAGAGGCTCCCGATTGCCACCTCCTGGGCGGCCCTCGCCATCCTTGCCGCTCCCGCCGGCCCCGGCAATGGCTTTAAACTGAAATTTTAGGAAGAAATTCTTCAGGGTGGTGAAGCACTAGAACAGGTTGCCCGGGGAGGTTGTGGCTATTCCATCCCTGGAAGTGTCCAAGGCCAGGTTGGATGGAGCCGTGGACCAATCTGGCCTAGTGGGAGGTCTAATTCCAACCCCCATGGCAGGGCAGCTGGAAATAGATGATCTTCCAGGTCTCTTCCAAGCCAAACCATTCTGTGATTCTGTGAGCTGTGATAATAGGGCTAAAACCACTGAGCCATTCTCACTGCCATTGTTTAGGAAATCCGTCTGTACACAGGGACAGCGGCCCATTTCATTCCCAAGTATGTCACAGAACAACAGCGATTCCACTTTGTCTGGCAGAATTACTGTTTTTCATTTAGTTAGCTCCTCAGCATTGATGGAGAGTGCCTGCTTTTCACCAAAAAAGAAATCATGGGAGAGGAATCAAGCTAGGAGGATTCTTTCTCTGGGTAGGAAGACCTCACGGGACTTTTAGTTTTCTTCCTGAGGGACATAAATATGAAAGGACTTGCCTTTGTTCTGTCTCTTCTGGCAATCATCAAGGATGTTACTCCCACCCATACACACCTATTACACCCCTCCCGGTAAAATACAGATGGTATTATTACACTTACACTTGCTGTATGGCTGCATTCCTCCTGCTCTCTTCTTCCTCCTCCCCAAGGAAGGCTAAAGAAAGGACCTTGTCTGGTTGCACAGAGTGGCTGGGGGATCTCCACCCTTGGAGATGTTCCAGATTTGCCAGGACACAGCCATGAACAACACAACCACCTCTGAAGTCAGCCCTGCTCTGAGCCACATTTGGGACTGTGGACTCTCTGAGGGCCCTTGCATCTAATCTTTCAGTGAATTCTGTGATTCTCAAACCATACATCTTGAGAAAGCAAGATCTATCCAATGTTCTATGTCTGAACATGGGCAAGAGAAATTTCAGAACAAATGGTTACAATACTAAGCTTTAAATTTTACATTACACATGGAGTAAAATATAGGTGCAATTAATTCAAATGTAAACGGCATTCAGAGTAGTTGTACCTTAATTTTGTTACAGTTTAATTCTGTCTAAAGTTCACATTATCAGTCCACAGTGCTGGGTCTCAAACTTTTGTGCCTCTGTTTGCCCCACATTTGAATGACTCCTATTGCAGAAGTCATATAAGATTTTTTGGTCTACAACGCATGCCTTGAGTTTGCGCTGGGGGAATGTGTCCAATTAGGTCTTCATTTGTACAGTTCTGTGCTTTCTTCAGTATGTGATGTAGCAGTGGGGCAGACAGACCCACAGCTAACTTCTCTGTGATGGGTGACATAGGCAAGGCCTACATAGATATGAAATGGGGAAGAACCATTTGCAACTGGAGGATAAGGCTCTAGGGCAGGCCAGGAGGAGCTCATGTCCTTCCTCAGGCTAAAAATAAATAAATAAATAAATAAATAAATAAATAAATAAATAAATCCGTAATATCAGTGTTGAGGCCTGATATTTGGTTCCTCAAGGCAGAGTTTGAATCTGTAAAATCCCAGAAGTGACAAGTTCTGGAGTGAAAAGCCAAAACTTGGGATGCTCCATCTTCATTTCAGTGGTGTGCAGATACTCAGAACATTTGATCTAAGGAGCAGGCAGGAAGCAATTTACTAAGGCTTACTGGAGAACATGGTCTAAAAAAAAATTACTTTTTTTTTTCTCCCCCTTGTAATGTTGGCAGATGGAGATCAAGCAACAGGGGTTTTCCAGATAATGGTGGTCAGAAATCATATGTATTGCTTTGTGGTTTTTCAGGTTGGAGACCACCTAGTGTAACTCGCAATCAGAATGTGTGTGCACTGATAGTGAAACAAAATATGATTTAATGTTACAGCAGGATCAGGATCTGAAGAAAATCTATAAACATGTGGGAGGACACAGATGTAAAAACACCAAATGCCTAGAACTTTGTTGATATCTGTAAAAGCTCTGTTGGATTGCTTTCCTATGTGTCCTCTGCACCAAAATGCAGATCCAAAGGGAAGAAGAGGGAATATACACAGAAACTGTAGCCAGTGGAGTACCACACATGCATTTTCATACGACTCTGCTGAGTATTTCATTGGCAGTGTTATTCTGTTTGTGCATCACAAGTTCGGGTTTTGTCTTTGGAAATTGTTGGGCAAGACTAATTCCCTGACTCTCTAGCAAAAAAAAAAAAAAAACCACAAACAAAAACACGAACAACAAACAACTAAAACAAACAAATCCCTAAAAACAACAAATAAACAAAACTGAAAGAACTTAATTTAAAAAATCTTTTTATGTTTTGTTTACAATCATATTCTATAATTTACATCTCCACAGCCTCTCACTCTCATGGTTTTCCAGTAAGCATCCTGTCTCTGGCATACATTTTGGTTTTAAGAAGATAACTGCTTCTTTTCAGCTCACTCTCAGCATGTCTTTGGGCTGAATCTCATCCTGTCTTTCTTGTCTCTCTGAGTATTTCTGAATTGCAAGGCACATTTTTACCTTCCATTTCCCAGTATCCTGTTTTGAGTATTACTGTGATTAGGTATCCAGCTGGAAAATATCACCACACAACACACCTGGGCTTTCCTCCTACAGCTGTGTGGGCTTGTGGTGAGGAAAGTGAGGAGGAAGGCTGTGCACCAGGTCTTGTTTTGATGTGCTGTTGGGAAAGTCAAAGGGCACTCCCATGGCTGAGTTGGGACGTGCTTCTTTTGAACTGCAGTTCAGACAGAACTGTCTCATATGATTCTTACAAATTGTATACTGTGTTTGCTGCTCCTCAGATTTTTAATGAGTTTCATCATTGTGCTGTTAAATGTCCTTACAGATGATGAATGAAGCAGAACCCAGAAATGATCTCTGGAGTTTCTCACTTGATATTACTTCCAAAATTTTCCCTTTGGTACTGATAAATTGAATCTGTGCATCCTGAACTGGCTTTCAGCAAGGTATTATAGTAACACAGATGTATAGGTCTTCCAAAGGCCTCAAATGCATCTTGCAACAAGCCCCGCTTCAGTTAAAGGAGGAACTTGCTCTTGTTCTCTGGTCTCTGATTCACTCCTTTTATCCACTATCTCTGTAACTCTAGGAATAATCTATGACAGCTCTGTAGACCATAAGAGATGCTCTGTTTCAATGTCTTATTCCCTGTAGAGAATTTGTGCTTTCTGTCCCTTATTTTCACCTGCATGACCACAGTTAAATATTCTAGTGTTTTCATTTTTATCCTAGAAGGTTTTCTGGCTCTACACCACCAGCAATTATCTTAGAATATTTCAAACAGCTGACTTCAGACTGGTTTTCTGCATAAAATAGACTCCTACCATTTAGTGGTTTAAGCTGTTAAATTAGTTTTGTATATGGACATTTTTCATTCAGAAACTCAGATTTTATTTTAAAAAGATATTTTAAACTCCTGTGAAGGAGCACAAGTAGCTCCTCTGGATCACAAAGCAGCCACCCCTATGTTAGAGACCTGAGGACCTGACTGCACAAGTAGTTGAGCTGGTTATCTTTCTCCCTTGAGAAGAATAACAAGGGCAAGGGAATGAAGCTGATAGAGACAAGGTGTAGATCTGAGTTTTCATACACAGAAGAAGCAGGGGACACTCCCTTGTTCTTCCTCACATATGCAGAGATAAACACCCTTGGAGATGTACAAGCTTTACTTGAAAGGCCCTGAGCAACCTGACACAGTTTTGGTGCTAACCCTGCAGTGAGAAGGTATTTGGGCTAAAGACCTCCCATCATCCCTCCCCACATTAATCTTTTGCTCATTCAGTTAGTTCATCACTGGTAGATGAGCAATCACATCTTCTTCCACCAGGAATGTAGACAGTTCCTTACTTGGAGTCCAGTCAAAACAGGAGGGTAGCTTCCCAAATATATCTTCCACCTAACAGAGTTGTCATACAGTACATAAACTAGAAGAAATTCAGTATTCCTGAAAAAAATTCCACTTACTTGATCATCAGCAACACATTAATTGGTGTTTCTCTACCTACTGATGCCCTGGCTGGACACAGACAGAGAAGCATATTTGCACTGCTGCCTGAACTGCAGACTTTCTGGCTTTTGTCTCTGGATAAGCTTACCCTGCCATGGTCTGCCATGCTCTTATTTGGCTTGCAAAACAGGACTGAGCTAAGTTATTACACCATCCTGCAAATGAGGGGGAGGGCCTTGCTTTTCCGCAGGAATTACCTGAGATAATTCCCTTGCCGTGTTGTCCCAGCTCTGC
Organism: Chamaea fasciata; assembly: GCF_029207755.1. NCBI lineage: Eukaryota > Metazoa > Chordata > Aves > Passeriformes > Sylviidae > Chamaea > Chamaea fasciata. The sequence continues at coordinate 27,480,520 of NW_027094087.1, forward strand.
TCCCCCTCGTGGTCCGGTGGCTGTGGAGCCCCAGAGGTCCCAGCCGGTTCCAGGAGAGGAGCCAAGCAGGGCTTTGCTTATGCTGAGTGTGACTTTTTGTATAGACAAGAGGAGAGCAATGAAAACCAAGTCATAATAGAATCTGATTCATTCTCCTAATCATAAAACTTCCCTAAGTGGTACAAATCTGGGTCACAAGACTTAGTTACTTTCTACTATGCTATTGCAGCACATTATATACTTAGAAATCCAAAAAGTGCAGTTCTACACTTAACGCTTCTCCTTGGGAGCACGTTCTTCCTGGGCACCTTTAAAGATATTTATTCATCTTGGTGGCATTAAGGTTTTACAAAAGACTTCAATTTCTCCTTGAGCATTACTAACACAACAGCGTATGTGTGATAAACATAAAATCTGACACAGATAAATTTGATTTCTAGTAGAGATGCTGAGGACTTATTCCACTACATTATAGAAAAGTAAGATTATAATATTTTTAGCAGTTGAATCAGAGCTCGAAATATAGCAATAGTAACCTCTGCCTGGCAAACACATACCTCTCTGTAATTTGTAATTTGTTTATATTTTCTAGCCATTTTTCCTCACTCTTGGATTAATTATGTTCAAGCATGGAAATATCTCACTGACATTGAAAAAGCTTTACTAAAATACAATAAAAAGCCGTATCACTAGTCACTTAGGTAGTGTGATTTTAAATTTATTTTTTCTACTCTTACAGGTGAATGTGTAAGTTAATAAATCATTTATTTTATGGGGCTTTGTAACAGATGTTTTAAAGCTTTTTTGTCTGTTTCTAATCTGTTTATTTGAGGTGTTTTTATGGTCCTCTTCTTAACAAATTACAGTTGCCTCCACAATCTAAACACAATAAGCTTGCCCGTAATTGTTGCTGTTGTAGCTTGATCCTGATGCTGAAGAGTTGTTGTCCAGTGCAGAAATAGTTTGCACTGGTCACTGTGTTAGCAAGCAGTATTCTCTCTGAGAGGTTTCAAGGTGGACGTCAGGAGAAAGTTTTTGAAACAGGCACCTTGCAGGTGGAAAGAGGGCATTGAACGTGTTAACATCTTCCCGACTCACTGCCAACTCTATTCCCAGTTCAGCCTCCCACTTGATTTTTTGAAACTTGAACTCTTTAATTAAATCAAAACATGAAAACTAAAATGAATGCTGAGAGCAACTGTACACCGAAACCACAATGAAACACAACGCAGATTTTAGGAGACCTGATTTTCAGCAGTGACTAGGCTAGAGGCCATATGCTGCTGAGCCATCAGGTCTTCCCTCAACTTTACATGGCAATTTGTAGAACCAGACGGTCTCCCATCTTTACATGCCAATTTGTAAAACCAGACTGTCTCATATTCTTGCACTTATGCAGGTGAAACCAAGGGTACACACTGGGTGGGTATCAACCTTCTTATTCTCACTTTTTTCTGGACTTGCTTGGAAAACAACTGAGCACAATAGGATCTTTAGAGCCAAGAGCTTTAGGTTAGGGATACAGTACTGGAACTATTAATAACACCTTCAGTCAGCTTTTTGATGTGGAGGTGCTTAGAGGGCAAGGCGAAACTAATTCTGAAACCAACCAGCTGGCAGGAGCTTCACCTCATTCTTCAGCTCCACTTTGGTCTCCTGATTAGTTTTTGTCCTATGTTCCTGGTTGCTTCCTAAAACAATCCATTAAAGGAAACTTAAGGCCTGTGCAACAACCGAGTTGATAAATAAAAAAGCTTGTAGAAATGTCTAATTCTGTGGAGAAATAGCAGAATATTTAAGTATATCTCTTTCTCATTAGCTTGTTTAGGGGGTGTGGACTGTATTTGTTTTATATCATATAGGAACCTATCAAATTTTGTATGCTGGATACATAATTTCATATAATAGTAAAAAAGAAATTCAGGAAGGACTCATTTCTCTTCTTTAGTAAGTCTTCTATCTATAATTATCTGCAAGAGAAAATCCTGTAGTATTCTAGCCTTGATTATAGTAAAGAATGTAAATAGGAAAGCACAGTAAATGTTAATCCTTTGGCATAATTAACATGGAAGCAGAGGCCTTTTCTCAATAAAGCAAATCTTTGACAACTTTTCACCCTCATGATAATAACATCTGTTTTCTACGTTTACTACTAAGTCCACATCTAGTTCATTTTACAACTCCATTGTTGTAAATAGCTGTATTAATGTCACCTTTCTGCTTCAGCTCAAATGACCAAAAAAAAACCCCTATCTGGGTAAATATAGGATTATTTGCAGGTTTTCTAAGCTTTTAGGGATTTGAAAGAAAGAAAGGCTGGTGGACTCACTTTCCATGTAAGCCAAAACAGGCAGGACGTGATAACATGACTTTGTTCAAGGGGAGATAAATACACTGCAGTCTCTTCCAAGCTCTTAAAACTGGACTTTTGCCAATTTTTCAACTTTCCTTACCCATAATAGAAACAAATCCCCTAAATAAACTTTTTGTATTTATACTCCTAGGAAAATAAGGATTCTTTTTTTTTTTTTTTTTGGTAATGCAAGTGCCATTTAATTCTTTTAGGAGATTGATTATTTATAGGAACAACTTTTACAAAATGTCTTACCTGGATTGCCAGCAAAGCATAATAGTGTGCAAAAAAATATTTTTTCTTTTAAAAAAAAGCATTTTTCACTGGTTTCTCGCTGTACTGAAAGGGAGGTTTCCCTTGTATCCTCCCAGTATCACTGGTACTGGTAGTAGCTCTCAAGGAACCACCTTGAAGTATCTCCTGGAGTGGAATTTACCATTCAAGGTGCTGGACCTTGAGTGTCCTGAATGCTGCCCAAAGTCTGTGCCATCATCCTCCAAACTCTCTTCATTTTCGAGAATGTGGACACCACTGATGTGATCTTACAGGTTGAACTCTTACAGACTGGGCTCTGGTGCCCCACCATTGATAAGATCTGTGTTCTCACACAGTGCTTGCTCAGGGCTGCCTTTACGAAATTAATTGCAAGGGTGAATACTCTGTTTTTACGGCTGTGTAAACCATGAAGTGATTCTTAGTGATGTCCTAATTGGTTTCACTGGAAAACTTCATGACATCTGTGTTTTCCAGATCACAGGTCTCTGCAAATTTGGGAATGCAAGCATTCTTCTTCCAAGAAAGGACAGGACCATTTGTGAAATGCAGGTACCCAGCTGTACTCATTCACTGGGGAGTCTTGAGTCCCTACCCAACCCAAAAAACTACAACACCCATGGAAAGATCTTTTCCATACCCATCTTCAGCTGGAGGTGGAAAGTGCACTTGTCAAAATCTGCACTGCCTCACTGGATCCTGCTTTCCCTATGAAGTTCTGAAAAGAACTTAAAAATTATCTTTTTAAATTATTATTCTGTGCTCATGCCTACTTCATGGATGGTTCTGCCTTACTTCACTTGAGCACTCTACAGCTCTCAGCACATAGTGTGCTGAGTCAACGGGTCTGAAACAGCCACTTGTTGAGTGGAAAAGGGACCTCAGGCAGGTCCAGACAATGAAAAGATAACATTTTAGAAAGGAAGTGGGTCTGATATCTCTTATACATTGCTGCTGCTCTTACATCATAAGCTACCCCTCTTCCCACTCTTATCCCTGAGCCCTCTCTGCAGGTCTGTACAGTGCTTAACACAGCTGGTATGGGGGAAAGGGTTCTGTGAATGGGTGTGGGAATACTGATGGGGCTACTTTTGCACTAGTGGGTGTGGGAATACCGGTGAGGATGGTCTTGGGCTCTGGATATCTCCTCACTCGGTTCATCTGCAAGGACATTGGGTAGAGAAAGTGTCTTCTAAGAAAGCTTCCACTGCTTGTTATGCTTCCCAAACGTATCACAGAATGAAAGAGCTGGGAGTCTAACCTGGCTGCTGTTTCAGTCATGTCTTCCCTTCCAAAAGCATCATCTGTATCCCTGTAGTGAGGAGAGGTCTGCCCAGGTGCCTCTGTTCTGCAGTGGTTCACGAGGAATGTCCTAGCTCAGGGGACAGCCCTGCTGTCTTCCCATAGCTGGCAGCAGATAACAGTTATCTCTCTGCTATCCCATGCCCACAGCTGCCAGAAATATGTGAGGGCCTCTACCAAGGCTTTGAACAGTACTGTGAACCTCAGCGTCTTTCTGTCCTTCAGTTTTGTTGCCGGGCATTTGGACATATCAACACCTCCTAGAAGGCAGGTTAGAAACCTCTGATGCAAAATCCTGCTAATCTCAGGAAGGACCTCTGGCCATCTCAAGTCCAGTCAACTGCTTGCAGCAGGATTAACTTAAAAGCTTGATTTGACTTGACAGGATTTAGAATTTATGCTTCCTATTTTTCCTGTGCTCATTACAGTTACTTAATAGTATTTGATTCAAAGCACTTATCTAATGTAATTCTGAAGTACTTCTCTATTAGTACTCAGTGTTCTTTCATTGAAACCCTCCCCTTCTTACTTTTGGAAGAGCTGGCAGGTGATTAAAATGTTCACTGCAACTTTGATAATTTTTAAATAATGCCGCTAAATGTTTGCCCACAGAGTAATTAGGTATTCATTGACATGAGAGCCAATATTCTGTGTTAATGTATTAGGCAGGCTAGAACTGTGAACTTGAAGACAGCTTTTAATGTCAGTTTTAAATTCCACATTTCTCTTTTGTCAGAAGGCTCCAAGTTAACTTCCTCAATGACAGTGCCAATTTCTTACATTTGTCAAATCCACTTACCATAATTTTTAATGATTGCAGCCCAGAGAGAAAGTAAATACCACTCTGCTCTCTCGATCTGCCCAGAGAGAGAGCTAAAGGCAGCTGGGGTGCTGAAAATCCTTTGGATTAGACAGAGGAACAGAAGCAAACATTTTAATTTTTTCTCACCAATTTTCTATGTAAGAAGTGGGTTCTGAATCATAGGGTCTCTATGGCCTTTAAAGATACAAGGGGGAGGGAAGTATTAAAAAAAACAATGAAGTTGGTTCTTTCCCCCCCTCTTCCTAGCCAAAATTGATCTATCCTAATTTGTCTGAATCACCCTGTTCCTCCTACACATAAGAAACTCATACAATAACACTGCTTTGCACCTTTCAGACTCTTATGCCTGCTGCAGTCCAGCCTGTGCTGTAACTCTCACTGGTTTTGCTGAAGAAATTGCAATAACTGTGGCAGCAGTATTATTACTTTTACAGTTATAGATCTCAACACTCCACAGGCATTCATATTTATATGATGCAGTCTTTCCTGGTAAAAGTCACATGATAGGACAAGTATCTTAGCCTTTGTGTTGCCATAGGAACAACCCAAACCTAAAGCATCTCCTTATAAAAGGAAATATGTTTTGCTTCCTGCAAAACACGCATAGGAAAGTCATACTGTTGTCAGACTGATGGCATTTTAACTTTCAATATCTAGAATAATTCAAGGTTAGATGAGTTTACACTAACAATCTTTCCATTTGTCATGGGATGCCAGAGGGCAGCCTTCTGCTAAATTTGGAGAAAACCACAGCTAAATAGCCATGGACTTTCTTCTTCTAACCTTCCTTTAAGCCCCTACAGATTTATTGTGCTGCTGAACTTACCAGTGTAAAATTAGTACTGACTACCCAATTTCTACTGTCATCTTGACAGAAAAAATAATGAAACCAATCCTTTAATATTGGTTTATTAGTTTTTAAAATGTTTGTGTTGATCTTCTGAGTGTGCTGGGATGACTATGAATGTAAGCCTAAATATGTATGTGATCACAGAAGCAAAACCAGTGATTGATCAAAGCTCTTCATCCTCACAACTCACTTAAGCATTTTCCTTTAGATCAAGTGTTATGTTGGGGATTTTTCTGAACAGAGATATCTTTTCCTCATAAATGTAGTGATGCATGTAGAATCCTGCCTGGATATCTGCCTTAGCAAAGTCTATGGTGATCTCGTTATGGGGCTGTTTTGCAACAAGCATGTGTTTATTCTACTAAAATTTACCACACACACACATCACAACTCTGATAGTATCCCAGTTCACCTGGGCTATTTTCTTCCTCCTCAGCATTTTCCTGAGCATCCCTCTGATTTCCTTGTTCCTCAGGCTATAAATGAGGGGATACATTAATGGGGTAATGTTGGTGTAGACCAGAGACACCACCTTGTCTCGAGCGGGTGAGTAACTGGACTTAGGGCGAATGTAAATGAAGGTGGCACATCCGTAGTGCAGTAAGGTGATGGCCAGGTGTGAAATGCAGGTGCAGAAGGCCTTGCCCCTTCCCGCGGGGGAGGTGATGCGTAACAAATCCGCAGCGATGCAGACGTAGGAGGCCAGGATTAGGAGGAAGGGGAGCAGCAGGAGGAGCACGCAGGCGGCCAGCAGAGGCAGCTCGGGGGCGTAGCTCTGCGTGCAGGCCAGGTGCAGCACTGCAGGGACGTCGCAGAAGAAGTGGTCGATGCGGCGCGGCTGGCAGAAAGGCAGGCGGAACACGGCCACCGTCAAGGCCAGGGCCACGGCGAAGGCTCCCAGGGCGCAGGCGAGGGCCAGCCGGAGGCACAGCCCCTCGCTCATCACGGCCGCGTAGCGCAGGGGCTGGCAGATGGCCACGTAGCGGTCGTAGGACATCGCTGCCAGCAGGAAGCACTCGGCCCCCCCGAGGGCCACGAAGAGGTGCATCTGTGCGGCACAGCCCAGGAAGGAGATGCTGCTGCCGTCCGCCACCACCAGGCTGACGAGCGCCTTGGGGACGATGACTAAAGTGTAGCAGAGCTCGATGGCAGAGAGTTGGCAGAGGAAGAGCAGCATGGGAGGACGTGAGGGCTCCATAACCACCGCCATGAAGATCATCATATTCCCTGCCAGCGTGACCAAATGAACAACGAGAAAGAAAAGGAAGAGCAGGACCCGCAGACGGAGCAGCTCGGAGAAGCCGAGCAGGAGGAACTCCATGGCTGCACCAGTGCTCACATTGTCTCTCTCCATGCAGCCTTCACATGGCATCTGCAGGAGAGAAACAGAAAGGAAACAGCTGAGTTTGATGCCTGGCAATTAATTGCATGTAGGAAATAATGTTACATTACTGTAGAACCAGTGTGGTAAAGCTTATTGGGTGAGGAGGAAGGTGATTTTATTGAAAAAAAAAACCAACCCAAACTCCAAACCTGATTTCACTTAGCCACGTTCAGCACACTCTCAGACCCATATTCTCACAGCCACCAAGGTTCTTGTGCCCAAACAATCTCCCTAGGATTCTTTGCCACGGCATTGGTGACAAAGACTCTCAACTGTTGGGTCTTCATCACTTCTGAGTTGTTCTTGGGTTTGTGACCATGTGCTGGTTTTGAACATGCATTAGGTGCTCTTTAGGAGTTGACACTGATTAGTCTAACTGAGCTGTCCTGCTTTTGAAAGTTTTCACTGGACTCCCCCTCCTGTTCTGAGTATCCTAAAAGCTGCAGACAAAGGCGTCTGGGTCTTGAAGACCATCAGCTCCTAAGTCTCACAGAAGCTGCTGCTGTTCCTTATGCTTCCACTCCCAGGCAGACCTGTCAATTCTCTATTCACAGCACTTCTGCAGTCCCCTACATCTGTGTCAGAGATGTGCAAGGACAACCAGAGTAAGCTGGAGCTCCTGTGCTACAGCCTGACTCCAAATAGTGGGAATTTGAGGTGTCCTCTGACTGGGTTTTCCCTTCTCCACAGTGGATCTGCCATAAGGTTCATACAGAAAGAGGGTTTCAGTGATTAGACATGAGGATCCCGAAATTAGGGCTGACATTTTGGCTGCTTACATCTTTATGCCAGGCTCGGACCTATGGCATCAGAGTTAAAGTAAACAAACTTCCGTTCTCAAAACCAAAGATGTTCATGGCAACCTCCATACTCTGTAACAGTTTTTTAAGGAAAACACAATGCTAATATTCTGGACTTGGAGACTGAAATCTTGCTTTTCACAGGAAGAACAGAAATTTCCTAGGAATGAGGAGTGATACAAAGCTATTTAAGCTGAAAAATCTAGGAATGATAAGAATGTAGAGAGACATACAAAAATAAATTATATATACTGGTCATGGCTGAAGAGAGTTCATTGCTCACATGTTCATCAATGAATACAGTATTAACTACAAGGAATAATTCCAACTCTTTCTACAATTTGCTGTAAAACAAAAATAAAATCAGAGATTGCTTGAAAACTTCTGCTTATTTAAAAATCCCAGCAATATTTAAATGTGAAACGAACTGGAAAATTACATGAAATGTCATCAAAGACTAGTAGAAGGAATGTGAAATTGGTGGGAAAGCTATTAGTGGAGATGGGGATTTTCCTGGAAAAAGATGTTTCAAAAAGACTCCAGAAAAAATAATCAATACAATAGAGGAGATGAATCTGCTTAAAGCCTACAGACCTTTGCTCTTTTTTTTTGCCCCAAGGTTTCCTTGTGATTCAGTATCTCAGCAGCATTCAAAATGTCTGGGGACTCAGGTGAATATGAAAATATTCACAATTACATTACCTCAGGTGCAAAACTAGGAATTTAATCTCTCTTTCTCAGAGCATAAGTCAGCAAAATTAGCAAGCTAGAAAGAAACTACCATAAACACCAAGACCAAAAAATAATGGGCAGTCAGTGAAGACCAAGAAGGACCTCTTTAGAGAACATAGAATAGTGATCCTGCAAAAGCAAGTAAAAAAATACTACTGCTAGACACAGTTTCCTGCAGTTATAAAGCCATTGTTAACTCCTGTCTCCATGTTTTGCTGCTGTAAGACCTCCCCAACAGCAGTTCTAAGCAGTCTGGCTGTAAATCTTCCTTGACACTCTATGCAAGTAGAAGGTCTTCACTGAAAACAGGAGTAATGGGTTAGTATATGACTGTGGACTGAGTCACTGAGGACCAGCTGGGGCTCCCCTCACTCCAAATGCTGAGATCTTAAGTGGATTCTACTAAACACAACAGAGCGAAGAAGCAGAGAAGAAATAGAGGTTTCCCTTCCTTTCATTTGGAGCTGTTTGCTTCAGTGACAACATACCTTCTCTGGGTTGAAAGGTAAGAAAATAGAGACTTCTTCCTCTTGATGATGAGTGCTGTTCAGTCTGGGCTGAGATTCTGTTTCTTGCCCAGTCTGGACTCCCTCTGGCTGTGGGTGTCCCTAGAGCCAACGTTTTCTTTCAGCATCTCAGAGCCATCCTCTCTTCTGTTCTGCAGGACCCGGCCTTTTATATGCCATATGACACACAAGACTGTCCTGTTCCCTGCTGCCTCTGCCCTCCCTGCACCAAGAACAGGCAGTTCCATTCCTCCCAGGAAAGGGGGGGGTTGCAGGTTTTCTGTAATTCAAGCAATAGGCTGTAATATGCATCTTCAGAGGATGGCAGAGTTGCAGCACCCTCCTCTCTTCCTTGAAGCAATTGAAGGTAGCTGGTTATTGACGGGGCTGCTTTGTACCTGGTATGGCAACATTTTAAGTAACAAAATGCATCGCTGCTCTTCCTAAACAAAAATAAATCTGTGGGTCTTTAAGTAAGTTTAAACCAAACTAACACTTAGAGGCAAAGCAAAACAGATATAAAAGCTTTAAACACATCTCTGTGTGTGGAGTTTTTACCAGTTCAGGTGACCCAATATTTCTTGCTGGCCCAGATGAAATTACCATTCAGCAGTTGATAGGACTGAGATTAACTGAGCCCAATTTTTTTTTTTACTGCCATTGTTACATTTATTCCTGGCCACTTACACTGAAATTATTAAAAAAATCTGTAGCCTTATGTGAGTAGAAAAGAAAGGCAAAGTCAAGATTTTTGACTGCTAAAATGGATCTGCTTGGCAGAAACATGTAAATATGGTACCTCAGGATTTTTCACAGGATTTGGTTAAGATGGAATCCTTTCAAAATGTTCTTCTATCATATTTTATCTATGTGGCATTGGCATTTTGGAACAAAACTGCCTCATGCATTGGTCCAGTCTAGGTCTAATTGTGTTGGGAAAAGAACCTGGGCTTCCAGTGGACCGCAAGAAACGGGAGCCAGGAAGAGGCAACAAAGATCAAGCACTCACTGGGATAAAATAGTAAGAATGTGTCCAGCAGGGGAAGGAAAGTGATTATTCCTCTTTATCTGTCACACATGTGGCCACATCTGGAACACTACCAAAGTTGTATTTGAGTATTTTTACTCTATTTTAAACCTGTCATTTAACTTCTTGGAATTACAGCTATGACAGTGGGGTCTATCCTCTTTAGTTTCTCAAGTGACTTCCTTAACTTTAATTTTTTTTTTTTCGATTTTAACTCTTTTCCTTACACTTTTTATTGTTTAAGTTTCTGCAAACAGTTCAGGGCACAGAATGTTTTTAGAGCATTTATCAAACTGAATTCTGAATCTGTCTTGAATTCTAGGTACTGTTGTATAATACCGAACAAAACAGCAACCCTGAAGCCTCTCTTGGTGATGCGTTGTCTCTGCAGCTGTAACAGGAGCAAAATTGAGGTGCTGGTTATTTTCTAATTACACCTAGCAAATTGGGCAGATTATAAATGGAAGCAAATCTTTACAGTGAAGTCTATTTTAGTCAAATGCTTTGCAGAGTAAGACTGCTCCCTCTAGTAAACTCTGTGAGAATTTCAGTACACCAGCTGATTCAATTTCAGTACACCAACTCATGTAGAGTTTATCTTTGTGTTACAAAATAAAGATCAGGGGCTCTGCTGCTATTTCTTACTTTATCCTCTTCTCTGACCCAAACTGCAGGAGAAAATCTGCTCCCTCAGTAACAATGCAAAAATAATTATCAGGAACTACTTTGACAAGTCTGTTCCAACTTCCTCATCTTCAGATGGTGCTTTCCTCCTGCTGGACTGGAGGTGAACCGAGGTGAGTCAGCATGTATCCAGTAACCAATACCACACAGTCAGCAGTTATATGCACTAATTTTTTTTTTTTACCATAGTGCCCAGCCTTACACTGAAATAAATCAGGCAAATTGTTGTTTCAGTCTGTGTGTGTGCAGATAAGCCCTCATTTATTAACATGCAACTTACACCTCCCCACAACGTTTCAACACACTCCCACACGTTACCTCCAAAACACGGCTCCGCGAAGAGGGGAGTGCTAGCTGGAGTGAGCTGTGCAGCCCAGTGCCAGAACACACAGCAACCAGACAAACAACAAGCAGCAGAGGATGAGAATATGCATGTCAAAGCGACTCCGTTCTTCCTCCTCTAGTCCACACCTTTCAGGTTCCCAGCACTTCCATTGCATCAGCTTACAGCCAAATTCATAATAGATTATTAAAAGCTGCACGTTGGCATTAGTGTTTGCATGTCTTGAGTCTGGAGCATGTTATAGAGCTGTACATTCTGCCTTGCTGCAGAGTTCAGCCCTGCTCTCCTCCCCCGCACTCTTAACTGTGTGATTTTTTTTTTCAGTACGTGCCTGCAAGGCTTTGGGACTGGCCTGCCTTAGCCCGCAATTGTATAAAGAGTTTCTTGGAATCCAGCTACAGTTAATGAATCACATCATATCAGCTTCTATCAGCAATTGCAACATACTTCAGAGGATATTCCCCTTGGTCTTCAGAAAAAGGGCCACTGCTGTACTTGCCTATCCACACCTGTGAATCGCCAGCCTGCTCCAAAGAAGGCAAGAGAAACTGGGAAGCTCAGCGTGATGTGGAGCAATCTGGGCAAAATGGGAACAATCCAGAGAGGGAGGTGCAGGAAACCTGGAGGAGAGGGACAGCCAGTCCCAGCAATGGCCAGGGAAATGGCGCTCTCAGCCCAGATGACACAAAGCTCTTCAGCAGGCTGAAAGCAATGTTCAAGCAATATGAACTACGTAGCCACTGGTAAAAGAGAATAAAGAGGGTAAGAAAGATTGCAGATCTTCTTTGCATGCAAAATCACACTGATATTGATCCTCTGAGGCTATCTTACCGCTGTAGAAAGCAAAGATTTTGGCTGTCGTAGCTGCACTGATGTTCTGCTGCAGGTATGTTCAGTAGCAGAAGCTACTGTGTTATTCAGAAACATCATGGTGATTTATCTGATTAGAGAACTTAAGGCAGTTTTAAGATAGATTGCTTGAATTGGTTTTGGTGGTTGATGAAATGTAAGATTTGCTCAAATGAAAATGTTAAGAGTGGCAATGTAAAAAGAAATGCTAATATCTTTGGAGAAAATGCATTTGTGACTCCAGTACAGCTGATTATGATCATAACACAGCAGGGACAAGGGCTGAAAATTACAGCACCTTGACAGAGACTTTTTAACATGTATGGGATCCCTATTCTGTAGTAAACAAGAAATGTTGTCTCCCACAGAGGCAAGACACTGAAACAATTGGGCCTAGCCTTTAGGAGGAGCAGTGTATCCTCATTCTCAGAGCTTTCTGAAACTGGCTGGGGTGGTAACAGCAGGATGGCTGGTAGCAATTTGCCTTGGTGAGAAAAATCAGCACGCTGCTCTCCTCAAGTTTCTGTTGTTTGGCTTGATAAACCATACCTGGGAACTCAGTCTGGGAAAGATGCTGAACCATAAACCAACCAAAACAGAGTTTTGCAAAAAAAGGGCAGGCAACCTGGCAGCTAACTATTCCTCATGATCTGTTGAAGGTGGGGCATTTCTTTCACCTCTTTGTACTTACTCATAGTCTAACCCAGCCAAAGGCATTGTCCTGTGTCTCTGCTAAAAAAAGTTTGGATGGATCAGTTAATAGTATCATAAACATGCAAACTTTTCCCATTTGGAAAAAAAAAATGGAGTTACTAGAAGAAAACTCATTTAGAACTAGAGAGAGAAAGGACAAATATAAAATGGGAATTCATGAATAAAAGGATGGAAGTATATCACCTGAGAACAGCAAGTGAAAATAAAAAAAGATAGACAAACTGAAAATTAGGCTACAGGCCCTGGAAAAGATTAACTAGAACTCCAGTAGTTAAGACAAGAAAGAAGGTGAGGGTGGTAAGAAAGACTGATATTCTGAAGACATATCTAAGTTTTCTTCTTGTCCCTGAAGTTATTTTGAGATTCATTTGGACAACTTCGTGGATATCTCAGTGGATCTGATTAAAAGTTTGGGTTTTAACTACCTTCAGCCTGAAGGGCTCATCTGGAAAGAAACAAAGTAGCTGCAATTCTCATGGTCTTTGAAGGAGCTCAGCAGCGTTCAGCCCCTCTTGGGCAGGGATGACAGCACTCTGGGGCCCTGCTGCGAATCACTGGTGTTGACTTTGGAAAATCACGTATTTGTTGTTCCCTGTGCAATGGTAAATGAGGCATTGTCTCACCTGAGCTCCTCCTTGGGGTGGCAGTGACTGAGACACTCCACCTGGGGACATCATTTGTTTTTGCTTAATTTGTTCTGATGCAACTACAGCCGTTGGGAGAAAAGCCAGAAAAACTCATTGTCTTATGAAGTTCTCCACAGGAGACACCATCCCAAGCTGATGCTGCACACACTTCATCCCCAGTGTAGTCAGCTAATACTCATTTCATCCTCCTCCTCTCATGTCTTGTTTGGTCATCTACATTAACATTTTTCATCTGTGTCACTTAGAAGCCCAAAGCTCGTTTTCAGAATAGTGAGGTAAATAACTATTAGACCAACGTGCTTTTCCAAAGATGCTTATTGCAGAAAATAAACTCTGGAAACCAGCATCCCAGACTGAATGTACAAACTACAGATGAACTGGAGCTTGTTTAGACAGAACTGTGGTAGACAGTCAGTAGGTGTGGTCAGAGACTGCAGATGGCGTGTAGGATCCATTCTAGCACTGAACTTTCGAGATTGTTTCAAGCTGTGTTTCAAGAAAGTCAGTTGGAGGTGAAAGAAAAGAGCAATCTATCCGTAACTGTGGAAAGAATCTATGTTTTAGAAAACATACACACAGCAGCTTGCTGGACTGGATGGCAGGGGAGCAGGTGCTCAGTCAAAGAGCCATCCAGCTGTTGCCTTCAGCATTCTTTAGCATCATTTCCACTTATTGTCTCACACAATGATGTACATATTATCTACTTCTATTATTTTGTTTCTTGTGTTCACAACATCTCTAAATTCTTACGTAACATAAGAGCAAATGCTGAAACAACTCAGTGAGAATTCAGCGAACTATTCTTGGTACAAAGCCCAGCATTGCAGCACCACTACAGAATACATGATGAGATGCAGTAAAATGTTATTAGTCCAGGTGTCCACAAACACAGAAGTACAGGAAATAGTTTCAAGACAAGTGGATGCAAGAGAGAAAGACTTTTAATAGCTTTTCTGCATGAGGACCTGCTAGAGATAGGGGAGAGACTTATCAGCCTGCAGGGGTCTCTCTCTATAGATATGTCATTTATTTAATTTCTTCATTGTGCTTCTTGGGTGACCAAAGCCCTTATCTGAAAGGAGACATCACGTGGCATAACAGAATCATAAGCTGCTTGGAGGAACAGGAGAAAGAAGAGGACAGTAGGTCACAAAGGACAAAAAGATAAGGCCCTTATCAACTTCTGTGAGTCTCAGTGAAGATGTGGCAGTATCAGAGGACTCAGGCTTGG